>NC_141694.1:156172489-156772489 GCF_964263255.1 Lissotriton vulgaris
CCCCGGGAGCGCTCCAGGGTCAAAAAAAAGAAAAAATGTTTTAAATACAAATAAAATATAGGATTCATTCATTTAAAAAAATATTACATTTCATAGCTATAGACATTTGCTATTAACAACATTTTGAAATTCAAAGAAAAAAACATAGGTTTGGGGCCTTATATATAGTTAGGAATTAGCATTTACAAAACCTATGAAATTCACTGAAAAAACCATAGGTTTCACATCAGTTATAGTTAGGAAATAGCATTTAAAAAACCTATGAAATTCACTGAAAGAACCATAGGTTTCACACCAGTTATAGTTAGGAATTCTCTGAAAAAACCATAGGTTTCACATCCGTTATAGTTAGGAATTAGCATTTAAAAAACCTTTGAAATTCACTGAAAAAACCATAGGTTTCACACTAGTTATAGTTAGGAATTAGCATTTAAAAAACCTATTAAATTCACTGAAAAAACCATTGGTTTCACACCAGTTATAGTTAGCTGGAAATTTTACTGACATAAAACCATTGAAATTCCACGTTATAGTTAGTTGGACTCACTATAACTTGCGCGTACAATGCACTGCTGATGACGTCACATATTACATCACTCATGACATGGTCAGTGACATCACTCATGACATTACTGATGACATCTCAAATGACATCACTGATGACATCATCCAGTGAATGTGTATCTTTCTGGCATATCTGGTGTCAATCTGTTCAGTAGTTTGTTTGAAAATTACGGTTAAAGTGATTTATATATCTATGGGCGCGGAGGATCCTCGGATTGTGCGAGGATTGGTCTTGTAGGATAAGCGCACTATCCCGATCACGCATTCAATTCTAATTGGCTGTCAAGCAGTTGTAAACATTCGAACTCAAGAACTGTTGGCAGCCATTTTGTGCCTCGGTAGAAGCGAGGCTGAGGAAGTCATTGAAATATGTGTGGAACATGTGAAAAGGGGTCAGGGTAGACACACCCTGACCCCCTAGGCCTGCTCAAGGGGGTCACATAAGGACCCGTAGGGCCAAAAAAGTAAGATAGTATTCTTCTTTTTAAAAAAAGTCACGGGATGCGCGTAGGATCCGCGCATTTCTCCGCCGATGTTGAGTGGCTCTGAAAAGAGCCCTTGTGTTTATTGAGAGATTTTAGTACTTATAAGTAAGTACAGATGCAGAGTCTAAAGTTCATGAGAAAGACTCTGTTCCCTTCATCTGTAAAACGTACAGCATCTCTCCTATAGATGCCATGCATATTGAGATGCAGATTTTTGTGGTATATGAACACCATTCTATAGTCTCGGAGAAAAGTAGAAACATATTCATTTACATTTTTCCTAGCGTTCTCAATCTGTGGACAAAATAGATTGGAGTAGTTCCTTTTCTGCCTTTGGCATATGTTAGAAGAGACAAAGGAAGTTCGGGGGAAAAATGAAATTAAAACAGAAAAGAAATGATTGGTTGTTTGACAATATTCTACACAGAAAACTAGGGTGCATGTTTTTGATTTTTAAAAGCATGATTCTTATTGGTTATCAGAACGTGATTGAAAATAACATTACGTAGATAAGGTAGTATATTGAGAAGTCAAGCACACTTGCTGGGTTTTTTTTAGCAACATTGTGTGATGAACTTTTGCGTTCTTCGGGAGCCAGTATTGCTTTTTTGCATGGGTAGATGCTAATTTGTATATGGAAATGCAATCTGCTTTGGATTTTGAAAGTGAGAAGGCGACCGGTGGAAAAGCGGCGGACGGTCTTGCCTTCCGCCGCGGACTCCCCCGCCATCCTAATGTGGTGGGGGGTCATTTCTGTGAGGATGGCGGATGGATTGCCCCCTCCGGGCCGGCCATGGGCAACCGCAAGCCTGGCGGGGGCAATCCATCCGCCATCATATTCGTCCACAAAGTTGCTGATGGGGTTGTACTTTTTATTCTTTTGAATTGGAACCGTAAGTTGTAGCTATACACTCTGGTAAAGAACTGGTGAAGAACTAGCCTCAGAATAATACTTCAAATTATAAATATTATTTCTATTGTGGACTGCTACCACCACAAAAAAAAAGACGTATGTACTTTTTTAATTAACTTTTATTAAAACAATAAATAACTGGAAGTATAACTAAATGATAACAATACAATAAATACCTAGAACTGTTGTGAACGTATCTAGGACCCTAATAAAATATTCCCGATTTATGTCCTTATGTGGTTATAACAAATCCTATCCTTATAAAGGCATAAGAATCATATCCATATTCAGTAATAGCCAATGCAGTCCATATATGGCAAGGCTACTTCCTTAGACTCCTAGAAAGTACAACAAATTCTTTAAACATACCAAACCTCCAGCAACCTGGGAATTTGCCCTGCTTTTGTTTTGATTTGTCCTAGAACTCATGCGAGTCCTGAAAGAACTGCCAGTTCTTAGTGACATCTTTTATTGACGTCTTATGTCCAACCTTACGTCAAACACGGCACCTTCCAGGTATAAAATATACCAGCGTTTGCCTTAAGCAACACACAGTGGTTTGGAGCAGAGCGGCTATCTACTTACCCGAAGCCCAGCTGATGCGAATGCCGAAGGAAGCCGTCCCTCCCATTTGATGCACTGAGAAAGACGCTGTCTTTTCTCCTGCCGAGAAAATCCAGCTCCAGTGTTTCCAGTCACCCTTGCGGGTTATTAGGAGATCGAGTCCAGAGAACGAGATACAAGACCTCCTTCATTCTAAAACCAAGGTACGGAGCTGATTAGATCCTTAGAGAATTCTTGATTCAGATTCTTGGCAAAACTAACTTAACTTAAACTGCAACTCCCTTACTCCTTCACACGTACTAGGCTTAGGTTAGGTACACTAGGGTAGGCGTATTTAGAAGCACCAGTTGAGTACGTTTAGTCAACTTTTATCATTGTATATAGTTGTACATATTTTATCTGTTTTAAGTATCATATGGCTCAGAAACCATATCAATGCTTTTACAGTATTATTTCATAATACTCCTTTTACTGTACGCACTTAACTTTATTATAAGTATTGCAATTGTGACAATTCACTTCTCTTGCATGAGAAAGAAGACTGCTCAATAAATAACACCTTTTATTGAAAACGCCCGTCTCTCTATTTCCCTCACTCTGGTGAAACTAAGTATGCACGATTGACTGAGTGAAATAGCTATCTATTGTTTTCACACGACTCTGGAGATATACTCCTTATTCTGGAGTTGCCCACCCCCGGGACACTGCTGTTTGCTATGAGAGGGCGGAAGTCTAATGGCTCCCACCCTCCCATAGCAAACTCGGTTTTGATTTTGAAAGAGAGAGCAGGGGCTAGAGGTCCCCGGGGCTATGGCGCCCCTCTGGACCCCCAATTACTTTTTTTATTTGCCCCCGAGATTTGCCCCCCCGGGGGCTAATTATAAAAGAATCCCCTGTATATATATTTTTTTTACAGCAGACTCCGCGCACCCTACGCACACCTGCCATTTTTTTTTTAAAATAAATACAATTTTGAGCCCTGGGGGTCCCCTAAACAGGTCTAGAGGATCAAGTAATTTCTACCCTGCCCCCTTTATACGTTTTACACACTTGTTCCACTGACTTCTTCAGCCTCGCTTCTACCAAGGTCCAAAATGGCTGCCAACAGTTCCTGGTTTCGAATGTTGACAACCACTTGACAGCAAATTAGCATCCACTGCGCCCATCCATACTAATATAATGAAGAGAGAACCCAAACCTTTGAGGCGGGTAATCCCAGGAACCACAGCACCAATCACAACACCCAATACAGCGTTGGAAAGGGCAGTTGCAGCAAAAGGACATAGGCTATGCAGACGCCCACCATATACATTTAAAAGGTAAAAGAGCCGTGCCAGCAAAGTAGCCCCTTGTGGGAATGTCTGCGTTGTGCTGTGGGCGTGTGCTGGGACGTGACAAACACTGGGGGCGTGTGGTATGTTCCGCCCTTCATGCCATGTTTCATTTCGTGTGCTAATCCCACCCTGCTCCCTTTAAATACCCCTTCACCCCATAATCATAACCCACCCATACTCCTTAAAATACCCCAACACCCTTAAATACTAACTCATCTTAACCGTATAAATATATCCTGTACCACAAAACCCAAACCTATCCCTAAACCCTAAAAATACCCTGTACTCCAAAACCCAAACCTAGCCCTGAACCCTATAAATACCTCAGTACCTCAAAACCCAAACCTACCCTGAACCCTAAAAATACCCCTGTACCCCAAAACCCAAACCTAGCCATGAACCCTAAAAATACCACTGTACCCCAAAACCCAAAACCTACCCCTGAACCCTAAAATACCCCTGTACCCCAAAACCCAAACCTAAACCTGAACCCTTAAAATACCCCTGTACCCCAAAACACAAACCTACCCCTGAACCCTAAAAATACCCTGTACCCCAAAACCCAAACCTAGCCCTGAACCCTAAAAACAACTGTGTACCCCAAAACCCAAACCTACCCCTGAACCCTAAAATACCCCTGTACCCCAAAACACAAACCTACCCCTGAACCCTAAAAATACCCTGTACCCCAAAACCCAAACCTAGCCCTGAACCCTAAAAACAACTGTGTACCCCAAAACCCAAACCTACCCCTGAACCCTAAAATACCCCTGTACCCCAAAACCCAAACCTAGCCATGAACCCTAAAAATACCCCTGTACCCGAAAACCCAAACCTAGCCCTGAACCCTTAAAATACTCCTGTACCCTAAAACCCAAACCTACCCCTGAACCCTAAAAAAACCCTTTACCCCAAAACCCAAACCTAGCCCTGAACCCTAAAAATATCCCTGTACCCCAAAACCCATACCTATCCCTAAACCCTAAAACTACCCCTGTACCTCATAACCCAAAACTAATTCTGAACCCTTAAAATACCCAAACACCCCAAAACATATACCTCAGTACCCCAAAACATATACCCCTATACCCATACTTACCTTATCCAAACATTTTTAAAAAACATGCTTTTACCATTCATGCATTTACAAGGAATTTCATTGTAAATGTATTCGTGGTAAAAGCATATAAGATGTAATGCCATGCGTTATAATGGCATTGCGGAGTCATGGTACTTTCGTAATGAAAGTATGCGGAATGAGGGTATGCAGAAAGAAAGTTGCGGAATAATGGGTGTTTACCCCCAGTACATTGGTGGCACGGCGGCCCACATCTCCAGCAACATATTCATATTTTTTCACCACCCATTTGAAAAATGCACAGGTCTCTCTCATTGATGGCTAGCACCGACATACACTTTTAGACACACCTCCCGCCACAAGTTCTAGAATTGCGAACTTTAGAGCTGGGGAGCTATGTTCGAATCTCGGCATCAGCTCAACATCCTGTGGTTCCAGGCAAATCGCTTTGTCTCCCGGTGCCTACCACAAATGAATGTGTTCTTCTGTAATGTAAATTGTGCTCATGCCATGTTGTCGAGTTCGCTCTATATAATATTGCAAAAAATAATAAAGTAGGGAAACTCGAGTTCACACACTACTGAACGCGCACTCTTAAGTGCATCAGCAGTGCACTGTGAATCGGAGCGTTTCACAGGCCTGTCACAGATAAAAAATGCTATCAAAACGAAATCCTACAAAACAATATAGTACTGGCCGGCAGCAATTCATACCCAGACAACGTCGGGATGGGCTGCTAGTAGATATATAAATGCTTTTAACTGTAAATTTCTTAGGAACTATGGAACAGATTGACACCATTTAAGAAAAAGGCACAAGTCTGAACTGAAGACTACATCTCTGCCAAATTTGGCGTAATTCCGTTCAGCAGTTCGGGCTGTAGCTGCGACTAAAGGTCCTATGGGAAATTGTATGGGGAAAACAAGTTTTTGGACCCCCCTTTCTTCTTGGCCCCCGCTATATGAATCATCGTGAGACTTTTCAGGAAAGGAGCGGACCGGAGCTGGCCATTCGTTTTGAAAATTTCACGAAGAATTATCAACCGGCGCCAAAGCTATTCCAAATAGAATGTTGCGGATCTCCTATGGAAAATAGGTCCTAACTATAACTACCAGTAGGTTATATATATATATATATATATATATATATATATATATATATATATATATATACATATATATATTTTTTTTTTTGAAAAGTCCGAAATTGACACAGCTCGCGCTGCAAACGGAAATAGAGTAAAGCCACAGACTTCGTGCTCTCGTTTTCAGTGCTCTTTATTCGTGAAGAATAACAGCCCACCAGTCGCCATGATGCGTTTCACCTCAGCCGAGGCTTGATCGCATGTCATGTAAAGAAGAAAGGAAGTGACATAAATAGTATAAACGATCACATGATTGGTAGTACATCCTGTTTGAATTAAAGCGATATCCACCAATTCAACATAAAGGGCACAGTGCCCTATTTACACAGTAATCAATTCCCGAGCAGAATGGCTCTAATCATTTCATATTCACATTATATGTATAAAAACAATGCTGTTGTTATAGTATTATGTGCAAAAAGAGGCAAGCATATATAAAATTTCGGAACAAATCTAAAAAAAGTAGTTTTTTAAGAAAAAGTCCTAAATTCAGATATTTACACAAAATGTAATAAATAATTAAATGTTATTTACAATAAATATCATTAGTAAAAAGCATTATAGCAAGCCTCATGAGTCCCAGAAAAGAACTTTCATACATTCACGTTCTTTTTGTAAGGCTAGGATTCAAAAATATACATAGCTCATGATGTGATATTTTGGGAAATGAGTAAATGTGACGGTGTAATGAAAATCATACCCCAGTGGGTAATGGTAATATCTTGCAACAACAAACAGATCTATATCCTATACGTTTATTACTTGTTACTTCCATAGCCCCTTAAGTGCTGCCTCTGTGCATTGGCCGACGGCAGCACTACCTCCCCAGTGCTGCGCACGACCATTGGACGTCCATTCAGCACTAGTTCCAACGGACAGCGCAGCACTGGGGAGGAATGTGTAATAGCATCTATGAGGTTAGGGGTCGTTAATGTAAACATAAGATAAAGCGACTGTGCAACAAAAATTAAATTTCATAAAATTTCAATGATATGCAGGCTGCCAAATGAATTCATATAGATCTTAAAGCATTTTATCAAATACAGAATTGCCAGTAAAGTGCATTGTAAATCTCCTCACAAAATCATAGACATGTGTAAAGATCTTCACTGCTATTCAGTCCACCAGGCTGTTTGCTATTTAGTTCGAGGATATATCGGGTTTCCAGCAGACGCAGTTTGCCATCTCTGTCTCCCCCCCTCCTCAATGGTAGGACAGAGTCCACCAAGTAATATTGTAGCAAGTCTGGATTGCTCTGATGACATTTCTCGAAGTGTCTCGCTACTGGGTAGGACTGGTCCTTCCCTGAGATTGCTCGCAGATGCTGTAGGATGCGCTTGTGGGCAGGAAGACGAGTACTCCCAACATACTGTAAGCCACATGGGCACAGTAGTATATACACCACAAATTCCGTCTTGCACCCCAGCTTTTGTTTAATGGCAATCGGTTTATCGTGAAAGGGACTTACATAATGGGTTTTATTGATGGCGTGCTTACAGGCCTTACAGACTTGACATTTCTTAAATCCTGTAATACGTTCCCACCATTTCTTGGGAACGTCCAAGGTGTTGCTGACAATCGCACTACCTAGCGAAGGTGATTTCCTAAAGGTGATCTCCGGTCTATTTTTTACTAGATCACCAATTACCGGATCTCCTTGTACAAGGTTCCAGTTTTTGGAAAAAATCCTACGAATCTCAGCATGTTGCTGACTATATGTGACAATAGCCCTGCATTGCATTTTCTCATTTGTTGTAGCTATAGTTTCAACTGCAATAATAGGGTTAGGACAACTTCCTAATATCTGTTCTCTTGTCAGTTTCATTGTTTTCTTTATGGCACCATCTACTATTTTAAGGCTATATCCCCTCTCCAGGTAGCACACTTTGCATAGATTTTGAGCCAGTTTACATTCATTTTCTCTGCTGCTAATGCGCTTTATTCGCAACATCTCCCCATGGGGATGCTGCGGATAAGATGGCGAGGCTGGTTACTGGAGGCATGTAACAAAGTGTTTCCGGTGGTTGCCTTTCTGTGTAGTTTAGTCTCTATTTTGCTATTTTCAACATAGATTTCTACATCCTGAAAATTTACTGAAACGTTACTCATGGTTGAAGTAAACTGAAGATTTAAATCATTCACATTCAATTTCGCAACAAAATCGACAGCACTTTCTATAGAACCCCTCCAGATAAAGAACAGGTCGTCACTATACCTGAGGTAAAGTATTACATGTTGTTCAACAGTTGTTCTGTGCTGTCCCATTAGGGTCTGCTCCTCCCACATCCCCATGTGTAAACACGCGAAGCTGGGGGAGAAGCAAGACCCCATGGCCACCCCTCTTAGTTGTTGATAGGCCTGGCCCCCGAATGTGAAGAAATTCTGTTGTAGACATATTTTCAACATCCCCATAAGCATTTTGTTGTGCTGTGTGTTGTGTATGGGACGTTTATCCAGAAAGAACTGCACCGCCTTTAAGCCATCCGTGTGCCTGATAGACGTATACAGAGAACAAATGTCCAATGTCATCAATAAATAGTCTTCATTCCAACATAGCTGGGATAATTTACACAAAAAGTCAGTTGTGTCTTTTATGTAGGAATTCAATCCTTTAACGCATTCCTGTAAAAAGAAATCAATGTACCTTGATAAGTTCTCGGTCGCGCTGTCAATCGCCGATATTATTGGTCTTCCAGGTGGAACAAGTGAGTCTTTGTGGACCTTTGGCAAAAGGTAAAACGTGGGAATCACTGGGAATTCCTTTTTAAGAAATTTAAACTCATCCAAAGTGATCAGTCCACTGCTACGCCAGCCCATGAGTTTCGCATTAAGATCATTCCAGGCCATTTTGATTGTAGTGATGTTCGTTTTTCGATAACAGGCAGTATCACTCAGTTGTTTTTCAGCTTCCGCCATGTATTTGTCACGGCTCCATAGGACAATGTTGCCCCCCTTGTCTGCCTGCTTCACTACCAAATTGTCATCTGATTTCAATTTTTTAATTGCAGTGGCTTGGCTCCTTTTGTTGGTATTAATGTACAATTTTTTAATATCCTCCACCATCAGATCCTGGTAAATATCCAGATTGTCATGAGCAGAGATGGGGTAAAAGGTGGATTTAGGCTTGAATGATGTACGTGTCGTGCTTGTCCCAGTAGTAGCATTGGTGGCATTGGGCAATGCACCAGCATCCGTTATACATTGTTCATTCTGCAGCTCCCAGATAGCCGTTAATAGGGTAGGACTCAATGGTGCTTTTTTGGTATCCCTTTTATTTGGCCGGAGTCGGTGAAATTTGGTTAGTTAAAGTTTCCTCACAAACCTGTACGCATCCATGCGTGTACCTGCATAGTCAAAAGTTCATGGTGGACAGAAGGAAAGTCCTAAACCAAGAATTCTCGTTTCCTTAGGACTTAAAGCAGTGTTAGTCAAATTTATTATTGAGGGGGTCCCTGTTGTTTGCCCCGTTTCTTGTTCAACCATTTTCGTTGGTTTTTCTTTGTTGTTCCACTTTTCTTTGTGGCGTTTTCGTCGCTCTGACCTTTTGCGGTTTGCACTTTTTCTGTTTGTGCAAAATTTACCCTTGGTCTCAGAGTCTCGCGTCTGGCCTCGCACAGGCGACTCACTTCCTGTGCAGGTGTGAGTGCGGTAAACCCCAACGGCGTGATGTGTTGTTCACCATCCGCTTCACAGCCTTCTGTAGAACTCAAACTGATGGACAAGGCTGAACTTGTATTCCCCTTTGTTCTGTTTCCACAACCACCAGCGCCCAGCTGGCTCTTCGATTTTTCAAATCTTCGTGCAAAGGTAAATATGTGACCGTTTAAATAGTCCAACCTGTCTCTCTCAAATTTAAACGCCTTACGCTTCTTTATTATTTCCTCCTCCTTTTGAAGTTGGGATTCCATCTCCTCCCTCATCTTTTTCATAATGGCCTCACTTTCCCCCAGTTTTTCCAATTCCGCTTCCACGGATTCAATTTCATTCTGAATCTTCATCCGATCACTCTCAGCGTATTTTATTAGGATCGTCATAAGTTTAGCCAACGATTCTAAGTTGGCCGCCGCCCACTCTTCAAGCATGCGGAGATCGGGGGTCTCGTAACTGGGTGCGAGGGTAATTCAGAGGCCACGTGGTACGCGACCAACTTCCAAGTACATTGATAGAGACTTGTTCTCCCACCATTTAGAGGTCTCTTTTTTCATAAGTTTCTCAAGTTTGCGAAACAAATCGCGAGCAGTCGGATTAGCAGTGCTTGCGGCATTTCCAAGTGATGTCGATGCTGTGGCCCCCACAGCCGGGGTGACAAATATCAGTTCGGCAGCCTGCTCCCTACTTCTTAACACGGCGGTTGACATGGTGAATATGGCTTATTTTAAAATGTCCTGAAAACGAACGGACTCAATCAAGTAGAAATATTTTCCTGAGATTGAGTACGTGCACACTCCTCACTGCATTTTCTCAAGCAACCATACCTTGACCCGGTTGTCGATGTATCCCTGTGGCGTTTAGATACTCGGCTCCTCCAGTCAAAGTTAGGTGTGTGCTTCTTACGCAGGGGCTTCTTGCGGCTTCCTCCACACCGGAGTACAGAATCCGGCCCCGGGTCACGGAACCTTTTACTTCCCGCCGTTTCTCGTCACTTGCAGAGGAGGGGCTTTACTCGTACCCTGGAAGCCGTTGGGTACACAATATTTTTGAAAAGTCCGAAATTGACACAGCTCGCGCCGCAAACGGAAATAGAGTAAAGCCACAGACTTCGTGCTCTCGTTTTCAGTGCTCTTTATTCGTGAAGAATAACAGCCCACCAGTCGCCATGACGCATTTCACCTCAGCCGAGGCTTGATCACATGTCATGTAAAGAAGAAAGGAAGTGACATAAATAGTATAAACGATCACATGATTGGTAGTACATCCTGTTTGAATTAAAGCGATATCCATCAATTCAACATATATATATATATCCAAACAAAAGAGGCACAGAGGCACGATGCTAGGAGAACCACTCTCGTCATGTTATTTCTTTATTTTGACAGGCAGCGTCGCACCAAAGCTCTGCATAGATTCGCCGATTTTGCCATGTTCTCTTTACCGGTTTTGGGCATCCATTACCCTTGTTCACAAGAATTGGCTAAGGTGGAGAGGAGGCGTCGCAGGTAAGTTTTTCAATGCTGTAATAGGTCCGCCCACAGGGCGTGTCCACCTAGTGCAATCTGGTACTAGAAGTCTCCATGCAGTATTTCATTGTTTTGAACCTGCCGCCAATTTCTCCTACTACAATTAATATTTCCACAGTGGGTTGCTAGTCTGAGTAGAGTTGGGCCACACTGTCTCTTGTCCTGACAAAACCCACGTTGTTCCGATACGTGTTGCATAAGTAGCAGCACCGGACCTGCTCGTCCGCAGTGGGGTTCTCCGTGACTTGTGCAAGCCGCAAATATCCAAACAAAAGAGGCACGATGCTAGGAGAACCACTCTCGTTGTGTTATTTCTTTATTTTGACAGGCAGTGTCGCACCACAGCTCTGCATAGATTCGCCGATTTTACCATGTTCTCTTTACCGGTTTCGGGTATCCATTGCCCTTGTTCACAAGAATTGGCTAAGGTGGAGAGGAGGCGTTGCAGGTAGATTTTTCAATGCTGTAATAGTTCCGCCCACAGGGCGTGTCCACCTAGTGCAATCTGGTACTAGAAGTCTCCATGTAGTATTTCATTGTTTTGAACCTGCCGCCAATTTCTCCTACTACAATGAATATTACCACAGTGGGTTGCTAGTCTGTGTAGAGTTGGGCCACACTGGGCCTTTCATCATCAGGGTCAGCTATATCTGCGCAAATACTTCACGCGATACCATCCATCTCGGGAACTCAGGTCATCCACAGCCAACCTGCTCATTGTCCCCAAATTCAAGATGGCGACAAAGGGAGGTAAATCCCTAGCAGTGATTGGCACAAAAGCCTGGAACAAGCTACCCCACCTGCTTCGTGAGGCCACTACTGAGCAAGGCTTCAGAAAATTGCTGAAAACGTGGATTTATACACAGTCAGACACAGGATGCAAAGCACTGATATGAATTTCATCAACAGCTAAGGACATCTGCAGGCAGGCGGGTAGTCAAAGTGCCAAGATGCTCCCTGGAGTGGTAGTGCACTATATAAATTTGTTCTCACTTCACTTCACTTCACTTCACTTCACTTCACTTCACTGTCTCTTGTCCTGACAAAACCCATGGCGTTCCGATGCGTGTTGCATAAGTAGCAGCACCAGCTCTGCTCGTCCACAGTGGGGTTCTCCGCGACTTGTGCAAGCCGCAAATATCCAAACAAAAGAGGCACGATGCTAGGAGAATCACTCTTGTTGTGTTATTTCTTTATTTTGACAGGCAGCGTCGCACCACAGCTCGGCATAGATTCGCCGATTTTTCCATGTTCTCTTTACCGGTTTCGGGCATCCATTGCCCTTGTTCACAAGAATGGGCTAAGGTGGAGAGGAGGCGTCACAGGTAGGTTTTTCAATGCTGTAATAGTTCCGCCCACAGGGTGTGTCCGCCTAGTGCAATCTGGTACTAGAAGTCTCCATGCAGTATTTCATTGTTTTGAACCTGCTGCCAATTTCTCCTACTACAATTAATATTTCCACAGTGGGTTGCTAGTCTGGTAGAGTTGGGCCACACTGTCTCTTGTCCTAACAAAACCTATGTCGTTCCGATACGTGTTGCATAAGTAGCGGTACAAAAGGGGGTGGTGATGGACGGAGCATCTGAATCAATCAAACACTCACACCCAGTCAAAAGATCTGGGTTTAATCCATCACCATTCTTTAGCTCACTCTGCCACCCCAGTTCAGACATGGCTATATGCAAATCAATCTGACCCTGTGCCTCATGGGAACAGTCCAGTCCGAACTGCCAAGCCATGTCTTCCCTGGACCGGAAACAATTTTCCGAGGACCGGTTTCTGGCATTCCAGCCGTCTTCAGCCCGGCTTGCTTGAATCCAGTGGCAAAGTGAGCAAGGAACTCACTTCTGAGCATATCCTGCCACACTTATGGTGGCCAAAAGCAGTACAAAAGGGGGTGGTGATGGATGGAGCATATGAATCAATCAAACACTCACACACAGTCATAAGATCTGGGTTTAATCCATCACCGTTCTTTAACCCACTCTGCCACCCCAGTTCAGACATGGCTATAAGCAAATCAGTCTGACCCTGTGCCTCATGGGAACAGTCCAGCCCGAACTGCCAAGCCATGTCTTCCCTGGACCGGAAACAAGCTTCCGAAGACCGGTTTCTGGCATTCCAGCCGTCTTCAGCCCGGCTTGCTTGAATCCAGTGGCAAAGTGAGCAAGGGACTCACATCTGAGCATACCCTGCCACACTTGTCCGCCTAGTGCAATCTGGTACTAGAAGTCTCCATTCAGTATTTCATTGTTTTGAACCTGCCGCCAATTTCTCCTACTACAATTAATATTTCCACAGTGGGTTGCTAGTCTGTGTAGAGTTGGGCCACACTGTCTCTTGTCCTAACAAAACCCATGTCGTTCAGATACGTGTCGCATAAGTAGCAGCACGGGACCTGCTCGTCCGCAGTGGGGTTCTTCGCAACTTGTGCAAGCCACAAATATCCAAACAAAAGAGGCACGATGCTAGGAGAAAGACTCTCGTCGTGTTATTTCTTCATTTTGACAGTCAGCGTCGCACCTCAGCTCTGCATAGATTCGCCGATTTTGCCATGTTCTCTTTACCGGTTTCGGCCATCCATTGCTTTTGCAGAGAGGAGCTGCATGTTAGCAGCTCCCTCTCTATAAAAACAAAGCTGACTTGTGCAATAAAAGGGAGGCAGGGACCGTGGGGGCTGTCAGGCTCCCCCTGTGGTCCTCAACAGATTGGGTGCCCTGGGTGGGACCAGGGAATCCACAGCTGAGGCAGGGCCCAGGAGGATGGGACAAAATCAATCCAGGCGGGGGACGCTCCACTCCCCTCCCTTAAAGTTTCTAAAACATTTTCTTTAAAGGTTGGGCCCCAGGTATGGTGTCCACAGGGCCAAAATCAGCCTGGGAGGCCCCCATTCAAATTAGGCCTGGCCCCAGAGGATGGGTTTCCTGGGGCTTAAGCTGGCCCAGGGAAGGGGGGCCACACAACCCTTTCCTTAATAAATGAAAAAAAGGAATTAAAAAAAGACTGGCAAGTCGCCAAAGGCCCCTCCCCCTTTCACCACCCTCTGCAAATGCACCTCCTGGCACACAATTGGTTGCGGGATAAAGTCCACTTGGCTGCTGAGGGTTCATGGGGGCCAACAAGCCCTCCTGTTATCTCCAATAAGTCCCAAACAGTGGGGCTGCTGAGAGGACTTCTGAGTCCACGCCCCCTTTCTCCACCACTTTGCAAATGCGTTTCCTGGTGCATTGCTGGTGGGAGATATTGTCCCCTTGAATCCAGAGCATCCTTGGGAGCAAAAAAGCCCTCCTGTTACCTCCAGAAAGTCCTCCACAGCGAGATTACTGAGAGGTGGTTAGAGGCCCACCCCTTTTTCTCACCACTCTGCAAACACGACTACTGGTTAAAAAAAACATAGAAAAGCATTCGAAAAACCAAAGGATACAGGGACGTTATAGACAGGAAATAGAATTTGAAAAACCTTAGAAATTCACTCAAAAAAACAAAGGTTACAGGATCAATAGTTAGGAAATAAAATTAAAAAAAGTTAGAATTAAAAAAACTTTATCCCCTACATTCTTTAAACAAAACACCTCCGAGAAGTGGCAGTCTCCAGGCCTTGGGGGGGTCCAAGAGGCCCCCGTTGATAAATTAATCCTGTTTGAAATCATTTATTTTTCCACAGATTGAATTTGATATCTACTTGACTGTTTTTAACTTTAATTAAATATTTACTTTCGCCCAATATGTTTTATATATTTGATATGATTGTGCTAATTTTTAAATGTGTATTGTACTTTTTGTGATTTTAATTAATCAAATAAAAGTGGTGTGACTGACTGACTGACTGACTGATAAATTGATAAACCCCAGGGGTGGGGGTCCCCAAGGGAGCGGGGGAGGCCATATGGGCATCCACAGCATTTTTTATCAACCAAGCTCCAAGGAGGTAGTTGTCCCTGGGGCATCAATGAGCCCCAGGAGGGTAGGGGCTGTACGCCCCCTCCTTTATTTAAATGCCCCCAGGACCTGGCCCACGAGGAAGCTCAGGAGCCTGTGGTATTTTTTTTTTTAATTTTGGTACTTCTTGGTTTGAAGAGTTGGCAGCCAATCAGATCTCAGCAACTACTGAACGGATTTACACCAAATCACAAAAAGGGCTCTTTCTGGAACAACTTCTACCTTCCTGCCAGATTTGGTGCAATTCTGTCATGGTTTGTGCTCTATGTTCCCTTTGGGTCCTGGAAATACTTCCCCTGAGACCTGATATGAGGTAAACTGTGGTAGTCACCTGACTGTAACGTTACTGTGGTAAATTGTGGTAGTGGCGTGACTGTAAGGTTGCTTCCTATTAGAGCCTTAGTTCCCTAACAGCGTAATGGAAATGCTGGTGTTAGGAGCATGCAACAATTGTGAGCCACTGGTATTGGGTATACCCTAGCAACTATGTAGACAAGCATGATTTGACTTTAACATTACTACCTTTAAGTGCATTAGTTCCCTTACAGCGTGATGGCAACACTGATATTAGGAGCATGCAACAAACCTTTGTCGTGAGTAAAGTGCAGTACTATGCACAGGTCCTTTGAGCAAGAGACCTCCTTCCCTACAGTACCCTCCCTAATTCCCTTCCCCCTGGTTGGTCACTCTGAGTTTCTGTTTTCCACTTGCAGAATCGGAACTACCAGAAGGTGGTCACACTGAGGGTTTTGTTCCTGAGGAATATCCAGATTGTGACAAATTCTGTTCAGCAGTTCGGGCTGTAGCCATGTCTAAAGTTTATGGACCCCCATTTTTCTCAGCTCCGCTTGATGGATCACCCTAAAGTTTACAAGACAGCAGCAGCTGAAGTGAGTGGCAAACTAGTTTTGAAAAGTTTGTGAGGGTTCGGAAAAAAAACGCTTTTCCTATGGAAACTAAATCCCAACTACACCTACCTACTGACATTGCCAGTATGTTTTATATATATGGTTGTTGAGTACTCTCTAAATGCACAAAGGCACTTTGAAATACAAAATTACACGCGGCCGTCTGGCCGAGGAGAGGAGCACCATCATCAACCAGTGAGGATTATAAATTACCGGTTGAAGAGGCTGAGGTTTCAAACTGTTTAGGACCGGTAGCACAGCGTCCCTTGCATATTAAGCCTGCCTTCAAGTCCGTCACCTACGAAGGGGAAGAATAGACTCTTAAATAACAGTGCACATTTGAACTTACCAAAATTAATAATGAGTGATGTCACTGACCATGTCATGAGTGATGTAATATGTGACATCATCAGCAGTGCATTGCGGGCGCGCAAGTTATAGTTAGCTGAACTAACTATAACGGGGGAATTTCAAAGGTTTTGTATGAGTAAAATGACCAGCTAACCATAACTGGTGTGAAACCTATGGTTCAAAGTTTTTAAAATGCTAATTCCTAACTATAACGTGTGTGAAACCTATGGATTTTTCAGTGAATTTGCAAGGTTTTTAAATGCTAGTTCCTATCTATAACGTGGCTGAAATCTATGTTTTTTTCAGTGAATATATATATATATATAAATTCACTGAAAAAATCATAGGTTTTAGGGGTGTTATAGTTAGCTGGACATTTTAGTACAAAACCATTGAAATTTCTCAGTTATAGTTAGTTGTTCTAACTATAACTCGGGCACCCCAATCCACTGCTGATGACGTCACATATTACATCACTCATGACATGGTCGGTGACATCCCTCATGGCATCACTGATGACATCTCAAATGACAATTTTTAAATGTACGGTTATAAAAAAAATGTAATACTGATTTACTACATTTTTTAAAACTATTTATTTTTACATATTTTATCTTTTAAATTACATTACAATTACATTACGCATTACATTACAAAATATACTTTCTCAGAATGAATTACTTTAGTTTAAATACTTGCAAATAAGCAATAGACTTTTAAGTACAGTAGTTACAGTTGTTGCAATGGGCAACACAATTTCAAACACAATGCAACATTGAACTCAATGGAAATTTCTAGTTAAATGCAATTAGTTACTTTATGGTTTACTTTTCTAATCAGAGGACTGGATCCTAGATTCAGTCCTGGGACATCTCCTGTAAACAGTGGAGTAAAAGCGTTTTTTTGGTTACAGTAGTGATTTTAAAGGAATATTATTGTATTTTAAAAGTTGACACTTTTTCGCATAGAATCACCAATGTTATCCAACGGGAGGAAATTCACTTAGCAGGTAAGTAGTGTTATCGTTACTTTTTCTTACTCAGTGGTGAATCTTGCATCCAGCACTGGTGCATCTCCTGAAAGAATGGATTTAAGTCATACAGGTGATTTTTAAGGAATATTTGTAGTTTGTGAAAATAGACACTTAAAAACTTTTCTGGTGAAAACCAGACAATGGATTCCTATGGAAGGAAATACAAGTTACTGGTAAGTACGGTTAGAATAAATTTTCAAGGTTCGTGCTAGGCTAAAAGATGCAGCACCGAGATCTTTCCTGATAACAGGTGAATACATTGGAAAAGTGTGGTGCTTACTGGAGGTACCTGGTGGGCTAGTTGGCCACCAGGGACCCTCAGGATTGACGAGGAATTAATCCCCCAACTTAAACAGCGCCACAGGGTGTGTTTGCACACATGTGAACTCAGGCCCGCCCCCTTCCTTCACCAGTGTGCAACCGCACCTGTGGCGCATTTTAAATTGAAGGGATTAACTCCCCTTGAATCCTGAGGGTCCCTGGGGTGCAACTAGTCCGCCAGCTACTTCCATGAAGCGCCACAGAGCTGCGTTGCAGAGAGGTGTAAAAAGGGGCGTGGCCTCAGAACACCTCTCTGCAACGCAGCCCCCTGGCGCATACTGGAGGTTCCTAGTGGGCAAGTTGGCCCCCAGGGACCCCCAGTATTCAAGGGGAATTCGTTCCCCATCTGCAAACGTGCCAGGGAGCGTGTTTGCTGAGTGCTGAAAGGAGGGCGAGTGCCATCAGGCGCAATGCTGGTATTTCTCTCTTTTTTTTTTAAGAAGGGGGGCACCTAGCTTAATCTTCCCAACGCCCCAAGCGCCAGCACACCTTTCCGTGGGTAGCTTTACGCTTTACAAATGCTGGCATTTTTTTAATTAAAAAGCATAGTGATAAGAAAATATTAATACTTCTTTTTTCTTCTGTTGTAAATGATATATATTTTTTATATCTTCTGTTTGGATGTTTTTAATCATGAGAATGCAAAGGACACAGTTTACTGGATAACACTTTTTAAACTCTCCAACGTATGTACATAATAAGGACCTTTTACGTGTTATTTTGGAAATCGAAACCTTTACAGCTTCACAGTTTGTAACTTTTCCCAGCACATGCACAATTAAAACAGTTAAACCGTGAGCACGTGTAAACTGTAAAACGTGACAACTACATAGGTGGAGCCGAATCTTCCTTCCATAGACTACTAAACAACCAAAAACTTTATAAACCACACCTATTGTGCGATTAGTTTCGTTTTCGCGAGTTATTTCTGCGTCACCAATTTGTGATGCAGGTTCCCTTTTCTAGCATCGGATTCTTGTTTTGCGTCAACAAACATATTCCGGAATTGTCCGTTTTTTAAATATGGCATAGTAGATAGTTATAATTTGTGGCTATTTGTCAATATTTCAACATTTATAACTAGAAAAAAGTGTTATTGAATGTTTTTCCCTTTTTCTCTGTAGCTTCAGCCGCTTGTTTTCAGAAACAGATAGATTGCAACAAACATTGCTCCTTTTCTGGCTCCTTTCAGCTTATATATTGTGACTTTCTATATTATAATATTGACACTGTACTTCGCTTCAGAAGTGTTGGTGACCTGTCGGCGCAAACCCTAAATATTTACAATCAACGTCACCACCATCCAGTTGTTAGTGTGTTTTCCCCTAGGGATTATATACTCCTAATATGTATATTATAATATTAACAGTTATGCTAATCTCAGTGGAGTTCATGACCCGTCGTCACAAAGAGTAAAGATATATAAGCAACGTCACCAGCTTCTGGTTTTTAGTCTCTTCCCCCCTTTTGATCATATCCTGTGAATATATATATTATCATTTTCACAGTCATGATCTCAGAGGAGTTTATGACCCATCGCCACGAAGCTCAAACTTTTTGACCTCCCGGAGAAAAGAAGCTCAGAAAATAATTACCGATTGAAAGTATTTCGTTATGGATATTCTGCTAAATAGATAACTTTATTTTCCTTTTCGTTTTACTGTACCAATGGTATCAATCGTTATATTGTAATAGATTGTCCTATTGTTACAGAAGAGGGATAGGAGTTTTTTCAGTGCCATTTGTAATACAGCTTAGGAAACATTAAAACGTACTTCATCAGATAATTTTTTCAGGGAGCATATTTACGAAATTGCAGAATAAAAAATTTACCTTGCATACTGTAGCGGCTTGCATAGAAAAGGGCAAGATACGAGTTTTCGTGATCACTGGGTTTATTTTTTAATACAGGAAGTCAGTACAGGTCTTTCAAAAGGGGGCCCTTTGGGGTGACCGGCTCCGCTCTCTTCGTCTCCTCCTCAAAATGCTTTCTTCCTCCCTCTGGGTACGTCCAAGACTTCTCCGGGGGTTGGGCTCGTCCTGTTCCGTGGTGCTGTCGGGTAGCCTCGCGCCGTATAGGAGAAAGGCAAGAGAGGATACGTATAAGTCCTTGTGGTTGTATTATACAAGCGTGCAAGGGAAGGGAGTGAGGTATTTCCACTCGTGTAAAGGCTATCACGTCGTGTGAGGGCGGGGAGTGTGCAGGTAAAAGGGAGTACCAGGGACACACAGGGGTATGAGGTCACATCACGAACCCACCCTTTCTCCCAACCCAGCCCGCTATACGGCTCCGTACCTCGGTGAGCCACACACCTCCTGGCGTGCGGCTGGGCGGCTTGTGTTGCCGATGGCCTCCTGGCTCCGGCGCCTCCAACGGGTCTTCCATCGTCCTTCTCTCCTCCGTAGATGGTGTTCCGGGTCTTCAACGCTCTTCTGCCACTCCTTCCTCTGCTTCCTCCGCCAACTCCTCACTCGACTCTGCTCCACTCTCTCCTCCCAAGCCTCCGGTGAACAAGCACACCTGTTCGCCTTCTCCTGCGGCTCTTGAGGACGGTGTAGGCTCCACTCATTCTCATAGAGCCTGCCAGTTAAAGGGACAGCTGTCGTCTTCTTCCTCGTCTTGTTGATACCGCTGTTCCTGTACATCCAGCTGTCATGCTGTGAAGACAAGAGGGGGGTCATGACATGAATCCCCAGAAGGGGGTACGGAGTCACTGGTTCTTTGGGGAGGCAGTCTCCCCACATTACACATACATACTTTGTTACTTTAAATATTTGATAAACCCTACATTTCCGAATGTTATTTTCTAATTTCTATTCTTCTCATTTGCGGTTCCTCTTCACCTTCTCCCTAAAGAATATATAGGACCAGTTCTGTATATTATAATAGTACCATCCTAGCGGAACAGTGTGCGACCTCTAAGCACTACGACAGAACGTTCCTGAATTCTACAGAATACAAATTTGAAAAATAATAATGCATACATTTCTATGTAATATGAAGTCGCTTGTATTTAACTGTTTTTTACTTGTTTTCCCGACCTCAGATAATGTAGTGCGGGAGTGTTTGTTGTAGCACTTCTATTCTACTTTAGCTAAAAATAACTGACGCCCTCTTACAATATCAAGAATATGGGGCAACACTTTCACAGACTATAGCAGAAAAAAGGAGGGTATGGCCACGCTTAACTGATATTTTATGAAATTGCATTTTTACTTGTCACCCCTTTCATATATGCAGCGTCAGTTTCTGAAGAAAGTTTATTTGTGCTTCCTAAATAAAAACAGTTTCAAACCTAGACTGAAATTTTTGCTGCGCAACCACAACTCCCCATCAGAAAAGTAAACACCACATTATAAATAAATAGTGCTCCTGGGTAGTATCCCACCTGCAAAATTAATTAAAAAAACACCGCAAGACACTGTAATTTTTCCGCCGTGATGTGTACACCACACAGCAATTATATAAATGGCCCTTAAAACATATAAAAACAATTTTTACCTTCATAATCCCTGTCTACCACCTTATGACCACTGTACAGAGTTAATAGTGTCCCTAGCCTCCCCTCTACTACTTTCTTTTCCCATACTCCTTTGGAAGTGAGTCACAAAATCACTGACAACAGTGAATCGTTCCCACCCAATAAGGAGGAAACTTGTGCTCGAAACACTTTAACCAAAAAAAAAGCCAATTTGTTCCACAGAGGAGGAAGAAATGACTGCTAACACTGCTACTTTTAATGCTTCATAGCCAATGAACATTAAGCTTCGTAAGGTCCCGCTTGGAACACGTTACCCAATGAAATGTTCCTAATACTCCGCGAAGAGGGTAGGAATTGCTGAAAACACTTCTACTTTCAACAGTTTACAGCCAATCAACATTAAGCTTGGAAAAGTCCTCCTTGGAGCACGTCAGCAAATCAGACATCCCTCCTACTCCGCAGAGCGGAAATGAATGGCTGGCAACACTTCTACTTTCAATAGTTTGCAACCAACCAACATAAAGCTCAGGAAAGTCCTCCTTACAATATAGATGTCCTTGCTACTCTCCGTTGCAGAAGTGAATTGCAGAAAACACTTCTACTTTCAATAGTTCGTACCGAATGAACATTAAGCTTGTTGTTGGAACACCTTAACCAATTAAACATAAAATTTGTTCCACACACACACACACAGAACACGCCGTGCTACATATTAATAAATTTCCTATAACAAAGTGACTCTATCCGTAACAAAAGTACACACTGCCTAATAAATAAACATTATTCCACATTATATTAAATAAAAGCTGTAATAAGCCGCATTGTTGTTTTCCCTATATAATTTACACAGCCTACTGCACCCCCCTCCCAACATGAGTGAAGCCCCAGGACTGTGGGGGCCCCAGCAAACCCCTGCTATTATGTTTATTATATTTTCCACTGACTTCTTCTATGACTAACGGTACCTATGGAAAACTTTTAAAATTCCAGCACAGTAACTGTTTCGATTAGCAACATAGTGTGGTGAACTTCTAACCTCTGTGCTCACTTAAGTGTTCCATGAACCGTTACCATGGTAACAGGCAGTAAGCAGTTTGAGGGTCGGGTTGAAAGGTACTGGCTGTACAGAAACCGTTATATTTACCCAGGATCCTCTACATGACAAAAAGGAAAGCAAAGTAAAACAGAACACTGTGTACCAGATTTACAACTCCCTTGCGCCACTGTCGCGTCCAAGGCCCCTGCCTGGAAAATTAGAAGTCTGGGGGCCTCACCGATCCCCTAAGCCCCAGGAACCACCACCTCAGGGATTTGTGTATTGTGGGAACAGACTGCGTGGCCCTCCGCCACGCCCCAGGGCTGGCTCCTGCAGTGTCCCAGGGTGCCTACCCCTGGGACACTGCTGTTTACTATGAGAGGGCAGGAGTCTCACGGCTCCCGCCCTCCCATAGCAAACTTGGTTTGGATTTTGAAAGACAAAGCAGTGAAATCTGTTTTCACTTTCAAAATCCCAACCAGATTGCTTTTCCACATGCGAGTTAGCATCTCCCCATGTGGAAAACCAATGCCGGCTCCAGAAGGACACGGGGAGCCGGCGGAACTGTGGGGGCATTGTGGCTCCCCACACGGTCCCCAACATGTTTTATAAGACCCGGGGGATAGAGTCCCTGGGGATATTAGAAATTACTGATAGTAGCTATTTTTTGACGGTAAAATTAGAAGTAGCGAACCCAGCGCAGCGCTCAGTGTGGCCCCCTGGTGTGCACGTGCTGGATGCAAGACTCATAATCTGTAGGGTGTGCGACTCCAGCGCCTTTGGTCCCCAACTTCTACGCATTTGGGAGCCGGCATTGCTTTTCCACATGAGGATCTACTAAAATGCAGCTCCCCATGTGGAAAAGCAATCTGATTTAGATTTTGAAAGCGAGAACAGATTTCCTTGCTATGGGTGGGTGGAATGGACACCCCAGGACACTGCAGGAGCCGGCCCTCCCACAATACATAAAGCCCCGCGGAGTGGTGACCTTGCAGCCACCCAACCATGTTTTAGGTAGCCCTGGGGGGTAACGGGCCCTCGAGTGCTCCAGGAGGGGGGCCACGCAGTCCCCCTCCCACAATACATAAAGCCCCGGGGGTGGTGGTCCCCGCAGATTTGGGGACCTTTAACCCCTTCCCCGACCATTTTTTTTTAGCCGGGGGGGGTGACGATTCCTGGGGCTGGGGAAAAGCTCTGTTTTATTTAATTTTATTTTTTTATGCCAGAGTCTGTGCACCCTACATGCACCTGACGGGTCTTTTTTAAAAAAAATAATAATTTTGTGGGCCCTGGGGGGGGGGGAGGGCAGCCCCTTTTCTACGTTTTGCACACATATTCCACTGACTTCTTCAGCCTCGCTTCTACTGAGGCACAAAATGGCTGCCAACAGTTCCTGGTTTCGAATGTTGACAACCACTTGACAGCCAATTAGCATTCAGCACGTGATTGGAAGGGTGCATTTATGGTGTGCTCATGGTGCACTCAGGGTCCACGGATTGACCGCGCCCATAGATATATAAAGTCTGAACTGAGGACTACATCTTTGCCAAATGTGCCGTAATTCCGTTCAGCAGTTCGGGTTGTAGCTGTGGCTAAAGGTCCTATGGGAAATTGTATAGGGAAAATGCGTTTTGGGACCTCCCTTTTTTCTCGGCCCCCGCTTGACAAATCATCCCGAAACTTTCAGGATAGGAGCAGACCAAAGCTGGCCAAAAGTTTAGAAAATTTCAAAAAGATTCATAAATAGCCGCCAAAGTTATTGGGAATAGAATGCTGCCAGTTTTCCTATGGATAATAGGTCCTAACCATAAATACCTAGGTAGTAATATATATATATATATATATATATATATATATATATATATATATACATATATATACATACATATATATATATATATATATATCTATATATATATATATATATTCCAAAAGCTTGGCGAAGTTCGTGCCTGCGCCTCTTAATATGGCGGGCCTCGACGGGGTTTCGCCTTGCCCCGTTAAATCCAAGATTTACCGTCCTTAGTCGTTCAGTGACAGAGAGTCTAGGCCCCGTTCAGCTTTGTTTAAGTGCTTTTATTCGGCAACAACAACACCCAACGCGTTTCGCAGCCTTCGCCGCTTTCTCGTGAGAAAGCGGCGAAGGCTGCGAAACGCGTTGGGTGTTGTTGTTGCCGAATAAAAGCACTTAAACAAAGCTGAACGGGGCCTCGACTCTCTGTCACTGAACGCATAAGGACGGTAAATCTTGGATATATATATATATATATATATATATATATATATATATATATATATATATATATATATATCTCAATCCGTATGGCTCCCTTTCTTTCCCGTTGTTTGGTGTTTGGATATATATATATATGGTTACAGCACTCTACAGGAGGAAGGGGAGCGAACGCTATCCAGGCGTGCGTCGAGGTCAGAATGTGTCACTGTCACCAGACTGGGAAGTATATTTGGACAATGGCGCATCCACTTGGATTTAATATCTTTGAAACTACAGCACCCAGAAAGCCGTGTAAGGCCACGCCCAAGGGAGGGCAGGTGCTTACTATTTGAAAATGTATCATGCTGCTGCTTCATTTTAACTTACCAAGCCACTGATGAAGAGAGCCTCTGACTCTCGAAACGCGTTTGGCACTGATACTAGATTGAGAGTGTCTTTCTGTTCCCAGCCTCACCAGCATGCTGCAATAAAGATGATGTCTGACAAACAGCTTCCGAGTGGCCAGTCCAATGTTGGGTCCTGGATGTGGTTGGATTTATAGCGGCTCTCCAAAGTCGCGGACTTGGCCCTTTGAGAGAATTTTTCAACCTGGCTGTTACGAACACTGGTTACAGCACTCTACAGGCGGAAGGGGAGCAAACGCTATCCAGGCGTGCGTGCGTTCCCGCACCTTGTTGCAACAACAAAGCAGGGTAAGTCGAGGTCAGAATGTGTCACTGTCACCAGACTGGGAAGTATATTTGGACAATGTTTATGAAGGGCGCATCCACTTGGATTTAATATCTTTGAAACTACAGCACCCAGAAAGCCGTGTAAGGCCACGCCCAAGGGAGGGCAGGTGCTAACTATTTGAAAATGTATCATGCTGCTGCTTCATTTTAACTTACCAAGCCACTGATGAAGAGAGCCTCTGACTCTCGAAACGCGTTTGGCACTGATACTAGATTGAGAGTGTCTTTCTGTTCCCAGCCTCACCAGCATGCTGCAATAAAGATGATGTCTGACAAACAGCTTCCGAGTGGCCAGTCCAATGTTGGGTCCTGGATGTGGTTGGATTTATAGCGGCTCTCCAAAGTCGCGGACTTGGCCCTTTGAGAGAATTTTTCAACCTGGCTGTTACGAACACTGGTTACAGCACTCTACAGGCGGAAGGGGAGCGAACGCTATCCAGGCGTGCGTGCGTTCCCGCACCTTGTTGCAACAACAAAGCAGGGTGAGTCGAGGTCAGAATGTGTCACTGTCACCAGACTGGGAAGTATATTTGGACAATGTTTATGAAGGGCGCATCCACTTGGATTTAATATCTTTGAAACTACAGCACCCAGAAAGCCGTGTAAGGCCACGGCCAAGGGAGGGCAGGTGCTAACTATTTGAAAATGTATCATGCTGCTGCTTCATTTTAACTTACCAAGCCACTGATGAAGAGAGCCTCTGACTCTCGAAACGCGTTTGGCACTGATACTAGATTGAGAGTGTCTTTCTGTTCCCAGCCTCACCAGCATGCTGCAATAAAGATGATGTCTGACAAACAGCTTCCGAGTGGCCAGTCCAATGTTGGGTCCTGGATGTGGTTGGATTTATAGCGGCTCTCCAAAGTCGCGGACTTGGCCCTTTGAGAGAATTTTTCAACCTGGCTGTTACGAACACTGGTTACAGCACTCTACAGGCGGAAGGGGAGCGAACGCTATCCAGGCGTGCGTGCGTTCCCGCACCTTGTTGCAACAACAAAGCAGGGTGAGTCGAGGTCAGAATGTGTCACTGTCACCAGACTTGGAAGTATATTTGGACAATGTTTATGAAGGGCGCATCCACTTGGATTTAATATCTTTGAAACTACAGCACCCAGAAAGCCGTGTAAGGCCACGCCCAAGGGAGGGCAGGTGCTAACTATTTGAAAATGTATCATGCTGCTGCTTCATTTTAACTTACCAAGCCACTGATGAAGAGAGCCTCTGACTCTCGAAACGCGTTTGGCACTGATACTAGATTGAGAGTGTCTTTCTGTTCCCAGCCTCACCAGCATGCTGCAATAAAGATGATGTCTGACAAACAGCTTCCGAGTGGCCAGTCCAATGTTGGGTCCTGGATGTGGTTGGATATATATATATGTATATATATATCTCCACAGCAATCTTCACAACCTCCTGGACGGCGAAATGAAGAGATGGACCCCACGGCTTCAGGTCAGGTTAGGCAATGTTTTATTTCCTACAACCTCTCACCGATGACGCGTTTAAAGCATCAAGTGCTCTTGATCTTGATCACACAATGAGCACCGCGCAAGCTTTACTTTTTAACGTTTTTGTCACCCAATTGCACCCTCCTCCTGTGAGTCACATGACTTTATCCATAGACAGTGAAGATATACTCTTAAGAGAATTCCACATCGGATTGCATACAGCATACTTATATCTTTGTTGGATTTGACAAAAATGTTTGTTAGGCTGTATGAATACAGCTATGTATCAAAACCTTCTTCATAACAATACTTAAGAAGTTAAAAATCACAATAGGTAAAAAAACGGTAAACGCTTGAGTAATTCATTATGGGAAATTGCATGAGGAAAATGTGTTTTGGGACACCCCTTTTTTTCTCGGCCCCCGCTTGACGAATCATCCCGAATCTTTCAGAATAGGAGCAGACCAGAGCTGGCCAACAGTTTAGAAAATTTCGAAAAGATTCATAAATAGGGGCCAAAGTTATTGGGAATAGAATGTTGCCAGTTTTCCTATGGATAATAGGTCCTAACTATAACTACCTACTGGCGACCGGCAGTAGGTAGAAATATATATATATATATATATATATATATATATATATATATATATATATATATATATGTATATACGGATTTCATTCGCAAAACAGAACAGTTGTTATGGGGTCCGGACTCTTTGCTTATGACCCTGGATGTGTCATCGTTATATACCTCAATTTCCCACCGAGATGGTCTCAAGGCAATTGAACATTTCCTCAACAAACGTCCCATATATTATGGGGTGCATAACAGGATGCTGTTATCCATGGTCCAAATGTGTTTGGAGCAGAATTTCTTTCTGTTTAACAATCAAATTTACCAACAAATTAGAGGTGTCGCCATGGGGGCCTGTTTCTCCCCCAGCTACGCATGTTTGCACATGGGGCTGTGGGAGGAACAGGTCCTGGCGGGGGATCTGCAACCAACCATGGAACAGCATGTGGTCACCTATTTACGTTATATTGATGACTTATTTTTTGTCTGGAGAGGGACGGAGGAGGCGGCAATTCAATTTGTTGAGAGGCTAAATGTCAATGGTTTGAACCTTTGTTTTACATCTTGCATTCATGCTAAAACTGTTAATTTTCTGGATATGGAAGTCTACATTGCTGAGAACCGCATACAAACGAGATTATACAGAAAGCCCACAGCAGGCAACACCATCCTGCATGCGGCTAGTCCCCATCCTGGCCACTTGATACGCAGCATTCCCTACGGGGAAATGTTGCGTATCAAGCGTATTTGCAGCAGTGATGAGGAATGCGAGTCAGCTCAGGAGGCATGCAAAAGTAGATTCCTTGCCAGGGGATATTCTAGATCCTTAGTTGAGTCTGCACAGAAAAGGAGTCAACTGATATCCTGTGAAACTGCCCTGGTCCCAAGAAATAGAGAGGCAGAGATCCCCCCTGCTGGGGATATTATCAGACCGCGCATGATTGCCACATATAGCCGACAGCACTCAGCCATAAGAAAGATTTTCAATCAAAACTGGAACCTGATACTGGGGGATCCGGTCATTGGCAACAAAATATTGAAAAAACCACTCCTCACGTTTAGGAAATCTAAATCTATGGCCAATGCTTTGGTCCATAATACCTTGGAACCTCAAATGTCAACTACGTGGAAGGCATTAGGAAGTGGATTCAAAAAATGCACACAGTGTAAGGCGTGCAAATATGGGGTCAACAAGAACAACTATGTTGTCCCATTTTCACGAATACCCAAGAACATTACAAAACGCCTCACTTGCAAGACTGACTATGCGGTCTATGTGCTGGAGTGCACGTGTGGACTCAGGTATGTGGGTAGCACCCGCCTGCCGGTCCACAAGCGTGTGCTCCAGCACATTAGAGCTATTTCTAACAAAGACCAAGCCTATCCTGTTGCCAGGCATTTTGAACAGGAGCATAGTTCCAATCCGGTGCATCTTTCTTATTTTGTCATCGATGCAGTATGGCCAATGAAGAGAGGAGGAAATCGTGAGGCAAAATTACGTCTCCTAGAGACGAGATACATCCTAGAGTTAGACAGCAAGCAACCGCAGGGACTTAATGCGACGGAGGATCTATACACTTGTCTATAGGAGGTTTGGACATATGTATATTCATTCCTCATTAGCATAAGAAATCAAATGAATTTAGAACTCATGGAATATAATATAACTGTGCTGTTTTGAGGGTACTTGGTTTTTAATATAATAAGCAATGTTGATGCATTACCTGAATTACCATCGTCTCCTCATAATCTGATCTGAGAGCTTTTTTTCAAGTAAGGAGAGGTAACCCCATGGCGTAATAGCCAGGGGATTGACAAAACATGTTTTTTTTTTAAAAAACTTAGTCTGTTTTCTTTGAATCAATTTTCATTTTAGTTATAGCACTCAGCACTAGCACTTTAGAAAACTATTTAAATTCTGCACTTCTTTGTTGCCGATAATAGGACAATGCTTGAAGTACTTGTACGCAATTTTCTCAGGGTCATTGCCCACTTGGGCTTTATGTTTTCTGCACAGTGCTTTGTACATTTGGGAAGAGATATGAACAATGTGAACAGTAATATTTTGCGATTAAATAGGTTATGCCATTTGATCACGTTCATGAACTGATTAACCTGTATATATACAGTTATCAAGAATAGTGTTTTTTTTAAATGTGTATATATATATTTATATATTTTATTAATTAAGCCACTTGTACATACAACTTTGTATTTTTTGTAAAATGTTTACAAATGTTGACACATAAAAATGCAGTATTTTTTTCATGCTGATTGAACCCATTTATGAAATTGCGCGCGCATTGTCACTTTAAAAGTTCGGCATTGGCTCTCAGCAACTCGCCATGTGACCAAGCTTTGTAAAGGCGAAACGCGTAAATGGCGGCGGCAGGCTTGCTGGCAAGAATAAATCACCTCGATTAAGCACCATAAATTGGGTCTGTTCTTTCGTCATTCCTGGATTGTTGTTCTGAGGCGGCTGCTTCAGTTGTTGGCGAATTTGCATGTATATATATATATATATATATCGTGAACTCCGTATCACTCCAGCACATGCTGCTTCCTCAGCCGGCAAACAGGACACCGGACACGGACCTCGAGGTGTTTCAAACTTTTATTAAGCAGAAAGTGTCACAGACGTTTCGGCTCAACTGAGCCTTGTTCACATGATATATATATATTACCTACTGGCGATCACCAGTAGGTAATATATATTCCCCTGGGGAAAGAATGAGCCGCACACATCGCGGTAGCTTTCAAAATTTATTTCCAGCAGTTAACAAGCTCCGGTATTCCTAATGCATTTCAGCCAACCTTTGGCCTTTTTCAGAGGAAGAGCTTCTGGCATCTTGGGGCCGTATAAACACACTTGAACCATTGAACCAGGTAATTGCACATATTTCATCAAAGTGATTTCCCTCTAGTGGGTTCCGCGGTGGACTGCGGTATAGAGCATTCTGGTCCATGTAGTGAGTTCTCAGCATCACAATTCCTTCTCTTCAGTGGGTGATGCCTGTTGCAATCCGCTGGTAAGAATCTGCGGCAATCCCCTTGCACACCATTTTCGAGTGTGCTGAGGACCTATTCAGGGGTCGGTCCCTGGAGACTGCCACTACCAATATTGCCTTCGCCAAAGTCACAAAATGGTCCCTTTGGGGGTAGTTGTGGGGCGCTTTTGAAGGTGGTGCATTGCTCCACGGCCGGACAAGGCCACATTATATTTCACAGAGCCTGTTCCCAGGGGAAAGAATGAGCCGCACACATCGCAGTAGCTTTACAAATTTATTTGCAGCAGTTAACAAGCTCCGGTATTCCTAATGCATTTCAGCCAACCTTTAGCCTACCTTAGTGTCCATCACCTACAAAGGTAAAGAATAAACTCTTAAATAACAATGCACATTTGAACTTACCAAAGTTAATAATTTTGCGCGCACTGAAGACTTCATGTCCCACAATGCCTGCACTCACCATATGCCCACTGGGGGCGGCATGAAAATGAGAATGAATAAAGCTTGAACTGCATCAATGCTCGCTGTCAGATGTGCTTTGTGGTAGCCCTTGAAGAAGAGACCCAGTGTCTTGAAATGCGTTGGCAAAACAAATGATGTATGGATGTGAAGGGCAGTGTGCAAATTAAACCGGATGGTGGGATGGTTGTCAAGAGCCCTCTCATTGCGCCAAGGCACTTTGAAATACTATATATATATATATATATATATATGAAAAAAGGTTGCTCCTGCAATTGAAGACACCCACACGTCGTTTCTCTATTTGCTTTTATTGGCAAAACAGGCAGCAACTCCAATGTTCATCTCTCCATCAGCAGGGTTTCGCCATCTCTACCATACGCGTTTCGGGTGTTGCCGCCCTTGTTCACTGGTCTGGCTTCTAGGGGGAGTGACAGCCTTGCGATTTATGTTCATGCCTGAGGTGTTCTCCTCTGGTAATCCCGCCCACATGGCGCTTTGCATTCTTGTTCAAGTAGTTCATATACATCTATAGTAGTGCCTGCCGTCCGTTTCCTCCCTGAATTTATACCTTCGGGTTGCCGATTTCAAGTATGCCCACCGTGCTGCTTTGCTTGCGCCTCGTCTCACCAGCTACTCCGCTCCTGTTCCGTGCTCCATTTTCACTGAGCACCAGGACCCGCTCACGAGCGGGGGGGTTGTCCTCGTGGCCCAGAGCCGGCCACTTAATATGAAAAAAGGTTGCTCCTGCAATTGAAGACACCCACGCGTCGTTTCTCTATTTGCTTTTATTGGCAAAACAGGCAGCAACTCCAATGTTCATCTCTCCATCAGCAGGGTTTCGCCATCTCTACCATACGCGTTTCGGGTGTTGCCACCCTTGTTCACTGGTCTGGCTTCTAGGGGGAGTGACAGCCTTGCGATTTATGTTCATGCCTGAGGTGTTCTCCTCTGGTAATCCCGCCCACATGGCGCTTTGCATTCTTGTTCAAGTAGTTCATATACATCTATAGTAGTGCCTGCCGTCCGTTTCCTCCCTGAATTTATACCTTCGGGTTGCCGATTTCAAGTATGCCCACTGTGCTGCTTTGCTTGCGCCTCATCTCACCAGCTACTCCGCTCCTGTTCCGTGCTCCATTTTCACTGAGCACCAGGACCCGCTCACGAGCGGGGGGGTTGTCCTCGTGGCCCAGAGCCGGCCACTTAATATGAAAAAAGGTTGCTCCTGCAATTGAAGACACCCACGCGTCGTTTCTCTATTTGCTTTTATTGGCAAAACAGGCAGCAACTCCAATGTTCATCTCTCCATCAGCAGGGTTTCGCCATCTCTACCATACGCGTTTCGGGTGTTGCCGCCCTTGTTCACTGGTCTGGCTTCTAGGGGGAGTGACAGCCTTGCGATTTATGTTCATGCCTGAGGTGTTCTCCTCTGGTAATCCCGCCCACATGGCGCTTTGCATTCTTGTTCAAGTAGTTCATATACATCTATAGTAGTGCCTGCCGTCCGTTTCCTCCCTGAATTTATACCTTCGGGTTGCCGATTTTAAGTATGCCCACCGTGCTGCTTTGCTTGCGCCTCGTCTCACCAGCTACTCCGCTCCTGTTCCGTGCTCCATTTTCACTGAGCACCAGGACCCGCTCACGAGCGAGGGGTTGTCCTCGTGGCCCAGAGCCGGCCACTTAATATGAAAAAAGGTTGCTCCTGCAATTGAAGACACCCACGCGTCGTTTCTCTATTTGCTTTTATTGGCAAAACAGGCAGCAACTCCAATGTTCATCTCTCCATCAGCAGGGTTTCGCCATCTCTACCAATCGCGTTTCGGGTGTTGCCGCCCTTGTTCACTGGTCTGGCTTCTAGGGGGAGTGACAGCCTTGCGATTTATGTTCATGCCTGAGGTGTTCTCCTCTGGTAATCCCGCCCACATGGCGCTTTGCATTCTTGTTCAAGTAGTTCATATACATCTATAGTAGTGCCTGCCGTCCGTTTCCTCCCTGAATTTATACCTTCGGGTTGCCGATTTCAAGTATGCCCACCGTGCTGCTTTGCTTGCGCCTCGTCTCACCAGCTACTCCGCTCCTGTTCCGTGCTCCATTTTCACTGAGCACCAGGACCCGCTCACGAGCGGGGGGGTTGTCCTCGTGGCCCAGAGCCGGCCACTTAATATGAAAAAAGGTTGCTCCTGCAATTGAAGACACCCACGCGTCGTTTCTCTATTTGCTTTTATTGGCAAAACAGGCAGCAACTCCAATGTTCATCTCTCCATCAGCAGGGTTTCGCCATCTCTACCATACGCGTTTCGGGTGTTGCCGCCCTTGTTCACTGGTCTGGCTTCTAGGGGGAGTGACAGCCTTGCGATTTATGTTCATGCCTGAGGTGTTCTCCTCTGGTAATCCCGCCCACATGGCGCTTTGCATTCTTGTTCAAGTAGTTCATATACATCTATAGTAGTGCCTGCCGTCCGTTTCCTCCCTGAATTTATACCTTCGGGTTGCCGATTTCAAGTATGCCCACCGTGCTGCTTTGCTTGCGCCTCGTCTAACCAGCTACTCCGCTCCTGTTCCGTGCTCCATTTTCACTGAGCACCAGGACCCGCTCACGAGCGGGGGGGTTGTCCTCGTGGCCCAGAGACGGCCACTTAATATGAAAAAAGGTTGCTCCTGCAATTGAAGACACCCACGCTTCGTTTCTCTATTTGCTTTTATTGGAAAAACAGGCAGCAACTCCAATGTTCATCTCTCCATCAGCAGGGTTTCGCCATCTCTACCATATGCGTTTCGGGTGTTGCCGCCCTTGTTCACTGGTCTGGCTTCTAGGGGGAGTGACAGCCTTACGATTTATGTTCATGCCTGAGGTGTTCTCCTCTGGTAATCCCGCCCACATGGCGCTTTGCATTCTTGTTCAAGTAGTTCATATACATCTATAGTAGTGCCTGCCGTCCGTTTCCTCCCTGAATTTATACCTTCGGGTTGCCGATTTCAAGTATGCACACCGTGCTGCTTTGCTTGCGCCTCGTCTCACCAGCTACTCCGCTCCTGTTCCGTGCTCCATTTTCACTGAGCACCAGGACCCGCTCACGAGCGGGAGGGTTATCCTCGTGGCCCAGAGCCGGCCACTTAATATGAAAAAAGGTTGCTCCTGCAATTGAAGACACCCACGCGTCGTTTCTCTATTTGCTTTTATTGGCAAAACAGGCAGCAACTCCAATGTTCATCTCTCGATCAGCAGGGTTTCGCCATCTCTACCATACGCGTTTCGGGTGTTGCCGCCCTTGTTCACTGGTCTGGCCTCTAGGGGGAGTGAAAGCCTTGCGATTTATGTTCATGCCTGAGGTGTTCTCCTCTGGTAATCCCGCCCACATGGCGCTTTGCATTCTTGTTCAAGTAGTTCATATACATCAATAGTAGTGCCTGCCGTCCGTTTCCTCCCTGAATTTATACCTTCGGGTTGCCGATTTCAAGTATGCCCACCGTGCTGCTTTGCTTGCGCCTCGTCTCACCAGCTACTCCGCTCCTGTTCCGTGCTCCATTTTCACTGAGCACCAGGACCCGCTCACGAGCGGGGGGGTTGTCCTCGTGGCCCAGAGCCGGCCACTTAATATGAAAAAAGGTTGCTCCTGCAATTGAAGACACCCACGCGTCGTTTCTCTATTTGCTTTTATTGGCAAAACAGGCAGCAACTCCAATGTTCATCTCTCCATCAGCAGGGTTTCGCCATCTCTACCATACGCGTTTCGGGTGTTGCCGCCCTTGTTCACTGGTCTGGCTTCTAGGGGGAGTGACAGCCTTGCGATTTATGTTCATGCCTGAGGTGTTCTCCTCTGGTAATCCCGCCCACATGGCGCTTTGCATTCTTGTTCAAGTAGTTCATATACATCTATAGTAGTGCCTGCCGTCCGTTTCCTCCCTGAATTTATACCTTCGGGTTGCCGATTTCAAGTATGCCCACCGTGCTGCTTTGCTTGCGCCTCGTCTCACCAGCTACTCCGCTCCTGTTCCGTGCTCCATTTTCACTGAGCACCAGGACGCGCTCACGAGCGGGGGGGGTTGTCCTCGTGGCCCAGAGCCGGCCACTTAATATGAAAAAAGGTTGCTCCTGCAATTGAAGACACCCACGCGTCGTTTCTCTATTTGGTTTTATTGGCAAAACAGGCAGCAACTCCAATGTTCGTCTCTCCATCAGCAGGGTTTCGCCATCTCTACCATACGCGTTTCGGGTGTTGCCGCCCTTGTTCACTGGTCTGGCTTCTAGGGGGAGTGACAGCCTTGCGATTTATGTTCATGCCTGAGGTGTTCTCCTCTGGTAATCCCGCCCACATGGCGCTTTGCATTCTTGTTCAAGTAGTTCATATACATCTATAGTAGTGCCTCCCGTCCGTTTCCTCCCTGAATTTATACCTTCTGGTTGCCGATTTCAAGTATGCCCACCGTGCTGCTTTGCTTGCGCCTCGTCTCACCAGCTACTCCGCTCCTGTTCCGTGCTCCATTTTCACTGAATACCAGGACCCGCTCACGAGCGGGGGGGTTGTCCTCGTGGCCCAAGGCCGGCCACTTAATATGAAAAAAGGTTGCTCCTGCAATTGAAGACACCCGCGCGTCGTTTCTCTATTTGCTTTTATTGGTGCTCAGTGAAAATGGAGCACGGAACAGGAGCGTAGTAGCTGGTGAGACGAGGCGCAAGCAAAGCAGCACGGTGGGCATACTTGAAATCGGCAACCCGAAGGTATAAATTCAGGGAGGAAACGGACGGCAGGCACTACTATAGATGTATATGAACTACTTGAACAAGAATGCAAAGCGCCATGTGGGCGGGATTACCAGAGGAGAACACCTCAGGCATGAACATAAATCGCAAGGCTGTCACTCCCCCTAGAAGCCAGACCAGTGAACAAGGGCGGCAACACCCGAAACGCGTATGGTAGAGATGGCGAAACCCTGCTGATGGAGAGATGAACATTGGAGTTGCTGCCTGTTTTGCCAATAAAAGCAAATAGAGAAACGACGCGTGGGTGTCTTCAATTGCAGGAGCAACCTTTTTTCATATTAAGTGGCCGGCTCTGGGCCACGAGGACAACCCCCCCGCTCGTGAGCGGGTCCTGGTGCTCAGTGAAAATGGAGCACGGAACAGGAGCGGTGTAGCTGGTGAGACGAGGCGCAAGCAAAGCAGCACGGTGGGCATACTTGAAATCGGCAACCCGAAGGTATAAATTCAGGGAGGAAACGGACGGCAGGCACTACTATGGATGTATATGAACTACTTGAACAAGAATGCAAAGCGCCATGTGGGTGGGATTACCAGAGGAGAACACCTCAGGCATGAACATAAATCGCAAGGCTGTCACTCCCCCTAGAAGCCAGACCAGTGAACAAGGGCGGCAACACCCGAAACGCGTATGGTAGAGATGGCGAAACCCTGCTGATGGAGAGATGAACATTGGAGTTGCTGCCTCTTTTGCCAATAAAAGCAAATAGAGAAACGACGCGTGGGTGTCTTCAATTGCAGGAGCAACCTTTTTTCATATTAAGTGGCCGGCTCTGGGCCACGAGGACAACCCCCCCGCTCGTGAGCGGGTCCTGGTGCTCAGTGAAAATGGAGCACGGAACAGGAGCGGAGTAGCTGGTGAGACGAGGCGCAAGCAAAGCAGCACGGTGGGCATACTTGAAATCGGCAACCCGAAGGTATAAATTCAGGGAGGAAACGGACGGCAGGCACTACTATAGATGTATATGAACTACTTGAACAAGAATGCAAAGCGCCATGTGGGCGGGATTACCAGAGGAGAACACCTCAGGCATGAACATAAATCGCAAGGCTGTCACTCCCCTTAGAAGCCAGACCAGTGAACAAGGGCGGCAACACCCAAAACGCGTATGGTAGAGATGGCGAAACCCTGCTGATGGAGAGATGAACATTGGAGTTGCTGCCTGTTTTGCCAATAAAAGCAAATAGAGAAACGACGCGTGGGTGTCTTCAATTGCAGGAGCAACCTTTTTTCATATTAAGTGGCCGGCTCTGGGCCACGAGGACAACCCCCCCGCTCGTGAGCGGGTCCTGGTGCTCAGTGAAAATGGAGCACGGAACAGGAGCAGAGTAGCTGGTGAGACGAGGCGCAAGCAAAGCAGCACGGTGGGCATACTTGAAATCGGCAACCCGAAGGTATAAATTCAGGGAGGAAACGGACGGCAGGCACTACTATAGATGTATATGAACTACTTGAACAAGAATGCAAAGCGCCATGTGGGCGGGATTACCAGAGGAGAACACCTCAGGCATGAACATAAATCGCAAGGCTGTCACTCCCCCTAGAAGCCAGACCAGTGAACAAGGGCGGCAACACCCGAAACGCGTATGGTAGAGATGGCGAAACCCTGCTGATGGAGAGATGAACATTGGAGTTGCTGCCTGTTTTGCCAATAAAAGCAAATAGAGGAACGACGCGTGGGTGTCTTCAATTGCAGGAGCAACCTTTTTTCATATTAAGTGGCCGGCTCTGGGCCACGAGGACAACCCCCCCGCTCGTGAGCGGGTCCTGGTGCTCAGTGAAAATGGAGCACGGAACAGGAGCGGAGTAGCTGGTGAGACGAGGCGCAAGCAAAGCAGCACGGTGGGCATACTTGAAATCGGCAACCCGAAGGTATAAATTCAGGGAGGAAACGGACGGCAGGCACTACTATAGATGTATATGAACTACTTGAACAAGAATGCAAAGCGCCATGTGGGCGGGATTACCAGAGGAGAACACCTCAGGCATGAACATAAATCGCAAGGCTGTCACTCCCCCTAGAAGCCAGACCAGTGAACAAGGGCGGCAACACCCGAAACGCGTATGGTAGAGATGGCGAAACCCTGCTGATGGAGAGATGAACATTGGAGTTGCTGCCTGTTTTGCCAATAAAAGCAAATAGAGAAACGACGCGTGGGTGTCTTCAATTGCAGGAGCAACCTTTTTTCATATTAAGTGGCCGGCTCTGGGCCACGAGGACAACCCCCCCGCTCGTGAGCGGGTCCTGGTGCTCAGTGAAAATGGAGCACGGAACAGGAGTGGAGTAGCTGGTGAGACGAGGCGCAAGCAAAGCAGCACGGTGGGCATACTTGAAATCGGCAACCCGAAGGTATAAATTCAGGGAGGAAACGGACGGCAGGCACTACTATAGATGTATATGAACTACTTGAACAAGAATGCAAAACGCCATGTGGGCGGGATTACCAGAGGAGAACACCTCAGGCATGAACATAAATCGCAAGGCTGTCACTCCCCCTAGAAGCCAGACCAGTGAACAAGGGCGCAACACCCGAAACGCGTATGGTAGAGATGGCGAAACCCTGCTGATGGAGAGATGAACATTGGAGTTGCTGCCTGTTTTGCCAATAAAAGCAAATAGAGAAACGACGCGTGGGTGTCTTAAATTGCAGGAGCAACCTTTTTTCATATTAAGTGGCCGGCTCTGGGCCACGAGGACAACCCCCCAGCTCGTGAGCGGGTCCTGGTGCTCAGTGAAAATGGAGCACGGAACAGGAGCGGAGTAGCTGGTGAGACGAGGCGCAAGCAAAGCAGCACGGTGGGCATACTTGAAATCGGCAACCCGAAGGTATAAATTCAGGGAGGAAACGGACGGCAGGCACTACTATAGATGTATATGAACTACTTGAACAAGAATGCAAAGCGCCATGTGGGCGGGATTACCAGAGGAGAACACCTCAGGCATGAACATAAATCGCAAGGCTGTCACTCCCCCTAGAAGCCAGACCAGTGAAAAAGGGCGGCAACACCCGAAACGCGTATGGTAGAGATGGCGAAACCCTGCTGATGGAGAGATGAACATTGGAGTTGCTGCCTGTTTTGCCAATAAAAGCAAATAGAGAAACGACGCGTGGGTGTCTTCAATTGCAGGAGCAACCTTTTTTCATATTAAGTGGCCGGCTCTGGGCCACGAGGACAACCCCCCCGCTCGTGAGCGGGTCCTGGTGCTCAGTGAAAATGGAGCACGGAACAGGAGTGGAGTAGCTGGTGAGACGAGGCGCAAGCAAAGCAGCACGGTGGGCATACTTGAAATCGGCAACCCGAAGGTATAAATTCAGGGAGGAAACGGACGGCAGGCACTACTATAGATGTATATGAACTACTTGAACAAGAATGCAAAACGCCATGTGGGCGGGATTACCAGAGGAGAACACCTCAGGCATGAACATAAATCGCAAGGCTGTCACTCCCCCTAGAAGCCAGACCAGTGAACAAGGGCGCAACACCCGAAACGCGTATGGTAGAGATGGCGAAACCCTGCTGATGGAGAGATGAACATTGGAGTTGCTGCCTGTTTTGCCAATAAAAGCAAATAGAGAAACGACGCGTGGGTGTCTTAAATTGCAGGAGCAACCTTTTTTCATATTAAGTGGCCGGCTCTGGGCCACGAGGACAACCCCCCAGCTCGTGAGCGGGTCCTGGTGCTCAGTGAAAATGGAGCACGGAACAGGAGCGGAGTAGCTGGTGAGACGAGGCGCAAGCAAAGCAGCACGGTGGGCATACTTGAAATCGGCAACCCGAAGGTATAAATTCAGGGAGGAAACGGACGGCAGGCACTACTATAGATGTATATGAACTACTTGAACAAGAATGCAAAGCGCCATGTGGGCGGGATTACCAGAGGAGAACACCTCAGGCATGAACATAAATCGCAAGGCTGTCACTCCCCCTAGAAGCCAGACCAGTGAACAAGGGCGGCAACACCCGAAACGCGTATGGTAGAGATGGCGAAACCCTGCTGATGGAGAGATGAACATTGGAGTTGCTGCCTGTTTTGCCAATAAAAGCAAATAGAGAAACGACGCGTGGGTGTCTTCAATTGCAGGAGCAACCTTTTTTCATATTAAGTGGCCGGCTCTGGGCCACGAGGACAACCCCCCCGCTCGTGAGCGGGTCCTGGTGCTCAGTGAAAATGGAGCACGGAACAGGAGTGGAGTAGCTGGTGAGACGAGGCGCAAGCAAAGCAGCACGGTGGGCATACTTGAAATCGGCAACCCGAAGGTATAAATTCAGGGAGGAAACGGACGGCAGGCACTACTATAGATGTATATGAACTACTTGAACAAGAATGCAAAACGCCATGTGGGCGGGATTACCAGAGGAGAACACCTCAGGCATGAACATAAATCGCAAGGCTGTCACTCCCCCTAGAAGCCAGACCAGTGAACAAGGGCGCAACACCCGAAACGCGTATGGTAGAGATGGCGAAACCCTGCTGATGGAGAGATGAACATTGGAGTTGCTGCCTGTTTTGCCAATAAAAGCAAATAGAGAAACGACGCGTGGGTGTCTTAAATTGCAGGAGCAACCTTTTTTCATATTAAGTGGCCGGCTCTGGGCCACGAGGACAACCCCCCAGCTCGTGAGCGGGTCCTGGTGCTCAGTGAAAATGGAGCACGGAACAGGAGCGGAGTAGCTGGTGAGACGAGGCGCAAGCAAAGCAGCACGGTGGGCATACTTGAAATCGGCAACCCGAAGGTATAAATTCAGGGAGGAAACGGACGGCAGGCACTACTATAGATGTATATGAACTACTTGAACAAGAATGCAAAGCGCCATGTGGGCGGGATTACCAGAGGAGAACACCTCAGGCATGAACATAAATCGCAAGGCTGTCACTCCCCCTAGAAGCCAGACCAGTGAACAAGGGCGGCAACACCCGAAACGCGTATGGTAGAGATGGCGAAACCCTGCTGATGGAGAGATGAACATTGGAGTTGCTGCCTGTTTTGCCAATAAAAGCAAATAGAGAAACGACGCGTGGGTGTCTTCAATTGCAGGAGCAACCTTTTTTCATATTAAGTGACCGGCTCTGGGCCACGAGGACAACCCCCCCGCTCGTGAGCGGGTCCTGGTGCTCAGTGAAAATGGAGCACGGAACAGGAGCGGAGTAGCTGGTGAGACGAGGCGCAAGCAAAGCAGCACGGTGGGCATACTTGAAATCGGCAACCCGAAGGTATAAATTCAGGGAGGAAATGGACAGCAGGCACTACTATAGATGTATATGAACTACTTGAACAAGAATGCAAAGCGCCATGTGGGCGGGATTACCAGAGGAGAACACCTCAGGCATGAACATAAATCGCAAGGCTGTCACTCCCCCTAGAAGCCAGACCAGTGAACAAGGGCGGCAACACCCGAAACGCGTATGGTAGAGATGGCGAAACCCTGCTGATGGAGAGATGAACATTGGAGTTGCTGCCTGTTTTGCCAATAAAAGCAAATAGAGAAACGACGCGTGGGTGTCTTCAATTGCAGGAGCAACCTTTTTTCATATTAAGTGGCCGGCTCTGGGCCACGAGGACAACCCCCCCGCTCGTGAGCGGGTCCTGGTGCTCAGTGAAAATGGAGCACGGAACAGGAGCGGAGTAGCTGGTGAGACGAGGCGTAAGCAAAGCAGCACGGTGGGCATACTTGAAATCGGCAACCCGAAGGTATAAATTCAGGGAGGAAACGGACGGCAGGCACTACTATAGATGTATATGAACTACTTGAACAAGAATGCAAAGCGCCATGTGGGCGGGATTACCAGAGGAGAACACCTCAGGCATGAACATAAATCGCAAGGCTGTCACTCCCCCTAGAAGCCAGACCAGTGAACAAGGGCGGCAACACCCGAAACGCGTATGGTAGAGATGGCGAAACCCTGCTGATGGAGAGATGAACATTGGAGTTGCTGCCTGTTTTGCCAATAAAAGCAAATAGAGAAACGACGCGTGGGTGTCTTCAATTGCAGGAACAACCTTTTTTCATATTAAGTGGCCGGCTCTGGGCCACGAGGACAACCCCCCCGCTCGTGAGCGGGTCCTGGTGCTCAGTGAAAATGGAGCACGGAACAGGAGCGGAGTAGCTGGTGAGACGAGGCGCAAGCAAAGCAGCACGGTGGGCATACTTGAAATCGGCAACCCGAAGGTATAAATTCAGGGAGGAAACGGACGGCAGGCACTACTATAGATGTATATGAACTACTTGAACAAGAATGCAAAGCGCCATGTGGGCGGGATTACCAGAGGAGAACACCTCAGGCATGAACATAAATCGCAAGGCTGTCACTCCCCCTAGAAGCCAGACCAGTGAACAAGGGCGGCAACACCCGAAACGCGTATGGTAGAGATGGCGAAACCCTGCTGATGGAGAGATGAACATTGGAGTTGCTGCCTGTTTTGCCAATAAAAGCAAATAGAGAAACGACGGGTGGGTGTCTTCAATTGCAGGAGCAACCTTTTTTCATATTAAGTGACCGGCTCTGGGCCACGAGGACAACCCCCCGCTCGTGAGCGGGTCCTGGTGCTCAGTGAAAATGGAGCACGGAACAGGAGCGGAGTAGCTGGTGAGACGAGGCGCAAGCAAAGCAGCACGGTGGGCATACTTGAAATCGGCAACCCGAAGGTATAAATTCAGGGAGGAAACGGACGGCAGGCACTACTATAGATGTATATGAACTACTTGAACAAGAATGCAAAGCGCCATGTGGGCGGGATTACCAGAGGAGAACACCTCAGGCATGAACATAAATCGCAAGGCTGTCACTCCCCCTAGAAGCCAGACCAGTGAACAAGGGCGGCAACACCCGAAACGCGTATGGTAGAGATGGCGAAACCCTGCTGATGGAGAGATGAAGATTGGAGTTGCTGCCTGTTTTGCCAATAAAAGCAAATAGAGAAACGACGCGTGGGTGTCTTCAATTGCAGGAGCAACCTTTTTTCATATTAAGTGGCCGGCTCTGGGCCACGAGGACAACGCCCCCGCTCGTGAGCGGGTCCTGGTGCTCAGTGAAAATGGAGCACGGAACAGGAGCGGAGTAGCTGGTGAGACGAGGCGCAAGCAAAGCAGCACGGTGGGCATACTTGAAATCGGCAACCCGAAGGTATAAATTCAGGGAGGAAACGGACGGCAGGCACTACTATAGATGTATATGAACTACTTGAACAAGAATGCAAAGCGCCATGTGGGCGGGATTACCAGAGGAGAACACCTCAGGCATGAACATAAATCGCAAGGCTGTCACTCCCCCTAGAAGCCAGACCAGTGAACAAGGGCGGCAACACCCGAAACGCGTATGGTAGAGATGGCGAAACCCTGCTGATGGAGAGATGAAGATTGGAGTTGCTGCCTGTTTTGCCAATAAAAGCAAATAGAGAAATGACGCGTGGGTGTCTTCAATTGCAGGAGCAACCTTTTTTCATATTAAGTGGCCGGCTCTGGGCCACGAGGACAACCCCCCCGCTCGTGAGCGGGTCCTGGTGCTCAGTGAAAATGGAGCACGGAACAGGAGCGGAGTAGCTGGTGAGACGAGGCGCAAGCAAAGCAGCACGGTGGGCATACTTGAATTCGGCAACCCGAAGGTATAAATTCAGGGAGGAAACGGACGGCAGGCACTACTATAGATGTATATGAACTACTTGAACAAGAATGCAAAGCGCCATGTGGGGGGGATTACCAGAGGAGAACACCTCAGGCATGAACATAAATCGCAAGGCTGTCACTCCCCCTAGAAGCCAGACCAGTGAACAAGGGCGGCAACACCCGAAACGCGTATGGTAGAGATGGCGAAACCCTGCTGATGGAGAGATGAACATTGGAGTTGCTGCCTGTTTTGCCAATAAAAGCAAATAGAGAAACGACGCGTGGGTGTCTTCAATTGCAGGAGCAACCTTTTTTCATATTAAGTGGCCGGCTCTGGGCCACGAGGACAACCCCCCCGCTCGTGAGCGGGTCCTGGTGCTCAGTGAAAATGGAGCACGGAACAGGAGCGGAGTAGCTGGTGAGACGAGGCGCAAGCAAAGCAGCACGGTGGGCATACTTGAAATCGGCAACCCGAAGGTATAAATTCAGGGAGAAAACGGACGGCAGGCACTACTATAGATGTATATGAACTACTTGAACAAGAATGCAAAGCGCCATGTGGGCGGGATTACCAGAGGAGAACACCTCAGGCATGAACATAAATCGCAAGGCTGTCACTCCCCCTAGAAGCCAGACCAGTGAACAAGGGCAGCAACACCCGAAACGCGTATGGTAGAGATGGCGAAACCCTGCTGATGGAGAGATGAACATTGGAGTTGCTGCCTGTTTTGCCAATAAAAGCAAATAGAGAAACGACGCGTGGGTGTCTTCAATTGCAGGAGCAACCTTTTTTCATATTAAGTGGCCGGCTCTGGGCCACGAGGACAACCCCCCCGCTCGTGAGCGGGTCCTGGTGCTCAGTGAAAATGGAGCACGGAACAGGAGCGGAGTAGCTGGTGAGACGAGGCGCAAGCAAAGCAGCACGGTGGGCATACTTGAAATCGGCAACCCGAAGGTATAAATTCAGGGAGGAAACGGACGGCAGGCACTACTATAGATGTATATGAACTACTTGAACAAGAATGCAAAGCGCCATGTGGGCGGGATTACCAGAGGAGAACACCTCAGGCATGAACATAAATCGCAAGGCTGTCACTCCCCCTAGAAGCCAGACCAAAGAACAAGGGCGGCAACACCCAAACGCGTATGGTAGAGATGGCGAAACCCTGCTGATGGAGAGATGAACATTGGAGTTGCTGCCTGTTTTGCCAATAAAAGCAAAAGAGAAACGACGCGTGGGTGTCTTCAATTGCAGGAGCAACCTTTTTTCATATATATATATATATATATATATATATATATATATGTATATATTAACTACTGGCGGTCGCCAGTAGGTATATATAGTTAGGATTTTTTTCCTATGGGATTTCTGAAAATTCTATGTCGAATAATTTTGCCGTTTTTGGACGGAATTGGCTGAAAGTTTCAGGAAAATGGCACATTTGGTTTCTGGTTAGCCCCTGAAAATTTGGGGGGGTTTCGTCAAGGGGGGGCTGAGAAAAAAAGGGGGTCCCAAAACGCTTTTTTCCCATTCATTTTTCCATAGGGCGGTTGGTATCATTTAGCTCGAACGGCTGAATGGATTTACACAAAACTTGGCAAAATTGTAGATATGGTTTGCCCGACGTGCCTTTGCTATGTCTCAATATATGTGCTCCAGTGGGTTTTGAGAAATTAACGTTTTTAAAAACAGATATATCTGTAACAGCGCTCCGGTTAGCGCTCCGGTTCGCGTACCTGACGCGTAACGGAACTTCGCGAAGTGAAGCTGATTGGCTCTCCGGTGTCTCTCAACATTCTAATCAGTCCGCAATGGCCGCCATCTTGTCTCTCGGTAGGATCGAGAGACAAGAGGTGGAGAAAAACTAAGGGGGAATTTAATGAAAGGGGTCAAGGTAGACCCCTCCTGACCCCCTAGGATTGATGAGGGGGATATTAAAGTGCCCCGCGGGGCAAAAAATTAAAAAAAAAAAATTGCGATTTTTCGCCGTAGAGGCGCGTCCCGGTACGCGAACCGGGTAGCTTACCGGTAGCTTAACAGGAGTTCACCATTTTGTGTTTCAGTCGAATTTAATCACAAGATGGTGGAAAAACAATGTGGGGAAATGAGTATAGGGGGCACAGGAGATGTATCCTGACCCCCTAGGTTTTCTGAGGGTGGCTGAGGAGGCTCATATATGTCGGAAAAAAAAAACATTTTATGAATTTTTTGCGCAGTTAGCTGCCGGTACGCGAACCGGGTAGCGAACCGGGAAGCGAACATAAGTGAAAATTAGTGAAAAAAGATACATTCAAAATGTTAAAAGAGTATTTATAGTTAAGGTAGCTCTGAAAAGAGCTTTTGGGTTCTGTGTAAGTTCTAGGGACTTATAAGTAGTTACCAATACACAGTCTTAAATTTTGTATGAAAACTCTGTTGCCCTCATCTGAGAAGTGCACACCATCTCCTCTGTAGATATCTTGCATGTAATAACGCAAGTTATTGTTGTAGATGGCACCCATTCCATGGTCTCTCATATAAGCTGAAACAGACTTATTTACATGCTTCCTCGCTTTCTCAATTTGTGGAGAAATTTGATTGGACCACCTCCATTTCTGTCTTTGGCATATATTGGAATATACCAAGGCAGTTTGAGGGAAAAGTGCCATTAATTGCTCAAAGGTGTCCTTTAAGAGCATTTCCAGACCTACCCCAGTCAAAGTGCCCAAATCATTTCCTTCACAGTGCACTATTATGAGGTCAGGGTTGGCAAATGTAAAAAGGTTTTCACCAATGGTATCAATTGGTGACATCTCAATCCTCTTTGGCCAATCCATTTGATTTCCACATTTTGTAAATTGGGGTTGTGTAAATTTCTGTTTTCAGCATACCTGTGAGCCCAGTGGATGTAACTATGTCCAACAATCCAGACAGAAAACATGGCGAGAGGAGGTTCTGCTGCAGTCAGATGAAGTGTGGGAATGAAATGGCAGTTGAAACAGTAGGAGTTTGTAAAGAAAGAAAATGTGGAGTTTGTGTGCTAATGATTAAGTAGCAGTGATTGGTGGATTTCCATTGCTGAAAACAGAAAGTTAGGGTGCATGGATGTGTTCTTTGAAACATGTAATTTGAATGGTTAAGAAAACATGATTTTAAGAAACATTGCAGTGGATTTGCAGGTGTACTGAGAGTTCAGAGTTCATTTGAAACATTGTTGTGTGAACTTGTAAACATGAGAGGTCTGGCAGGAGGTAGTTGCTATGGAAAAAGGCCAGAAAGGGCAGAGGGGGGAAGGGTGTTGATTTGAAAAAAGTGAGGGAAGAGTTTCGATTGGGTCACATGAGAGATATGTGTGATGAATTTCAGCATTTCAGTGCCTTTGTTGGTTCCAGCCTCTGGAGTGCATACCTTTTGCTCTGTAAAGAAAAATTGGTGTGTTTCTGAGACTGTTTTGAAATTCAAAAAGCATTTGCTAAGGTAAGAAAAAAATCATTTAATTTAGATAGAGAGTAGTATAGTATATTGAGAAAATAAGGAAGTTAGCTGTACATTTAAAATGTTGTTTTGTGTCAAGTGTTTTCATTATTTTTTCAAAAAATGTTTTGCTTCTTTGACAAATTATAATTATAGATAATGTGAAGTATTAGTACTGACAGGGTGTGCTTGTACATAGGAGGTGTGCTGTGTTTTCAAATTATGACCAGAACATCATTTTTTAAGAAAAAGACATGCTTTTTACATTTTTGAGAACGATAACATGGGGTGTGCTTTTTTAAATAAATATTTCACTTTCCAACATGAATATGGGAGAATTATTTGCTTGTTTTGAGGTAATATGAATTTTTATGGTCAATTGTGTCCCCTATCGTAGACCCCAACGGCTCCATGTACATGCTTCTAGTACATGTAAGTTCCCTCCGCAACCAGCTATGAAGACGCAAATACATTTGCGTCCAACGTTCACATGCCCTCTTTCAGATCCACCATGAATGGGTCCGATATTCAGTTCCTAAGTGTGCCTTGCCAACGTCTTTACATGGTGCACTTTTATGTTTTTCTGGCCCTGGCGAGTTGGGCCTTGTTTTCTGCCATTCAAGCTTTCTCTTGCCTTCTGCCTCTGAAAGCCGCAGCCTGCTGCTTCCTGACCCTTGACTTACTCCCTGTGCAGCGAGCTGTGCCAGGCTCGGCCAGCCTTGCTTGCCAAGACCGTATTCAGCCTTCAAGTTATCTGCTCCGCTCCTCGAAAAATACATTCCTGTCTAGCAGTTTAGGTAAACATCCTTCCCAGCTGCAGAGCAAAGGGCCCAGCCTTTCTGTCTCCATGCAAGTAATTCATAGCTTCCGTTACCATGGTAGGCCCATGGCCCCCTTGCTTTACACGTAGACACGCAGTTGCATATACACGCATTAACAGTCAGTATAGAATAGCCTCTGCCCAAGAGACCTTTCCTTCTAGATAATACAGTTCCTCAAACACAAGATATTAGATATGATTTGGGATTAGGTTGTTCTGACACTCCAGACTTCTGTCTCCACATGTAAGGTTAAATGTCAAGTCCCCTTCACCCTCCAGTTCCACGTCAATCATACGTCATGCTGCTGCGCGCGCATCCCTGCCACATGTTCTTGCTGACTCTGCAGGATCCTTCTAGGGATCCACCCACTTATGACACTTTTATGTGACGTTTTCTTGCACACACCTCCGTGTACGCCCTAGTGCACGCCTCCTGTTACGTATTTCTGCTCTTATCTCGTTTCTCTCAGCTGTTACGCCTTCTGCATTCAATGTTACTATATGAAATGACTATATATATGATTACTTGTTAATAAATCATTGTACATGTCCATTGCAATTCCCACCCTGAACCCTCGTGGCGATGGGTCATGCTACCATTGGTTCGAACCAATTCCTTTTTAAGGAATAAACCCCACTTTAAACCTCAGATACCACAGACTCTGCCTTCTTATTTTGACTGAGTTATTCTTATTGAACTTTACCGCATAAACTCCGTATAGGTAATTAAAATTTACCACATAATTTGGCGCCCGAATAGGGACCCCTCCCCCACCCCACGCGCCGGCGGTGCGTTGCAGGCCCGGTCCCCTGCCACAGCACTGACGGACAACTACGCGTACCCGCAGGATTTCCTGTATCTCCCTCAGGCCAACGGAGGTTACTGAGGCTGCGATCGACACCCAGACGAGGCGGTGAGGAGTGCGGAGGATCCCGACCAGAGCCTAGCTGAGAGAGCAAAGTCCGAGGTATCCGGAGGCCCACCAGTTCGGAAGTTCCGAAGTACTTACGTCACGAGTCCAGTCAAGTCTAGTCCAGTCGAGTCCAGTCCAGTGTCGAGTTTCCGAGGCCTTCTGTTCCGTGCTTCCCGGTGAGTACCGTTGCTGGGGACGCATCTAGACGAGCGCATTAATTTGTGCCGGTCAAGACGGGTTTGGGTACGCAGATCCGGTCTGCACTGTTTAGCGGTGTATCTGTACTGTTTAGCAGTATATCCAGTATGAAATTAGCTAGTTTTATTCTAATTATTATTTGGAGGAGTGTGACTTCAGAATCTATGGGGGGTAGGTTTATGGAATTCAAAATGAGGCCTGCACTAGAACAGTACTGGGACACTATAACTGTTCCGACAGATAGGAAATTGTTTTTCCAGCTAAGGGCAGGCTCCCTCCCCCTGAAGTCATTGACGTCTAATTGGGGAACTAATAGTAGTTCATGTTGCCCGACATGTGGCGCCCCCAATGAAAGTATAGCACATTTTCTATTCATGTGCGAGGGCTATGTAAACCCAAGGAAATTGTGGTTGGCACCTGTTTGCAGGAACCTTGGTGTCTCAAGCGGTGTAGAGGGGCTGAGATTTATTTGTTCCTCAACCGAACTGCCTATAGTTGTAGGAACGGCAAAATACCTGGGGTGGGCTTGGTCTATAAGGCGGAGGGCTCTATCTTCGAATAGGCCTTGAACCTCGTTTTCTTGCTTGTATGAATTGCACTGCTAAATCCCGAGGGAGAGAATTATGAATTTTAGCTATAATATGTTGCTAAATGCCCGTAAGGAGTTCTGACTGTAAAAATTTTGTTTATGGTTAATACTGTGGTCGACTTTGCCTTTTAAACCCGCATTTAGCATTTTGTATATCATGAAAAAGCTTATATTAATTTGTGGTGAATATTTTATGTGTTTATACTGTGTATTTTAAGCTGTAAATTAAGTGTTACTGTATGTTTAGAGTTTTTAAAAAAAGTGTAATTTCAAATGTTTGTGCTTTTATGAGTGTATAACTCGAATAAAGCTTTTTCAATCAATCTAATTATTATTGTTCGCTCTGAAATGTTTTAGTATGTTTTAATGTCGTGGTATGAGTGATTGTTCGATCTGCATTATTGTGTTTTCTGTATTAGTTGTGTTCAAGTTCGAGTAAGTATCAAGTCCAGAGTAGCAGGACTGAAACATGCCGCTGTTCTCCAAACTAAGACAGATAGGAACTAGAAAAGGGATTCTAGAAGAAGCAGTGCCTGTTCCACCTAGGGACACTCCAGGGCACTTTATGTACCACAAGCACGGCCTAGACGCTGTACTATATCTCGATTTGTGGGTAGATTATACTAAAGATTAAGCAGAGAATCAAAGATGGCCCGCGACTGGGACATGGGATGCCGAGTGCATCATGAGAGTAGAGGAAGCGTTATGGAAAAAGAAAGCCAGACAGTCACAGAAAGACGCCATTGAGCTATGGCGTAAAGAATCGCACAGACGCACAGAGAAAGCACTCAGAAAAGCAGAGAAACATAAAGAGGACTCAGACAAAGCCCAAGAAAACGTATTAGTTGAGGAGGGGATACGAGTAAAAACAGAACAAGTAGACCGACAACGGAACACTCTTATGAATGGTATGTATCCTTTGTTGGCCGAGGGTTTACCCAAGGCCACTCCGGAAATACCGAAGGATCTGCCCCCTCCCTTGCTCCCGACTAAAGTACATCACAAGACCACAAGGGACATATTCCTTTCTTCCTATCTAGATGACGTAGCTCCCGCATATACAAATCCACATGCTCAACCACTACCCGCTGATGGTACTCCACCCCAAAATCCTCTACTCCCACCTCCGCAACGAACTCCTTCTCCCGTTCCACCCCCTGCACCTGTTCCCCCAACCCTTCCTGCACCTATTCTTCCGATCACTAACCCATTCAATCCTTTTGGTCCTGGCACCTCGGGAGGTGCGACAGGTTTTCAAACACCGCCACCAGCACTCCGATTGACTTATAGGGATTTAGCGCAACAACGTACACCTAAATCAGCCAATTATGACATACTTAACGAACGTCTCTCAGACTGCAGATATGATCCAGTACCCGGTAAAAATGACGACAGAATGATGTTGTCATCAGTACGACTAAGACGGGTTACAAACTTTTTACTGTTACTACCAGGAATGGTTGAACATCTAGACAGAATATATCATTTTGTTCAAACAGGGGAAGGCCCTGAAAGTATTGGCGAGGCCATGGCTCACCAGAAAGTTGACACTCAAGCCAAGATATTACGGTTTTTCATAAACTGCCTAATAAGAGAACAAGATAGGCCGGGTGTAAACCCGGAAGAAATGAGAGCACTTAATAAATGGGGTCAGAATATCGCAGACGGGAACCATGATAAACAGAGTTGTATAAAAAACATGTACCAAAGAATCAGAAATGCAGTAATAAAAATACACGAAAGAAGATTGCAAGAACCAGAGATAGATTCAGACAAGGTCGAATCCTCAGGGGAGGAGGAGACACCAGAAACAGCAACAGGACAATCACAATTACCAGTTAGAGAAATGATAGCATATGTAGGTAAGGGAAGGCCCTATAATAATTCAATGCGTCCGGTACGTCCGGAAAGTAGAAGAATCTTTCAAGCTGCCATGTCAAATCCAAAGACCCCCGAACATCTATTCCAGGCTACTGATAGAATACTTCAAGAACGCATGGGGTACCATGTACTCAATTCCATGGATGAACAAGAATTGGCCAGGTCAGCCGTACAATGGACTGACGATCCTGATAAATATAGTGATGATGGTTTAGTGCAGACTTTTCTAAACCTTTCCCCTGATGAACAGAAATTAGCTGGTATATACATGGTTCAGCATCTCATTACATTATTCAAAGGCCATCATTCTGATCCAGGTCCCTTACCTGATATTTTAATAGAACTACTCTCGCCACAATGGAGAGGTTTAGGTACTGACTTGATTAAAGTAATTCTAGAACATCGACACAGGTACAATACTTTCCTGAATACACGGTTTGTTCCAGCTCCACCCGTAGACAGAAAAATGTATTACATAGACAGACAGAACCCCTTGCGAGAAGTGCATCCTGTCCAGAATGCTGATAATTCCTTTAGACGCGTGTTTGTGTACACGCCCATAACGAAAATGGAACTATTAGAAATGAAGAAATTAGTGCCCTGTCACGATAAAGATCCAGCAGGTTTCCATCGCGAAATCAAAGACATGTTACTCATGGGGGATTATACCTACCCCGACATTATGAAAATATTAAAAGTATTAATGCCTGCCGGTATTTACGAGAAACTCAAAGAAAAAGATTGGGAGGTAGGAGACCAAAAGATAGATTGGGCTGCATTAGAAGACGAAGAAAAGACTCGTACCCCAGGAACATGGCTTGGGGACAAATCTAAAAAATTACCAGGGTTGTTAGTGCAAGTATTGCCACGTTTATTAGCAACTAAAAAGGAGGACTGGGATGCTATCTCAGCCTGTAAACAGAAATCCGATGAAGACACTAGCGATTTTTATTCCCGATTTGAGAAATGTTTTGGTATTAATAGTGGCCTGAAAGCAAGTAGCGAGTCATATCCACATCTTTTCGTAACAAAGTTAGTCGAAAATTCCCTGCCCCAAGTTAAGAATCGTGTACAGAAAGTCGAGAGTACATGGCAAGCAAATACGCCTTCACAAATGTTACAAATGTTACAGTACCACCAGAATAGAATTAGAGAGGAACATGAACACGAACAGAGACGCATGAAAGACACGAAAATGAAAATGTTAGTTGCTCAGTCAGTTCCAGCTGACGGTCAGAAAAAGGGCACGACACAGTCTAATAATACAACAGTTCCTGTTAAGGGGACATGCAACTATTGTAAACAGCCAGGTCATTATATAAACGATTGTGCAGTTTTGAAACATAATATACTTACGGGAAAAACTAAAGAGAGACCGCGTCCTCCTAGACAGGACCAGGCCCAACAACAAGTACCACAGAATATTCAGCCTATGCAAGCCTCACAACAGACAGTACAGACAGTAGCGGTGCCACAACCACAACCGATTGCTGCAACTCAACATGCATCACAGCAGATGTACCAGTATGCCCAGACTGATCATCCCGATTATCAGCGATACACATGAAACAGCCTAGAGAGGGAAGTTGGCTTGCCTCTTATTGAGGTTCCTGTAGATCAAGAGGGTCCTTATGTACACAGTCAAGTATTAGGGAAAGACAGAAAGTTCTTAATTGATACAGGGGCAAGCCGAACAACAATAAGTCATGACGAGGTCCCAGGGGCACCCCTCTCAGGCTCACAGAATGTTTCCCTTGGTTTTTCAGGCAAGCCTATTATTAATGAAGTATCGCAACCACTTCCCCTTGCAGTTGGTCCATTAACACGTACTACAGATTTACTGCTCACAAAGTCATGTCCAGAAAACTTGTTAGGTATCAAGACTCTGAAAGCTCTAGGAGCTGTTATTTGGTGTTCTCCGGAAGGAGTACGGTTGTTTCTACGTGACTTTAAAGGTCACTATGTACTGAGAGATATTGATCCCCGATTACAGAATGTACCTGCACATTTATGGGCGCAAGGCCCCACTGATGTAGGTTGTATGCACATTACACCGTATCGAGTCACACTCAAACCAGGTGTTGTTTTACCACGAATTCGACAATACAAGTTACCCCCCGATGCTGTAGTGGCTTTACTGAAAATCATTGAAGAGCTCATTGCACAAGGAGTGGTTGTAGAAACCAACTCGAATTTATGTAATTCACCCATCATTCCAATTCTTAAACGTACAGATCCCAATGCACCACCAGTTTACCGATTGGTTATTGATTTGCGCGAATTGAATAAATGCATTGTACCGCAGTACCCTGTGGTCCCAGATATCTCGTCTCTATTGACAGCTATTGATTCTGAAGCAACGTTCTTTACTGTTATCGATCTTAAGAACGCCTTCTTTAGTGTCCCTATTGATCCGGAAAGCCAATACCCTTTCGGATTCTGTTTAAATGGACGAAGCTTCAAATTTGCACGCGCACCTCAAGGATTCACAGAAAGCCCCAGCATCTATAGCCAAGCACTGAAAAGACAACTCGACAGTATACACATGCCTGAAAACACTGCCCTATTACAGTATGTCGATGATCTACTGATCACCGCCCGAAGTGAACCTGAATGTGAACTAGCGTCACTGACGGTTTTACATTTCCTGGCTGACAAGGGGCACAAGGTATCCCCTTCGAAGCTGCAATTCTGTGTTCAGCAAGTTGTTTACTTAGGCCACTTGCTGTCCAAATGGGGGAGACAGCTAACGCCCGATCGCATCCAGTTAATTGCAGGTATGTTACCACCCAGGACACAAAAGGAGGTGCGGGCTTTTATAGGCCTCACTTCTTACTGCAGACAATGGATCCCTCAGTATGCATTTCTAGCAAAGCCACTCATTCAGTTAACAACTCAGGAGGCAGCGTCTTCGACTGTCCTCCCTTGGACTCAGGAACATACACAAGCTTTTGACGACTTAAAGAAAGCCTTATGTCAAGCACCAGTTTTAGCGACACCATGTTACAGTAAGCCTTTTACACTTTTTGTCACAGAACGTGAAGGTACTGCATTATCGGTACTCACGCAGGATCAAGCAGGTTCACACAAACTGTGTGCTTATTTTTCTAGTACATTGGATCCAGTAGCCCAGGCTCTGCCTGCGTGCTTAAAATCAGTTGCAGCAACAGCTCTAGCAATCAGACAAAGTGATTCAATAGTGTTAGGACATCCATTGACAGTACAAGTTCCACACTCCGTGGAAGTTCTTTTAAATCGAACACAGACTCAACACTTGACTATAGCAAGATTGACAGGTTATGAATTGACATTATTTCAGCCACACATAGAAATCAGACGCTGTAATACATTGAATCCTGCTACACTTTTGCCATTAACTGAAACAGACCCATTGGCACATGATTGCATTGAAGTCATTACTATTACGACGAAACCCAGACAAGACTTGACAGACACTCCATTACCAGATCCAGACCTGACACTTTACGTGGATGGTTCATGCATGAGAACAAGTACAGGAGAATTAGTGGCCGCCTACGCAGTCACAACAGAAACTGAAGTCATAGAAACAAATTGTATTGACATCTTGTCAGCACAAGCAGCAGAGCTCATCGCTCTGACACAAGCCTGTATTCAAGCCAAGAACAAGAGAATTAACATATACACAGATTTCCGTTATGCATTCGGAGTTGTTCACGACTTCGGTGTCCTCTGGCGAGAGAGAGGTTTTTTGACTTCTCACGGTGCCAAAATTCAACATGGTCCCCTCATCCAAACTCTATTAGATGCAATTCATCTGCCTACGGCAATATCCATCATGAAATGTAAGGCACATACAAAAGTTACAGATACTATTTCCCAGGGTAATGACCTGGCAGACCGAACCGCAAAACATACAGCTCAGAATCAGATTCACGTCATTGACCCGATAAAGACAATAGTCGCGACACCGACACATTGCATGACAGTTAAGGATCCCGCCCTAGATGTAATTGACATACAGACACATGCTACACCAGATGAAATCAAGAAATGGATTGAACTAGGAGGGACCCAGACAGATCAAGGATGGATGACGAAGGGAAAATCCACATGGTTTCTCCCCGACTCTATGGTTCAAGTTATCATTAATACCGTACACAGCCCAGCACATTTGGGAGAAAAAGCCATGTTAGACAGTATTCAACATCTCTGGTTTAATAAACACTTACGAGCAGCAGCCAAACAGAAAGTGCGTACTTGCATGATTTGTTGTCAGTTCAACCCAGGTAAAGGCGTTCCCGTAGAGCAAGGTGGTTTTCATCCTCCCGATCACCCTTTTGAAGTCCTCCAGATGGATTATATTCAGATGGAACGTTGTCGAGGTTTTAAATATGTCCTCATAGTTGTATGTGCACTTTCCCGTTGGACAGAAGCATATCCAGTCCCAGATTACACTGCTCCGACCACTGCCAAGCAGCTGGTTCGTGAATTCTTCCCTCGATATGGTTTGCCCCGTGTTGTATACTCAGATAACGGTCAGCCATTCTCGTCCGAGCTTATGAAGCAGGTATCTCTCCTGCTCGGCTACCAATGGAAATTCCACTGTGTCCGACATCCTGAAGCAGCAGGTCTCGTAGAGAGACACAATCAGACCCTGAAAACTCGTTTAGCAAAGATCTGTAAGGAGAAGGGTGTCGACTGGATCGTAGCTTTGCCAGTCGCCCTTTTTTATATGAGAATGGTCGCACATTCCAGAACAGGGCTATCCCCGTATGAGGTGGTCTTTGGTAGACCACCGAAAATGTGGGAGACGCCTTTGCCTAGAAAGATTACTGATGTTGATTGTAATATGTTGACAGATTACCTTACTTCCTTGATGTCTGCACTACAATCATGTCGTTCACAGGTCGCTGCAGCCTTTCCCGACAATACCGAGGTGAAACCGCATGACGTTCCAGGAGACATCGTACTTGTAAGAAATTTCGACAGGAAAAGTCCGCTGGAGCCCAGGTGGCAGGCGCCGAAGTTGGTACTTCTCACCACGAGGAATGCAATCAAGATCGAGGGCCGCAAAGGGTGGCTGCACTCAAGTCACGTGAAGAAATTTCGTGCATTGCCAGAGACTGACTCACCCTCCCCCTCTAAGGACTGTCCAGATTCTAGTGACTCTAAACTTCCCCTGATAGAGAAAACTCCACAGCAGGAGTATAAAGAAAAATTCAGGTCTAGCAAGTCAGACAGTTTAATTGTTTAAGTCCTCCCCTAGGTGAATCGGTTAGACGTGTTTTCTGACATGTATCCCCTAGACCACAACAGAGAGAGAGATAGACAGAAACAGCTCAAGAAACGTGAATATTGCAAATCTCTTCGCAGCCACTGTATTGTGACTTTATTGATTATGTTTTTCCTGAGCCTTATGATTATTGCTGCAAGTGTGCTTCTACACATATACTATCCTATATTCAAGCGTGAAAATTCTCCCTTAAACGTCACTGCCGAGCATTCTTTTAGTGAACTGCCCCCTCATGAACTCTCTTACAGACTTGCGCTGCGCAACAATACATTCATTAGTATGTTACATCATTCCCATCAGACCAGCAATGCTACTAATTGTTGGATATGTGGCCGACTCCCTCCCTATCAGAAATACAAAGGAGTTCTGCCTCTTTTTCCGTACCCGTTCACACATAATGGGTCCTGTGGTGCATGGTTTAGTTTGATTAATTCCTTGGATTCGGACTCCGTAGTTTACCAGGGTAACTGGGTATGGGGAAACCTGAACATCGTTTTGCATAAAGTCTGTTTCCCTGACAAGGAGGGTCTCCCCAAAAGGACAGGAACTGATCTAGAAAATGAAGTATATGGATTAGGTAATTTTACACTTAACCTCATGATTCTCAGTGTTGAATCCGAAACAGAATCAGTCTTGCCCGCCATGTCCGTACTTCCAGTCGAGGGTGAATTATGTGTCAGAAAGAATGGTTCAGTACATTTGGGTCATAGTAGATGTACTACTGTGATCGAATTCAGTGATAAGGGCAAGTCTACCTTCAAAGCTTCACGTCATTCCTACTTCATTTGTGGTCATACCGCCTATATACGCTTACCTCTAGATTGGGATGGCACCTGTTACATTGCATTTCTTCTACCACCTGTTTTTCTAGCCCCTCCTGATTATCATAGAAACACCAATCTAGTACATAATAGACCCCAGAGAGATCTCCCGATTGTCGACTACACTGAAACGGCATGGGAACAGTACACAGATTTCAATAAAGGTTTTTTCCCCTACTTAGGTGCTGTCTTTAATAGTAAATTGATACGAAAATTAACTAGAACCCTTGAAGCTGTAGTGAATGAAACTACTTCCGCTTTAGGCAACTTAACAGAGGAGCAGTCTGCGATGCGGATTGTTGTTCTTCAAAATCGTCTCGTCCTTGACGTCATCCTGGCCGATAGGGGCGGAGCCTGTAAGGTCATCGGGTCAAGCTGCTGTGTTTTCATTCCTGAAAACGCGCCATCAGTATATAGAGCCATAACTCGCCTTCATAAGATTGCAAGTCTGATACACCAGAATCCAGGCACCTGGACTTGGTCCGGTTGGCTCTGGACAACGTTGTCAGCCTGGGGATGGAAAGTCCTATCCTTCCTAGGTATTGGCCTTCTCATAGTATTCAGTTGTTGCCTATGTCTGCAATGTGGGCCAGCGATTTGCGGCTTGTGCGCCACATCATGTATTCCTCATTCAAGTCCTCATTCAAAACGCCATAAGAAGAAAGAAGAGCAAATGATGTTACATGAACAGATTGATAGATTAATGAGGATTGATATATCATGAAGGGTCCGTAGGGGACAAGGAGGGAATGAGGTAATATGAATTTTTATGGTCAATTGTGTCCCCTATCGTAGACCCCAACGGCTCCATGTACATGCTTCTAGTACATGTAAGTTCCCTCCGCAACCAGCTATGAAGACGCAAATACATTTGCGTCCAACGTTCACATGCCCTCTTTCAGATCCACCATGAATGGGTCCGATATTCAGTTCCTAAGTGTGCCTTGCCAACGTCTTTACATGGTGCACTTTCATGTTTTTCTGGCCCTGGCGAGTTGGGCCTTGTTTTCTGCCATTCAAGCTTTCTCCTGCCTTCTGCCTCTGAAAGCCGCAGCCTGCTGCTTCCTGACCCTTGACTTACTCCCTGTGCGGCGAGCTGTGCCAGGCTCGGCCAGCCTTGCTTGCCAAGACCGTATTCAGCCTTCAAGTTATCTGCTCCGCTCCTCGAAAAATACATTCCTGTCTAGCAGTTTAGGTAAACATCCTTCCCAGCTGCAGAGCAAAGGGCCCGGCCTTTCTGTCTCCATGCAAGTAATTCATAGCTTCCGTTACCATGGTAGGCCCATGGCCCCCTTGCTTTACACGTAGACACGCAGTTGCATATACACGCATTAACAGTCAGTATAGAATAGCCTCTGCCCAAGAGACCTTTCCTTCTAGATAATACAGTTCCTCAAACACAAAATATTAGATATGATTTGGGATTAGGTTGTTCTGACACTCCAGACTTCTGTCTCCACATGTAAGGTTAAATGTCAAGTCCCCTTCACCCTCCAGTTCCACGTCAATCATACGTCATGCTGCTGCGCGCGCATCCCTGCCACATGTTCTTGCTGACTCTGCAGGATCCTTCTAGGGATCCACCCACTTATGACACTTTTATGTGACGTTTTCTTGCACACACCTCCGTGTACGCCCTAGTGCACGCCTCCTGTTACGTATTTCTGCTCTTATCTCGTTTCTCTCAGCTGTTACGCCTTCTGCATTCAATGTTACTATATGAAATGACTATATATATGATTACTTGTTAATAAATCATTGTACATGTCCATTGCAATTCCCACCCTGAACCCTCGTGGCGATGGGTCATGCTACCATTGGTTCGAACCAATTCCTTTTTAAGGATTAAACCCCACTTTAAACCTCAGATACCACGGACTCTGCCTTCTTATTTTGACTGAGTTATTCTTATTGAACTTTACCGCATAAACTCCGTATAGGTAATTAAAATTTACCACAGTTTCTTGGTTTAAAAACTCGTTTCTTGAAGTCATTTAGGTTTCACAATATGTTTTGCAAGAGTTACATAGTCAACATGGGGGCATATTTACAAGGCTTATGAGACACATTCACGTCATTTTCTCTATTTTAAAAGTGACTTTAAAGGTGGTGCAAGGTTCTTGTAAATACACCCTCATGAGTGCTTTGCAAATTTAAGTCATTTTCCCCTGGTGCATGTGCCTTGTAAATACGCCTCTATGTGTGCTAGACAATTTTAAGGTACTTCTCCCAGGAATCTGGGAGACTAATTTCCTTACATGAAGTGTTTAAAAATCGTGCTAAGGTGAGTAAAGATTCCTTTAATTTAGAAGGAGATTAGTATGCTTATTGGAGAAAATAAGGAAGCCAGCTAGGGTGTGCTTGTACATAGGAGCTGTTTTGTGTTTTGAAATTATGACCAGAAAATCTTTTTTTTTTTAAAAAGAAATACATTTCACATTTATGAGAAGGACAACAAGGGGTTTGCTTTTTTAAATAAATATTTTATTTCTCAACATGAATATGGGAGAATAATTTGCTTGTTTGATAGTTTAAAAAGTCGTTTCTTGAAGTCATTTAGGTTTCACAATATGTACTGGTAGAGTTTCACAGTCACTATGATAATTATGATATACATTTAGGACTGTTTAGGGGAATGGATATGCTAAGGCTTCTGTAATTGTCATTGGAGGAGAATTATGTACATTGCACTGCTGCATACAGTCCTCACCTTCTGCGTACTCTTGGATATGCTAGACTATATCTGCTCAATGAGATACCTAAGCTGAGGAAAGACAGGTGATGTGATTGTGAAATGAGCAAAAATATTTGCACGTTTTTCAATTACATCACCTGTGTTTCCTAACATTGCTAATCACATTGTGCTGATGAGGTTTAGGCCTGTCCAGGGAGACAGAGGAGGTCTGGTCTTTGTTGAAGTGTGCAGTGGACATGACTCACTTCATCTGTTGGCCTGCACATGTATTATGTCTTCTGTACTCTTCAATAAGCCAAAATTTCATCTGCAACGCTGAGTAGGCCTCACCTCAAACAAACTTTTGTGACTGCCAGGCCTGCCTTTTTTCTCCTAGATATTTCTTGGTTTTACCATGGCAGACAGACAATCCAGCATACTTCTGCATAGGCAACACCTTATGGTGGTGCAAGGGCCTTGTAAATACGCCCTCATGTGTGCTTGGTAATTTTAAGTTACTTCCCCCTGATGCAAGGGTCTTGTAAATACACCCTCATGTGTGCTTGGCCATTTCAAGTCAGTTCTTTCTGGTGCAAGGGCCTTGTAAATACGTCTTCATGTGTGCTTGGCAATTTTAACTCACTTCCCCCTGGTGCATGGGTGTGGTAAATACGCCTTCATGTCTGCTTGGAAATTTTAAGTCACTTCTCCCTGGTGCATGGGTGTGGTAAATATGCTGTCATGTCTGCTTGGCAATTTTAAGTCACTTTCTGCTGGTGCAAGGGCCTTTTAAATACGCCCTCATGTGTGCTTGGCAATTTTAACTCACTTCCTCCTGGTGCATGGGTGTGGTAAATATGCCCTCATGTCTGCTTGGTAATTTTAAGTCATTTCCCCCTGGTGCAAGGGTGCACGTTTTTCAATTACATCACCTGTGTTTCCCTAACATTACTAATCACATTGTGCTGATGAGGTTTAGGCCTGTCCAGGGAGACAGAGGAGGTCTGGTCTTTGTTGAAGTGTGCAGTGGACATGACTCACTTCATCTGTTGGCCTGCACATGTATTATGTCTTCTGTACTCTTCAATAAGCCAAAATTTCATCTGCAACGCTGAGTAGGCCTCATCTCAAACAAACTTTTGTGACTGCCAGACCTGCCTTTTTGCTCCTAGATATTTCTTGGTTTTACCATGGCAGACAGACAATCCAGCATACTTCTGCATAGGCCACACCTTATGGTGGTGCAAGGGCCTTGTAAATACGCCCTCATGTGTGCTTGGTAATTTTAAGTCACTTCCCCCTGATGCAAGGGTCTTGTAAATACACCCTCATGTGTGCTTGGCCATTTCAAGTCACTTCTTTCTGGTGCAAGGGCCTTGTAAATACGACCCTATGTGTTCTTGGAATTTTAACTTATTTCCTCCATGGTGCAAGTGCCTTGTAAATATGCCCCCTTTGTCTATGTTGTTAAATTACTGTAGATGGAATTGACATCTAGTGTGTTAATTGTTTGCCTTCTGTTATTGGTTTACTGTTTGGTAATAGTGGTTAATATCAATTTTTTAAATATTTTTCCACAGATTTAACTGAAGATCTTTAGAAAACTTTAAAAATGCCCTCAAGGCAGCGAAAACTAAAAGAAGCAAAGCGACTTACACTCCATCTTGGTAAAGACTTGGAACAGTCCTGTAATATGAAATCGTATCAAGTTGCCAAAAAAGCTCCGGGTAAGAAAATAAAATCATTTTTAAAAACAATTTTCAGACAAAAAATACCAATATTGAACATGTTTTAGTGCATAAGAAGAGAGACAATTTAAAGGAAAAGGAAAGGCCCGTAAAAAAAGTTTCTGCTAGAGCAGGAGATAAGTCTGTGCATGGCAGTAGAAGGGATATTCAATTCAGGGACATTCGTAGGCGAATGTTCCGCAACAGGATAATTGTCAATTTGTTAAAAAATTTGAAGAAAGGCCAACAGAAAGTGACATTTTATAAGAAAAAGAAAAATGTAGAGAAAATTATTGATCAGGCTTTCGAAATTAAGCGAAAGTTATTTATTTTGGTAATCAATAGAATTAGGAAACTAAACAAGGTAATTTCTGATTTCAAATCAAATAGTAGATGGAAGAGAGTAGTTAATCGTACTAATTTTTGTGAAGTATTCTCAGGAGAATGGATGCATAGTTCAAGTTGTGAGGCATTTTTTAATGAGGAGAGTTACTTTCAAGACAATGATTTGGTGCATGCAGTTGACACCAGTGGTCAAGCATATGAGGTAAAAGATGGTTGTCGGTTGAAAAAGAAAAACTTGTGTCTGCAGATACAGAAGAGGTGTTAGGTGATGAGATTTTAGGAAGACGTCCTAAGGGACCAGTCTACACCTGGAAATGTAGTAGCATTTGTAGTGTGCGACAGGATTCCATCAATTTGTTTTGTGATTTTGTACGTACATTTAATAAGAAAAGTTTAAAACAGAAAATGAAGTTGTTGCAAGAATTAGATCCTTGCAGACTGAGAGAAGTAACAGGTTTGCATGGGCATTCCCTGGCTTGTCTTTCCAGAAGAGTATGCCAGAGTGTTTTTCGTCATTTCAGGATGCTAGCAGTGCATCATAATTTATTTATTTATTTATTTTGCAATTTTTAAAGCGCAACAAATACCCTTACGGGTGTCTCGGCGCTGAAGAACTCAGAACTCACTACTGAAGACGGAAGGGTTAGGAGGTAGAGAAAAGCCATGTTTTAAGGCTTTTTTCGAAATTTAAAAAGCGTAGGAGCAGATTTGATATGGAGTGGGAGAGTGTTCCACAGTTTAGCTGTAGCTGTGGTGAAACATCTATCTCCCCAGGTGGCCTTTCTTGTACGAGGTACATTCAGCAAGAGGGCAGCGGAAGATCGTAGCGTCCTGCGTTGCTCAACTGGACGAAGAGCTTCTTTTAGGTACTGGGGCCCTGAATGGTTTAGGGTTTTATAGGCTATACATAGGGCCTTAAATTTGATTCTGCTCCTGATTGGAAGCCAGTGGAGCCTTCTGATGTGGTGGGAAGTGGGAGTAAATTTGGGAATGGAAAGTAAGGTTCTAGCCGCCGCGTTTTGCACGGTCTGCAACTTGTTGAGAACCCCTTCCTGTGCATTCAGAAGGAGTGAGTTGCAGTAGTCTGTTCTTGAAAAGACTAGTGTGCTGATGAGGGTTTTGCCGGCTGATTGGGGTAGGTATGGCAGAAGCTTTTTGATTTTTTTTAGGGTAAAAAAGGCGGATGATACGACAGCATTGGCATGATGGTGAAAAGTCAGCTTATTGTCTAAGATGACTCCTAGGTTCCGGACTTTTACCACTGGTTGGGGGGGGGGAGCCCAGCTCCGGTGGCCACCACTGTGGGGACCACGCTGGCTGCAAGCTCCCGAATGTCATCACCTCCGTTTTATCGGAGTTAAGTTTAAGGCAATTTGATGACATCCAGGAGCTTATCGCCTTCATTCCTTCCTGAAAGTTGGATGCGACACTGGCTCCGTTGTTGTGCACCGATATCACTAGTTGCGTGTCATCGGCGTACGTGGTAAGGGCTATTCCGTAGGTCTTTATTACTCTCGCTAAGTCCGATACGTAGCTATTAAAAAGCGTCGGACTTAGCGAGGAGCCCTGAGGAACACCGCAGGGAAGAGAGAAGGTCTGAGATGTGAAATTCCCTACCCTGACAGTCTGAGGACGATTGGCAAGGAATGAGGCAATTAGATCTTTAGCTGTGCCTCCTATGCCCAGTGCCGAGACACGGTCGATCAGTGTGACATGATCGACAGTGTCAAATGCGGCAGAGAGATCTAGGAGTATCAGAACAGCTGCCCCTCCTGTGTCCATGGTTGTTCTGATTTCGTCTGCAGCTTTTAGAAGAGCTGTTTCCGTCCCATGTCCTTGTCTAAAACCAAACTGGGTGTCATCCAGCAAGTTGTTGTCGTTAATGAATTTCGAGAGTTGGATATTCATGGACTTCTCGAAAATCTTAGCTTGGAATGGAAGGCAGGCGATGGGTCTATAGCTTGCAGGGAGGAGAGGGTCCAGAGTAGGTTTTTTCAGTAGTGGCTTGATTATGGCTTCTTTCCAGACTGCAGGGTATATGCCTGTTGAAAACATGGCATTGCAAATGGTAGACAGTGCGGGGGAGATTGCTTCAGGGATGAGATTCAGAACGGAGGGAGGGCAGGGATCAAGAGGGGATCCTGATTTAGTACTAGCTGCCAGTCGTTGAATGAGATTATGATCTACAGGAGTGAAAGATGATAAGGTAGGCCGAGTATCCATGTGACATACCAGTGGAGTGGCAGGGGGGGCGGAATGGGAAAAAGTATCAAATATGGAGCTGACTTTTTCCTTGAAGAAACTGGCCAAGGCGCCTGCCAGTAACTGAGTGCCTTCTATGCGAGGCGTGGGGGGATTGGATAGAGTATTAACTACCCGGAATAATTGTCCTGTTGAATTTTTTGCCTGATCGATTTGAGTAGTGAAATAGTTACTTTTTTCGGTAGTTAACAGTCTTTTGTAGGTAAAGAGGGCATTTTTGTAGTTCAGTTTGTCTACCGTACTGTAATTGCGGCACCAGTGCCTTTCAAGGTTCCTACAGTGTTGTTTTTGCATGCGTAGGGCTTCAGTGAACCATGGGGCTGAAGGTCTTTTCCTGTTCCGGTGTGAACTTTTAGTCGGAGCTAGCTTATTGCATGCCATGTCTAAGTTTGTCAGGTAGTTGGAGGATGCTTTGATAGGATCTTGCTCGTTGGGAATATGGTTATCCTGCATTATCTCGGCTAGTAAAGTTAGATTGATATTTTTCCAGTCTCTGTAAGATGAAGGAGATGGTGAGGTGGAATTTAGTTTAACAGGGTTTGTTTGAACTGTGAAGCAGATGGCTGAATGATCAGTCCAGATGATTGGGATTATTTGAGTTATATTTACAAGGGGACTGTTGGTGAAAATACCGTCCAATGTATGACCTGCCTGGTGCGTAGGGGAGGTTATTAGTTGTTTTAGGCCTGCGGCTGAGAGGTCTGTGAGAAGTTGAGTAGTATCATTGTTGTTCAGAGTCTCTAGATGAAAATTAAAGTCACCTAGTAGGGTAAAATGCGGGGTGTCTGCCGCCGCTTCAATTAGACTGCCTATATTTGCTAAGAACTTTGCTCTTGACCCCGGAGGGCGGTAGATCAGCAAGCCCTTAAAAGAAGATTTAGCCGAGAGGCCGAGTGTAAAGATCATGGACTCGTATTCTGGGCAGGTAAATGTTTTCGTAGTAAGTTTAAAGAGGTCTTTGTAAATTATGGCAATGCCACCGCCTCTTTTTTTTGGCCTATCTAATCTGCATACATTGTAGTAGGTGGGGGGGGCTTCTGTAAAGTCGGGTCCCGAGGCATCATCTCCCCAAGTCTCGGTAATGAACAGGAGGTCCAGTTTGTGTGCGTCAATAAAGTCGGCTATTTCTAATTTATGTTTGGGGAGAGATCTGGCGTTTATAAGCGCTGCTTGGATCAATAGAGGGCAGTTAGTGGATAAGTTCGCACTAGGTTTAATGCATGTGGGACAGCGAAGCGGGCCGAAGCAGTGGTTGGAATAGGCTAGGTTCGGTGGTACGTGGGGTTGGTTGGCTGTGTGCCTAAGTTTTAGTAGGTCAACAGCAGAATAGGTCAATCTCACCATGTTAGAGGGTGGCCATTCAATTGAGCCTGCATGGGGAGTGGCCGTTGGCCCGTCCTCGGCGCGGACGAGCGCAGACGAGCTTGCCTTATGCGCGCCTTCGGCGCGCATTCGTCGCGCCCGCTGCGCTCGTCCGCTGCGCTTCCGGAAAGAACTCATAATTTATAGAGGAGGTCGACGGGTGAGGGGGGGTGTGGCCGACCGAGGGGGGCGTGTCTCGTGGCTTCCCTCAGCAGGGTGATGGCGCCAAGAAACCGATCGTTTTTGGCTGGAGCAGCGCTCAAACAGCGAGGAAATTAGTGAGAATGTTGTATTATGCTAAGAGTCCAGCAATTATGCTTAAACAATTGAGCAGTGCTCTTTTGCATGGTTCAGAACTACATGTGAAGAATATTTGTGAAGAAATTGAGTTCTGTTACTTTGCTAGTAAAGAGAACAATGTTGAAATTGACCCAGTAGAAGAAGGTAATGTGGAAGAGAGTGTACAGATTTCTAATATAGATAAGTTTCACAAGGAAATTTCCATCTTTCAGGTGAAATCAAGTGAGAGGCCTAATTTCACTTGTGTGTGTTGTCGACGGACTTATTATAAGAATCAGACTAAGTTAGTGGATTTATATGCAAAAAGTGAAATGGAAAACAATAGTGAATGGAAGGATTTTGCTACATACTTGATGGTAGAAAATTGTTTTGATTTGGGATCAGACCAACGTATGTGTACTTATTGTTTTAACAATTTAAACCAAAACCGGATGCCTGCTAGAGCGGTTCATAATAATCTGGAATTGGTTGACATTCCTTCTGAATTGAAGGATTTAAATACTTATGAATCTATTTTGATTCAAAGTGTGCATCCCTTTCAGGCTATTGTACTAATGGAGCCAAAGACAGGGAAATTGCCTGCATCAGATTTACAGAGAGGATTAAAGGGAAGAATTGTTTATTTGCCTTTAGATTTGAAGAAAAACATTAATACAATTGGAGTAGAGAAAGTGGAAGAGGAACCTCTGGTTATCCTAGTTAATGGTGTTCCGACAAAGAGTAAGAAAATCTGGCAAGATTTAGTGGATGTTAGGAAAGTCAAAAAGGCAACATTGTATTTGATAAAAAACAATGAGTACTACAATAATGTATGTGTAGCAGAAGAGGAAGTAAGTGAAGAAGAAGACAGCGAATTGTGTGCTGGACAAATTGAGAAAGTAGAAGCCTCTAAAAATGAAGAAATATATGAACATTATAGTGTTCATCCTTTGCATTCCAAGAAAGTCATGGGGAATGCTATTGAGTTGTTTCAAATGAAACAAGCCAAAGGGAGTCCCATTAGTATTTCGGAGGAAAGTTTGGAAGCTCGGTGTTTTCCACAGTTATTTCCCACAGGTCGAGGAGGACGATATGATGAGCGACCTGATCAAATTCCTGCTTCTGAATACCGGACTTTACGATTGTATGCAGAAGATCCTAGGTTTCGTCAATGCATTCCCTATTTGTTTCATCTACTGTTTGAAAGTGATCTGTCTGGACTGTCTTATGCAGTGAACCACATCCTGAAAAGTGGTTTACAACTGCGAAATATCTCAGCAAGGGACTTTATGGATAAAGTCAATGTGCAAGACAGTATTTTGGATTCTCACCTGATTAATCTGATGGCATGTCAGCGTGGTACTAATGATATTGGTACCGTCGTCATGGTGACTTAAAATGTATGCTGAGGAACTTAGGAACTCCCACATGGTTCCTCACTCTCAGCTGTGCTGAGTATGGCTGGGAAGACTTACTTGAATTTCTACGAGAGGCAAATGGAAACATTGAAAATATTGAATTCAAGACACCCGGAGAACTGTGCTCTTTGGATCCAGTGAATGTATGCAGGTACTTCAATTATAGATTTGAAGCCATGATGTCTTTCAACACGAACAAGAAAAATCAACCTCTTAGAGAGGTGTTGGATTTCTTCTGGAGAAAGGAGTATCAAGCACGAGGTGCTCCTCATATACATATGCTGCCATGGATAAAAGATGCACCCAAATTTGGAACAGATCCGGATGACTTAGTGATGAATTTCATAGAAGAGTATTCTACATGTGCTGTTCCAAAGACAAAGGAAGACAAAAGTCTAAGAGAACAAGTTTTACGATTTCAAAGCCATCGTTGTGGAAAGTACTGTCGTCGTAAATTCAGAAACAAGAACAAGCACTACACAAAATGTCCTTTTGGATTTCCATGATTGGTGATATCTAAAGGAAGAGTGAACAATTTGATGTCTTCGCTGCGACATAATGTGACAAGGAAATCACCCAAAAAAACATACAATTTGAAGAGAAACGAAGAGTCCAAGAACATCAATGACTACAACCCAGTGATTTTGTCCATGTGGAATGCTAACATGGATATACAGTTTGTGGCTGACAACTGTATGGCTGTGGCTCGGTATGTGACGTCTTACAACACAAAAAAAGAAAAGACAGAACTCAAGGATATGTGGGAGGACATTTCCCATGAAAAGAGCCTCAGTAAGAAGTTGTACAGTTTCAGTCTGAAGATGTTGTCACATCGAGAAATCGGAGCTTAGGAATGTTCTGACCGGTTATCTTCAGCAGGTCTCTATGCCAAATCTAGGAGTATCATTTGGGCAAGTCTTGGTCTTGCTGCAACGCGTAATCGAGTTCTCAAACCTGTACGGGAAATTGAGTATTTGGCGGAGAAGGAGCCAAGCAGTACAGATATTTTGAAGACCAACATGTTGGATACATATTATCCAAATAGAAGCAGTCACTTGGAGAATGTTTGTCTGTATGAGGTTCTACAAAATTACATTTTCAAAAGGAACATCACAGAAGATATTGATAAAGGAGTGTATGCTGTAATTGGAAGTGATTTACAAAAAGGGGGTGGTGATGGACAGAGTGTCTGAGTTAAACAGACCACTCTTACCCAGTCCAAAGATCAGGGCTTGATCCATCACCGTTATTTATCTCACTGCCCCATCCCAGCTCAGAACCTGGCTATATGCAAATCAGTCTGTCCCTGGCCCGGTGCATCATGGGAACAGGGCCGACTAAACTACCAAGCCAATTCTTCACCAGAAAGGAGACAAGCTACCGGGGACCGGTTTCTGGCATTTCAGCCTTCTTCGGCCCGGCTTGCTTGAATCCTGATGGAGCAGTGAGAAAGGGACTCATGTCTGAGTATACCCTGCCACACCTATAGTGGCCAAAAACGATTTACAAAAAGGGGGTGGTGATGGACAGAGTGTCTGAGTTAAACAGACCACTCTTACCCAGTCCAAAGATCAGGGCTTGATCCATCACCGTTATTTATCTCACTGCCCCATCCCAGCTCAGAACCTGGCTACATGCAAATTAGTCTGTCCCTGGCCCAGTGCATCATGGGAACAGGGCAGACTAAACTACCAAGCCAATTCTTCACCAGAAAGGAGACAAGCTACCGGGGACCGGTTTCTGGCATTTCAGCCTTCTTCGGCCCGGCTTGCTTGAATCTTGATGGAGCAGTGAGAAAGGGACTCATGTCTGAGTATTCCCTGCCACACCTATAGTGGCCAAAAACGATTTACAAAAAGGGGGTGGTGATGGACAGAGTGTCTGAGTTAAACAGACCACTCTTACCCAGTCCAAAGATCAGGGCTTGATCCATCACCGTTATTTATCTCACTGCCCCATCCCAGCTCAGAACCTGGCTATATGCAAATCAGTCTGTCCCTGGCCCAGTGCATCATGGGAACAGGGCAGACTAAACTACCAAGCCAATTCTTCACCGGAAAGGAGACAAGCTACCGGGGACCGGTTTCTGGCATTTCAGCCTTCTTCGGCCCGGCTTGCTTGAATCCTGATGGAGCAGTGAGAAATGGACTCATGTCTGAGTATACCCTGCCACACCTATAGTGGCCAAAAACGATTTACAAAAAGGGGGTGGTGATGGACAGAGTGTCTGAGTTAAACAGACCACTCTTACCCAGTCCAAAGATCAGGGCTTGATCCATCACCGTTATTTATCTCACTGCCCCATCCCAGCTCAGAACCTGGCTATATGCAAATCAGTCTGTCCCTGGCCCAGTGCATCATGGGAACAGGGCAGACTAAACTACCAAGCCAATTCTTCACCAGAAAGGAGACAAGCTACCGGGGACCGGTTTCTGGCATTTCAGCCTTCTTCGGCCCTGCTTGCTTGAATCCTGATGGAGCAGTGAGAAAGGGACTCATGTCTGAGTATACCCTGCCACACCTATAGTGGCCAAAAACGATTTACAAAAAGGGGGTGGTGATGGACAGAGTGTCTGAGTTAAACAGACCACTCTTACCCAGTCCAAAGATCAGGGCTTGATCCATCACCGTTATTTATCTCACTGCCCCATCCCAGCTCAGAACCTGGCTATATGCAAATCAGTCTGTCCCTGGCCCAGTGCATCATGGGAACAGGGCAGACTAAACTACCAAGCCAATTCTTCACCAGAAAGGAGACAAGCTACCGGGGACCGGTTTCTGGCATTTCAGCCTTCTTCGGCCCGGCTTGCTTGAATCCTGATGGAGCAGTGAGAAAGGGACTCATGTCTGAGTATACCCTGCCACACCTATAGTGGCCAAAAACGATTTACAAAAAGGGGGTGGTGATGGACAGAGTGTCTGAGTTAAACAGACCACTCTTACCCAGTCCAAAGATCAGGGCTTGATCCATCACCGTTATTTATCTCACTGCCCCATCCCAGCTCAGAACCTGGCTATATGCAAATCAGTCTGTCCCTGGCCCAGTGCATCATGGGAACAGGGCAGACTAAACTACCAAGCCAATTCTTCACCAGAAAGGAGACAAGCTACCGGGGACCGGTTTCTGGCATTTCAGCCTTCTTCGGCCCGGCTTGCTTGAATCCTGATGGAGCAGTGAGAAAGGGACTCATGTCTGAGTATACCCTGCCACACCTATAGTGGCCAAAAACGATTTACAAAAAGGGGGTGGTGATGGACAGAGTGTCTGAGTTAAACAGACCACTCTTACCCAGTCCAAAGATCAGGGCTTGATCCATCACCGTTATTTATCGCACTGCCCCATCCCAGCTCAGAACCTGGCTATATGCAAATCAGTCTGTCCCTGGCCCAGTGCATCATGGGAACAGGGCAGACTAAACTACCAAGCCAATTCTTCACCAGAAAGGAGACAAGCTACCGGGGACCGGTTTCTGGCATTTCAGCCTTCTTCGGCCCGGCTTGCTTGAATCCTGATGGAGCAGTGAGAAAGGGACTCATGTCTGAGTATACCCTGCCACACCTATAGTGGCCAAAAACGATTTACAAAAAGGGGGTGGTGATGGACAGAGTGTCTGAGTTAAACAGACCACTCTTACCCAGTCCAAAGATCAGGGCTTGATCCATCACCGTTATTTATCTCACTGCCCCATCCCAGCTCAGAACCTGGCTATATGCAAATCAGTCTGTCCCTGGCCCAGTGCATCATGGGAACAGGGCAGACTAAACTACCAAGCCAATTCTTCACCAGAAAGGAGACAAGCTACCGGGGACCGGTTTCTGGCATTTCAGCCTTCTTCGGCCCGGCTTGCTTGAATCCTGATGGAGCAGTGAGAAAGGGACTCATGTCTGAGTATACCCTGCCACACCTATAGTGGCCAAAAACGATTTACAAAAAGGGGGTGGTGATGGACAGAGTGTCTGAGTTAAACAGACCACTCTTACCTAGTCCAAAGATCAGGGATTGATCCATCACCGTTATTTATCTCTCACTGCCCCATCCCAGCTCAGAACCTGGCTATATGCAAAGCAGTCTGTCCCTGGCCCAGTGCATCATGGGAACAGGGCAGACTAAACTACCAAGCCAATTCTTCACCAGAAAGGAGACAAGCTACCGGGGACCGGTTTCTGGCATTTCAGCCTTCTTCGGCCCGGCTTGCTTGAATCCTGATGGAGCAGTGAGAAAGGGACTCATGTCTGAGTATACCCTGCCACACCTATAGTGGCCAAAAACGATTTACAAAAAGGGGGTGGTGATGGACAGAGTGTCTGAGTTAAACAGACCACTCTTACCCAGTCCAAAGATCAGGGCTTGATCCATCACCGTTATTTATCTCACTGCCCCATCCCAGCTCAGAACCTGGCTATATGCAAATCAGTTTGTCCCTGGCCCAGTGCATCATGGGAACAGGGCAGACTAAACTACCAAGCCAATTCTTCACCAGAAAGGAGACAAGCTACCGGGGACCGGTTTCTGGCATTTCAGCCTTCTTCGGCCCGGCTTGCTTGAATCCTGATGGAGCAGTGAGAAAGGGACTCATGTCTGAGTATACCCTGCCACACCTATAGTGGCCAAAAACGATTTACAAAAAGGGGGTGGTGATGGACAGAGTGTCTGAGTTAAACAGACCACTCTTACCCAGTCCAAAGATCAGGGCTTGATCCATCACCGTTATTTATCTCACTGCCCCATCCCAGCTCAGAACCTGGCTATATGCAAATCAGTCTGTCCCTGGCCCAGTGCATCATGGGAACAGGGCAGACTAAACTACCAAGCCAATTCTTCACCAGAAAGGAGACAAGCTACCGGGGACCGGTTTCTGGCATTTCAGCCTTCTTCGGCCCGGCTTGCTTGAATCCTGATGGACTAGTGAGAAAGGGACTCATGTCTGAGTATACCCTGCCACACCTATAGTGGCCAAAAACGATTTACAAAAAGGGGGTGGTGATGGACAGAGTGTCTGAGTTAAACAGACCACTCTTACCCAGTTCAAAGATCAGGGCTTGATCCATCACCGTTATTTATCTCACTGCCCCATCCCAGCTCAGAACCTGGCTATATGCAAATCAGTCTGTCCCTGGCCCAGTGCATCATGGGAACAGGGCAGACTAAACTACCAAGCCAATTCTTCACCAGAAAGGAGACAAGCTACCGGGGACCGGTTTCTGGCATTTCAGCCTTCTTCGGCCCGGCTTGCTTGAATCCTGATGGAGCAGTGAGAAAGGGACTCATGTCTGAGTATACCCTGCCACACCTATAGTGGCCAAAAACGATTTACAAAAAGGGGGTGGTGATGGACAGAGTGTCTGAGTTAAACAGACCACTCTTACCCAGTCCAAAGACCAGGGCTTGATCCATCACCGTTATTTATCTCACTGCCCCATCCCAGCTCAGAACCTGGCTATATGCAAATCAGTCTGTCCCTGGCCCAGTGCATCATGGGAACAGGGCAGACTAAACTACCAAGCCAATTCTTCACCAGAAAGGAGACAAGCTACCGGGGACCGGTTTCTGGCATTTCAGCCTTCTTCGGCCCGGCTTGCTTGAATCCTGATGGAGCAGTGAGAAAGGGACTCATGTCTGAGTATACCCTGCCACACCTATAGTGGCCAAAAACGATTTACAAAAAGGGGGTGGTGATGGACAGAGTGTGTGAGTTAAACAGACCACTCTTACCCAGTCCAAAGATCAGGGCTTGATCCATCACCGTTATTTATCTCACTGCCCCATTCCAGCTCAGAACCTGGCTATATGCAAATCAGTCTGTCCCTGGCCCAGTGCATCATGGGAACAGAGCAGACTAAACTACCAAGCCAATTCTTCACCAGAAAGGAGACAGGCTACCGGGGACCGGTTTCTGGCATTTCAGCCTTCTTCGGCCCGGCTTGCTTGAATCCTGATGGAGCAGTGAGAAAGGGACTCATGTCTGTGTATACCCTGCCACACCTATAGTGGCCAAAAACGATTTACAAAAAGGGGGTGGTGATGGACAGAGTGTCTGAGTTAAACAGACCACTCTTACCCAGTCCAAAGATCAGGGCTTGATCCATCACCGTTATTTATCTCACTGCCCCATCCCAGCTCAGAACCTGGCTATATGCAAATCAGTCTGTCCCTGGCCCAGTGCATCATGGGAACAGGGCAGACTAAACTACCAAGCCAATTCTTCACCAGAAAGGAGACAAGCTACCGGGGACCGGTTTCTGGCATTTCAGCCTTCTTCGGCCTGGCTTGCTTGAATCCTGATGGAGCAGTGAGAAAGGGACTCATGTCTGAGTATACCCTGCCACACCTATAGTGGCCAAAAACGATTTACAAAAAGGGGGTGGTGATGGACAGAGTGTCTGAGTTAAACAGACCACTCTTACCCAGTCCAAAGATCAGGGCTTGATCCATCACCGTTATTTATCTCACTGCCCCATCCCAGCTCAGAACCTGGCTATATGCAAATCAGTCTGTCCCTGGCCCAGTGCATCATGGGAACAGGGCAGACTAAACTACCAAGCCAATTCTTCACCAGAAAGGAGACAAGCTACCGGGGACCGGTTTCTGGCATTTCAGCCTTCTTCGGCCCGGCTTGCTTGAATCCTGATGGAGCAGTGAGAAAGGGACTCATGTCTGAGTATACCCTGCCACACCTATAGTGGTCAAAAACGATTTACAAAAAGGGGGTGGTGATGGACAGAGTGTCTGAGTTAAACAGACCACTCTTACCCAGTCCAAAGATCAGGGCTTGATCCATCACCGTTATTTATCTCACTGCCCCATCCCAGCTCAGAACCTGGCTATATGCAAATCAGTCTGTCCCTGGCCCAGTGCATCATGGGAACAGGGCAGACTAAACTACCAAGCCAATTCTTCACCAGAAAGGAGACAAGCTACCGGGGACCGGTTTCTGGCATTTCAGCCTTCTTCGGCCCGGCTTGCTTGAATCCTGATGGAGCAGTGAGAAAGGGACTCATGTCTGAGTATACCCTGCCACACCTATAGTGGCCAAAAACGATTTACAAAAAGGGGGTGGTGATGGACAGAGTGTCTGAGTTAAACAGACCACTCTTACCCAGTCCAAAGATCAGGGCTTGATCCATCACCGTTATTTATCTCACTGCCCCATCCCAGCTCAGAACCTGGCTATATGCAAATCAGTCTGTCCCTGGCCCAGTGCATCATGGGAACAGGGCAGACTAAACTACCAAGCCAATTCTTCACCAGAAAGGAGACAAGCTACCGGGGACCGGTTTCTGGCATTTCAGCCTTCTTCGGCCCGGCTTGCTTGAATCCTGATGGACTAGTGAGAAAGGGACTCATGTCTGAGTATACCCTGCCACACCTATAGTGGCCAAAAACGATTTACAAAAAGGGGGTGGTGATGGACAGAGTGTCTGAGTTAAACAGACCACTCTTACCCAGTCCAAAGATCAGGGCTTGATCCATCACCGTTATTTATCTCACTGCCCCATCCCAGCTCAGAGCCTGGCTATATGCAAATCAGTCTGTCCCTGGCCCAGTGCATCATGGGAACAGGGCAGACTAAACTACCAAGCCAATTCTTCACCAGAAAGGAGACAAGCTACCGGGGACCGGTTTCTGGCATTTCAGCCTTCTTCGGCCCGGCTTGCTTGAATCCTGATGGAGCAGTGAGAAAGGGACTCATGTCTGAGTATACCCTGCCACACCTATAGTGGCCAAAAACGATTTACAAAAAGGGGGTGGTGATGGACAGAGTGTCTGAGTTAAACAGACCACTCTTACCCAGTCCAAAGATCAGGGCTTGATCCATCACCGTTATTTATCTCACTGCCCCATCCCAGCTCAGAACCTGGCTATATGCAAATCAGTCTGTCCCTGGCCCAGTGCATCATGGGAACAGGGCAGACTAAACTACCAAGCCAATTCTTCACCAGAAAGGAGACAAGCTACCGGGGACCGGTTTCTGGCATTTCAGCCTTCTTCGGCCCGGCTTGCTTGAATCCTGATGGAGCAGTGAGAAAGGGACTCATGTCTGAGTATACCCTGCCACACCTATAGTGGCCAAAAACGATTTACAAAAAGGGGGTGGTGATGGACAGAGTGTCTGAGTTAAACAGACCACTCTTACCCAGTCCAAAGATCAGGGCTTGATCCATCACCGTTATTTATCTCACTGCCCCATCCCAGCTCAGAACCTGGCTATATGCAAATCAGTCTGTCCCTGGCCCAGTGCATCATGGGAACAGGGCAGACTAAACTACCAAGCCAATTCTTCACCAGAAAGGAGACAAGCTACCAGGGACCGGTTTCTGGCATTTCAGCCTTCTTCGGCCCGGCTTGCTTGAATCCTGATGGAGCAGTGAGAAAGGGACTCATGTCTGAGTATACCCTGCCACACCTATAGTGGCCAAAAACGATTTACAAAAAGGGGGTGGTGATGGACAGAGTGTCTGAGTTAAACAGACCACTCTTACCCAGTCCAAAGATCAGGGCTTGATCCATCACCGTTATTTATCTCACTGCCCCATCCCAGCTCAGAACCTGGCTATATGCAAATCAGTCTGTCCCTGGCCCAGTGCATCATGGGAACAGGGCAGACTAAACTACCAAGCCAATTCTTCACCAGAAAGGAGACAAGCTACCGGGGACCGGTTTCTGGCATTTCAGCCTTCTTCGGCCCGGCTTGCTTGAATCCTGATGGAGCAGTGAGAAAGGGACTCATGTCTGAGTATACCCTGCCACACCTATAGTGGCCAAAAACGATTTACAAAAAGGGGGTGGTGATGGACAGAGTGTCTGAGTTAAACAGACCACTCTTACCCAGTCCAAAGATCAGGGCTTCATCCATCACCGTTATTTATCTCACTGCCCCATCCCAGCTCAGAACCTGGCTATATGCAAATCAGTCTGTCCCTGGCCCAGTGCATCATGGGAACAGGGCAGACTAAACTACCAAGCCAATTCTTCACCAGAAAGGAGACAAGCTACCGGGGACCGGTTTCTGGCATTTCAGCCTTCTTCGGCCCGGCTTGCTTGAATCCTGATGGAGCAGTGAGAAAGGGACTCATGTCTGAGTATACCCTGCCACACCTATAGTGGCCAAAAACGATTTACAAAAAGGGGGTGGTGATGGACAGAGTGTCTGAGTTAAACAGACCACTCTTACCCAGTCCAAAGATCAGGGCTTAATTGGAAGTGAGGGATGTCTGGTCAAGCAAACAAAATGTCTATTGGTAAATCATCGAAAATTGGATTGCGAATCTCCAGAAAGAAAATAGTTTTTCTATTTAGCTCTTTTGCAACTTTTCAAGCCTTGGCGTGCAGAAGAGGAACTACTTGGAGATTTCCTCTGTTACGAAGACTCTTTCAATGCAGCCAAGGAGTCCATAGAATGTCCTGTTTTCCCCAAAAATCTAGAAATGTTGAATGCAGAAATCGAGCAGGAAGCAACAATAGCAGCCGCGATTGCTAGAGACAGTTCTCAGGACAGTCAGAGTTCTGTTTCATTGAGTCAGGATCCACTAAAAGTAAAGTAAAGTAGTTCTTTATTGTTGGTTAATTAAAACAATTACAATATATACAATTCCACAATGTTTAAAATGAACATGAGTCAGGATCTACTAGGAGGACCAGTTATTGAAAATGAAGCTGCCACTGCCATGATTGAAGTGGAAGGAGCCATGGCACATGCTCAGGAGGATGTGGTTAACTTAGAGGATTTAGAAAGACAACTTAACGTTGAGCAGAGGAAAATATATGATGAAGTTACCAACCAAATTGATCATGGATTAAGTCATGAGAAGAAACAGTGCTCATGTACGTCGTTGAAGCCTATACGATTGTAGGTGAGTGGAGAAGCAGGAACTGGAAAAAGTTTCCTCATTAAAGCAATTTCATGTTATTTGCAGAAAAGGACTGAGTCATCGCTGTCTTGTGTTGTCACCGCTCCATATGGTCTGGCAGCACATAAAATTAAAGGTATTACTTTGCATCGGCTACTGATGCTGCCAGTAGAGCATGATAACAAATTACAATATCACAAGTTATCGGGAGATGCTTGTTGTGAAGTATCTAGAGTCCTGAGGAAGATGAAACTTCTTATCATTGACGAAGTAAGCATGGTTTCCAATGTCATGCTTGCCTTTGTGCATTTGAGAATGCAGGAAGTTCTTAAAACAGAGTATGATGTGTTATTTGGTGGCAAACGCATCATTGTTTTCGGTAATCTTCTGCAGCTGACACCAGTGAAAGGACAACCAGTGTTTAAACTGCTTACGCATGAAGATACCAGGAAGTGCCTAGGGAGCATTGGCAATGTTAACATATGGTTAAACTTCAGTTATGCTGAGCTTCGTGAAAATATGCGTCAGGCGAAGGATGAAGATTACAAGAATATTCTACAAGATGTTAGAATCGGGAAAGTGACTGAGCGTGGGAAAGAAGCTTTACATGCACGATTACTGTCAAATTTGTTTCCAGAAGAAGACGTTCTGCCAGAGAATATTTTTCATAAAATTACTGAGAAGAAATCTGGAATATGTTTGATGCCAACTCTTGCAGAATGTTCCATCTTCAACAACAAAATGTTGAATTTAGAGAACCAAGAGATTGTGAAACTGGAAGCTATTGACAGAATAGAGCATATGGGTGCAACAATTGTTTTGTCTGAGAATTTGAAATCTAAATTGGATTCATTAGAGAAGACTATATCTAAAACTGCTGGTTTTGAAAAGACTCTGAATGTGTGCTTAAATTGCCGTATCATTTTGAGAAGAAATTTACATGTTGAAAGAGGTCTGGTAAATGGATCAATGGGTAATGATGTTGATTTTGAGAAATACAGAAATAGGGATGGAATTAAATTTTGAAAAATTAAATTTGATGGCATTGAGGAAGTACAGCTAATTGGTCGTTGCACAGCTAGGTTTCTGCTTGTGAAAGACTTATATGTTCGCCGTAAGCAATTTCCTGTTTGCTTGGCATATGCGGTGACAATCCATAAATCACAAGGTTTAAGTGTAGACAGTGCTTAGGTGAATATTGGCAGTTCTGTGTTCAAGGAGGGTATGGCTTATGTAGCATTGTCACGAGTCAGAACTTTATCAGGTTTGCACTTGATTGAGTGTGATGTCACAAACATTTGTGCGGATCTAGATTGTGTTATGGAATACAATAGGTTAAGAAGAGAGTATGCACCACATTTGCCTCAATATCCTTTGTTTGAGAAACGTGTGGTAGGCCGGAAATGAAGAAATGTCACTAATAGTAGGGAGGTTGTAGAAAAAAGACCAAAAGTCGATGAACCCAAAATTGTAAGCAGAAAGAAAATGAATTCTGTTGAAGATGTTGTTGGTTTTCAATTTGAAAATAGTTCTGGTGTGAACTGCTATGCTAATGTAGTGGTTGATGTTGTCTTTTCTCTAGAAACTTTAAAAGAACAGATTGTGATCAATTCGGATCAAAGTTTTTGCTGTTTGTTGAATTCTGTGTTAGAGAAATGTAGTGCTGATAGAACAAGAGTAGAAAGTGTGTCTGAAATTCGAAATCTGTTAGATGAATATTCAGGTCAAACACAATTCTCTCAAAATATTCAGCAAGATTGTCAGGAGTTTTTAATGTATATGCTTAATGTATTGCAAGATGAAGGTGTAGATGTAGATCATCTGTTTGGCCTTTCTTATCAATGGCAGCATGACTGCGAGAATTGTACGTTATCAAATATTACTAGTGTAGACTCAGAAAGATTTATATATTTAACTTTGCCAGACACTAAATTAGTATTCTTTAATAAGCTAGTAAAAGCAGCCGATCAAAACATGGAGTGTAGCCAATGTAAGTCTGCAATGCTGTCCACATTATTTATACGAAGATATGGCCAGTATGTCATTTTAATGTTCCAACGAAGTAGGCCTGATGGAACAAAATTGACAACTTTAATTAAAAATGTTGTGGCTTCTCAGTTGTCAATATCAGGAAGGACTTTTCTAACTGCAGCAATTATATATCATGAGGGTCCTTCAACAACATCAGGACATTACACAACTTATTTGAAGTCTGGAAATGGCTGGTCATTCTGCAATGATTCTGTTTTAACTTTCAAAAAAAGATTGCCTTTTCACCTTCAAAATTCTTACCTGGTGTTCTTACAACCAAAATTTTAGGAAAGGAATCTCGGGATTTGTTCTGAGGAATTTCAAGAGGTTCTAATAGCTCCTACACTATATAGCCTTGTGGATAAGTGTAGCACAGAGCGAAAATTGTTTTTTTTAATAAGCTAATTCAAGCAGCAGATCAAAAGAAGGAGTAGAGGTGATGTAAGTCTGTAATGCTGTCTACATTATTTATAGAAACTTATGGGTGAAATGTCATTTTACAATTCCAACTATATAAACCGGATGTAAATAAGTTGTCAAGTCTAATTAAAAATGTTTTGGCTGCACAGTCGTCGATTTCAGGAAGAACATTTGTAACTGCAGCTATTATATGACATGATGGTCCTTTAACAACTTCAAGATATTACACAGCTTATTCGAAATTTTAAAAAGGCTGGTCTTTCGGCAATGATTAGAATTTGACCATGAAGCAATGTTGCCTTTTGACTTGTTTTCAGAAGTGAGAATTTAGGGTAGGTAACTGGATTATAATGATTCTAGGTGTTGTTGTAATTTAGTGTGCTGTTGTATGTCTCATTTTTCTTAAAACGATAGAGCTTATCTTTCAGAAAGTGGCGGGCAGAAAATAATACCAGCACAACAGAGTATAAGCTGTTCATAGGACATCCTTTGACGTCATGGAAAGTAAGTTACTTTTGAGGAGTTCTGATTTCTGATTGATTATATTATATGGGTTTTTTAAACACAATCATTTTGATTGTGTTTTTTTTTCCCCGCTGTTATATGATGAATACCTTCAACTCACTGTTTTCAGTGAAATTTGATATATTCTGAGAACAGCAAAAATAAACCATTTAATATGTATAATTAATTCTGTACTTTGAATTGTGATTTTTAATATATACTCCTCTTGTCTCATGCTCACTCATCTTTTACTACTTTCTATCAATTTAAAAAATGTTGTTCTCTCATTCACAGATTGAAAGTATAAAAATAACACGCGACTAAGTTAACGATAATTATAAGGTAAGTGTTTAGTACTCATTCTGTTACATCTCTTTTACATTTAACTTTTATTAGTTCCACTGCTTCATTTCTTTAACCCTCAGTTTCCTGCCTTTGGCACTTCCCTCATTCCTTTTTGTATTACTTTTTTTACTCTACTCTTTCCACTCCTGTTCTCAGTCCCTCTTTAAACAGTATCTCTGTGTTACTCCCTCTAACTGTCTTTCTTTTAACATTACTCTCAGTTTACTTACTCTTCTTTTTTTTAAAAAACATTTTTTTTTTAGTTCACTTCCGGTTCGCGTACCGGCCCGCGAACCGGAAAGCGAACCAAAATAAATAGAGGTTGTCAGAGTGCTAAACATTCTAGCAAATTCTTATAAAGGGGAGGTAGTTCTGAAAAGAACTTTTTTTAAAATTATTTTTGTTGTTTTATATTTTTTTATTATTCAATTTATTTAAATATGATTTTGGAACTCCTTGGAGATCCACATATTACATAGTAACAAACAGAATATAAAAAATGAAATCATATGTAAACAACTTATACTAGCAAAGAATATACAAAGTTAACATACCATTCATCTAATACAATTCTAAAAAAACATTTGAAAAAGTTAAAATTTCTGTTACAAAAAATTTCATTTGGAGGACTAAAGATAGCATATATCAGAGATCTTGCGGATAAAATACCAAACTGAACACATACAGGCTTTACCCAGAGACGGCGATAAGCCATTATTGCTGGACAGACTAGCAGGACGTGTATAGAGTCTTGAACTGAGACATTGCAAAAGTTACATACATTAGATATGCCATGCCATTTGGCCAACAACTTATTCAGGGGAAGGAGATCCTGCCTAAGAAGCAGCCAGAAACGGCGTAAACCATGGGGTATGTTCCAGGAAACGTAAGGTTGTATTTGTCTAAATAAACATGAATCGACAGCTTGCGTAGCCCCCTTCTTATGTATAATCAAGTTGCAATCCCTTTCGTAGCTTAGCTTCCATGTGGCTTGTTTTAATGTTAATTTTAATTGGTGCATAGAAAGGTCTAAAAGAGTGGCTTCCTCCAAATCCAAGAGTGTAATGGCCTTCCTTTAATTCTTTATAAGAATCGAATGCTCTTTTAGGGGGCCCATCAACTCCTTTGTAATTAGGGATCTTAGAGTGGCTGGCTTTCCTTTGATTAAACAAATAACCCAGCGAATAACTCCTGCTAGGCCCTGTGCCCAGCTACTTCTTAGACCGAATTCTAGACGAAGAGTTGCTGCACTACAACTATTATTAACCGAAGTTAAGCTTCTCAAGAGGATGCCCTCGATAGTGTCCAAGAAACCCCATTCGACTAAGTCGATTAATTCTACGCCGTAAAGCAGAGTTGGGGGGACTTTTGCCCGGAAAGCCTCCAGCAGGTGGACAAAGTGTTGTTTGCCGGTTGATTTGTACAATGCTCTTAAGCCATTTCCCTGAGACTTTGCCTTACGGGAGCTATTTTCAATGTGGGATTTGTTGCTCAAGTTGCTGTTAACAACCTTGCCCAGGAATACATATGTTTTTACTCTTTCTAATTTTTGGCCTCCCAGCTCCCAGCTAATGTGCTCCAACTTCAATTTTTTCCGCCCCTCCATACACATTATCTTGCTTTTGGAGATGTTTATTTTCAGGAAATGCTTTTCGGAGAAAGTGTATAATGAATGCAGACGGTTGTTGAGACCTTTTGGGGTAAGGTCTAAAATTAATATATCGTCCGCATACATTAGACAAGAGATATATCTGTCTCCCAGGCGTGGCGCAATTCCTTCACATGCAGATATAGTAAGGGGGAGATCGCTAACGTAAGGGAAAAAAAGGGGGGAGCTAAAAGACAGCCCTGTTTAAGGCCATTCGCCGATGGAATGAGCTGGGATAGGCCCCTTTCTCCCCCCAACAGCACTTTGCACCACGTGTTATCATGCAAATCCTGTACCAAACGTAAGAGTCTATGAGGCATTCCCAGGGCATATAGTTTTCTCCACAATACTTGTCGGTCGACCTTATCAAAGGCCGTGGAGAAATCTATGAATGCCGCATAGACTCTCCCCTTTCTGGCTCCAATGTATTTGTCGATTATTACCTGGAGGGCGGTTAAGTTGTCCATGGTCCCATGGTTTTTCCTAAAGCCTGTCTGCTCGAGTGGGAGAATATTTGAAGACTCCACCCATGCGTTTATTCGTTTGAGCAGACATCTTGTAAAAACTTTGCCGATTGCATCCAGCAATGCAATCTGGCGGTAGTTCTGGGGGGATAGGCGATCTCCCTTTTTAAACAATGGAACCAGGATACTTCCCTTCCAGGAGGGTAAGACCTTACCTCTTAGTAAACAGATGTTAAAAATTGGGCAGAGAAGCGTACTCCATTTAGCCCTGTTCAGTTTTAGTACGTTAATGGGCAGTTCATCTGGGCCCATAGCCCCTGAACGCCTCATTTCCCCGATAGCTAAGTCTATGTCCTTTTCTGTAAAAGGTTCTAAAGGCAAACTCATTTCAATTGGCCATTCTTGGGGAGTCACCGTATTATTGCTTGCATAAAGGTTAGAGACAAAATCCCTCCATATTTGTTCCTCAATAGGGATGGGTAGATGGCTGGTTCTCAGTCCGCACCCCTCACCTATAAGGGACCAAAATTGCCTCATTTCCCCGTTAATAGCAGCTTCTCTTATTTTTACTCATATGGCGTCCTCTTTTTCTTTACGTAGTGAGGCTAAAAGCCTTCTCCTTTTCCTTTTTAGCAATGTTATTTGTTGTGCTATAACTCCTGTTCTATTTAAATATTGGGCCCTTACTAATTTATTAATTTCTATGTTAAGCAGTCTCAGAGGGCAGGGGAATATACCAATGGACTTTTTCTTATTCAGCTTTTTTGCCCCTGTTATCACTGACTTCAAGAACAGGGAGAAATTTTCGATTTCAAAGCCATACCAGGAAGGAAGCTCCGATATTGCTACATCGAGCATTGCTTCCAAATGTCGATGAGCCCTTGCATTCCAGTAGCACCTTCCTGATTTGGTACCGAAGTTTGTTTGATTCAGGGTCCACTGATCACATTTAGAAGACTTTACATTCATCGAGATGAAGAGGATTCTATGATCACTTAACGGTGTATCGATCACATCGATGTCCTTCAACAACTCAAATGATTGGGTCCCCAGTATTACATAATCAAGTATTGATTCCCCTTGGTAGGATTTATGCGTGAAATTAGCTGGGGAATCCGAAGGGAGTCTCCCATTTGCAATAATCCCATCCATTTCTGCCAACTCGTTTAGTAATAGTTTGCCACGTTTGTTTGTTTTTATATTTTCAGGGAACGTTGCTCGAGGAATATGGAGAGTTTCTTCTCTCATTTTGTCACAGAATAAGTTTAAGCTAGAGTTGGAGATCTTGCAGTTCAAGTCCCCGACTAGAATTATAACCGTTTTTGGATCTTTCTCCCTGATACTCTGGATAAGAAGGAAGACCTTTTTTAAGATTGCATTAAAACCAACTTCTGGAGGTATATAAGCATTTATCAGAGCCAGACGGTTACCAGCTGTAGGATTACCAGACCCAAATAAAGTTACTACCTGAAAGAGGTTACTCGGGTCCAAAAAATGCTCGTAGTCCCAATTTATTCGGTTTGATAAGAGGCAAGCTATACCCCCACTGGCATGTGCTTTTTTATTAGAGGTGGCGCTACCGTCCAATACATAATAGTCTTTCCCTATTTGAATATTATCAATGCACCATGTCTCCTGGAGGCATATTATATTTGCCTCTAGGGACAAAAGGAATGCTATTTTCTCCGGACTGTTTTTTAAACTGGCTGAATTCCAGGATATTATAGACAATTCTTTGCTAAAGGTGCGGATTAGATAGTTGTTTACTTAAGGATTTTTCAGCGAGTACTCTGGGAAGCCAGTTCCATTGGGCATTTTCCTCTCCAATAGCAGATTGAATAGAAAGCAAGGTAGGGTTAACGTAGGATACTACACGGGAATCCTTAGACTTACATATTTTTAACTCTGTGATCTCACCCACCTTATTTATATTACCTGTTGCTGCTTGCAACAGAGAAAAGGGGGGCTTCTGTTGAGTTTGGAATTTGGGAACATTGTTTTGTCTAGTATGCCCTAACACCGGAATTACATCTATTCCTCTGCTCTGCAGATCTTCTGAGCATTGCAGAATTAGATTGGCTACTAACTTAGAATGAAACTTCACCCTAGTTATCATCCCCACTTCTGATTTTAATAGTTGAACCCTATCTAGATCGGCTGATTGTATAAGTTTCAGGTTAGCAGATTCTTGAAAATATTTAAGCAGGAGGGATCTATTCAGGATGCATTCAGCATCGAAGGGTGGAGAAAATTCTACCCATACGGTGTCTATATTTTTCTCCTTAGATTCTATTGAAGAGACACCTCTTGCGGCTGCTCCCTGAAAAGATGTTGCAAGGGGGTTAAGTAATGGAGCTACTTGGCCAAGAGGATTTTGCTCGTGTCCAGAAGATGTTAGATTTTTTGACCCAATTATATCCCTATTGTTGGTAACTTGTTGACAAAGGGTATTTATATCGGTTGTTAATGATGGAAGGGGGGTGGGAATGGATGGTGATACTGGAGTAGCCAGAGGCGGAGGGGCGATATTTTCTTTAGTAATCTTATTTTCGGGGTTTTTATCTTTTTCAGCTGCCACCTGAATTTGATATACCTCGTTCTGTAAGGGGGAATTTAGATGTTTTCTAAAGAGGATTTTCCTCCGCCTATTTTTTTCTATCCGTCTCAATAATTTCCTTTTATTCTTTCCGTTCTTTTTTATTATCTCAAACTTCCCTTTATTGCTATTCTCTTCCGGGATAGCGTCCGCCTCTCTGTCCCCTTCTCCCTGTTGCTTCTTAAAAATAGGGAAGAGGTCATTCCCAGTTTTTGGCGGGAGTTCCCCGTAAACTTTAATTTCAGAATCGTTAACTAAAGAACAGTTTAGGGTGGGGGAAGGCTGGGTAGCACTTGTTTTTACATCCTCATGTACTCCATTTGTAACATTGTTAACTGCTAGTGATTGATCTTTTATTCCTACCTCATCTGGAGCTAAAGAGGGAGAAGACAGCTCCTTCGGTACTGCATCCTTCTGTTTTTGGGTCCCCAACAAGACTTTTAAAATTTGGGTCACTGTGTCAAGTACACAGTCGGATCCCCCCACAAATTTCTCCAGTAATTGTAAGATGGACGATAGTAAGTGTTCTAGTATATGCAGGGAGTCAGAAAAAGGTTTGTCAGTCCCTTTACATTGAAGTGCATTTATCCCGGTCAGATTTAAATTTGGACTCATGGAAAAATTTGAGTGTGAGGACTTGGAAGGGGTACTGCTGTAGAGATGTAAACCAGCATGGTTCGACATTACTGGGGTGTTCTGGTCCATCTCGGCTTTGGCCGGATCAGTCTCTAGATACCTTTGACATAGGTCTTTATCTAGGATCATTGGAGACAGCCCATTGTTGAATGACACTTTTGTTGGTGATATATTTACTGTCTGGGGGGCATCATCGTGTGGAATTATCCCAATATGCATGTTATCTTGTTCTATGTCTTTTTTTGTTTTTATAACTACCTCTGGTACAAGATCAATATTGTTTTTCATTGTGGAGAATAGGGGGGAGAGAAACCACACTCGGAGGGTAATGGTGCTACTCTTGTTGCTACTGAACTATTGTCCGCAATTACCTTGCTAATTTCAGGCAACTCTTGCGAGGTATTGGGTACAATGTCCAAATGGATAGCTCCAGAATCCTTAATGTCCTCTGCCTTATTGTCCGCCCCTGTAGCTTGGTTCTTGCTCCTTTCCCAGAGATTGAAAAGCTGGCAGGTGCTTTTCAGATTAGTGGCCTGACTAAGTTTATTTCGGAGGGGATTCCATCTGGTTTTTGAGCCTGATCTTCCTACCAGTATTCTCCCCGACCTTAATTTCCTTGTCATCATCTCAGTCAGACAATGAAAAACGATTAAGCAGTGTGGGAGAAATTGCTATTAGTACACCTAAGCTGAACTATGTGGTAGTTTTTTTCTGAGATCTAAATTTCATGAACTACACCTATATCAGACAATCTATATCTACAGAGTCTGTATAGGTATCACAAACATTCTATAGCTTTTCTCGAATAGGTCATAGAGGTCAACACAATGTGTGGGAAACCAGATGTTAGAGGACTGGCCTAGCCTAGCCTTCTCGTGCCTCTGAGGGCCTCAGAGGGCCCGCCCTTGTCCCGGGCTTCTCCCGGGCGCTTCCCGCGCGCTCCCGCGCAGCGGGTGAGTGTCTCGTATAATATTGAGAGGGAGGGGATGGGGGCGTGGCCACCAGGGAGAGCGTCACCAGGTGATTCAGGTGATTGGAGCAGCACGGACTCTTGGGTGATTGAGTCCTGCTCTCAGCACGCTCGCAGCTCTGTGGTGGAAATGCCTTCTGCACTTTTTTGGCCAGATAACAGCACAGTGGCGCGAAGCGAGACCCGCGGAGCGGGTCCGGCAAGCAGTAGCGTCTCTCTATGCCCCAGCCAAATTACGATGCAAGGGAAGCCTCCAGTCGCCTCCAACGCCGAGAGTTCGATCCACAGACAACATGACAGACAATATTTTTTTTATTATTTTTCTGAACATTTTTTTTTGTTGTATTTTTTGAACGGTTTTATATTTTTTTTGTTTTTTTTGATGGGGGGGAGAAACAAAAATGATTCATTATGAAGGGCTCAACTGGAGCAACAAAAAAAAAGATAATTTATTTTCCGGGGCGTTTTGCACATTTATGATTGGCAATTGCTTTATTAATTACATTTATGCTGCTCTCTCTGAAGCAAATCAGTTGGCCACAAAAAATGCATACGTGCTTCACATTGCCAAATTTCATTTGGATATTTGGGACCATCACCCTCGCCTCTGGTCCCGTCACTGCCTCTTCATTGGTGGATGTACTGGCCACAGGTCGGGGGTTATCCACCAGATCACGTACTTGTGCAGCACTGTAATTTATAGGGTGCCACCTTTCCATATGGCGATGCATGGTATAATTATCATAACTGTATTTCTTTTCTGTTCCTCTGGACAGTTCATCTTTACAAATCAGGCAGGTAACATACCGGGCATTTACCTTTTTTTGTTCCGGGGGTATTGAAAAAAATTGCCAAATATAACTTTCTTTAACATGGGACCTCCTTGGCTGTTCAGGTAAAAACCTCCCTGTCCCTTGCTCCTCTTCCTCTTCTTCCTCTTCTTCCTCCTCTTGTTGTAGGATGACCTGAGGAGGTGGTCCTCTCTTCCTAGAAGGTTGTGGTGGTAGTGGGGGTCCACCAGCTGCAGCAATCAATGAAGCCATTTCTATGGTATTCAGAAAAGGTCTTTCTCTCATAAAAACGAAAGTCAGAGTGAGGAAAAAAGGTGGGGCTTTCATCATTTGGAAAAAAAATGTTCTAAACCAATGAAAAGTGTTATTTTTAGGTCATATGACCAAGCCTTCCATCATTAGGAAACCAAAAGTAAAATAAACCAATGAAAAGTTTTATAAACAAGTCATATGACCTGTTATGCTTACGTTACGCGCTCCGCGCCGCGCCCCGGATCGCTTCCGGGGCGCTGTGCTTTGCGCCTCGGTTCGCATTCCGGAGCGCTTCCGGGTGCGTTAACGCGGCGCGTCATAAGACGCATTACGCGGTAACGCGATACGTCGCGCTTATGCGACGCGTCTCGATGTTGCTTTCTAACGCTGTAGTTGCGCTAACGGAACGTTTACCGGTTCGCGGACCGGGTCACGGAACAAAATGAAGCTAACGGGAAGCTGCCGGGTTCGCAGACCAGCAGGGAAACAAAAAAAAAATAATTACAAAAATATATAAATAAAAAATTATATTACAAAAATATAAAATATCTTTTTGAATTAGAATAAAAATACATTTTACAGCTTTTGATATTTGCTATTAAAAAACCATTGAAATTCACTGAAAAAACCATAGTATGTTCAGAAAACCAGGGTTGGGATGGCTGTTTTTTCTTGAAGGTTGCCTTTTTTTCTGGAACCGCCGTTTCTAAAGCAGCTGTAATCCATTTTGATATTTGGTCGATCGCCAAATTGATTTCCCGACTTAATGTTGGTCTATGGGAAGCCAGATGTTCTTGTAATTTATTTGTGTCCATTCTAGACCAATCTGGATATGAGGTGGGCGGATCGTGTATAGAGGGGGATATTTGGGGAGCATGTCCCGCTCGCCTCTCCTGCAACACAATTGAAGTGTCCTGGTTTTAGTAGCACCAAGGAGAGAAAGTTAGACAGGAGGAAAAGTGTCTCCTCTTGCCATTTCTGTGTAACCCATGTTTTTAAAAAAAGGAGTGATTTTGGCAGAAAATATATTGAGCGTGAACTGCAATTATGGAAAGAGGCCTCCTTTTCAATGTGTTACTATCTATAATTCATGTAATGTGTGCACTTGGACAGTATGTGACAATGTGATGTTATTTGATGCTATTCAGCATGATTCATTTAATTTAAATTAATTTAATTGTGGGTTTTATATAGCGCTAGGAATCGACTCCCGGAGGAGTATCTCCGCGCTTCGACCGCTGGGGAACCCGTCCTGGCTCACCCTGAGAGATGGTCCCTAATGGGTATCCCTAAGGTGCGACCAAGCATCCCCGGCAGTCTGGGGGGGCCGTTGTGAAGATGAGGCAAGCTAATGCCCAGAGTTGCCGAGTGTGGTCCCTGACTGGAGTAGGCACCAAGGCGAGAATTATCGAGCCCGCTGACCATGGTCCATGACCCTGCCGCGTCGGGAATCGAACCCTGGTCCCGGGCCGTCCTCTGCTCACGGGTCTGCCGCCTCTAACCAGTGAGCCACACCACTTCATGGAACATTACAATGCTAAGATATCTATACACATCACAAGTGCACTGTGGGAGATGTATACCTTTACTAGAAGTCATCTGTCAAAATTGGATTCAAGCACAAACAGAGCTAATATGGAACAGCCAAAACGCATCAGGGAAAGAAAGAGCAAAATGCTAACACTTTGATATATACGCTGTATCATGGATTTGCAAGTTGATGTTTCTTTCTGTGCATGAGTTAAAATGACAGGCAGCTCCATGCCTGTCCGAAAGAAGCCACCCTGCTGAGACGGGGCTCATATCAAAATGAAGAATTCTGTGGAATATATATATGGGGAGCGGAGGAGGCAGCTGATGTTCGGCGGACCCCTGGGGGCACTACAACTGGCTGGGACAAGACTTACCCCCGCAAGACACCGAGAACGGCCAAGAATGGTGCATTCTGGGTCCTGTAGGCACCGCACCACAAGCAGCCTGCAGGCAGTGTTATGCGATTGGTACTTACCAGGAGGGGCGGAGTCACGTGTCTAGCAGCAGGAGGAGGCAAAAGACATTTAAAGTCAAACAAATGCCTGAACCGTGCACATACCCATGGCGCTGAGGAAGGCGAACTCTAAGCCAAAATGCATTCGCCACTGTGGGTGTTTTTTACCGAATAAAGAAGCCTTCGCTGGTTCCCTTGGTGTGGCCTCTCTTCTTTCTACGGAGGAGTTCTTGAAGATATTTCGGGGCGTGTACCAGAAGTCGCGCTTTGAGAGGTCCCCGCAGCGTTCAGTTGGCCCTGGCAACGCTGGTCTTCGCATCTGCGAAATTCTTGTTGTCCCTGGTAAGGGAAAGACCAGGGTACACCACCGAACCTGGGAGGAGAACGGGCGGTGTTGCAATCGGCTGGATTGCACAGTGGGTGTGGAGGACTTCCTACTTTACCCCCGCTGATACTTCATCCCGGACTTTGGGGGTTGCTGCGGTCTGGGGAGCGGAGGAGGCAGCTGATGTTCGGCGAACCCCTGGGGGCACTACAACTGGCTGGGACAAGACTTACCCCCGCAAGACACCGAGAACGGCCAAGAATGGTGCATTCTGGGTCCTGTAGGCACCGCACCACAAGCAGCCTGCAGGCAGTGTTATGCGATTGGTACTTACCAGGAGGGGCGGAGTCACGTGTCTAGCAGCAGGAGGAGGCAAAAGACATTTAAAGTCAAACAAATGCCTGAACCGTGCACATACCCATGGCGCTGAGGAAGGCGAACTCTAAGCCGAAATGCATTCGCCACTGTGGGTGTTTTTTACCGAATAAAGAAGCCTTCGCTGGTTCCCTTGGTGTGGCCTCTCTTCTTTCTACGGAGGAGTTCTTGAAGATATTTCGGGGCGTGTACCAGAAGTCGCGCTTTGAGAGGTCCCCGCAGCGTTCAGTTGGCCCTGGCAACGCTGGTCTTCGCATCTGCGAAATTCTTGTTGTCCCTGGTAAGGGAAAGACCAGGGTACACCACCGAACCTGGGAGGAGAACGGGCGGTGTTGCAATCGGCTGGATTGCACAGTGGGTGTGGAGGACTTCCTACTTTACCCCCGCTGATACTTCATCCCGGACTTTGGGGGTTGCTGCGGTCTGGGGAGCGGAGGAGGCAGCTGATGTTCGGCGAACCCCTGGGGGCACTACAACTGGCTGGGACAAGACTTACCCCCGCAAGACACAGAGAACGGCCAAGAATGGTGCATTCTTGGTCCTGTAGGCACCGCACTACAAGCAGCCTGCAGGCAGTGTTATGCGATTGGTACTTACCAGGAGGGGCGGAGTCACGTGTCTAGCAGCAGGAGGAGGCAAAAGACATTTAAAGTCAAACAAATGCCTGAACCGTGCACATACCCATGGCGCTGAGGAAGGCGAACTCTAAGCCGAAATGCATTCGCCACTGTGGGTGTTTTTTACCGAATAAAGAAGCCTTCGCTGGTTCCCCTGGTGTGGCCTCTCTTCTTTCTACGGAGGAGTTCTTGAAGATATTTCAGCGCGTGTACCAGGAGTCGCGCTTTGAGAGGTCCCCGCAGCGTTCAGTTGGCCCTGGCAACGCTGGTCTTCGCATCTGCGAAATTCTTGTTGTCCCTGGTAAGGGAAAGACCAGGGTCCACCACCTAACCTGGGAGGAGAACGGGCGGTGTTGCAATCGGCTAGATTGCACAGTGGGTGTGGAGGACTTCCTACTTTACCCCCGCTGATACTTCATCCCGGACTTTGGGGGTTGCTGCGGTCTGGGGAGCGGAGGAGGCAGCTGATGTTCGGCAAACCCCTGGGGGCACTACAACTGGCTGGGACAAGACTTACCCCCGCAAGACACCGAGAACGGCCAAGAATGGTGCATTCTGGGTCCTGTAGGCACCGCACCACAAGCAGCCTGCAGGCAGTGTTATGGATAGGTACTTACCAGGAGGGGCGGAGTCACGTGTCTAGCAGCAGGAGGAGGCAAAAGACATTTAAAGTCAAACAAATGCCTGAACCGTGCACATACCCATGGCGCTGAGGAAGGCGAACTCTAAGCCGAAATGCATTCGCCACTGTGGGTGTTTTTTACCGAATAAAGAAGCCTTCGCTGTTTCCCCTGGTGTGGCCTCTCTTCTTTCTACGGAGGAGTTCTTGAATATATATATATATATATATATATATATATATATATATATATATATATATATATATATATATATATATATATATATATATATATTACCTACTGGCGATAGCCAGTAGGTATATATAGTTAGAATGTTTTCTCTATGGGACTTTTGAAAATTCTATGTCTAATAACTTTGGCGTTTGTGGACGGAATCGGCTGAAATTTTCAGGAAAATGGCACATTTTGTTTCTGAGCAGCCCCTAAAAATTTGGGGGGGTTTCGTCAAGGGGGGGCCGAGAAAAAAGGGGGGTCCCAAAACGCGTTTTTCCCATGTTAATTTCCATAGGGCGGTTGGACTCACTTTTAGCTCGAACGGCTGAATGGATTTGCACGAAACTTGGCAAAATTGTAGGGACTGTTAGCCCGATGTGCCTTTGCTAGGTCTCAATATATGTGCTCCAGTAGTTTTTGAGAAATTAACGTTCAAACCAAGATATATATCTGTAACAGCGCTCTGGGCAGCGATCCGGTCCGCTTACTTTTCGCTTATCGGAACTTTGCGCGCAGAAAGCTGATTGGCTCTCCGGTGTCTGTCAACATTCTAAACAGTCCGGAGCGGACGCCATCTTGTCTCTCGGTAGGATCGAGAGAGAAGAAGAGGTGGAAAACGAAAGGGGAATTTAATGAAAGGGGGCAAGGTATCCCCCTCTTGACCCCCTAGGAATGTTGTTGGGGTTATTAAAGGGTCCCGTGGGGAAAATAAAAAAAAAATGATTTTTCACGGTAGAAGCGCGGCCGCGAACTGGTAGCGAAACGGGAATTCGCCATTTTGTGCTTCGTTAATTAAATTACTAGTTATAAGTGGGTGCGGGAGACGTATCCTAATCCCCTATGTTTTCTGAGGGTGGCTGAGGAGGCTGATATATGTTGATACATCTCTTCCAGCGGCTGTGCGTGGGCTTTTTTTTTTTTTTGCTGCGTGACAGTCCGGAGCGGCCGCCATCTTGTCTCTCGGTAGGATCGAGAGAGAAGAAAAGGTGAAAAACTAAGGGGGAATTTAATGAAAGGGGGCAAGGTATCCCCCTCTTGACCCCCTAGGAATGTTGTTGGGGTTATTAAAGGGTCCCGTGGGGAAAATAAAAAAAAAATGATTTTTCACGGTAGAAGCGCTTCACGGGCCGCGAACTGGGCCGCAAACTGGTAGCGAAACGGGAATTCGCCATTTTGTGCTTCGTTAATTAAAGTACTAGGTATAAGGGGGTGCGGGAGACGTATCCTAATCCCCTATGTTTCCTGAGGGTGGCTGAGGAGGCTGATATATGTTGATACATCTCTTCCAGCGACTGCGCCATCTTGCCTTTTTTCGAATGCCACAATTTTGTCGTGCACGGCAGCCATTTTAGATGCCAGGCTGGTCCCAGGCTATCACCTAACCCTGCGGATGTAGTTTATGGCCCCAGCTGTAGAGAATTCAGACATGCCAATCCTCCTGATTCAGGCGTGTGACTACTGATTTCAGTGCTAGTCTCCCGCCTCCCGATTTCTGCAAGCAAAAACCCGGGGGCATATTACGAACAACTAGCGATAATTTTTGTCTCTAACTTGTTTAGAGACAAAAATTATCGCCGCACATCGGCGATTTTTATCGCAGATAAACCTTGCTATTATCGCAGAAAAGTCAGCGATATTCATGTATTATCGAGCAAATGCTCTTAGCCATGTTATCCACCTCCCATTGGATAACATGGCTAAGAACTGCTCAGGGCAGGTGTTAGATTTTGGAGATATTCGCGCTTAGCGCGAATATCTCCAAAAGTTGGTAATAGAAGGTAGTGATGTTAGGGACGGTTTCCAGTCGCTAACATCTTGGCACGCCACTTTGCATGTCATTAGTGATAAGTATCACTGACATGCAAAGCGGGGCCCAAGATGGTCGCTATCTCCTTTTAGCTGTCACTAACTGGTGTTAGCGACAGCTTGGTAATAGGGAAATAATTTTATCTCCGCTTTCATGGCTTTTAAAGCCAAAAAAGCGGAGATAAACCCCCTTGATAATATGCCCCACGATTCCTTGGGGTTTCAGCTGACAGGGCTTGGTATTGTGTTACATGGTAATCTTTCCATGAAACGTCAGAGGGTCGATGCAGGGGTTCTAGAAGAGGTGATAAACCATTTAAGCCTCATGAACAAGCGCATGGTCTTTTAAAGATTTGTGAAGTACTCGGGGCGGCGGTGTGTGTGTGCCCTCTTTCAGGAGCGGGCGGGGGGGGCACTGCCAGCAACTTGCCAGGTCAGGTAGTGTTCAACACGTGCATCACCCTTTCTCTGCCTGCTATTGCGTTCCATGCTTCGGAAAGGTAAGAAAAAGAACGTGCATTTGAGTTTGAAATGTCCGATCCTGCAGCAGCACACTTCCAAAGCCCACACATGACAATAACCCGATTCAAGGCCCCATTCACCCGTTTTTAAAAAAATAGATAACACTCCAACAAAGTAAGGTTATAAAACTTTATTAACTACTAACTTTAACGAACGGAACAAAAACTAAAAACATTTAAACATTTCTCAACACAAAAAGCAACAATGGTTAGAAGCTGTCTTTTGTGCGAATAGTCCCAAGGCAGCACAACGTGCAGAGTTCTGGACGGCACCCAGGTGATGTCGCCTGGGTGCCGCACTGGTTTAGGGATCCTACAATGCTGCTCCGAAAATTGGCGTGGGGCGTCCCGGGTGGGGCGGGGGGAGGCCTCGTCAGTAGCGGTCTGTTGTGCGAATAGTCCCAAGGCAGCACAACGTGCAGAGTTCTGGACGGCACCCAGGTGATGTCGCCTGGGTGCCGCACTGGTTTAGGGATCCTACAATGCAGCACAGAAAAACAGCGTGGGGCGTCCCGGGTGGTGCGGGGGGAGGCCTCGTCAGTAGCGGTCTGTGTCCAGTGTCACATGGCTGACACAACATGTACGACAGGCACCCAGGTGATGTCCAGTAAACTGCTGCACTGGTTTTGGTATCCTACAATGCTGCTCCGAAAATTGGCGTGCGGCGGCCCGGGGGGGGGCGTGGGGGAGCCGGCGTGAACGGGCCTCCCCAGGTGGCGGCCATCTAGCTGAGTTGCGCTCGCTCTTGCGGCCACAGCGTCTCGCTCACCATGTTGTTGAGTTGCTCCCACTCTTGCAGTGCAGCGATAGGCGGCTGCCACATGGCTCTTAAAATGGCGGACAGCTCCTCGGTTTTAGGCCTGGTCCACTGAAATGGCCCTGGGACACTTTGGAACTCGGACGCTTGCCTGCTAGGGCTTGGGCTCCATTCTCGAAAAGCGTCCCCTCAGCCGTGAAGATTGTACAAAAGTCTTGGGGGCCCCCGACTCCCGCAGGCTTCCGGTGGGGAGCGGCTGCCATGATTGCTCGCGGAATGACCACGACGGAGCCACGAGATGGTGGTGCTCTCATGCTGACGCCAGCTTCAGTCTGAATGATCCAGAAACAAGGTGGGGCTTTCATCGTTTGGGAAAAAAAAATGTTCTAAACCAATGAAAAGTGTTATTTTTAGGTCATATGACCAAGCCTTCCATCTTTAGGAAACCAAAAGTAAAATGAACCAATGAAAAGTTTTATAAACAAGTCACATGACCTGTTATGCGGCATAGGGCTACAAAAAGCGTAGAAAATCCGTTGGCACGTGAGGCGGCGTCAGTAGCGGACCGATGTGCGAATAGGCCGAAGGCAGCACAACGCGCTGAGATCCGGATGGCACCGAGGTGGTGTCAAGCAAATTGCCGTACTGGTGTGGCCATCCTACAATGCTGCGCCGAAAGACGGCGTGTCCAGCTGAGTTGCGGTCACTGTTGCGGTACAGTGACTCGAACGCGCCGAGATCCGGATGGCACCGAGGTGGTGTCCAGCAAATTGCCGCACTGGTGTGGCCATCCTACAATGCTGCGCCGAAAGACGGCGTGTCCAGCTGAGTTCCGGTCACTCTTGCGGTACAGTGAGTCGAACGCGCCGAGATCCGGATGGCACCGAGGTTGTGTCCAGCAAGTTGCTGTACTGGTGTGGCCATCCTACAATGCTGTGCCGAAAGTCGGCGTGGGGTGCCCCGTTGGCTTATGAGGTGATGTCAGTAGTGGACCGATGTGTGAATAGGTCGGAACCAGCACAAGGCGCCAAGATCCGAATGGCAAGTCCTGGATATTGAGTGCCATAGTTGAGAGTTCTGAGCTGTGCTTGTAAGACTATCTGAAGCTTATTTGCACCTGCTGCAGTTTCACTGTTGCCCAAGGTGGTGTCCAGCAAATTGCTGCAGTGGTGTGGCCATCCTACAATGCTGCGCCGAAAGACGGCGTGTCCAGCTGAGTTCCGGTCACTCTTGCGGTACAGTGAGTCGAACGCGCCGAGATCCGGATGGCACCAAGGTTGTGTCCAGCAAGTTGCCGCACTGGTGTGGCCATCCTACAATGCTGCGCCGAAAGACGGCGTGACCAGCTGAGTTCCGGTCACTCTTGCGGTACAGTGACTCGAACGCTCCGAGATCCGGATGGCACCGAGGTGGTGTCCAGCAAGTTGCCGCACTGGTGTGGCCATCCTACAATGCTGCGCCGAAAGTCAGTGTGGGGTGCCCCGTTGGCTTATGAGGTGATGTCAGTAGTGGACCGATGTGTGAATAGGTCGGAAGCAGCACAAGGCGCCCTGCACTGTTGAGCTTTTTTCAATGCCTGTTTTTTGTTGTTTCCCCTCCATCAAAAACAAAAAAAAATATATAAAACTGTGCAAAAATACAAAAAAATGTTTAGAAAAGCAGTGCTTGTAAGACTGTCTGAAGCTCCTTTGCACCTGCTGCAGCTTCACTATTGCCCTGGTGTGGACAAAGATCGCCCATGACTTAGGCTGATTGAGAGTTTGTAGAAAAATGGCTTCAGATTTTCCACATATTACTCTTCAACATTCTTCCTAAATGTAACAATGTGAGACTCACTAGGAGAACGGCTGTTTATCTTTCCTTTCAAAATGCTGCCAACAATATTTTCTGAATGGAAGACACCATCTTGTAGCATAAAGGGCCGAAAGGGGTTCTGGTCTGGCCGATTGTTGGTGAAGACATTTTGACTATATCTTGGACCTGCCCGGCCTCGCCCAAAATGGCGCCGGTATAAATGGGACTCGTAACTCCTTGCCCGCAAATGTATATCTAGAAAATGTTATTGTAAGTGGCCCTGTCTTATTTTAATTACAAAATGTACGTCCACCGATTCCGCAACTGTTAGACACCTTAGTTCTTGCAACCTAATTGCCCGCTCGTTACGTTCCTCTACAGTGTAAATGTCTCCTCATCATATACGATTTCAGTTTGCTCCGTGGCCGGCCCACGTGGTTATAGGCCCGTATTTGTATACTGATATTTTCACAATAAAGGTTTTTAAAACAAAACACGGTAGTAGTATTTACATTGGTAAAGTTTTTACTTTTAGTCACTGTTTTTGAATCAGTAAAAGGCAAGTGAAATAAAGCAGTCCAATTACATGACGGATAAAAGGTATAATATGTAGGAACGCAGTAAAGATAAATGGTCAAGGGCAGTTGTGTTTTTCATTTCTGCAACATAAAGTGATCGATAAGAATCTGATAATCAGGCGTATCGGCGACTAAGACAGCAGGCCGAGTCTCTCTTACTCAACGGCTCCGTCATGGAACGAAGAAACGCCCTTTTTCTCGAAAAAGGAATATATTTTACTTGCAGGACAGTTGTAAATTTTCCGGGAAAGTACATTAGCCTGGAATATTATAACATATGTTTGAAAAAAAAATAATGTTCGAAAAAAATAAAAAGCGTAATTTTTAGGTCATATGACCAAGCTTTTCATCATTAAATTAACAAAAGTAAAATGAACCAATGAAAAGTTTTATTAACAAGTCACATGACCTGTTATGCTTACGTTACGCGCTGCGCGCCGCGCCTCGGATCACTTCCGGGTGCGCTAACGCGGCGTGTCATAAAACGCATTACGCGACAACGTAGGTCAAGAATATAGTCTAAATGTCTCCACCAACCAGCGTTCAGAACACAACCCCTTTCAGCAGTCCAAAAAGTTCTGTTAAATGACAACAGAGGGGACAGGCAACAAGAACCATCAGTCAAAGAGGGGAGGGCAAATTCTTCTCTTCCGGGTCATGTTGGGGCGCTACCGGAACTGATCGAATTGGTAGTCTATAGTGTTTCTGGATGTTTCAGACTAAAGCTGGCGTCAGCATGAGACCACTACCTTCTCGTAGCTCCGTCGTGGCCATTCCACGAGCAATCATGGCAGCCGCTCCCCACCAGAAGCCTGCGGGAGTCGGAGGCCCCCAAGACTTTTGTAGAATCTTCACGGCTGAGGGGACGCTTTTCGAGAATGGGACCCAAGCCCTATCAGGGAAGCGTCCGAGTTCCAAGGTGTCCCAGGGCCATTTTAGTGGACCAGGCCCAAAACCGAAGAGCCGGCCGCCATTTTGAGAGTCCTGTGGCAGCCGCCTATCGCTGCACCGCAAGAGCGGGAGCAACTTAACTACATGGTGAGCGAGACGCTGTAGTCGCAAGAGCGGGCGGTAAACAGCTGAATGGCGGAAGAGGCACAGTGTAGCAAAAGCGGGCGGAATGGCAACTAAAACGGTAAAGGGGCGCCCCACTACAGCGTGTCTTCAGGTCAAACGGATTGTGGGACAAAGTCCAGAATAGAAGAGTCATCAAAAGGCAAAAAGTTCCGCCGGACCCCGGGAGCCGGCCGCCTATGTCGGGGGCGATCTCAGGCTACACCAGTGCTATAAGACTTGGGGAGGGTGTCGGAGCCAAGCGTCTTCTCCGAGTCCGTGTCATCACACCGCCCCTCGGGGGCCTCCGTCAAGCGGTTTAGGGAGGTACCATATAACATTGTTTTCAAATGCAGTCAGGTCCACAAACGACCCTCACTTACTTTGGAATAGTGAAGCTGCAGTAGGTGGAAATAAGCTTCAGACAGTCTTACAAGCACTGCTTTTGTGAACATTTTTTGTTTTTTTTGTATTTTTGCACAGTTTTATATATTTTTTTTGTTTTTGATGGAGGGGAAACAACAAAGCACAGGCATTGAAAAAGGCTCAAACTCAGAACTCTGAACTATGGCACCCAATATCCAGGACTTTCCATCCGGATCTTGGCGCCTTGTGCTGCTTCCGACCTATTCACACATCGGTCCACTACTGACATCATCTTATAAACCAACGTTATGTAAATAGTTATTTAATAAAATGTTTTACCCTGTTTCTTTGCTGGTGTGTTGTCTATATTTTTAATATTTGCATAGGGTTTGTCGTTATTTTGGGCGGGGTGGGTGACGGAGCCGAGCTGTCTTGCAGCCCTCATGGTGTGGAGCTCAGTTCATCTCACTATTTTCGTATTTCTCATGAAGGGTTGTTTATAATATTTCTATTTTAGCGAGGTCAAAAAGAGATCCAATTAGTGGCCTACTGATTTTGCTCGATTACTTTTATTTTTTTACACGATTTTTCACGATCTGCAAAGACTAAACAGAGTATTGCGACTTTGTGCTTGTTTGTAAATAGAGAATGAACCAAAGAGAATCAATTGAAAAACAGTAAATGCTTGGATAATAATCAATCAAATGGAGAGACAAGCAGGCAGGACGGATTACAACGGGGGTAAAGGCCTGCGTTAACTACTCTTCACTATCTGCAAAGAGAGAGTACTACTAAGAGAAAAGAGGGGAGGGGGGCAGCGTTCAAAGCACATCAGCGTGCATAAATACGAAAATGTTTTTATCTATCACGTACTTTACATTTTAAAGCTTTTCATATTTGCTATTAAAAAACCAATGAAATTCACAGAAAAAACCATAGGTTATAGTGGATATATAGTTAGGAATTTGCATTTACAAAACCTTGAAAATTCAATGAAAAAACCATTGGTTTTAGGCCATATATAGTTAGGAATTAGCATTTACAAAACCTTATTTTACTCGCATAAAACCATTGAAATTCCATATATAGTTAGAAGCGCTAACTATATATCGCGCACCCGCAATCCACTGCTGATGATGTCACATATTACATCATTCATGACATGGTCAGTGACATCACTGATGACATCACTAATGACATCACTGATGACATCACTGATGACAACTCAAATGACATCACTGATGACATCTCAAATGACATCACTGATGACATCACTGATGACAACTCAAATGACATCACTGATGACATCTCATTTGTCATCACTGATCACATCACTCATGTGATAATACAATGAACCTCTTCAGACTCTAATATAACCTTACATACATTCAGTATAAACAGACACTCACAGACTGTCACTCATCCATGGAGTTACTCACACACCTAGTCAGTCATGCAAAGAATCAATCACACCTCCATTTCCTCAACTATACAGTTATACACATCTTACTTATTCAAACATATAATAACACATATTTACTCTCTTATATAATCCCTGATACAAGCTCACAGTGATCGATACAGCCACTCACACATTCACTGGCTCTTATGTTCAGTTATTTATATATGTCAACTCTCACATGTATTGTGTTTTACATACGTACTTACTTGCACATGTAGCAATGAGAAATCCATTCACTCACCAACACACCCATGCACAGTCAACCGCCCATATAGCTGTTTCCACATGCACTCTTGAACTCATACTCCTAGTGAATCAACTGCTTACACATCTATGCACAGAGTCACGCACCTCCCAGCCACCCACACACACACTCAGCCTCCCATTCAAATACTTGGGCAACCAATCAATAACCCATATGGCCACTCTTATAGCTACTGATCAACACATGCAGCAGCTTACACAACAACAAACATACTGATGCACAAATTAAGACAGTTTAGTCACTAACCCATGCACTCAGTGAGACACATTTAATCACTCACTCATACAGTCAGTCATGCACCTACTAAATTCTTCAGCCAGACACTTATACATCCACTCATTCTTCAATATGTGAAACATATTTAAACTTTACAGACACATACAATCACTGGATGTTGTGATCAGTGATGTCATCAGTGATGTCATTTGAGATGTCATCAGTGATGTCATCAGTGATGTCACTGACCATGTCATGAATGATGTAATATGTGACATCATCAGCAGTGGATTGCGGGTGCGCGATATATAGTTAGCGCTTCTAACTATATATGGAATTTCAATGGTTTTATGCGAGTAAAATAAGGTTTTGTAAATGCTAATTCCTAACTATATATGGCCTAAAACCAATGGTTTTTTTCATTGAATATATATATATATATATATATATATATATATATATATATATATATATATATATATATATATATATATATATATTCACAGAAAAAACCATAGGTTATAGACCATATATAGTTAGGAATTTGCATTTACAAAACCTTGAAAATTCACTGAAAAAACCATAGGTTATAGACCATATATAGTTAGGGATTTGCATTTACAAAACCTTATTTTACTCGCATAAAACCATTGAAATTCCATATATAGTTAGTTGCGCTAACTATATATCGCGCACCCGCAATCCACTGCTGATGATGTCACATATTACATAATTCATGACATGGTCAGTGACATCACTGATGACATCACTGATGACAACATCCAGTGACTGTATGTTTCTGTAAAGTGTAAATATGTCTTACATATTGAAGAATGAGTGGATGTATAAGTGTCTGGATGAAGGATTTAGTAGGTGCATGACTGACTGTATGAGTGAGTGATTAAATATGTCTCACTGAGTGCATGGGTTAGTGACTAAACTGTCTTAATTTGTGCATTATTATGTCTGTTGTTCTGTAAACTGCTGCATGTGTTGATAAGTAGCTATATGAGTAACTATATGGGTTATTGATTGGTAGCCCAGGTATTTGTATGGGAGACTGAGTGTGTGTGTGGGTGGCTGGGAGGTGTATGACTCTGTGCATAGATGTGTGAGCAGTTGATTCACTAGATGTATGGTTTCAAAAGTGCATGTGGAAACAGCTGTATGGGCGGTTGACTGTGTGCATGAGTGTATTGGTGAGTGAATGGATATCTCAGTGCTACATGTCAAAGTAAGTACATATGTAAAACACAGTACAAGTGAGAGTTGACATATATAAATAACTGTGCATAAGAGCTAGTGAATGTGTGAGTGGCTGTATGGATCATTGTGAACTTGTATCAGGGATTGTATAAGAGAGTAAATATGTGTTAGTATATGTTTGAATAAGTAAAGTTTGTATAACTGTATAGTTGAGGAAATGGAGGTGCGATTGATTCTTTGCATGACTGACTAGGTGTGTGAGTAACTCCATGGATGAGTGACAGTCTGTGAGTGTCTGTTTACACTGATTGTATCTAAGGTTATATTACAGTCTGAAGAGGTTCATCGTATTATCACATGAATGATATCATCAGTGATGTGATCAGTAATGTCAAATGAGATGTCATCAGTGATGTCATCAGTGATGTCATTTGAGATGTCATCAGTGATGTCATCAGTGATGTCATTTGAGATGTCATCAGTGATGTCATCAGTGATGTCACTGACCATGTCATGAATGATGTAATATGTGACATCATCAGCAGTGGATTGCGGGTGCGCGATATATAGTTAGCGCAACTAACTATATATGGAATTTCAATGGTTTTATGCGAGTAAAATAAGGTTTTGTAAATGCAAATCCCTAACTATATATGGTCTATAACCTATGGTTTTTTCAGTGAATTTTCAAGGTTTTGTAAATGCAAATTCCTAACTATATATGGTCTATAACCTATGGTTTTTTCTGTGAATTTCATTGGTTTTTTAAAAGCTAACATCTGTAACTGTAAAATGTATTCTTCTTTAAATCTTAAAATATATTTTAGATGTTTATTAATAATTTTTTTTTAAATATTTTTTTTCTTCGCTTCCAGTTCGCGAACCGGGAAGCTTTCCGTTAGCTCATCTTGATGCCGCGACCTAGTCCGCGAACCGGTTTATCCTTAAAGTTCGCTGCCCAGAACGCTTTCCGGTTCGCGAACTTGGCGCTTACCACGCAAAAAAAAAATTTTTTAAGCTCTTCTCAGAGCTACCCTACATCTGATCACTCACAATTATTATTTTTCTCTAACTTTTTTCACTAATTTTCCACAAAATTCGCTCCCCGGAGCGCTACCCGGTTCGCTAACCGAAAGCTAACCTCGCGGAATTTTTTAAAAAAAAGTTTTTTTTTCCGCACATATAAGCCTCCTCAGCCACGCTCAGAAAACCTAGGGGGTCAAGATAAGTCTACCATGACCCCTTCTACCCATTCTAAACATTATTTGCCCTCCATCTTGTATCTTAATGCGACCGAAACACAAAATGGTGGACTCCCGTGACGCTTAAGGTTCGCTAACCGGGCCGCTTCCCGGAAAGCGGTCCTAAAAAAAGGCGGGAAAGTAATTTACAGAAAAACGACTAGAGACACTCTCACCAAATATAGATTAGCTCATACTACATAACAATCCCTTCCATTCTCACAAATTTCATTGAAATTCCATTTAGCCATTTAGCCTGTAGACCTCTCCAAATACCGTGAGGTAAATTACTTCACAAAACACATCTGAATTGTTGGAATTGACAACCAATGAAAATGTTACTTTCCTTTTCTACTTTTATTACCTGACATTTGATTGGTTATATACCTGTATATATATAAAGGGAGAGAAGGAAACACAGCCATTTTGACTACTACCTGTTGTTGTATATATCATTTAGAATATCACTAATAACATCAACTTGTTTCTAAAGGTAAGTTGTTATTTTTAAAACTGAAGTATATTGTGCACTATAAGTAAATATGGTAAACTTTTTCAGATAGTTATATACTATCCCTCTGTAAGAGTTAGACATTGAGAAAGGCTTCTTTATTATAATTATGGACTGATTTAGGTTTCTGTGGTATAATTATGAATTTACTTAGGCTTCTTCACAGGCACTTTTTAATAGTACTACTTCACGCCTGAAACCATACAGTGCCCATAGATTACTTCTCTGTTATAAACTCACAAGTGCCTGTCTGAACTTAAACCCAACAGTGCCCTATCTCTACTGATATATTTATTTTTTATGCAAATTACAGCAATAAAATGGAAGGTGAGCAGAATGTTTCCTTCGAAATTGTTCTGGAGACCAACACAGAAAAAGTTATTGCGGACAATGATGACTCAGATTTCATGGATGAATCACGGGACCATGAATTAGTTCAATGTGTAGAATCAGTGGATCATTTACTTCATTATGATGACGGTCAAATGTTTGAACTTATGTTCACTGAACAAGAACACATATCAGACAGTGAAATGCTAGACGTTGTATTAAATTTCGAAAAACAATCCGAAAAATAAAATTGTATGTAATATTAAAAAATTGTTTGAGTCTTTAATCATTTTTATATGTAATTCATAAACTAGTTAAATGTTAGAAATGTTATTAAATTTTGAAACACAATCACAACAATAAAAAATTGCTTAAAAAATAAAAAAATTAAAAAATAATCAACAAAACCAACAAATAATTAACATACAGTATTAGAAAAGTCTTTCATTCTTTTATCCATAAAGTTCGCTGCCCAGAACGCTTTCCGGTTCGCGAACTTGGCGCTTACCACGCAAAAAAAAAATTTTTTTTTTTTTTTTTGGGACCCTCCTAGGCCCTTTTAAAACCTCCACATAAAACCTAGGGGGTCAACGAGGATCTACTATGCCCCCTTATGGTAATTTCCCCCTTTGTTTTGGCCTCCTCTTGTCTCTCGATCCTACCGAGAGACAAGATGGCGGCCGCTCCGGACTGTTTAGAATGTTGACAGACACCGGAGGGCCAATCAGCTTCGCATCGCAAAGTTCCGATACGCGAAAGGTTCGCTAACCGGATCGCTGCCCGGAGTGCTGTTACAGATATATATCTTGATTTAAACGTTAATTTCTCAAAATCCACTGAAGCACATATATTGAGACCTAGCAAAGGCACATCGGGCTAACAGTCCCTACAATTTTGCCAAGTTTCGTGGAAATCCATTCAGCCGTTCGGGCTAAAAGTGAGGCCAACCGCCCTATGGAAATTAACATGGGAAAAACGTGTTTTGGGACCCCCCTTTTTTCTCGGCCCCCCCTTGTCGAACCCCCCCCAAATTTTCAGGGGCTGCTCAGAAACAAAATGTGCCATTTTCCTGAAAATTTCAGCCAATTCCGTCCACAAACGCCAAAGTTATTAGGCATAGAATTTTCAAAAGTTCCATAGAGAAAAAATCCTAACTATATATACCTACTGGCTATCGCCAGTAGGTAATATATATATAACCTACCAACTGGCAGTCGCCAGTAGGTAGTTATAGTGAGGACCTAGGGGCATATTATCAAGGGGGTTTATGGGTTTATCTCCGCTTTTTTGGCTTTAAAAGCCAAGAAAGCGGAGATAAAATTATCTCCCTATTACCAAGCTTCGCTATCACCAGTTAGCGGCAGCTAGTAGGAGATAGCGACCATCTTGGGCCCCACTTTGCATGTCAGTGATATTTATCACTAATGACATGCAAAGTGGGCGTGCCAAGATGTTAGCGACTGAAAACAGTCGCTAACATCGCTGTCTCCTATTACCAACTTTTGGAGATATTCGCGCTAAGCGCGAATATCTCCAAAAGCTAACACCTGCCCTGAGCAGTTCTTAGCCATGTTATCCAATGGGAGGTGGATAACATGGCTAAGAGCATTAGCTCGGTAATGCATGAATATCGCTGACTTTTCAGCGATATTCATGCATTGCGGCGATTTTCTATCGCATTTGCGTTTAACCTTGGTAATACCAAGGTTTATTTGCGGTAAAAATCGCCGCAGCTCAGCGGTAAATTTTTGTCTCTAACCAAGCAATAGCGATAATTATCGCTATTGCTTGGTAATATGCCCCCTAGTTTCCATAAGAAAAGCATTTTTTGACTTGCCTATAACTTTGGTGTTGTTTGACCAATCTGCATGAAATTGTCCCAAAAAATGTGTCCAAGTAGGTACTCTGTATCATGTAAAGGTTGGGGGTGATCCGTGCAGTGGGGACCAGGAAGTAGAGGCACGAAATAAGGGTGCATTTGTAATGTAAATTTCCATAGGAATGCGTTGTTGAATTTACAGTCCAAACTGCTGGACGGCATTACACCAAATTTGGTAGAAAGGTAGATGTTACGCAGATTGTGCTTTTTGTTATTTCTTGCAAATTTGTACAGTCGTTTTTGTGAAATTAAAACCAAACAACATAGTGATATCTCTGGTTGAAGATATTTCGCAACAGTTTTGCGGTGATCATGGTTAAATTGCGATGTCTTTAAGGTAAATCACAAATGAGCGCGCCAACAGGAATGTTCTCATTGGCTCAATGCAACCTGAACAAAAATTTGTGGCTGCATATTTATTGTCGGGAACAGTTCCTGGGGCTGAAAATGTGTGTCAAAGCTAACATAAGGAGTCATGGTGGTGATACTATGACCCTATATTTGGGAAATGGTTTTATTAGTGACACAAGTGATGTGTTCAAAATAGATTTGTTTAATCACACGCGATATTTGTGACGACGATGCGACCGCCTGCATGGCCCCATGTGCACCATCCTAAGGAAGTCACAACTATTGCGATGTGTTTGCGAAAACTGGTCAAAATATAAAAGAAATAAATATATTTATTTGTACACACTTTCCAGTCACTGTCACAGACTCATGTATATGCTCACAAAGTTACTCAGACACTTAAACAGACGTCACGTACTGACTCACACCTTCATACATCCAGTCACATACCCACTCAGACACTCATGCACCCACTCACATTCCCATTCAGGTACTGATGCACACACTTACAGACTCGGAGAGTGATGCACCCATGTACAGACCCACTCCGAGACTCGCGCACCTACTTAGAGACCCAGTCATAGACTCATGCGCATAGTCTCATACCCACTTAGCAACTCTTATATCCACTCACAGATCCACCTTGCCACTCATGCACCCACTCACAGACCCACTTAGATACTCATGCACTCACTTATAGACTCACTCTGTGAGTTACGCACCCATGTACTGACCCACTCAGACATTTATGCACTTGTTTAGAGACCCACTCACATGTACTAACAGACCCATTGAAACACTCACATATCCAGTGACAGACCCAGTGAGACACTCATACAGCCACTCACAGATCCACTTAGATACTCATACACACCATTACACACCCATACAGTCACTCACACAATCAGTCATAGGCACTCTCAGGGAGTTATGTAGTCTGTGACTCACTCATATACACAGAGACTCACACCGACTCACAGACTCTCTCAGATAAACATGCACCCATTCACTCACCCACTCAAAAAAAGTACACATCTACTCAAAGACCCTCTGACACTTGCCCTCCTGGTCACAGACTGACTCAGACACTCATGCATGCACCCATTTACTCACTTACTCAGAGACTTATCCTCTTACTCACAGACCCATTGATACACTCATACACCCACTCCTAGATTCTCTCAGATGCTCATACAACCACTCAAACACTCACACACCCATAAAGTCACTCAAACACCCATTCACAGGCCCATTCAGAGACTTATGCACCCAGTGACATATACACTCAGAGACTCACACACCCACTCACAGTCCAATTGAGAGACCCATGCACTCAATCACAGAACCACATAGACATTCACGCGCCCAGTCATAGACCCAATGAGAGGCTCATGCACTCAGTCACGACCCACTCAGACACTCATTCCCCCTCTCACTCACCCAGTGAGACATGCACTTAGACATTCATGTATGCACTCACAGATCCAGTCAGACAGTTATTTACGTACTTTCAAGTACACAAAGGCATTCATGCACCTACTCACAGATCGACTCATGCAATGAATCACAGATCCATTGAGACACTGATGCATCCACTCCTAGATGCACTGAGAGAGTGACATAGTTTGTTACAGAACCACTAAAATGTAAATTGATGCTTGTATAGCGCACTACTCACCTGCAAGGGTCTCAAGGCGCTTGTACGAATACCGCTGTGGAACCCATCCTGGCTTTCCCTGTGAGGCGTCCACTCCTGGGCATCCCCAAGGTGGAGGCCAGGCATCCTTAGCATTGTGGGGGCCATTATGGAGATTAAGCAAGCTATTGCCCAGAGTTGCAGAGTGGGACTCCATGATTGGAATAGGCACCAAGGCGAGAATTATCAGGTCCGTGGAATTTTTGAGCCCAAGACCCGCCGAGGCGGGGAATTGAACCCTAGTCCCGGGCTATACCTTTGCATCAGGGTCTGCCGCTCTAATCATTGAGCCACACTTCTCCAGTCACAAATTCCCCTGAAAAAGTGTGTTTTAGAGATAGTAAGGGAGTTATACATGCTATTATAAATTCTCTTAGATAGTAATATGTTTAGTGTGTTGGTTATAATCTATTTTGCAGTTATGGTTTGTATGTGGTGGTGGCTATTGAATGTCTACTTTTGTTTTGTCATTGGGCGATCTACCTACAGCAACTGCATAAACATCACCCATCCAGTACCTACTCACTCCTACAATTACAGAGTCAATACTCTTGCACTAATACAATTACCCGAGCAGTACACTTGCTTTCATCTAATTACTCAAGCTTTAAAAATGGACTCGTGCAATCACTCAGACACTAGTCATGCACTCATCTAATAAACCAGGCACTACTGATGTACCCATTTAACTATCCAGGGACTACCTATGTACTTATCTAAACACCCAGGCACTACCTGTCCAATTAACCAAAAACACATGAGCAGTAGCCATGCACTCATCTAATCACTGAAACACAATGCATGCACTCATCCAATCTGCTAGTTGCTGTGCATGTATTTAAACAATCACTTATGCACTATCCATTTACTCTATAAATTACCCATATACTATCTATGCATTCATGCAATCATCCAGGCATTAGAGTTTCACTCTTTTAATCATCCAACCACTTTTTATGCATGTATTGAATTAATAAGCCATTAGTAATGCACATATCTAATCTTTCAGGCACTACTCATGCACTCATTCAAACACCCAGATAGTAGTGAAAGTCTCATGCAAACACACAAGTAGTGATTTTACAGATATGGAATGACCCATGGCTACTCATGGAATCATCCAAGCACTGCCTGTATCCTCAAGGGAACACCTAGGCACTACCTATGCACTCATTCAATCATCCAGGAAGTATTCATGTATTCAACCACAAACACATGTATTTACAACTTTTAGTGATGAATATGTAGTCTTTTAGAACCATCTGGCGAATTATATATGCAAGCTATGATATGATATGATAAAATTTATTTATAGAGCGCACGTTCACCGACGGTTTCTTGGCACTTGGGTGAAGAGGCTGGAGACAGATGCAGAGTACGGGTTAGTTGTATGCTTGGGAAAAGAGCCAGGTTTTAAGAGACTTCCTGAATTGGGGATAGGAAGGTGTTTGACGGAGTTCTAGAGGGAGCGAATTGCAGAAGAGCGGTGCCTGGGTGGAGAATCTCAGCCCGCCATGTTTCTTACGTTTGAAAGTTCAGGTAGACAGGAGGTTAAGACAGGAGGAGCGAAGGTCGCAGGAAGGAACGTAGCAATGGACTAGGGAGGCAATGAAAGAGGGTCCATGGAAAGGGCTCTATGTGTCAGGCAGCCTATTTTGAAGAGACTGCCCTAGGTCACAGGGAGCCAGTGGAGGCTCCTGAGAAGGGGCTTGGTGTGGCTGGATTTTGGCTGGCCATGGATCAGCCTGGCTCTGAACTAGTTGAAGTCAGTGGGATTGATATGCAGGGATGCTGGCATACAAAGAGTTGGAGTAATCGATGCGTGACATAACGAGCGCTAGGGTGACTTGGATGCGGGCTTCTTGTGAGAGAAATCTGCTGATTTTCCTGATTCTGCGGAGATGAAAGAAGCAGACTGAAACCACTGATTTGATATGAGCCCTCATGGAGAGGTCACTACTGATGGTGACGCCTAGGCTCTTAACCGAGGTGACTTGGGATGGTGGACAGCCCAGGCAGGGGGGCCAGAAGTTGGAGTTCCAGGGGTTGCCTGGGGGCCCTGTGAGAACTAGCTCTGTCTTGTCGGGATTAAGCTTTAGCTGATTTGCTTTCATCCAGCTACTGATGAAGGTCATGGTGGATTGAACGTTTTCTACAGAGGAAAGGGAGGGGGTCAATGCTGAAGGTTGTCAGCGTAGTTAAAGATGGCTACTGCTCTTTTCTGGATTTCAGAGATCAGGGGGAGGATGTATAGGTTGAACATTTGGGGAGAAAGGAATGAGCCCTGGGGGACTCCACAGGTGAGTCTTTTTTCCTCTGAGAAGAAGCTGGAAAGGCGGACCGTTTGGCGGCTGTCAGCGAGGAACAAGCCAAGCCATTTCAGTGGGGGGCACGGATGCTGGCACTCTCGACCCGATCGAGTAGTAGAGCATAGTCGAGGGTGTCAAACGCCGCCAACAAATACAGGGCGATACAAAAGGGGATGATGGACGGAGCGTTTGAGCAAATCAAACACTCACCCCCAGTCAACTGATCTGGGTTTAATCCATCACCATTCTTTAGCTCACTTCGCCACCCCAGTTCAGACATGTCCATATGCAAATCAGTCGGACCCTGTTCCTCATGGGAACAGTCCAGCCCGAACTGCCTGCGAGATGTTCTGATCGGCCCCCTTTCTGAGTTGTTGGGGCCTGAAGCCAGCTTGATGGGGGGTCTAAAAAGAGGAAGTCTTCCACAAAAGTGCTAAGGCAGTTCGCTACGAAGGCCTCCAAAATTTTTCCCAAAAAGGGAGATAGTGAGATGTGGCGGAAATTGCTTAGCACCACAGGGTCGGCCCCTGCCTTCTTAAGTATGGGTGAGACTACCACAGACTTAAAAGTGTAAGGATCCACACCAGAGGAGAGGGAGTTATTGAGGAGAGAAAGGGGGAGGTCGGGTATGTTAAGAAAGATCTCCCGGGTGAAGTGAGGGGGATAGCTGTCCCACGGGGAGCCAGTTCGAACTTTCTTGAGAAGGGAAAAGAAAACCTCTTGAGTGATCTGAGGAAAATAGGAGAAAAGAGAGGGCCTTCACTGGGATCGGGAGGAGACACAGCCTTGGGGATGCTATCCTTGATTTTGGTGATTTTGTCAATAAAGTAGGTGCTGAGGGAGTCACAGAGAGACAGTGATGGCGAGGGTTTGGGAATGATACGGTCGGGTTTGACGAGTTCATCCACTATGGAGAAGATGTCTTTGGCTTTATTTGTCGAGTCCAAGATCTTAGAGGAGAAGTATTCAGTTTTGGCTGTAAGGATAGCAGATTTGTAATCCTTTAAGGCTGAGGTGAAGATACATTTTTTTGGGGGACAGTAGTGAAGTTTCCACTTTCGCTCCATTTGGCGTAGGGCGAGTTTCCTGTCTTTGAGGTCCCTTGTGAACCAAAGCTGGGCATCGTGGGGCCTCTTGTTATTGAGTTTTTTCAAGTGAGCGAAGTTGTCACTTGCCCGGGCTAGCCAAGAATTGAGGTCTTTGGCGTCCGTATGCGTTGTGGCCGGGGGACAGGTGGAATGAAAGGTGCTGGGCATTGAGGCGGAGAGAAATGTGCAGAGGGTGGGGATGTTCACCCGGCTCCAGTTCCTGGTCATGAATGGGACAGGGGTGGGGGATGTGGCCGTGGGAGGAGTAGTGATGTTGAAGGCAATAAAAGAATGATTGGACCAAGTGCAGGGCGAGATCTTGAGATTGGAGATATCGAGGTTTAAGGTCCTGACCTGGTCCAAGGTATGTCCCTTAACATGGGTGGCAACTTCAATGTGCTGGGTGAAGTTCAAGCCATTGAGCAACTCAGAGAAGTTAATTCAGCAGAGCTTGCGCACGGGTCATGAGGTCAGTAGTTGAAGTCCCCTATGATAAGAAGTTTGGCATGGTTAATCACCAACTCCACTGTCATGTTACTAAATTGTTGGAGAAAATTAGGCATGTAGGAGGGGGACCTGTAAAATAGGTCACATATAAAAGGGAGGCTTTTAGTTTCAAATTTGAAAAGCAAAGAGTCGACGGAGGAAATACTTAGAGTGGTTAGGGAGGTGAATTTGTGAGACCGGGAGATAATGGCCGCAACTCCCTCCCCCCCCCCCCACCTTGCCGTCTGGCCTATTGGCCTGGAGGATATAATAGTTGTCTTGGGATGGCGGCCAGGATATCCAGGGTGGATTCGGATGAAAGCTATGTTTCTGCTAGAAGCAGTATATCTGGCTTGATGGAGTTCAAGAGGTAGAAAATCTCTATCTGGTGCTTAACCCGAGTGCGGGTGTTGAGGTACCATATGGACAGATGATCCTGAGTGGAGAGGGTAGGGTTATGGGCCCTATTAGGCTGGGACACTCTTGGGCTCATAGGAGTCGTATGAGGAAGGGGCTCGGTGGCTGGGTTGTGGGGGGGTGTTTGGGAGACAAAATTCCAAGGCTATGTAATGAGCTCACGAGCGCTGAGTTTACAGGCCAATCTCACTGGAGAATTTTGAGTTCCATGGATGAATAGCAGCGAGAAACACGGGAAGGGTGAGTGGCCCCTGGCCCCGATCGGGCGCGATGGGCGCAGACGGGCTTGCTTTTGGCTCGCCTTCGGAGCGCTAGCGGCGCGTCCACTGCGCGACAGGAAGCACATGGACAGTTATAGCCGGAGGCACAGCACTAATCGCGGTGCTCTGCCGCCAACTGGCAGCAAGGAAAGACTTCCTTCCTATGTGAGCCTGCACCCTCCACAACAATCGGGAGAACGCCGTGGTGGACCGGGGTGCAGGCGATGACTGTGCAAATGAGCTTTTTGCTCTTATAGAGATTAATGTGCAGATATATATATGCACTGTTTCGCACAATTTAAATGTGATATATTTAAGTAAAAAAAGTACTGAGATACTAAACACACCACTGACACAGCGGTATGGAGGAACACACATAGCTCTTATGTTGTCTTTTTTGATTTACAGTGTTGAGACACTGTAAGTACTTCTACACTTTGGTTGATGTTCATTTTAAAATTTACTACAGAAGGGATAAACTGGTCTTTCATCATGTATAAGTGAGAACTGACATATGATGCAGCTGTGTTGTAGGAGATGGCACTGTAATGTTAAAAGATACCTAATAAATAAAGTTTTGTGTTTTCGTTTGGGTTTGGTATATTGAAGTAAGTTCATGTAGAAATATAGCTAACTTCATCTGTAGATTTGTAGATTTAAAACTGCAACATAACATAAAAACTATTTTTGTATTGTGTGAGTCAGTAGTAAAGTAGTTGGTTCATTGGCTAGAGTAAAATTGAAAATATACTTTTTTCACAGAACAGTATCTACATAACTACAGACAGAGTGCCAAGAGAAGCAGCTACAGTATCTTTGCAGAACTGAGACACAAAAGGGGAAAAATGCTGAAAAGGTCGGTTGGGGGATGAAGTCTCCTTTGCTCCTCAGGGTCCTTAGGGGCCAACTAGCCCATCTCTTACCTCCAGTAATCCCCACAGAGTGCTGAGAGTTGGTGCGCAGCCATGCCCCTTTTCCCACTACTCTGCAAACTCCCCTCTAAGCGCACTGATTTTGGGCAGATGAGGTCCCCTTGTGTCCTCAGAGCCTCTGGACTAAAGTGGACTTCATCCCTCAAGCAGCAGTGTGCTAGGTGGCTCCTTTGTAGTGTGATGAAGAAAGGGGGCGTGACCTCTTCTCACCCCTCAGCAATCCAGCTGTGTGGGGCTTACTGGAGGTAACAGGAGGTCTAGTTGGCCCTCAGGAACCATCATGAGGCAAAGGGACTTCATTCCCAAAATAGTTGCACGCCAGGAGGCATGTTTGCAGAGTGGTGGACAACGGGGCATAGCCTGCAACGACCTCTCAGCAATCTGACTGTGTGGGGCTTACTGGAGATAACAGGTGGGCTAGTTGGCCCCTGAGGATCCTCAGCAGCAAAGGGTACTTCATCCCCCAACCAAGAGCACTCCAGGAGGCGCGTTGCAGAGTGGTAGGGAAAGGGGGCGTGGCCTGCTATCAGTAATCAGCAATCCTGCTGGAGGTAATAGGAGGGGTAGTTGGCCCCCAAGGGCATCCTTGGGGACAAACTACCCCTCCTGTAACTCCAGTAGGTGCCACACAGCAGGATTGATGAGAAGTTGTCAGAGGCCATGCCCCCTTTCTCCACCACTCTGTAAATGTGCCTCCCGGCACACAACTGGTTGGGGGATAAAGTCCCCTTGGCTCCAGAGGGACCTTGGGAGCCACGTAGCCCTACTAGTGCCTCCTGTAAGTCCTACACAGCAGAATTCCTGACAGCTGGTTGGACGTCCAGCCCCCTTTTCCAGCACTCTTCAAATGTAACTGCTACTTAAAAATTACTAAAAATTAACTAAGAAAAACAAAGGTCACAGGTACCTTATAGTTAGAAATTAGCATTTAAAAAACCTTAGAAATTCGATGAAAAAACAAAGGTTACAGGGCTTATATAGTTAGCAAATAGAATTTAAAAAACCTTATACATTCATTGAAAAAAAAACAAAGATGACAGGGACAATATAGTTATTCTAATATTTCACTCATATAACACAAGAGAAATTCAGCAGTTATACTGATCTGAACTAACTATAACTTGCGCTCCTGAAATGCACTGCTTATGACCTCACATATTACATCACTCATGACATGGTCATTGACATCACTGATGATATCACTGATCCAGACACCCAGATAGTAGTGATAGTCTCATGTAAACATCTCAAGTGACATCACTGATGACACCACTGATTATATCATCCACAGCATCTCTGATGCAGCCACTGACACTTTTATTGATACTTTTATACAACCACTACCACTCCCACACATTCACAAACCCATTCCCAGACCCATACAAATACTTACAGACCATTCAGTGATTCCTAATTCTATACACAGATCTACTCGCTAACCCATACAGGCAGTCATACTCCCACTCACTAACACAGCCATTCACATATCCACCCACACACCAGTACAAACACTCACATACTGAGTCGCCCATACAACTACTAATAGACCTACACTGTCACCCATACAGTCAATCAGACAATGAGGTAGTGAGACAACCAGTCAATCAGCCATGTAGGCATTCATGTACCCACTCACACACCCATACAGCACTTCTACTTTGAAGCTATTCCACTCTACCCCTCTCCACTGTACACTTCTCTACTCTGCACCACTCCAGTGTACGTCACTCTATGCAACTTCATTTAATACTATTCTACTCTATGCCACTCTACTCTATGCCACTCCACTATATGCCACTCAACTCTGCCATTCCACTCTACACCACTTCACTCTCAGCCACTTCACTCTATGCCACTCCAATCTACACTACTCCACTATATGCCACTCCACTCTACACCACTTCATTCTACGCCTTTCAACTGTATGCTACTACACTCTATGCCACTCTGATGTATGCTATTCCACTCTACCCCATTCCACTGTATGCCACTCTACGCCTCCCCACTGTATGCCACTCCACTCTACACCAATCCACTTTAGGCTACTTCACTGTACGCACCACTCCACTGTATGCCACTCCACTCTACACCATTCCTCTCTATGCTATATCACTGTGTGGCACTCACTCTGCACCAACCTACTGTATGCTATTCCTCTGTATGCCACTCCATTGTACACTACTCACTCTACCCTACTCCACTGCATGCTATTCCACTGTGCGCTACTCGGATATATGATGTTTATCATATATGATGTTTACAACGGATACCTTTACAACGCAATACACTACAACGCACATACTATTACAACGCATACCATTACAACGTAAGTATAGGTAAGTATATAATATTAATATATATTTTAAATATTTATTTTTGTAATATTTAATTTAATTCTACATTATTTAATTATTTAATTATTAATAATTATATTAATGAAATTAATTTTATTTTAGTATTTGTAAATATATATTAAAAATACCCCTGTACCCCAAAACCCATACCCAGCCCTAAAACCTAAAAATACCACTGTACCCCAAAACCCATTCCCAGCCCTTAAGCCTAAAAATACCCCTGTACTCCAAAACCCAAACCCAGCCCTAAAACCTAAAAATACCCTGTACCCCAAAACCCATACCCAGCCCTAAAACCTAAAAATACCTGTGTACCCCAAAACCCAAACCCAGCCCTACAACCTAAAAATACCCCTGTACCCCAAAACCCAAACCCAGCCCTAAAACCTAAAAAGACCCCTGTACCCCAAAACCCAAACCCAGCCCTAAAACCTAAAAATACCCCTGTACCCCAAAACCCAAACCCAGCCCTAAAACCTAAAAATACCCCTGTACCCCAAAACCCATACCCAGCCCTAAAACCTAAAAATACCCCTGTACCCCAAAACCCAAACCCAGCCCTAAAACCTAAAAATACCCCTGTACCCCAAAACCCATACCCAGCCCTAAAACCTAAAAATACCCCTGTACCCCAAACCCTATGCCCAGCCCTAAAACCTAAAAATACCCCTGTACCCCAAAACCCAAACTCAGCCCTAAAACCTAAAAATACCCCTGTACCCCAAAACCCATACCCAGCCCTAAAACCTAAAAATACCCCTGTACCTCAAAACCCATACCCAGCCCTAAAACCTAAAAATACCCCTGTACCCCAAAACCCATACCCAGCCCTAAAACCTAAAAATACCCCTGCACCCCAAAACCCAAACCCAGCCCTAACACCTAAAAATATCCCTGAACCCCAAAACCCATACCCAGCCCTAAAACCTAAAAATACCCCTGTACCCCAAAACCCATACCCAGCCCTAAAACCTAAAAATACCCCTGTACCTCAAAACCCAAACCCAGCCCTAAAATCTAAAAATACCCCTGTACCCCAAAACCCATACCCAGCCCTAAAACCTAAAAATACCCCTGTACCCCAAAACCCATACCCAGCCCTAAAACCTAAAAATACCCCTGTACCCCAAAACCCAAACCCAGCCCTAAAACCTAAAAATACCCCTGTACCCCAAAACACATACCCAGCCCTAAAACCTAAAAATACCCCTGTACCCCAAAACGCAAACCCAGCCCTAAAACCTAAAAATACCCCTGTACCCCATAACCAAATACCACTAAAAAATGTTTTAAAAAAAGATAAACTTACCTATAATAATACTTACGTTGTAATGGTATGCGTTGTAATAGTATGTGCGTTGTAGTGTATTGCGTTGTAAAGGTATGCGTTGTAAAATGACTTGCGTTGTAAATGTATGCGTGGTAATGGTATGCGTTGTAAAAAATCTGTGGTAACAGTTACATACCGCGCTACTCCAATGTATGCAATTATAGTCTAGGCTGCACCACTATATGCCACTCCACTGTCCACTGTATGCCACTCCACTGTTTGTACCTCCACTATGTTCAACTCCACTGTACAGTACTCCACGGTATGCCACTCCAGTATACACCACTCCACTCTATGCCGCTCCACTGTACCCCACTCCACTTAACGCTATTCCAGTGTACACCACTCCCCTCTATGCCACTCCACTCTATGCTATTTAATTGTGTGCCCCTCATTTGTATGCCACTCCACTCTACACCACTTCATTGCATGCCATAACACTCCATGCCACAGCACTCTATGCTATGACACTGTACGGCACAATACTCTATGATATGGCACTCTACAACACAATACTGTATGCCACTCAACTCTATGCTATTTCACTGTATGAAACTCCACTCTATGATATTCCACTGTACCCCTCTCCACTGTATGCTACTCCACTCTAAACCACTCCACTATACGCACCACTTCTCTACACAACTCCACTGAATGCTGTACCACTATATTCAACTCCACTGTATAGTACTTCACTGTATGCCACTCCACTCTATGCTATACCATTGGACACCCCTCCACTCTTTTCTATTCCACTCTATGCTACTCCACTATCTGCCTCTCCACTCTATGCCACTCCACTACAAGCTATGCCAGTGTACAACACTCCACTCTACGCAACTCCATTCTATGCCACTCCACTCTATGCTATTCCGCTGTACATCACTGGACTCTATGCCATGACACTGTGCACCACTATACTCTATGATACAACACTCTAAAAAAAAACGCTGTACAACACTGAACTGTATGCAACTCCTCTCTATGCCACTCAAGTCTACTGTGCTCTATAATCCTTTACTTCACTATGCAACACTCTATGTTATGTTATGTTATGTTATGTTATGTTATGTTATGTTATGTTATTTTATGTTAGATAAGCTTATATAGCGCTCAGCTGCCCCAGCAAAGGGGCGTCCCAGCGCTTTCACTCACACAGACCTATCCCGAAAACCACAGCAGGGTATTCAGATACGAGCCAACGACAGAACTATTGTGATGGAAAAAGATAGGTTTTAATCGCTCTCCTGAAATCCAGCAGACCCTCCACACCACGGATCTCAAGTGGTAGAGTGTTCCATAATTTGGCCGCTAGATAGCGGAAAGAGTGCCCCTCTGCTCTACAACGCTTTACGCGGGGGACAATAACTAGATGCTGCCCAGAGGAACGCAGCGCTCGGGATGGAACATACGGAGTCAACATGTTGCAGAGCAGGCTAGGCGAAGCAAGTTTAATTATCTTAAATGAAAGACACAAAGTTTTAAACTTAATACGCTCCGCCATAGGCAGCCAATGGAGTTTTCGAATAGTCTCGGAGATAGAGCAGCACCGAGGAAGCCCTAACAGAACTCGGGCCGCCATGTTTAGAGTACGTTGTAACCTCAGCTTGATTGGCCCCCAAAAACAGGGAGCTAGCGTAGTCCAGTCGAGATAAAATCATTGACTGGACAATCAGCTGACGAGTTGCGGGCTCAAAGAACTTTAAAAGAGGTGTGAGTCCCCGTAATAAACCAAAACATGTATTGGAAACTTTTTTTGTGTGAGACTGAAAACTGAGTCCATCCACACCCCCAAGTTCTTAACCTTCACCTTAGGTTCAGGGTTCTTACCTAACACCGCCGGCCACCAATGTTCACCCCACAGGCTAGCGTTCTTACCAGCTTTCAGAACCTCAGTTTTGCTTGTATTTAGCTGTAAGTAGTTAGAAGTCATCCATTCAGACACTGCCGTCAAACCATCTCTAAATCTAGAGGCATGCATAGTGGACCCTTCTGTCAGAGCCACCACCAGCTGCGTGTCATCCGCATATGAGACGATGGAAAGATCCCACTGCTTGGCGACCGCAGCTAATGGCTGAACATATAGATTGAACAGAGTGGGGCTCAGGGCAGAGCCCTGATGTACCCCCTGTTCAATAGAGTGAGCCTGTGATAAAAATGGTGGAGCAGTGACCCAAAAGGATCTCCCAGACAGAAAAGATTGGAACCATTCCAGAGCCATACCTGTAATACCTGCCTCCTCCAGACGCTGTATCAAAATGCCATGTGAGACCGTGTCAAAGGCGGCACTGAGATCCAACAGGATCAGTGCCGCCGTCTGACCTGCATCAAGAATGGTCCGCAGATGCTCCGTCATGGCCAGGAGGGCAGTTTCGGTACTATGTCCGGAACGGAAACCGTTTTGTGACTCATCCAGAATGTTATTGGAATGCAAAAAGTTGGTTAATATGGTGTTGACATGTGACTCCGCCACTTTCGCCACCCAAGGAAGAAGAGATATGGGCCTGAAATTTTCGGGCTTAGCCTGATCCATTGCAGGTTTCTTAAGGATGGGAGACACCCAAGCCTGTTTCCACTGAGTGGGCACCAAGGCAGAAGAAAAGGACGAGTTGATAATCTTGAAGAGTGGGGCGGAAAACAATGAAATAGACTCTTTAAAAAGAGCAGGCTATAAAGGGTCAGCTGGGAAGCCTGATTTAATTTTCATGCTTAGCCTAGTTAGTTTCTCGTGAGAGAACTCAGGAATGACCATGAGACTAGAGCTCAGGCCTAACCTTAAAGGAATCGGACCAGAGGAAGAGGTCATAGGAGGAAAGGACATATATAGCCTGCAACTTTTTAACGAAAAAGGAGGCCACTTCTTCACACTGCAATTCTGAGGTAATTGCAGGCACCAAATTTTTCCTGACTCTAAGGTCTTCTAAAATCTTAAAAATACATTTAGCAGGGTTAGAGCTGAGATTAATCTCATTAGTGTAGTAAGCTGCCCGGGCTTTATAGACAGCTCTGTGATATAGTTTAAGCTCGGCCAGATACTGTTTTTTAAATCTAGGATCGTACTCTTTCCTCCAAGCACGTTCTTTTTTTTAACATGCCTTCCTTAGCATGGACAAAGAATCATTATATCAAGGACTAGACGGATGTATGACGTTATAACGCATACCATTACAACTACCTACCATTACAACGCGACCCTTACAACGCATACCATTACAACGCATAGCGCTTAGAGGTGCTGGATAGTGGTAAGTATAATTTACTATTCCAACTCCAGTCCCCGTGGACACTAGGGAAGGTGTTGGATAGTAAATTAAACGTATTCCCTATCCTAGAGCGCCGCCCAGCGCAATGCGTTGTAATGGTATGCGTTGTAATGGTCGCGTTGTAATGGTAGGTAGTTGTAAAAACTTAGTTGTAACAGTTGTATACCGGACTAGACTCATGGATGCGACCCTTACATCAGCGCGCCGGAATTAGAGAGTCCAACGCCCGGGTGATCCAGTCACAAAACATATCAGAGCCTGATTCAACATTATTAAAAAGACTAAGAGGATCAGCAATAAGGAGAGTATGAAAATCCTCAAGTCTCAATTTCCGCCACAGATGTTTAAAAAACGATCGAGGAGCAGCTTTGTCAGATTGCTCAGATATGAGAAAAGACATTTCGACCAAAAAATGGTCGGACCAACACACAGGAGTGGGAATCGCCACTGTAGCAGAGTCGATATTAGAAAAGATAGGATCTAGCAAATGCCCACCAACATGGGTGGGACTGGGGACCAGTTGGATTAATTGAAAAGCGACAAGGACTGCCAATAAACTACCAAGGATGCTATCATGCGTAAGTTCTAGGTGCAAATTCAAATCACCAAAAATACAAAAATTAGCGGTTCCTACTGCAAGCGAGCCTACCCGTTCCAAAAGGAATTAATAAAACCAGTGGCCGAACCAGGTGGCCTGTACACCCAAAAAAAAAAAAAATAACCAACCTCGACCCCAGCAAAATGACTAATTACCGTCCCATCTCACTCCTTCCTTGGGAGGCTAAGCTGCTTGAGAAACATATCACCAGTCTTATGTCTTATCTGGAAGCTAACCATCTGCTCCATGACTCTCAAGCTGGATTTCGCCCAAAATTGGGGACAGAAGCGGCATTACTGACTGTGACAGAATTAGCCCGCAGGCACATGGATCAAGGCGGCACCACAGCAATTATGCTGTTAGACTTAAGTGCCGCCTTTGATACTGTGAACAGTAACATCCTCCATTCCTGATTAAAACAACTCGGAGTGACGGGAAGTGCCATCCTATGGCTACAATCTTTTCTGGAAAACCGAACTTTCCAGGTGGTGGAGGGCGACATCCTTTCCAAAACTTGGCCTCTTAATCAAGGTGTGCCTCAGGGCTCCTCCCTTAAGTCCCACGCTTTTTAACGTTTATATGCAACCACTGGCGGAGGTTGTTTACCCTTTTGGTTTTGAAATTGTGACCTACGCTGATGACACTCCGCTGGTGCTAGCTCTGAATCAGCCAGGTCACACTCCATCGAACCTGAGTAGTTGTCTAGTAGCAGTCACAGAATGGATGGCCTCTTCCCATTTAAAACGTAATGGGGATAAAACTGAACTGATGTTCCTGGGGAACACAGCTCACCCCAGCCCCACTTTACTTTGACCACCCTGTATGGGCTCCCACCCAGAACCAAAAAAGCAAATTAAAAGCTTGGGCATGTGGTAGACAATACCCTTACTTTCAATCAGCAAGCCACCATACTGTCCGCCACTTGCTTTGGGCTGATGCGCATGCTGCGGAAAATTCTACCTCTTCTCCCTTTTCAGGCCCGCAGGATATTGGTCCAGGCCATTATCCGTTCCCGCCTCGATTACGGGAATGCCCTATATCTGGGTGCACCGATTAGCACACTCAAAAAACTGCAAGTCACCCAGAACGCAGCAGCACGTCTACTGCTAGGCCTCCCCCGCAGTCACTCAGGCACTACTGCCCTGAGAAATTTACACTGGTTGCCTATCCAAGCCAGAGTAAAATTTAAAGCGATGTGCATAATGCATAAGGCCATGTGGAAAAATGCTCCCGCAATGATCTGCTCCTTAGCCACTCCTTACCATCCCCAAAGATCACTGTGTTCAAGCACGGCCTTTTTGGCAACAACACGCAAAATCAAACGGGCCAGGTGGGGCGGACGCTCCTTCTCCCTGAATGCGGCCGTGACTTGGAACTCGTTACCCTCCTCGCTCCGGAATGAGCCCAATCTTTTAAAATTTCGAAAAACCCTTAAAACTCTCCTTTTTTCTACATAAATCTGTAGTCTCCCAGAAGTAAGCAACTTCAGCGCTACGAGGCCTTCGGGTAGTAATACGCTCTATAAAACCCACTTTCATTTCATTCATTTCATTACACCAAAAGGTCAGAAAGAGTCATGTGAGGGCTCACTCAAATGCTGAAGCGAGCACATTCACAACCCTCCACTCCTTCCTTACTAAAGTGGCAAGAATAACAAGATTTAAAAATCATCGCGATACCGCCACCCCTAGTTTCCCTATCTAGTATACAGATGGAATATTCCACTGGCAAAGCTAATTTAGGTTTAGTCATTGTTTCTCCACTAAGCCATGTCTCTGTAAGAAAGAGTATATCCGGGGTTTCATCAATAATGAGCTCATGAATTTCTGCATGATGTTTAACTAATGACCTTACGTTAAGCTGCAGGACTTTCAGCCGAAGCTAAGAGGCAGTAGTGATGTAGGATGAAGGAAGAGGTAAGGGAGTAGGCAGCACAAAATTACAACACGGGCAGCTAATAGGTCCTGTCAGGGGGTGTAAAGGAGAGGATATACACCGATTAGTTATGAGATTTAGAGCCAATAGATCCTCCCGAGTGAAAATACGAACCTTAAAGGCGCCATGGTCAGCATTTCTGGCGAAAAGCGACGTACTGGCGTGGACGGGCGCAGATGGGCTTGCCTTTGCCGCGTCTGCTGCACTCGCACTCCATAGCTGACTAAATAGGTAACTGGGAGTGTAGCACCACTAGACCGCCAAGCAAGATGGTGGTGCTAGGTGTGCAGCCGGTAGTGGGTTACCGGCTGTGCGTTTCAAAATCGCCCTCCACAACAAACAGCCTTGTGGCTGCGGTGGACCGGGGCGCTTGAAACCAGGCACAAAGATCGAGTAAGTCCCCCAAACAAAATGCAGCTAAAATAACTTTTTAAAATATTGCCAATAAAAATCGCAATTTCCCCACAGTAATCCCACCAAGTAGCTAGTAGTAAATCACCCCGTGAGGCAATGGGAGGTGGTCTGATGTGTAGGAAGACAGGCTGGCATTTCCTGTCCCATTAAATACCGGGTTGTGGGAGTGCAGAACCACTAGACCGTCAACCAAGATGGCGGTGCTAAGTGTGCAGCCGGAAGTGGGTTACCGGCTGTGCGTTTCAAAATCGCCCTCTACAACAAACTGTCTTGTGGCTGCGGTGGACCGGGGCACTTGAAACCAGGCACAAAGATCGAGTAAGTGGCCCAAACAAAATGCAGCTAAAATAACTTTTTAAAATATTGCCAATAAAAATCGCAATTTCCCCACAGCTATCCCACCAAGTAGCTAGAAGTAGATCAACCCGTGAGGCAGCGGGATGTGGTCTGATATGTAGGAAGACAGGTAGCGTTTCCCGTCCCATTAAATACTGGGCTGTGGGAGTGCAGAACCACTAGACCGCCAACCAAGATGGCGTTGCAAGGTGTGCAGCCGGAAGTGGGTTACAGGCTGTACATTTCAAAATCGCCCTCCACAACAAACAGCCTCGTGGCTGCGGTGGACCGGGGCGCTTGAAACCAGGCACAAAGATCGAGTAAGTGGCCCAAACAAAATGCAGCTAAATTAACTTTTTAAAATATTGCCAATAAAAATCGCAATTTCCCCACAGCAATCCCACCAAGTAGCTAGAAGTAAATCACCCCGTGAGGCAGCGGGAGGTGGTCTTATGTGTAGGAAGACAGGCTGGTGTTTCCCGTCCCATTAAATACCGGGCTGTGGGAGTGCAGAACCACTAGACCACCAACCAAGATGGCGGTGCTAAGTGTGCAGCCGCAAGTGGGTTACCAGCTGTGCTTTTCAAAATCGCCCTCCACAACAAACAGCCATTGTGGCTGCGGTGGACTGGGGCGCTTGAAACCAGGCACAAAGATCGAGTAAGTGGCCCAAACAAAATGTAGCTAAAATAACTTTTTAAAATATTGCCAATAAAAATCGAAATTTCCCCACAGCAATCCCACCAAGTAGCTAGATGTAAATCACCCCGTGAGGCAGTGGGAGGTGGTCTGATGTGTAGGAAGACAGGCGGGCGTTTCCCGTCCCATTAAATACCGGGCTGTGGGAGTGCAGAATCACTAGACCGCCAACCAAGATGGCGGTGCTAGGTGTGCAGCCGGAAGTGGGGTTACCGGCTGTGCGTTTCAAAATCGCCCTCCACAACAAACAGCCTTGTGGCTGCAGTGGACCGGGGCGCTTGAAACCAGGGACAAAGATCGAGTAAGTGGCCCAAACAAAATGCAGCTAAATTAACTTTTTTTTAAAATGCCAATAAAAATCGCAATTTCCCCACAGCAATCCCACCAAGTAGCTAGAAGTAAAGCACCCCGTGAGGCAGCAGGAGGTGGTCTGATGTGTAGGAAGACAGGATGGCGTTTCCCGTCCCATTAAATACCGGGCTGTGGGAGCGCAGAACCACTACACCGCCAACCAAGATGGCGGTGCTAGGTGTGCAGCCGGAAGTGAGTTACCGGCTGTGCATTTTTCAAAATCGCCCTCCACAACAAACAGCCTTGTGGCTGCGGTGGACCGGGGCACTTGAAACCAGGCACAAAGATCGAGTAAGTGGCCCAAACAAAATGCAGCTAAAATAACTTTTTAAAATATTGCCAATAAAAATCGCAATTTCCCCACAGCAATCCCACCAAGTAGCTAGAAGTAAAGCACCCCGTGAGGCAGCAGGAGGTGGTCTGATGTGTAGGAATACAGGCTGGCGTTTCCCGTCCCATTAAATACCGGGCTATAGGAGTGCAGAACCACTAGACCGCCAACCAAGATGGCGGTGCTAGGTGTGCAGCCGGAAGTGGGTTACCAGCTGTGCGTTTCAAAATCGCCCTCCACAACAAACTCTACACCCCTCCACTCTACCAAACTCCAATGTAGAACACTGTACTCCAGTCTATATCACTGTAGACCACTGTAGTACAGTCTATGCCAATCTACCAGGCTCCATTGTACGACAATCAACAGAACTCCCTCAACACCACTTCAGCACGATTTTCTCCACTCTACTCTATAGCACACTACTCAACTCTAGTCCACTACTCCACTCTACGGCACTCCACTCAATGGAAATGTATGCCACTTGACTCTACAAGACTCTGTGTCACTCCACTGTACCACACTCTACTCTGCTCTACCCCACTCCCCTCTATAACACTGTACTTTATTCTATGCCATTCCACTTTTCTTCACTCAGCAAAGATTTCCCACTCTATGACATAGTATGTTTACCCTCATTCACTCCACATTCATATATCTATTTTATGAGAGGGAATCACAATCTTTACCTAAACATACCTCCAGAGTTCAGAAAGTAGAACCACAAAAGCACTGTGCTATAATAATCATAAACACTCAATAATTAACCCTGACAATGTTATTCACAATTTGACTCTTGTCAATACTAAAGATACACTACGCAACTATCTCTATGCCACTCCACTCAAGCCCACTTTACTATACTCTACTCTGTGACACACTACTTCACTCTACTCCACTGTACTCCAGTACTCCACTGTACACTACTCCACTCTGTGCCACTCAACTCTACAACACTTTATGCCACTACACTTACCACACTCTACAGCACTGTACTGTATGCCACTCCATTCTAGAAGACACTATCCACTCTGTCACTCCACTGTACAACACTTTCCAACACTCTATGGCACGCTAGTCCACTCCACTGTATGACACAGCACTCCACTCTATAACACTTTACTGCACTGTATGATACATCAGGCCACTGTACTCCAAACCACGACACGCCACTCTACTCTACAACATAGCACTCCACTGTATTACACTTTACTCTTCTCCATCCTATGCCACTCCACTCCACAATGGTGAACGAGTAAGGTATAGTTACCTTAGGGCACACGTTATAGTTAGTAGAGGTAACAATAACTGGTGAATTTCAGTTTTTTGTTTAAAATGTTAAGTTGACACTGAAATTTTAACTTTAATCTTTGATTGTTTATCAGTGAATTTATAGGTTTTTTAAATACAAAATAATATTGTATTACCATACATAAAGCCAATCCGCCACAGCGGATGGATTTCAGCCATGCACGGTGGAGGGTTGGCCTCAGGACGTGTCCTGTGGCCAACCCCTGCCACCAACCCACGCGGGCAGCAAATCCTACCTGTGCATGTCCGATGGTCATATCAGCATGGGGTTGGCCGAAGGGCCTGGCCTGTGGCCAAGCCCTGCATCCAACCGTCCAGAGGTAGCCAAACCCACACCACTCACCGCGGCTGGACATGCACACAGTAGGTTTGGCTGCCTGCAGCCAGCCCCACAGTGAACACTGCAGTTGGATGTGCGTGGCCTGGGCTTGATTGCCCTATAATATAGGAATCTGGGCCTGAAGGGTCCTAGAGCAGACAGGAGGTACTGTGCCCCAATTGTAACAACTACTATCTTTCTCCACTGGTGTCCTTTGCCCCTGTGCTCTGGAGCTCTTTACTAGGTACCATGTAAACCTTTTTTGCACTTGACTCTCGGGGTAGCGAGTCAGATCGGTCCAACACTTACTCAGGAGAGGTGATGTGGACTGTAGATTCAGCATGCAGTAAGGCAACAAACAACACTTAATAAATCGCTGTTCAGTTGGTGATTTTTATTATAAAAAGGAGAAGTACTTTATTACACACTACTAAACACTGTGCATACATTTACAAATATATACAAAATTGAAGGTAGAAAGGTTTAAGGTGGCACCCTCTAAAGGGTCTCACAACCAAACTTCAGAAACGTCCAATTTCCCCAAGATCCATTCTTTCAAGTGCTTCCAAATCTTAATAGAATTCTTCTTAAAATTAGTAATGTTTGAGGACTAGAAACCTGGATTACAAACTGTACAAAAAGGTCCAAAGAAGCTACAAGTCTTTTAACTTCTGGAGAAAATATCGGGCAGCTCCTCAAGTTCAAAAGGGGGGAGGGTGTTGCTTCCTTCGTTTTCACGCTGGAGACCTCAGTCCTACCTGAAAGCTAAACTGAAACACATAATAAGGAAAAAAAATCAATACATTCCAAGTTTTACTTTTGCAAAATGCAGAGACACAGGAGGGCTAAATAGATCAAAATATGCAGACATACAAGAAATGCATATATTGTAGAAATAGGTCTGCATCTATGACACACATAATAAAACATGAGGTTACCTTTGCATGTTGTTATGAGCCTAACAACATATAAAGCTAGGTACTTATAAATAACGATCATGTACTCACTCTGATCTCTTACTTAAAAAATTTCTTTCTTTCTAATCTATGCAGTATATATATATATCTTAACTCGTTTCTCATCATGCTTTTTATATTTCTGTAATTAGGCTTTTATAATGATTTTTATTAACTCCAATATAGTTTTAAGTTAAAGTTGCAGACAAGTTCCAAAAATTTGGGGACCTGCTCCATTCTCCCTGTGCCCCTTACATCCACAGTAGGCCACAACATAATGGCTATAATTAATACAAGCTATAGCTATGGTTTACTGGTGTATTGTCACAATAGTTAAAAGCAGGAATACAAGGTCAAAACACAAAGCAACAAATATTAGAACTTTTCAGGATGCCATGGCTCGTCACAGGTGCTCGCTCCTGCTCACATCCACCTCTGATCCTGGGGGGGCATGATTTATTTATTTTTTGTAAAAAATAAAATTTAGATTCAATCGCAACATGACGTCACCAAAAGCTTTAGCAGCAGCAGAGGGGCGTCGTGGATGGCATTTAGAGCGATCTAGAGTGGGATCCAAAACACAGTTAAAATCTCAGCCCCAAAGAAGTGGCGAATCAGGGAGGCTAGACATGAGTGTTGACAGCGCTACATAAGACTGGGGGTCATCATAACTAGGCCCATATGTGTTAACAATGTGATAGTCCACATCTCTGCCAAGGCATCTAGAGATAGTGGGGCATATTACCAACAACTAGCGATAATTATCGCTATGTTGGTTTAGCGGCGATATTTTTATCGCTTAGGAGCCTTGCTATTATCAAGGTTTATCTACTAAGTGATAAAAATCGGCCGAAATGCATGAATATTGCTGTAAAGTCAGCGATATTCATGCATTACCGAGCTAATGCTCTTAGCCATGTTTTCCACCTACCATAGGATAACATGGCTAAGAACTGCTCAGGGGCAGGTGTTAGCTTTTGGAGATATTCGCGCTTAACGTGAATATCTCCAAACGTTGGTAATAGGAGATAGCGATGTTAGCGACTGTTTCCAGTCGCTAAAATCTTGGCACGCCCACTTTGCATGTCATTAGTGATAAATATCACTGACATGCAAAGCGGGGCTCAAGATGGCCACTATCTCCTACTAGCTATCTTTAACTGGTGTTAGCGGCAGCTAGGTAATAGGGAAATAATTTTATCTCCGCTTTCTCTGCTTTTAAAGCCAAAAAAGCGGAGATAAACGCCCTTGATAATATGCCCCTGCATTTCTACCGGCAGGGTCTGTTTTATGTACATCAAGCGACATACCAGTTTTTGGGTTCGCCCATGTGAGCACCCCCCTTGAATGTGAGGTGAAGTCAGCTGCGTGACATGGCTTACACAGCTTTCTGTAGTCGTTAAGTCCCCTCACATTCCATGTCAGAAGCTGTATCCTGCTTTTATGTCCTGTTTTCATACCATTCTGTGCCATAGGATATATACACACAACATGGCTACCATAGCTGCGATTGGAAAAATCGTTCCATAACCGCCAGTTGCCCACATAGTCCAGTGAACTGCGAAGAAAAAGGAAAAAAACACATATCCATCCCCCCCCCCTGCCATCCCCCGACACCAAAACATCCCCAACTATAGTTAGGCGAACTACAGACCTCCCTCCCAAAAAACCATGATACGTTCAAAACCATACCAATAATCAATAGAACAGCAATGCCCCTGCACTACACAATAGTGTAACACTTTACAGTAATGACATTTGTGGCGAAAGATGATCAGTGAGTACACATCCACATTTTCAGAGTGACTGTAAAAGGATCAGTTACTCCAGGTTCAGATACAAGAGTTCCGTAAAAGAAAGAGAAATGTTCAGTTCTTGGTGTAAAGTAATAGAACTGAACATTTCTCTTTCTTTTACGGAACTCTTGTATCTGAACCTGGAGTAACTGATCCTTTTACAGTCACTCTGAAAATGTGGATGTGTACTCACTGATCATCTTTCGCCACAAATGTCATTACTGTAAAGTGTTACACTATTGTGTAGTGCAGGGGCATTGCTGTTCTATTGTTTGTGTGGATCCCCTGGGTCCAACTTTGGGCGGTCTTGTGAGATTACCGCTCGCCCTTTTGCCTACACCCATCACTTGATAGTGCTCTCTACCGTGCGGACACACTGGTGCGCGCCCAATTTCCCTGGTTAAAATTGAAAATCTCCTTGTTGTTTACCCATACCAATAATCATATGGTAGAAAACAAAATTGAATGTCAGTAAGCGTGTAACGCATGGGGGCAGATGTTGCTGGTCATTACTCCCGCGTTGATCGCGTCTATATCACCAATAGTTAGTAGGTGGAAGACTACCCAGGGAGGGGGAATCCTCCCCAGGAGCCAAACAGAACATCCCTAATATATAACGTCACACACTCAGGGAATTAGCCTTGCACAGTTCCTCATAGTGTAGAGCCCTCAAGGGTGGGGGCTCAGATTAATGTACAATTACAAGCATCAGTCATTTTCATCTCCCTGTGCCATGCGCTTGTCCCTTGTCCTGCTGATCAAGTTTGACCCAATCTTTGAGGGCTTTCTGAAGTGATTGTGGATCAGAGAAAGTTTTTGCCTTCCCATTCACTGTAACCTTTAGCCGAGCTGGGTACAACATCGCATATTCCATCTTGCAGCCCCGGAGCTTCCGCTTCAATGGCGCAAAAGGCGGTCTGGCCTCCTGCACTTTAAGTGTGAAATCTGGGAACAGGGAGAGCGAAGAGCCCTCATATTGCAAGCTGCTCAACTCTCTAGCTTTTCTCAACGGTGCATCCCTGTCTCGGTAATTCAGCAGTTTAGATATTAAGGGCCATGGGGGGGGGGGGGCGCCCGGAGGAGGTTAGGGGCCCAGTGAACGGTGTGCCCATTCAACGATGAACATGGGGGAAAATGTGTCAGCTCCCAGCAAGGTGTTAAGCAGCTTTTCAACAAAGACCTCCATGGGGCTCGTGAAGGTAGACTCCAGAAGTTTCACAATGCGTAGATTGCTGCGTCGAGATCTTGCCTCCAAATCCTTCGCTTTATCTTGCAGTGAATCAGGGCTTTCTCCATTTTTTTCTGCACACTATTTATATCAGTCTGTGCCTCCTCGGACTCAGTGATCTGCCGCTCGGCCATGTCGAGTCGTTCAGCATGTTAATCCACCCTCTCTGACATATGATCCATTCTATAGGAAAGGGAGTCTATTTTTGCATCAATAGCCTCCAGGCCGTTTGGCATGGCCACAAGGATTGTTTTGATTTCTGCAACCACGTCTTCAGCCTGTGCATCCGGTTACGGTGTCGTGGGGTCCCCAGCCTCGTCTCTATGTCTCGATTTACGGTGTTCGAAGCTCAGCTCAGGCTGTAATTTAACTGGCTTCCCGATATCAGCGCTTCGCAGTGGAGCACCACTGGTCACCAGTTCCGGTAACGTAGGGCTCACTTTCAAGTGCACTAAGCCTGCAATGGGTAACGTGGTCCAAACGGGCAGCAGAACTAACACTCAAATCAGGAGGCTGTTAAAGGCCACCGGCAGTATCAGTGAACAAAGGCTCCCCAACGCAGAAGCCCTCGGGAAGGTACTCAGCTGTGCCTCAGGTGCCTCAGTGTTCTCACAGGCACAGGCCCCTCAGACTGTCCACATACAGAGGGTTAGCTTGCAAACCAAGTCCTGAATTAGGGTACTGCACCCAGTAATTGCTCAATTGCCGCCTTGCGCCACTTAGTGAGAGCAAGTTATGCCTGGTGTGAGTGTGTCTATGCCTCTTGACCTCTCTATTAGGGTGACCAGGTGTCATGGATTTGCCCGGACGGTCTCCGTTTTTCACCAGCTGTCCAGGCAGATTTCGAGAAATTTAGCTCATGTCCTGGTTTATGGAGAGGGTCTATTTAAAATGGGGGGAGGTGTTTTTTATGTTTTACAAAGCGGGGATAGTTCGCAGTTGTTCCAAGAAAGCAATTTAATTCACAGGAAGCTACTGGGTTTAAAAATAGCATCTCATGTATGTTCTTACTGCCTGTTTAGTAAATCTCTGCTGAGGAGCACTGTCATTCTGTGCGCTCGCTTGACGTAAAATTATAGTCCTTCTTCTATTTTTGTAAATGTCCCTGTTTTTTGCTTTAAACTTCTGGTCACCCTACTCTCTATGCCTATCTGTCACAGATTAACTGTTCAGGGGTCGTGGCCCGCCACAACCTAGCAGCCATCCGCACCAACGTCCACAGGCCTCCAAATGATAGTACCTGCCTTGCCCGTGTCAGCGGGTGCAGCGCGGAAGGCAATCACGCCACACGGAATCGCTGTGGCCGCCTCTGCGCGGAGGGAATCCACAGCACGATCAGCCAGCCGCACCCAAGGTGGAAGCGCCGCCTCCGCTGGCCGCAGCAGCGTGTGGATGCGAGGAGGGAAGCGCCGGGGCGGTTGCTGTTTCTGGCAGATTTGAGCTCAACAACCTCAACGTGCTCAGATAGCGCTCAGCTCATCGCACCCTCGGCACTGATTTTCAGCTCATATAGCAGGATATGCTGCCTAATTATGTCGGATATTCGTGGCGGTGTAACAAAGCTCGCTTATTCAGCGGCCATCTTTGGGCCAGGCAAGCTCAGCCCCCCATCTCCCCCTCATGATTAGCCACTGGTGTCGGGTAGCGGTTCAGTCTACCCGCGCCGCCCGGGGCACGTCAGCGCTGGTGTATGACGTCACGCGCTAGAACTATGAATAAAGGAGGCGTGGCTGACGACGGCAGTCAGAGGCACGCAAACTAACAGAAAAGTGTCCCGTGCTTTATTTATGCGGCGGCGCCGCGTTATTTAGCGCGAGTGCAATTAGGCCCATTACACTGGCGACGAGGGCTACAAAGGACCCATGCTGTGCTGTGAAGGTCTCCCTCGGCTGCTGACATGCCCCCAGTGTCCCGACCCTCGAAAGGCCCACGCTGCCACCACGTGCTAGGCCTCTGCACAGGAGAATATCCCCAGATCTACAAGGCTGGACAGAGGTACCTCCCCCAAATCCCAGCTGGTGCCGTTCAAGAGAGGTGGAAGGGTGAAAATAAGCTCAAGCCCCCTGCCATTTAGAGCAGTGCCTCTACATACTGAAGCCCCGTGGACCTGCACCACCAACTGGTCAGAGAGACCGGACCGGCGTCCTGTAAGGAGGAAGGTGAGTGGGCACACGCCCAGGTGCCACGTGGCTCTGCAACTGAGCGCAAATCTGCGCAGCCAGAGAAGCAAACTGGGAGGAGAAGGGGAAGGAAGCCAGCCAGAGGGGAGCCCCCACGTCATTCTGACGCCTGAAGCAGCATAAAATAGTACATCAGAGAGGCGGCAACGCACGAGCTGTGACGAGAAGTTTTCAGCATACCCCAAACTGGCATCAATTCCCGCCATCGAGCCATTTATAGTCGACAGATCCCCGTCGTCGCTAGCCCCACGTTGGAAAAACTGGACAGATCGCCTCCAAATCTACTTCGAAGGGGCGGTCACCGCCAGAAAAAGACGCAGGGCCCTGCTTCTCCACCTGGGAGGTAAAGATATCCACAGAATCTACAAAACCCTTGTGGAAGCCACGCCTAAAACGTATGTCATACTCCTCAATGCTCTAAATGCGCACTTTGAGCCTATGGCGAGCAAAGACTACGAGAGATTCATATTCCGCCAAGCTAAGCAGGATGCTAAGGAGTCACTAGATGCATTCCACGGGAGGTTGAAAGAGCTAGCCAGCACGTGTGGATTCCGCGACGAACAAGAAGAAATCAGAGGCCAAATCATTCAAGGGTGCTACTCTTCCAAACTCAGGGTCGCCATACTCCAAGAAGACGGCAAGCCACTGGCAGACATCCTCAACCTTGGGCGCTCAAAAGAACTGTCGCAGGCCAGAGCCTCCCACATGGAAGCAGCCCTTCACCGGCCCATCAAGACGGAACAGGTCAACGTGGCGGAAAAGGCAAACGTTGTGAGGCCAAAAACGCGCCAATACGCGAACAAGAAACCGCCGGACAAGCGAAAAGAGTGCGGGTACTGCGGAGGCCAGCCACACCGCATGCAAGACTGCCCAGTGAAAGGGAAAAAGTGCAGCGCATGTGGGTGGATGAACCACTTCGCGGAGGTCTGCAGATCCACGAAGGCCAAGAGAGAAGTGGCACATGTGGTGCCGGAAGATCGAGACAGCAAAGATGTGGATGACGACACGGGTGATTACCCGGTTCATTACGAGTTCGCAATCGACCAACCACAAAGAAAGAAGCAATGTCTCCCGAAGTGCCGCATCAAGATCCATCAACAAGAAGTAAGAGCCACTATAGACACAGGCGCATCCATCGAGTTGATGCCCGCCAATGTATACAACCAGGTAAGTGTCCGGCCTCCCCTACGTGAGGCCAGCATCAGAGTGTTCACGTACGGACAGAAAACACCTATCCCTCTAATAGGGTGTTTCAAGACAGAACTACAAAACCAAGATCTGAAAGTACCCACCACAGTATATGTCACCAAGGAGGGCAGTGGTATGCTAATCAGCGGGCAATCAGCGGAGGAACTGAGGCTGATATCATTCACCATGGCAGTGCTAGAAGAGAAATTGGACTCAATAATGGAAGAATTCAGGGAAGTCTTCAAAAGCATCGGATGCCAGAAAGGGAAAGAAGTCTCCCTCCACATCGACCCATCGGTCCAACCAGTGGCACTGAGGCACAGGCGCATAGCATTTCATCTACGGAAAAAAGTAGAGGAAGTGTTGGAGCAGTTGGAGAGACAAGGCATCATTGAAAAGTTCAGCGGGCCCACCCCATGGGTGTCTCAGATCGTGGTAGCTCGCAAGCCGAAGCAGCCTGGGCAAGTCCGCATCTGTGTGGATATGTGCCTCCCGAATGCAGCGGTGAAGAGAGAACGACATCTAACTCCCACCATAGATGACTTCCTGGGGGAGCTGAGCGGGGCCCGATGGTTCTCGAAGGTAGACCTCTGCTCCGGGTATCATCAACTACCACTCCACCTGGATTCCCGGGTGGAGTGTCAGTTTTCAACTATGCTGACGACCTCCAGCTCCTCTTTAATCTGTCTCCTTCCCATGATTCTATTCTTAAATTCCACACTTTACTTACCTTTATCTATGATTGGATGAACTCCAATCATTTAAAACTTAACCCGGACAAGATGGAGCTGATCCTCACTGGTAGCCGCCCTAGCCCCTGGTCCCCTGCCTTCTTGCCCCCTGCGCTTGGTCCCTCCCCTTCCCCTTCTACTAAAGCAAAAACCCTGGTTATTCAAATCAGCCAAGATTTGACCTTGCACCCCCAGATCAGCTCTGTCGTCTCTTCCTGTTTCTTGTCCCTTCGTATGATTCAGAAAATTTCTCGTTTTTTTTCCATTGAGGCCATTTAGCTCATCATATTGGCCATGATCGTCTCCCGCCTGGATTATGGCAATAGCCTCTACATCGGGATACCGGCATATGAGCTCAGGCGCCTCCAGCTGATTAAAAACCAGGCTGCGCGCCTTATCTATAGGCTTCCCAAGTGTCACCAAGTTATCCCTCTACTTAAATCTCTCCATTGGTTACCCATCCTACAACAATCTCTGTTTAAGCTAGGCTGCCTTACTCTCATGGCTCTTGCCGGCACTGCCCCAGGGTTTATAAACTCAAAAATTCGTGCCTACTGCCCCATCAGAAAACTCCGCTCCTCCACTCAAGGCCTCTTGGAGGTTCCCTGGTTTAAAAACAGGGAGGCATGCGTTTCTCCATTTTGGCCCCTCATTTTTGGAATGCCCTTCCTTTCACTATCCGGTCCCTTTCCACCTACATGGACTTTCGTAAAGCTTTAAAAACTCACCTTTTCTCTTTAGCTTTTCCTTTGCAATAATCTCCCGGCTCATCCTTCCTCTTATGCCAAGTCACAGCGCCAAGAAACCGCTAGGTGTTAGTGCGCTCTATAAAGGTTTTTAATTTCAACTTAACTTCAACTTCATTCCCGCTACATAACCACTTTCTCCAAGCACGTAGGCCTCCGGCGATACCGACGCCTAAACTTCGGAATCTCTAGTGCCGCGGAGGTATTCCAAAATACCATTCGAGAGGTGCTCAGCGGACTACCAGGAGTCCTAAATGTGAGCGATGATCTGTTGATTTATGCATCTTCAGTAGAAGAACATCACCAGAGACTGAGGGGAGTCCTTCAGAGAATCAAGGACTCGGGTCTAACCCTACACCGCGAAAAATGCCAGTTCCTGCAAAACAAGATCAGCTTCTTTGGATACACCTTCTCTGACCAAGGAATAGCACCAGATCCCGATAAGGTGAAGGAAGTCCAAGAAGCCCCAGCTTCCTGGGGATGGTGAACTTTTGTGGCCGCTTCGTACCCGACTTATCGAACATCACCAAGCCCCTTAGAGAACTGACAAAATCCACCACCACGTGGCAATGGGGCCAGGAGCAGGCATTCAAAACCACGAAAGCCGCTCTGTCAGCAGACACAACACTGTCATACTTTGACCCCTGCAAGCCCACCAACGTCGCTGTGGATGCTAGCCCCTACGGGTTGGGAGCTGTACTTACCCAACTTCAAGGAAACGGAGAATGGGCACCCATCACCTATGCCAGCCGCTCCCTAACGGACACCGAGCAGAGGTATTCTCAAATAGAGCGGGAGGCAATCGCAATTCACTGGGCTTGCCACACTTTCAAGTCTATGTGTAAGGCCACGCCTTCACAGTATCAACAGACCACAAACCTCTCATACCCCTGTTCCAGGGATCAGTATCAAAACCGCCACCGAGGATTGAGAAGTGGATCCTTCAACTACAAGGGTATGACTACAGGGTGGAGTACAAACCTGGATCGACGATTCCAGCAGACTACCTTTTAAGACAACCCTGAGAGGCAACCAGGGCAGAAAAAGAAGAGGCGGAGGATACAGAGGAATATGTTCGGAGGATGCTGGAAAGGTCAAGGCCCCTTCCGATAAGCCTGAAGACGATCATAGAAGCCAGCCACAATGATGAGTGCCTGCAGCTGGCGGCCGACGCCGTCATATCGAACAACTGGCACCCCATTCAAGCCACTTTGGGCAGGAGGGCATAACAAGCCAGACTAACACGTGAGTCCCTCATGAGAGTGAAGGAGGAACTGTCCGTGGACAGCCATGGATGCCTACTATGGGGACCAAGACTATGCCAGCCTGCCTAACCCAACGGGCAGTAGAACTGGCTCACAGAGGACACCTGGGGATGGTGAAGACCCAGAGCTGGTTAAGAGCCAAGGTATGGTTTCCTGGAATGGACACGATGGTAGAGCAGACAGTCAGTACGTGCACCTGGTGCCAAGCTGCAGGACAGCCAGATCGGCCTCACCCAGTCACTACGGAAGACAATCCTCAGAGGCCGTGGGAGTGTGTGAGCGCAGACTTTGGGCACCTTCCTGATGGACGCTACGCGTTGGTGATAATCGACGACTTCACGAAAAATCCTGAAGTAGAGACTGTTGAAAATCAGACGGCTATGGAGGTGATCACCAAATTCGAGAAGACAATAGCCACACATGGTATCTTTGAGGTTGTCAAGACAGATAACGGCCCCGCGCTGGCCCCAAGCCAATGGGGAAGTAGAGAGATTTATGTGCACGCTAAACAAAGCGATACGCATTGCACATGTGGACAGATCGCCGATAGAGAGGGCCATTTATGGCTTTCTGCGAGAATACTGGTTGACCCCGCACCTCACTACGGAAGCAGCGCCAGGACCGGCGACAATGGGCCGAGTGATCAGCGACACCATCCCGAGTCACCCCACCTGGACCCCAGCCCGAATCGATGCAGAGAGGACACTAGCCAATCGGACTCACTCCATCGACCAAGCCAGTTGCAAGCGGGGAGCCAAAGAATCTGAAATACAAGCAAGAAACCAAGTCTAGGTTAAGAAACGATATCCCGGGAGCAAGTTCCGGCTTCCGTTCGAACACAAGCCGTGGACTGTCATCCGCCGAACCGGCACTATGGTGACGGCCCAAAGAGGAACCAAAACTGTCACTCGGAATATCTCCTTCTTCAAAAAGGTACACCCAGGTACGCCACCTCCCCAAGGATCTGACCCCATCGGAGCGACCGACAGTCCCAACAGGAGTGATGATGGACTGGAGTCACCCGAAAGGTACATCCACGAAGAAGAGGATCTGGCGGACCAAAACCACTCATTGCCACCCCTGACTCCAGAGAGGAGCCTCCCAGGATCTCCGGCCGCCGGCCGGGAGAGTGGTCCATCTCAGGGGGCCACTCCGCCAATGCCTCTGTTCCGAGGAGAGCAGTCCAGATACAGTTTGCGGAGAAATCCTGCCCCATCCTCCCAGCTGGCGGACTTCCTGGTATGATGATCCATGGGCACTGAACGAGAGACTGGTAATAGATCCACAGTTTTCCATTGTGTTTAAATGAACATTTTGTTTTATAAAGGTTAGAAGGAATGTAGTGTCCTGGGGCGTCGGGTAGCGGTTCAGTCTACCCGCGGCGCCCGGGGCGTGACGTCATATGCCAGCGCTGACGTCACGGGCTAGAACTATAAATAAAGGAGACGTGGCTGTCGACGGCAGTCAGAGGCACGCGAACTAACAGAAAAGTGTCCCGTGCTTTATTTATGCGGCGGCGCCACGTTATTTAGCGTGAATTCAATTAGGCCCATTACAGCCACTGCTTTTACCCTGTGTCACGGCATTGTTAAATAGGATGTGTTCTACACCCGTGTGACAGAAGTCATGCTAGAATTGGGGCTGTGAGGTGGAGCCCTGCCGTGACCTTCTCATCACCAAGTTAATCCCATCTACATGCTGGCACCCCAAAAACAGTGACTGTATACCCTCCTGAGTGTCAGGCTGGACTGCAGGATATGAGGATCTCTGGATTTGAGGATCTACTACTGGATTCAAGGGTCCAGCACGGTATAAAAGCCAATTGCTGTGTGAAGTTTTGTTTCTATTGGGTTTCTTAAGTTGTGGAGCATTAACAACTACTAAAGGACATCAGAACACAAGGCCAGTCTCATGACAACACTTTCACTCTGGATAGATAAAGGTATTGTGCCATTGAGTGGGGTGGTGTGGCTCACTGGTTAGAGGTGGCAGACCCATAAGCAGAGGACGGCCCGGGACCAGGGTTCGATTCCCGACGCGGCAGGGTCGTGGACCAGGGTCAGCGGGCTCGATAATTCTCACCTCGGTGCCTACTCCAGTCAGGGACCACACTTGGCAACTCTGGGCATTAGCTTGCCTCATCTTCACAACGGCCCCCCCCAGACTGCTGGGGATGCTTGGTCGCACCTTAGAGATACCCATTAGGGACCATCTCTCAGGGTGAGCCAGGACGGGTTCCCCAGCGGTCGAAGCGCGGAGATACTCCTCCGGGAGTCGATTCTAGCGCTATATAAACCCGCAATTAAAATAAATTAAATTGAATGTTTACCACAGTGCATCGAAATAGAGTAAATATTGTGTATATTTTACGTCCTGCAGAATCGGGCTATTCATGTGAAATCCATCTAAATGAAAAAACTGGATGTCTTTTTAGTTGATGTAAAGGCAGAGACTAAACGTTGTGTTCTGTTAAGTACAACACTTGTGAGAGACTGCAGAAAATTTGAGAGGATCTCCATCTGACGAGACATGCTCTGTGACAGCAAAACTGCCTCTTGTGGGTAGGTCTTCTCTCATATCTATATTCCCTATTCCTGTCACAGAACTGTTGATGAGGAAGGAGGCTGAGGGGTTCCACATTGCTCTCATGGCAACATTTGGATCTTTGATTAATGGTCAATTGAGTCTGACACAGGACAATAATATCTTGCATTAAAAGTGAACAATATGTTCAATCATCTACCTTTAACATTAATAAAGTTTCAATTCAATGTTCAGAAGTGTACAGTGTATGAATATTTCTCCTATTTTACAGAAGATACAAAACAACCTCATAACCTACAAACAACGATACAAAAACATAGGAGTAAAAGTCTGATCTTCTGGAGTGCTTACAAAATGCAGATGAGTCTCCGTTAGTAATTCTTTCATGCATGTGGGAGACTTAGGGTGGCATTTAAACTTTTTACAAGGTGGCAGCTGCTGGGAGGTTCAACATAAAGCAGCTCCTTTTTCAAATTTATTTTATTATTCCACAGTTACACAAAAGGTTAAAAGGCAAGATCAGCGAGCATGCTTGCAGCCTTCAAACATAATAATCAAGCCTCATACATTCATGTGATCATAAAAGGCTCCCATATATACATACCAAGTTTGCGCTTTCTTACCCCCTTTATAGAATACAAACTCCATTCTAAGTTAAATGAATTATACATTTTGACACGCCAAAACTCAAACGCAGGAGGCTCTGGTTGGAGCCAATCAGATGCAATACATAATCGTGCAGCAGTCATTGCAACAAACAAAAAAAAGCGGTATTTATTCAAGGGATTCCCCTTTTCAACATCTTGGCCTATCCCTAATAACATTAAAGCCAGAGAAATCTTAACCATAACACCAAGAATTTCTGAGCAAAGTTTTTCAATGTCCTGCAAATAACTAGTCAGCTTAACACAACTATAAAATATATGAAGACTATCTGCCTTGTCCCTCCCACATCGAAAACATTTACCATCATGTCCCTCCCCATTTAAGCATACGCACCGGGGTATAATACAAGTTGAATACTGTTTTAAAAAATGTAGCTTTTAAATTAGCCGATAGGAGAACTTCCCTTGACCTAACAATAGCATTCACTATAGATAAATCTTGTTCCCCAAGATTGCCGGCCAATATACATTTTGTTTCTCCAAATCATCCAGTCTAGTAGATAGTACTATTTTATATAACCCCTAATTTTTTCTTGACGACGTACAGCCTCAACCAAAGAATTCAGTGTGAAGGCCATATTCTTCCGGCTGAGGAAGTTGTCAATTTGGAGATACTTAAAAAATTGAGTTAGGTAAATCATACTTCCTTGCGAGGTCCTCATACAGCGGAATCAGGCCCCCTGTTTCATAAAAATCTCCCACCTGTACAATGCCCTTATTCCGCCAGCCTACGCCATCCTGTCCCAAAATATAGAAGGGACCAGTTTTAATGCATCCATAGGTGTGTAATAAGTTAACCCATCCAAAATCAACAATTTACGTAGTTTTCTCCTAACTTTAAATGCAGCTTCCAAGACTTTAAATCTAGTCCTTTAGTAATAACTACCATCAATTTCTTTAAATAAACATCTTCTAGCCTCAGTCCCTAAAATTAACTGGAATATAGATGGCGCCTCCGCTATATTACCAACATCCTCCCCAGTCAATAATGAACGCATTTTTTGCAAAAAACAAACATAGTAGTACAAAACAAAATCAGGTATGGCCCGACCACCTCTTTCAATTGGGAGTGTCATAAATCTCATAGCCCGCCGGGGTTTACCAGGAGCCCAGAGAAATTTAGAACAAAGGGATTGCAGCTGTTGCAATTGGGTTGGGGTACTTCCCAAGGGATGGATCTAAATAAATATAATACCTTTCGTACGATGTTCATCTTTATAATATTGCCTCTGCCTATTAAAGTAAAATGAGGTCGTAATACTGTCACCCAGTTTGCATCTACTAGTTCTTTCATTGACATTCTTATTTTAATACCCAGGTATGTAACTTTGCTTACTGATCTTGAATCTTGGATTGAAATATTTTGAGTACATAAAATTTGCGTTTTAGCAACATTGAGTTTCTAGCCGGAGACCTGATCAAAATCAAACACCAACGGCTCAATCTCTGTAAGAGCAATTACAGGATCGTCGGAAGTCACAGCTATGTCATCCGGCAAAACTGAACGAGGAATGCCTGTACAGAAAAAGGTTTAATTAAATGACTATTGCATAACATTTCAACAAAAGGATTTATATATAAAGCAACAAGTAAAGGAGAGCAAGGGCATCCTTGCCGGGTGCCTCTTGTAATTTTAACCACCTCTGATCTCATACCCATGGCCGCGATTCTAGCGACTGGAGAAGCATATAACACCTGTAGAGCAGTCATAAAGCCTTTCCCAAAGCCCGCCCGGTGCATCACTTTACACAAATAACGCCACGCCATGCAATCAAACGCTTTTTCAGTGTCCAGTAAGATTAGCCCCAATTTCCGTTTCTCAGCTTGAGCAATTTCGAAAAGTCACAAATTTATTGACATGTGTAACAGTCCCCCGATACGGAATAAACCCATGCTTATTTAGAGATACTCATGAAGTAATACCCTTTTGATATATGATTAGCTAATATTTTTGAGTAAAGTTTACCATCTCAGTTAAGCAAAGAGATCAGGCGGTATGATCCGGGCAGCTCCGGAGCTTTACCCTTCTTTCTAAAAACTACTATAGTGGCCTCATCCAATGACTTGGGTGCCAGCCCTGCTTGTGCCGCTTTAATCAATCAATCAATCAATCAATCAATCAATCAATCATTTAATTTGTAAAGAGCACTACTTACCCATAAGGGTTTCAAGATGCTGGGGGTGGGGATGCTGCTGCTACAGGTCGAAAAGCCAGGTCTTGAGTTGTCTCCAGAAAGTCAGCATGTCTTCGGTTTGTCGTAGGTAGAGGGGCAGGGTGTTCCAGGTATTGGTGGTGCGGTGGGAGAAGGACCTGTCTCCGGAAGTGGTTCTGCAGATGCGCGGGACTGTGACCAGATGTGGTCAGCAATGCGGAGTTTCCTGTTGGGTACGTAGAAGGAGAGTCTACTGTTGAGATAGGCTGGTCCAGTCTTATGGAGTGCCTTGTGTGCGTGGATCAGGAGTTTGAAGGAGATTCTCCTGTCGACAGGGAGCCAGTGCAGGTTTCTCAGGTGGGGGGTGATGTGGTTGCATCGTGCAGAGGCGTTCTGGATTCTCTGCAGTCTGTTGATGAGCTTGGACGAGGCTCCGGCATAGGGGGCATTACCATAGTCGTGTCTGCTGCTGACTAGGGCCTGGGTGACTGTTTTCCTCGTGTTTGTCGGGATCCATCTGTAGATATTGCGGACCATGCGGAGGGTATTGAAGCAGTTGGAGGAGACTGCGTTGACTTGTTTGGTCATGGTGATTTTTGAGTTGAGGATGACTCCCAGGTTGAGTGCGTGGTCGGTGGGGTCCCCAGTGATGCGGGCCACCATGAGTCGTCCCATGCTGAGGGGTTGGACCCGAGGATGAGGATCTCCGTCTTGTATGAGTTCACCTTAAGTCGGCTTTCCTTCATCCAGTTGGCGACTGCCTTCATTCCCTGGTGGAGGTTGGATTTGGCGGTGAGAGGGTCCTTGGTGAGGGAGAGGATCAGCTGCGTGTCATCGGCGTAGGAGATTATGTTGAGGTTGTGCTGTCGGGTGATGCGTGCTAGTGGTGCCATGTAGACGTTGAAAAGCTTCGGGCTGAGGGAAGATCCTTGTGAGACACCGCAGATGATCTCGGAGGCCTCGGGCCGTAACTGGGGGAGGCGGACTCTCTGAGTTCTGCCAGAGAGGAAGGAGGTCGTCCAGTCCAAGGCCTTTCCCCGGATGCCTGCGTCTTGGAGTCATGTGCGTAGTGTGCGGTGGCAGACGGTGTCAAGGCGGCGGAGAGATCCAGGAGGATGAGGGCCGCCGTCTCTCCGTTGTCTAGAAGGATCCTGATGTCATCTGTGGCGGCGATGAGGGCGGTCTTGGTGCTGTGGTTGTTGCGTAATCCTGATTTGGAGGGGTCCAGTATGTTTTTGTGTTCGAGGTGACGGGTTAGCTGGGTGTTACCTATCTTATTTATTTTATTTATTTATTTATTTAAAGAATTTTATATAGCGCTGGCTAGACCGGGAGGTATCAGAGCGCTTTACATGAGAATCAACAACATAACAGCAAAATTTCAACAATTACACAATAAATCCCCAAAAATAGGAAATACAATTAGGAGAGGAGAGAAAGGAGAGAGAAAAGTAGTGGAGGGGGCAGGGGATGAGAGAAAGGGAGGATAAGGGAAGAGGCAGTACGGAGAGACGAAAAGAAGTCTGTCAGAAGACCGACTGGGTAGGTGAAGACGGAAACCATAGCCCATCTCACCTATAGCTAAACAAGGTAGTTCCATCGGGCATCAGACAAAAAAGTTCAGTCTCAATACATTGAGAGAGGGGAAAAGGAGAGACATAAATGGGGGGGGGGTGCAGGAGGAGACGACAGGAGGGACGAAAGGAAGTGCAACAATGTGGTTTAACAGTATAACAGAAAAAGATCAACAATTACACATTACAGAAAACAATCAGCAATACATTAGGAGAGGAGAGAAAGGAAGTGGGGGGTAGGTGAGGTGAGAACATGAGAATAAGGGAAGAGACAACCGTAGAGACAAGAGATAGTCTGTCTAAAGACTGACTGGGTAGGTGACGACCAAGGAGGAAATCCACGGTCCATCTCCCCTATAGCTAAACCAGGTAGCTCCTTTGGTCATCAGACAGAGTAGATCGGTCTCAAATGTCGAGGGAATAGGTTCGCAGAAAAACAGGATGGGAGGGCGAAGCGGCAGAAAGACGAACGAAAGTCTGACCAAAGATTGGCTGGGTAGGTGACGGTCGAGGGGGAAGTCCCAAACCCATCTCCTCTACAGCTATCAGGTAGCTCCGCCGGGCTTTGGCCAAATAGCTAGGTCTCAATGGGAAACATTTAAATAACATGGAGGGCAAAATAAATGGAGCGTAGAGGGGAGGGAACAGGGAAGGTGAGAAAGGGAGGATAGGGGAAGAGACAACAAGGAGAGATAAAATGAAATCTGTCTGAAGGCCGACTGGGTAAGTGACGACCAAGGAGGGAATCCACGGCACATCTCCCCTATAGCTAAACCAGGTAGCTCCATCGGGCATCAGACAAAATAGTTCAGTCTCAGTACATTGAGAGAGGAAAGAAGTAGAGATATAAATAGAGGGAGGAAGAGGGAAGACACGACAAGAGAGACGAAAGGAAGTCTGGCTAAAGACCGACTGGGTAGGTGACGTCCAAGGAGGGAATCCCCGACTTGTCTCCCCTATAGCTAAACCAGGTAGCTTCATCGGTCATCAGAAAAAATAGCTAGCTCTCAAATGACGCAGACTAATTTTCAGGTAAACAGGGTGGGGACTAGGGCAGGGACAGGTGAGGGCAAAGGTTAGTAGCAGGAAAGAGGAGAGGAGAAGAGCAGGGAGGGGTAGGTGTAGGTAGTTCGGTAAGAGTTCCCATGGATCTGCTGTGAGGCATTCAAAAAGCAGGTCCGTTTCTTCAAAGGTGCCACAATGGAGTTCTCCGTGCATGCCGCTGAGCTGGGTCCAGTGCAGACACTTCAAGGCTCCCCTCCATCTCAGGCCGGTTCGGTGTTTGGTGCATTGCCCAGGGGGGTGGGTAGTAGGTTCGGTGTCTGAGGGGGTGCGGAAGGGCTTATTTCGGTGACTGGGGCATAGCCCGATGGGGGGGGTTGCTGCGGTGTGTGAGGCGTTACCGGGGGGTAAGTTCGGCATTGCCCCCCCCCCCGAGGGTCTGATGATTCCTGCACCAGGACCTTCCTCTTGGGCCTCAGGCGCGACAGAGAGTGAAGACCGTGATAAACAGGGAGCGGCGGCCATGTTAGGGTCAGGCACTCGGGATATAAGTGTATCCAAACGTAGTTATTCATCCGGTGCCCCCGATGCTTTTCATAGCCCTAGCAAGTCTCTCTCTGTCTCAAAACTCCCCTTTGGTGGTTCTACATCCCCCCACAAACATCACTGTTACCAGTCGCGTTGCTCGTTTGCGATGTCCTAGCAAGCGACCTTCTTGCGTCCTTTTCCAGATTAATTGTTCCCTCGCCTTAAAGGAGCCAATTATAAGGAGACTTCAGTGGGGGCAGTAAGTCGCCAAACCGAGATGTCCAAGGTCGCCAGTGTGAGGTTTATTAGCCTTGGTGAGTTTGCGCTGAGAAAACTCACAGTTGGGGGAAGGCGTATAAGCAGGGCAACATCAAGGCAGCAGAGAGTGGCAGCGTCTCAAGCTCTCAAGCCGTTTTCAAAACATGTGTCAGCGTCATGGGTTTGTAGGTGTGGAATCGCTAGTTGCTGTGAATGACGGGCCCTCTAGCGCGGGGACGGCAGGCGACTCAAGAGCTCAGGTCTGGAATGTTGGAGATCGCCGGCATTTTGAAAAATGTGGCCGCCATGATGAGGTCAGGCATAGGCGACTTAGGAAGAGTTAAGCCAAGTTAGAAAGCTACGCTTGCCACCGCTATTGCCCCCAATCCAAGTACTACCTTGAACGTGGTTCCACTCCTCACATGGCGGGGTCTGCATCCGCGTTGCCGCTGGTGAGTCGGGAAAGGCTCCTGTAGCCGCAGGATTCACATCGCCATTTTGATCAGCAGCGCCTTCTCCCTCCACGATAGCGATGCTAAACAGGATATTTCTCACGGCGGTCAGAGTGTATAAATGACCTCTGCAGGTGCCTCACATCTTCGCATGCTGGTGGGATCCGTTTGCGGCGCATCTAGATGTCCGCAGCTGCTCCTTTCAGCACCAAGACTGCGCATGGACCGGGAGCCGATCCGTATGGTTGCTTAGTGACAGTGTTGCTGGGAACGAAGCAGGGAGATGGGTCGGAACTGCTTGAGGTCGCTCGGATCTGCCTTGGGTTTCTTCAGTAGGGCGTTGATCTTTGCGTGCTACCAGTTCTCAGGGAAGGTGGCGGTCTCAAAGGAGAGGTTGATGATTTTGTGCAGGTGGGGTGCGATGGCATAGCTGGCTTTGTTGAAGATGTGGTGTGGGAGAGGGTCGGACGGGATCTGGAGTGGATTGTGCCCATGGTCTTGATTGTGTCCTTGATACTCACGTTGGCCCAGGTTGTTAGGGTGTCCTGGGCGGTGGGGTGCTGTGGGTCCGGTGCCGCAAGGTCTGCAGGGGTCGTCCGGAGTTTGAAACTGTCATGGATGTCGGTGATTTTCCGGTGAAAGAAGGTGGCGAGGGAGTCGCACAGGGCTTGCGATGGTGGGATGTCATTGGTGCTGGAGCTGGGGTTGGAGAGTTCTTTCATGATCTTGAAGAGCTCCTTGCTGTTGTGTGCGTTGTTGTCAAGGCGGTCTGTGAAGGAGGTCCTTTTGGCGGTCCTGATGAGGAGGTGGTGGTTGAGGATGGCGTCTTTGTGGGCAGCGCGGCTGTCCGGCGTCTTGTCGCTGTGCCATATGTTCTCCAATTTCCGGCAGGTGCGCTTTGAGTCGAGGAGTTCTGGGGTGAACCAGCGGACTCTTTTGCTGGTGTCTCTGTTGGTGGGTTTTTTCACCGGGGCTACGGTGTTGGCCCAGTCGTTTATCCAGCGTTCGAGGGTGAGTGCGAGCATCACCTCCTTCAACTGGCCAAAAAAAAGCTTATAAATATCACCTGGGAGATTATCAGGGCCCGCCGCTTTCCCCATTACTAAACTGTTAACCGCAGTTTCTAGCTCCTCCATAGTAATTGAACTATCCAAAAACTCGCTGGAATCTAGTTGGCTAAAGGACCCCCCCAAGTATTACATTATCAGCTCCATCCTGCTGTGTATAAAGCTCCGTGTAAAACTGATGAAAAATAGCCAAAATCCTTTGCGGATCACCGCTTAATACTCCTGACCTCTCCTTTAGAGCTACAATGTGCCGAGAGGTTTCTTTCATGCGCAGCCTTAACGTCAGGCATCTCCCAGTTGCTTCCCCATACTCAAGACATTGCTTTTTATAGACCAGGATTTCCTAGCATTCTCAATGTTCCAAACACCGTTAATTTTAGCCCGGCCCATAATGCACAGGGTCAGACTGATTTGCATATAGCCATGTCTGAACTGGGGTGGCAGAGTGGGCTAAAGAACGGTGATGGATTAAACACAGATCTTTTGACTGGGTGCGAGTGTTTGATTGGTTCAGATGCTCCGTCTATTACCACCCCCTTTTGTACCGCTTTTGGCCACCATAAGTGTGGCAGGGTATGCTCAGACGTGAGTCCCTTGCTCACTTTGCCACTGGATTCAAGCAAGCCGGTCTGAAGATGGCTAGAATGCCAGAAACCGGTCCTCAGAAGCTTGTTTCCGGTCCAGGGAAGGCATGGCTTGGCAGTTCGGGCTGGACTGTTCCCATGAGGCACAGGGTCAGACTGATTTGCATATAGCCATGTCTGAACTGGGGTGGCAGAGTGGGCTAAAGAACGGTGATGGACTAAACCCAGATCTTTTGACTGGGTGTGAGTGTTTGATTGTACCGTCCTCCCTGCTACGAGCAGAGAGATCCATCTGGTGATACCTGCACAGCCAAAAGAAGCCAATAGAGTCCTCACAGCGAGGTATTTCTGCAATGCTTATCGGCTAAATATTCCATTTGGCGTAATTGAAGTGTCTCAGGCTCTTTACTCCTGTTCTCTTCCACCGACAGCTTGTGAGGTCCGGCAGGAGCGGGGAGTTTACATGTCCACTCGTGCGGACGCCATCTTGCCTCCTTATGCGGTGTTCCTGCACTCATAGGGTACCATGCACCAAGTATACAAATGTTATTAAGCCCATGTAGGGCTTTATGGGGCATTCTATTGCAGAGTTTCTTCTATCCGCAGTGCTGCCTTTAGTCCGTGGCAGGGTTTCCTTTTGAGTATGCACCCTCAGGTGCACTTGTATTTTATTTTGGGTGTGCTGGTCCCAAGTGGTGCATCTGCACCTGACGTGCTGTGACTGTGCACTGTTAGTCCTGCATGTTCATGCACCGGGAAGAGTTCCTCTGAATGGATGCTGGAGCTGGCTGCCATTTCTTTTGTTCCACTAGAGGATGGGCACCTTCTGCAGTAACACGCTGCGGTAATACTGGGACGTTGCCAGCTCTCCACTATGGCGTCACCCTCCCACACCAGCTCCCTCAAAATGGCAGGACAGGACAAATAAAACAAACCCCCCGCCCTGCCACTCTTCGACAACACCAGTTGCTACTGGACTTTGCCCTTTCCAAGGGGTGAAATTGGATCAGTGAGAGGGGAGCACAGTGCCTTTGGGATTGCACAGACTCCCTGGCCTTCTCTGCAAGTACTTGAAGAGGCAGGGAGTGGGCACTACATTCACCCCTCTCATCACTTTGATCTACCAGAAAATTGTCTTTCCAAGGTGGCTATTTGCAAACCAAAAAGTGCAGTGAAGAGGATTTGTGAGCCCAGCAGGCGGTTTCCCCACAAGGTGAAGCAACAAACGTGATTTCTCTCGTCCCACTGGGCCATTTTGGTAGAGAGTTTTATTTTCAAGCTCTAGCTACTCGAGGAGTGTTCGTTTATGACTTCTTGGCCTTTAATGTTGTGCTTTCACAGGGGTTTCTTTTTAACTGCTTTGCCTCCAGGCCAGCTCTTCTGCCATATAGCTTCTCAAACCCAGGACCAGCTTCTATGTTTGTGCTCCTGGTACGTCTCGTAGGCCTAGAGTTTTCTTAGCGGTGATCAGCTGTCTTCAAGGCAGATTACCCTCCCTGCTTTCTATTATGAGCCACTCATGTGAATCCCTGGTGGTTCCATTGGGGTGATGCTAAGTCCCTGAATTCCTCCTAGAGTCTGTCCTAGATGTCAGAGGATGGTACTGTACCAGTGACAGGCCCCAAGGGGAAAGGGGGGTGGGTTTTGGAAAGACACACTGTAGGAAAGTAGGATCTGCTTCTATGGTTACCCCCACTTTTTGCCTGGTGCTAAGCTGTATTTGACTAGTCTGACTGGGATCCAGCTAATCAGGACCCCGGTCTATCTGCTTACACCCTACATTGTAATGTTCAGTACTTAGGTACACCCCAGATTGGATACTGGGATACCCTTATAAGTCCCTAGAATTTGGTACCCTTGTACCCAGGGCATAGGTAGCCCAGAGATCCCCCATGGGCTAAAGCATGCATTATGCCACACATGGAAGACCATTCAAAATGGAACCACAGGCCTGCCATTGCAGCCAGTGTAAGCTGGTGCTTGCACCACTTACTAAAGATATAGGTTTCCTATATCTAGGATAACTGCACTTAAAACTTGTAAGTGACCCCCATAGCAGGCCTTTGAAATCCTGAATGCAGGGTGCATGGTTCTAAGTAAGAGGGTGCCTCTGCATGAGCAGGACACCCCTATAGACTTGGAGTCCATTCTCCTGGGTTGTGAGAGAAGCAGCCATATACTATATAGAGGGGCAACCATCTCGAAACTGTCTGCAACGAATCCTATCATGTTTGTTATCAAACATGTTGAATCATAATCTCCCACACCATAAATGGTGTGGGAGGTATGATTCTAAGCACTGGAAGAGACCTCTGTTAGACTCTCAGTGTTCATGGTACCAGCCTTCTTGACACAGACAGCACAACATGGTTGCTAACGACCAGAAACACAATTCTGCCCTCCTGCTGCTGAGCAAAGCTCGAGCAGTGGAAGGCAGAACAATAGGCATCCTGTCACAGGGAGGTGTGACTGCCTCCCAAATAGAATTTAGTGTTTTGGGATAGTGTGGGTGCGCTTGCCGGTGCCTCTCAGTCTGCATGAGGGGCACATTTGGCGTCTCCATGCATAGTCCATATCAAACCAGTCATGAGAGCCGTTGGCTCCTGCTCTGATGCAAAACTGGACAAAGGACATGGGAGTAACCTCCCCTCTGTTCAGACCCTCCCCTGGGAGGGTCCCCTGAATCATCCCAACCATTTCCTTAGGGTACTTAATTGCTTACCTGGGTGTAAGTCCCTAAAATCATCGAGGTACAAGATTGAGGTCAGACACCACTTCTTCTTCTACCATCTAGTTACTCTGGACTTCGCTGGACTTCGTTTGGGCTCGGCTTCGTCTCCCTTACAGTCTGCTGCATTATCTGTTCCTGTACACCATACAGGCCCCTACCAAGGCATGTGGGCATCAAAGACACATGAAGAAATCGCCCTTGGACTGAAGGAATCACCCCCCTGCATTTGCTGGCACCACAACTAAGTCGACCGGTCTGCTGATCCTGAGCTCCTCCGGACTTCGCAAGATTCTGCAACACAGGTGGTAGTTTTCCACCGCTCCTGAGGTCTGCCCTGCCCTCTCACCTAGTTTGAGGCCAGTATCCCTTGTGTGGGTTGCAATTACCGAACCCCTGTGTACTGTGTCAACTTGCAATGGCAAAGGCTTGTTAGTTTCATTACAAGAAGATCATTGGGCTCTAAGTACCCCCAACCTCAAGCACATCCAGTGACCAAAGTCTTTGTTCACATCTTATTGTGTGCACCATGGCCTCCATCTTTTGGTGAGCTGCTCAAGGTGCTCTCGCAACTCCAGTGCCTCCGGCCTATGGATCCATTTGAGGGTCACACTAGTTTCTTTTGGGCTCCCATGAATGCTCGGGCCTGCCCTGGCTCCCCAGCTTGTGGTGAGTCCCCTGGACCTTGCTGAGCCCAACGTTGTTCCTTCTTCACTTCCAGCATTGGTTGCATTTGCCAAGGCTTGTTGGTGCTCCCGCTGGTGACCGACCCCTCAGCACTCAACATCCTTCGTGGGACAGCTTGTGCAAGGTTCCTAGTCTTCCTCAGCATTTATCAAAAATTGAGAGGGACGCCTTTGCACCAAAGGAATAGGGTGCTATACAACTGTATCAAAGAAAAAATCATCATTTTTCATTGATACACTTCCTCAGAGTTGCCTGTTCCTCACAGCTGCAGAGTCAAGGTCGTCCTCACCCATCCAGCAACACCCGACATCGGAGGGCATTCGTCTTCCAATACTCCTGATTGACATAGACCCTGTCCCCTTTGCTTGCAGGTACCTCTCATCTAGAATCCACCTTTGGATTACCCCGGACACTTTCCTGAAGTCCTCCATTGGGTTTGACAGTGGTTTCTGACACCTCTTCACAAGTATGCACCCGGCTTCCCTAGTGTAGGTAACGTGGGTACTAGGGTATCCACCGGTGGGGTGGCTCTCCAACCTATTGTCTTCCACGGGGTTTCTTCTGAGTCCACCGGGAAGGGTCCTTAATCTACAAAAATCCAACCGCGACTTACACGTAGAGTTGTACGGAGCACGCAGTCGTGTTCCCACACTGCACACGCTCTTCGTGGGGTTCCTATTCACTCACCTCTAGTGGTTCCTTGGGTCCCAGCACTTCTACGTCCTATCAACATTGTCTTGACCCGAGTTGTGGTTCTTATACCACTTTCTTAGTATATGGTTTGGTCACCCCTGGGGCCCACTGTGTATTCTCTTCTATTTACTGTGCTTCTTTGTGAAGTATTGTGTGCATTGTGATTATCTCCAGGTGGGAGATATCTAAACGTGTTAGAGTATTATATAATAAGTACATATTTTTATAAATACTTGATGTGGTTCTTTTTCACTTAATCTATACTATAAGATTCCATTCTGGTAATACAAGCTGCTTTACAGTCCTTCTGGACTAAGCCTGCAAGCTGCTCTCCACAGCTTACATCATACACCAGGCCAACTTCTCACACAAATGAGATGTTGTGATGTACTCCAGGGCAGCCTCAGGGAGACCTCAAGAGACCCGTCACGGATCTTATTTGAAAGCCCAAGATTTGAGGAGTATCTGTGAATTGCAAAACTGTGGTATAACACAAACATTTCATTTGGTACAAAGCATCAACAAATCTTATTTATATTTTGCATTTCATACCCCAAACAGACATCCACTGTGCTCTGCCTTTCTGGTCAAATGGTCCATGTCTTTTCATGCGTGCGCTGTTGGTTTACGATGGATTGTTTGATGATAGTTGTTACGAACATCTAACAAAGTCACTATTTCTAGGTTATTACTTTTGTTCCCTGAACTAAGATGTCATCATAGTCACACCTTGTAGCCTAGCCAAGTTAGTCATCTGAGCGCACGGGAGCAAAAGCCCAGCAGGTATCAGTCCTGACAGAGCCCCACCAGTTATGGAGTCTTTAGAGCACTTTCTTAAAACAAGAGCAGATAATACCTAATTTATTTTGCTACTGAGTTCAGAGCATACAATCATTGTGGTACAAATACCTGGAGTTGAATTCTTCTTAAGCATTATCTTTTCCTTTTCTCTAGGGAATCCAGAGTTGCTACTCAGGATGGGATCAATGATGTGACGCTGACAGGATACGGAAGCTTGATCGAGGGAATTCAGGTAAGTGAAAAGCAAAGAGACCAAGCGGGGAACCGGGTTGGGTACGGACTTTTAATAGGGGCTGACAGAGTGCTTTTAGTGCACCTGTCAGGGTTATGTAAAGTTCACTGTGAGCCAGGAGTCAGAAGAACAAAAGCACAAGGTAATGGAAGGTTCACTGTGAGTCAGGGGATTGATTAACAAATGCATCTGCCGGGGCCATGGAATGTTCGAGCAGAGCTATTAATCTTGAAGGTGATACCTCATGACTTTAATTGGCAAGGACACCTCTTAACGCTGTTTGTTCTGGAACATTTGCAACAAACAGAGCAATTCGTTCTGACAGTTATTCAGCATTAATGAGATTGATTGGTTCACCTGCCAAGATTTAGGCACTTTCATAGTGGTTGTAAGGAGCTGTGTGTTTTTGTGGGCTGTTCAATCAGCTGTCTGTGGAGGTCAATAATTTCTCTCATACCACCCTGAATGGAGAACACGGCAAACCAAATCAGACTATGGCCACACTAAATGGAGGGAGGGGTGAAAAGGGAACAAACGTGGCTCAAACTCATAGGTTCCTGGAGGGTTGCCCAGTGGCCATGACAGTCACTTCCCCCCCCAAAGGCCACAAAACAGGCCATGGTTTAGTGGCGTTTAGTACTTGAAAATGCAGCACAAGATAGGGAGTGTGAACAAAGGAGCCGGGTCGTAGCCCTTCCAGTCAGTGAGGTAGTATAATTTAACGTAGTGGTAAGGATTGATGAAATACCGTGTGAATAGTCCACTCAAAGAGCAGGTGCAATTTCCCAGTGACAGGATTGATCAACTCAGTGAGTTCATAGGGGCCCATGAACCGTGGTTGCAACTTTCGTGGATTGTTTAATTAGAGTTGACCTGTTGACAACCGTACCAAATGTTCTTTCTTGTATATGGGTGCTGGGATCCTATGTTTGCCTGCATATTTCTTCATTGTTAATTTAGCATTTGCTAAACTATTTCTGGCATGCTCCTGAATTTCTCTTAGTCATTCTGAGTGTTCAGTTACTGAAGGTACTGAGGTTAAAGCACTGAGGGTTTTTTTTATATTTATTTTTAAAAAGTATAACAAGCAAGGCAAAAACACAATATACAGAGCACTTTGTTCACATGAGGCCAGATAAACAGTACATCAAATAATAAGTAATCATTATAAGGAAGGGAGGAGTACAGGGGCGAAGCAGTAAGCAGACAATAATGCAAACATTGAATGTGGGGTCAGGGGGAAAGTGGGATATCAATGTTATCTACTGCAGGTGGTGTACATATGTCTCCACGATACCTATTCCACGGCCCCCAAACTCTATGCCATTTCCGGGGGTGGCTCGGGCCAGATACACCGTTTTTTCCCTAAACATGCACCAGTCCATGTTTTCCTTCCATTCCTCAACCGTAGGCGGCCTTTGGGACCCCACAGTTGTGTGATATCACGCTTAGCGATCATGGCCCCCAGGGCCTCCCACTGGGTCTGGGCCACGTTGTAATCCGTAGGTTCCCAGACATTTAACAAGCAGCGCCTGGCCTCCGGTAAGAGAGCAACACCCGTAACTTCTATCATTACATCATACACCCCGTTCCAAAAAGCAGCCACTTCAGGACATTCCCAAATAATATGAAAAATGTCCCCACCAGTCCACATCCCGCTTACACAAACCCTCCTCGGAAAAGCCCATTCGAACCAGACGGAGGCCTGTGATGTACACTCTATGAAGAATCTTAAGCTGGACCAGCCAAAGTCTCGCTGGAATCGCGACCTCCTTGGGAGAGGAGATCTCCAACTGCCAGTCCTCGTCATCCAATTCGAGGCCGTCACGGACCCAGAGGTCAGGCAAGGGCAACAGGAGATCCGACCTATCGTTGATCAGCTTTTTATAGACAAGGGAAACAGTACTGTCCGGAACGTGACCATCTAGGAATCTATCTTCAAGCGGGGATGACTCTGGGACCGCCTCCCCCATCGAAAAGACTGACATCAATGCATGGCGGATCTGGACATAGCGGAAATACTCTGAGTTCCCAAATTCAAACTCCGTCTTTAAAGTATCAAACGATTTCACTTGTCCCTTAACCCAGAGGTCTCCCACCTTGCTAATACCAATGAGGTCCCACTTATGAAACCCTTTTGTCTTCCACAGTGTACCAAGTCTATGAGAGTCGAAAAGTGGGGTCGCTAAAGTCAAGCGGTCCTTCCATCCCATCGAATTAGTTGCATCTTGCCATATACGAACTGCCGTCTTAGTAGGCCCCGAAAATGACTTGACCACTGATTTCGAGTACAGTGCCCTATAGTAATTACCCCCAGGCAGCAGCCATCTATCCATAGCGAACGCAGGGTTCAATTCGGGACCATACATACCATGAATAATGGCCCCCAACTGAGACGCCCAGTAATATCGCTTGATGTCCGGGAGGGCAATACCCCTGTTGTACCACGGAAGCGTTAGTTTGGCCAGCGCAATGCGAGGTCTACCATCCCATATCAGTTTCCTCTGGAGACCCTCAACTTTACAAAAATAACTAGTGGGGACTATATCAAGAGTGTTTTGGAGGGCATAAAGGAAACGAGGCAGAGAAATCATCTTAAAGAGGGCCACGCGTCCCAACGACGAGAGTGGAAGTCTACGCCAACCCGCGACGTCCTGCCGCAATCTAATTAAAGGTGGGAGAAGATTCAGCTCATACCGAGCCACCGGGTCTATGGAGGCCCAGATACCGAGATATTTAAATCCCGTCTACGTCACCTGTATGGGGCAGTTACGCGGAAGAAGGGGGACATCAACTGCAAGAACGTACAAATAGGATTGTGCCCAATTGATAATTAAACCCGAGTTTCTACCAAAGGAGGCCAGGACATCACAGAAAACCATCAACGACTTCCTGGGCGAGGTCAGATATAGCAGAATGTCATCTGCATAGAGCAAAATGCGGTCTTCATAATCAGAGGACCACCGAATACCCCTTATTGAGGGCTCCCAGTGGATCCAGGCAGCAAGGGGCTCAAGGGCCAGGGCGAACAGGAGCGGTGACAGGGGACACCCTTGACGGGTACCACGCCCGAGACCAAACGGAACTGAGACTCGACCGTTTACTACTATTTGCGCAAGGGGGTCTTCGTAAAGAAGTCTGACCCAACCGATAAAACCGGGACCAAACCAAATTTAGCTAACCCGGCCCACAGATAAGGCCATTCAATAGTATCAAAAGCCATTGTGGCATCCAAGGACGCCAAAATGGCTGGCTCGCGCAGCGTCGCAGCCCTCGCGAGAATTCCGTGCAGACGCATGAGATTCAACGCATGTTACGATGGGGAATAAAACCGGACTGATCCGGATGGATCAGTTCGCTAATAACAGTAATTAATCGATTGGCTAGTAACTTTGTGAGAATCTTAGGCTCGGCGTTCAAAAGAGATATAGGTCGGTACGACCCACACTTGTCCCTCGGTTTCCCCTCCTTATGTATAACAACAATCGTCGCAAGTCGCTGATCCCGGGGGAGAGAACCACGTTCACAAGACTCTAAAAACATATCTCTCAAATAGGGAGCTATCTTGTCGGGTCGCAACTTGCATAGCTCTATCGGCAGCCCGTTAGGACCCATGGCCTTACCAGACCGCAAGGAGCGGATCGCAAGGGCTACCTCATCAGCGGTTATTGCGCTGTCCATTTGCTCTCTATCTGCTTCTGAAAGACTCGGCAAAGCAATGTCACGTAGCAACAAATGAGAGTCCTCCTCTGGCCTATCCGACACGGGGGAGTACACCATCCAAAAATGATCAGCAAAGAACTCAACAATATCCACAGGGTCCGAGACCCGCACACCACTCGCCATCTCAAACTCAGGCACAACAGTCCCTCTTGTCCAACCATGTTATCAATTTACCTGCTTTCATCTCCCACGTCATATAGACAACCCTGTTGCTCTCGACTCATGGCCTTAGCTGCATCCGTAACCAACGCCCTGTATTCCAACTGTTTTAATCGTAATGTATGTGTCTTCGTGCGGGTTACTTCCTGTTCCAGATCTAACTCCAGGTCTGCTATTTCAGTATCAACCTTCACTACCGCCTCATCTCTCTGTTTCTTAACGCCCGCAATCAGAGACAGGGCTTGGCCCCTGAGAACTGTTTTAAAGGCCTCCCAAAGCGACACTGTGGACGAAACAGAGCCCTCATTCTCTGAAAAATATAGATCAAGTGACTTTATCAAATCGTGACGAGTTTTAGGATTGCGGAGATACCAAGGGTTGATCGGGTCCACCCACCCCTCGGTCGCCGAAGACAATTCAATTCGAAGCCACAAAGGAGAGTGATCAGAAATTCCCCGAGCCATATGTTCAGCAGGCACCAAGACATAATCAATCCTCGAGAGGCTACCATGGGCACCAGAGTGGAATGTGTATTACAGCTGAGAGGGGTGCAACAGTCTCCAGCAGTCTGCAAAGCCTAAAGTATCAATGAAATCATGAAGCCAATTCTGCTCCCCCTTGAGGACCCTAGGTGGGTGTCTAACAGAGATACCAGATACAACCGCATTAAAATCACCACCCAGTAGTAATGATCCCTCCGGGAGAGCAAGGAGAACCCGCCCCGAGTTTGCAAAGGTAGTGGACTGTAGGCCGGGAGGGACATATACGGAGACCAGGGAAAGGGTCCTGCCCTCCCAACGACCAGTAAGAACGACATAGCGCCCTCTATCATCGAGGACCGTTGCATCAACTTCCAACAGGAGAAAGTTCTTAATAAGAATACCCACCCCTCGGGAGCCCGAGGAGAACCCTGCATGGGCGACTAAGCGATACCCCTTCCTATTCATAGCATAGCATGCATTTCCTATCAAGTGAGTCTCCTGAAGTAGGACCACATCTGGGAAGTGACATTTTAATAGCTGCAGCACTACCCCACGCTTTATCCTATCCCCCAACCCATTCACATTCCAGCTCATAAGCCTCAACCCCCTAGCCCCCATCCCATACGAGGGAAAATCCAATCCCAAGAAGAATCTAGCGCTTCAATCAAAAAGTCTTGCAATACTTTGCCTCGCAGAAAACGAAACTGGAAAACCAACAAAACCCCCTTCACCAACAGCCCGTTACAAACCCCTCCACCCTGCACCCCTGCATAAGACTAGAAAGCCACCCCGACATGCAGTGTGCCTGTCGCCCCCACATCTAAACTAAGCTACAGAAAGTCAAGCAGAGGAGGAAAACGACCCCCCAATAGCCCCGCAACCCCCCGAAATGCCTCACAGAGTCATATTACACAGTTAATGCACCACAGTTCGAAACCTCCGGAAGACCCCAGGAACCAGTCAATGATAGGGCTTATTCCTGGTCCATCGATCCGCCCTCTGCACCACCGGTCTGCCCGTCCTGCGGATTATGGGTCGGTAGAGTATCCAGCCACTCGGCCACCACGTCCGGTCTGTCGAAAAAATAAGTCCGCTCTGCATGTTCAATGCGCAACTTGGCCGGAAAAAGCATGGCGTACTTGAAGCCCATCTCACGGAGTCTACTTTTTACCCCAAGAAAACCAAGTCTCTGTTTCTGAACAGCTTGGGTAAAGTCTGGATAAAAACTGATGGTAGTGTTCTCAAACTTTATGGGACTGCCCGCCATTGAGGCCTGCAGGATAGCGTCTTAATCAAGGAAGTTAAAAATCTGCGCTATCATAGGCCGCGGTGGGGCACCCGTCTTGGGTTTACCACCCGGAACCCTGTGAGCTCGTTCCACGGTGAAAAAATTACTCAGTCCCTTGGGTGCAAGGTGATTCATAATCAGGTTCTCCACGAAGAGATCAGCTGCCGGATCCTCCGCCTTGTCTGGAACCCCGATGATACGGACGTTGTTCCGCCTAGACCTTCCTTCAAAATCCTCCAGACGGCGCGCAAGGAGGTCATTGGAGGCCCTCAAATTGCGAACCTCCGTCTGTAACTCAGCGACGTCGTCCGTCAGACCAGAAGTCTTAATATCCAACGATTTAACCTTTTCATTGGTTTTCGTTAGGTCCATGCGGATTAGATTCACATCAATCGCCATTGTGTCGAGTTTGTGGGCGAGAGTCTCCATTTGTTTCCCGAAGGACGATCTGATCCCATCGATGGCGGCCATGACGTCTTGCAGGGTAGGCTCCGCTGCTGAGGTCAGTGGATCTCTCGTTCCCTCCAGCGACCTACACGGTCCACTGGGCGAAACCTTAGCCTGGGCATAGCAGTCCATGATATTGTTTTGGGTATAGCCACCCCGTTGAGTGGTCTTAGACCTCTGTTTGTCCCCCTCCGGCTTCCCCGCCATTGTGGAAGATAGTAAGTAAGATTCCAAACTGGGGTGGGAGGATAAAAGCGCAATCAAGCGGCTGAGTGGTAGGCCATGCCCGGCAGCAATCGACGTCGGTCAACCTGAGACAGTCAGACAGAGTAGAAAGACGGAGGTCTCAAAGGTCCCTCGAGCGGAAGTGCAGAATCAGCCCGAAAACACGGCTCAAGCGTCTCTCTAAGGCAGGTCCATCCGTGAAATACACACACTCGAGTGCCAAACCAGATAGTCACCTTCAGCGAGAGGGAGGCACTCACATTATCGGGTCTCTCCAGTAGGCGAAAGTGAAAGTGGGCCGGACGGGTCGTCTCCGCTACCTCAGGCCGATGTTGTTCAACTACATCTCGGGCACCATGCCAACTCCACAGGCGGGCATCACGGAGGCGCAGGACGCAATCTTCCAATCATCACAACTCCGGTTCCCGGGGTCCAATCTGGACTCTGGTTGCAGTGTTTGCCTCACCAGTGGTTCTCTTCACGAAGACATATATAAAAGTCAGGATAGTCTGCAGGATATGTGCGGGAGGTTACGAGGGTCTCGGGAGCCCTGTGCTCACGCAGCCATCTTTGTTGCGGCCGAAGCTCCTCCCCCCCACTTAGGGTTTTTTATGGGCAGAGCCCTGGGATGGTATCCAGTAGTAAAGAAAAAGAATGTTCATCCTGTGGCCGAGTGTGTGCTGTTGTTGTAAGCAAATTTCACCAGTAGATTAGAATTATCCCATTTCCCTGTAAAAGTGGATAGCAAACATCTAAGTGTAGTTTCTAAGGATTGGTTTACCTACTCGGTCTGACCATCCGTTTGTGGGTGATCGGCAGAAAACAAAGCCACCTCAATTAAGAGGAAAGAAATGTGCCTTCCATGGTAGGATATCACTATTACATATTACTAGGATGGTGGTGAAAGTGTTGCTTGCAGGTAGGTTTGTGATAAAATCTAAATTTATGGTAAGGCAAGGAGTTGGTTGTACAGGTAGGGGTAGGAGGAGACCTGTGAGTGCTGTATGAGTGGGTTTATTGAGAGCACAGACTGCACATAGTTATGTATGCTTGTATGTCTGTAAGTATGTTTTCCCACCAGATTTTGTTTTACAATGTTCTAGTGTTTCGCTAACGACAGGATGACCGACTAATGCAGAGTCATGGTTCCATTGTATCACTATGTGTCGAAGTTCTGTGGTGGGAACACAAAGCTAATGCTTATTAAAAGAAAAAGGCCATCTTTAGTGGTATGTCTTGGTGTCTTAACCCACTTTTGAGGATTTCGTTTTTGATGTTCTTTTTGTATGTCCTGCATGAAAGTATTCACTACAGCAATGTTGTAAATAAAACTGCGATAGTGTTAAGCATTCACTGAAGACATGCTATTGTGTCTTTGTTTTAGTTTTCCTGCTCATACTTGAAATACGGCCAGACTCCATTTTGTTTTCTGGCGTCCATCTTGAGTGCTATACATCTTGGTGGGAGCTGCTCTGAACAGTAGAAAGGTACGACGATTAACGAGAGTAGTTGAAGCTGTTACTAATCAAACTGCTGCAGCCCTTGGAAATCTTACTGAAGAGCTGCAAATTACTAGGATTGTTGCATTACAGAACCAAATGGTTCTAGATGTAATGTTAGCAGATAGAGGCGGGGCTTGTAGAATTATCGGAAGCAGTTGTTGTGTTTTTATCCCTGACCATTCTCCTTCTGTGTACAAAGCCATTAACAAATTACATAAAATTGCAGCTGATATACATGTTGAAAACGGGTCTTGGACCTTCTCGGGTTGGTTCTGGACCTTGATTTCCACGTGGGGTTGGAAAGTTCTCACTGGACTTTGTATAATCGTTGCCATATTATTCACGTGTTGTGTATGTATTCAATGTAGCCCAATGATATGTCCTTTATGTGTTTCATTTTGTGTGCCTAATAAACGATCCATTGCAGAGGGTACCCATCAGAAAACTATAACTAGAGAGATAGCTGACATGATGAGCATCGATATAAACGATGAGTATCTAGATTATCCAAGGAAACCAAATGTTGTCAGCAAATGCTGAAAGGGTCGACTGTTGTAAATAAAACAGCGATAGTATTAAGCATTCACTGAAGACATGCTATCATGTCTTTGTTTAAGTTTTCCCGCTCATACTTGAAATACGGCCAGACTCCATTTTGTTTTTTGGGGTCCATCTTGAGTGCTATACATCGCCATGTGCTCGCCACGAGGCCAGTCCTACCTCACTGATTATCACCCCTGGAGTTTGCCCAGCAACAGGCTATAAATAGTTCCTTGTGCATCTAGCGCATGCTCAGTAGGAGTCACATCTGTCTCTGATTAGCGTAGATTGGAATGTGCATTTCGGCGGGTCTCAAGAACCGTTAACTCCACCCATGTATCGATTGTGTTCAAGAAATGCCCATATATGGTTGTAAATCATGTTTTGAGCTGTAACCGCCTACTTTGAGCCCATTCTTTGTGTATAAAAGGGGACCGCATGTCTGAGTTCTTTGTGCTACCTTGTACAATACTGTAGAGTGTTGTGTGGGCTGTAGTACCACCTTTAAAGGTTTATTAAAATATGTCTTTGTATTTCTAGTTTCCGTGCCAATTTCTTTGTGTAGTCTGAGGACTCCATGCACAGAAGGGCGAACCCTTTGCATTCGCAGGTCTAGCTGAGGCCTGTACTCATCAATTGGCACCTGTCACGTGGGGTTCATCGACGACTCGGATGCTCGGAGGATTGGTCGTGACGAAGGATTGGAACCTTGCCGGGGACGTGATCACTGCCAGCTGCGTCTTTAGGCCTGGCATCCCGAGGTATTCTTCCTTCCCTTCCGATCTGACCATCTGGGTGGCGCCGGTCATTGACTGAGACCTCTTCTGTCGCTTTGCCGCATAGTGGTCTTTTGGGCGAATTCGGAACTTGGCAGTTGGAATCTGGACGCTCTTGATTGGTAAGAATCGTTGTACGGTACTTGCTGCGAGCTTTTGGTAGTCTTGATTGGCAAGGCAGTTTTAGGATACGCTTGCCGCGACTAATTTGTTTGTTTGTTTGAGGTGACTAGTCATATTGTTTGGTTTGAATTTGTGTATATATGCGTTGCAACACATATAGGCAGGCAATGTGGAGATATTTCTCCAGAACTTTGGATTTGAGCGGCGCAACGTTTTAAGTGCCATTTTAATTATAATATTGCATAGTTTGCATTATTTTGGACATGCCTGTTTTTAGCGCACTCCGTAAGTGGTGCTGCTGTTTTGGAAATGACTGGTTGATACTTGAAGAATCACAGCCGGCTCCCCCGGAAGGGACTCCGAATAGGGATATGTATGTCAAGTTTGGTCTTTCCCCCATAATGTACAGCACGTTATGGCGGAAATATACAAAAAAGGATCCTGAGTTACAATGGCCTATGTATGGATCGTTTGATTTGTGGAAAATTGAGTACGTGGAGAAGTGTATGTGTAAACGGCGAGTGAGACAAGACATGTTTGAATGTATACCTATGTGGGTGAAAGAGGTGCGAGAGCGTGAGAAGCGTGAGCAGGCACTGATTGAGAAAGAGCAACGAAAGAGTGAGCGTGAGAGAGCGCACAAGTCGAAAAAGCGCGAGGCAAAGGAATTAGAAGAGAAACAGGAAAAAGAACCTCAGTTGCAAATATCTGGCCAGTATCCTGTTGGACAGCCTCTTTATCCTGTCCTTAATAAATCTGATGATGATTTTTCGTTATTAGATCGCTCTCCGCCCCCGTATGCTGGCCCGTCTGCCCCGAGAGGAGGAGATCAGGATTCTGGACCGCCCGGGCAGAAAGTGGATCCGCGGTCTATGTTGTCGGACGATCGTATGGCTGATCTCCGTAAGATTGCTTATCGGGTTAACAAGGATGCTGTCCCCCTTGCAGAGTTGTTGGAACAGCTTGAAGTATGGGAGGATAGGGAGAAACTATACTTTACTGAGTTTGTCTCTAATGAAGTAGTGTCAGCTTTTCGGAAATATTCTGATGTTCTTGAACCAGATGATGTGATAGCTGATTCTAAAGAAATGCGTAAAGGTCTTTTTTGTCCTTCTCAGGTGCCTGATACGGTTCGACGGCTATTTGCGTTGCGGGATGAGATGTTTCGGCTACGGGAGGAAGCGAGGAAAAGGAAAGCTGGCGAGGAGAGAACGAATCCGAATGGCGACGGAAAGCAATCATCCATCTTTTATTCAGATAAGATCGATGCAGTGCATGTTAAACCGATGCGGGAGGCAGCGCCTTTGTACGTTTCTCCTAAAGGAGCGGGTACTAGTTCGGATAGAGGGTCTGCTGATGCTCAAGGGTATTTCATCTATAACTGGGTTTATACTCCTTGGAATAGAGCAGATGTTATGGCATTAAAAGTTGCATTACCCGATCCACGAAAGAATCCTGCCGCCTTTTATGAGGAAGTTGAGGGGGCTCTAAATTCATGTACTATGACCTTGGCCGATATTGATTTATTTTTCGGGCTTATATTACCCCCAGATATATGGAGATCTATACGAAAGGTAGACGATCTTATGACATTTAAGATTAAATGGGCGGATCTTGAGGATGAGGATAGAGAAAGGAAACCTGCACAGAAACCGCCCCAGTCGATTTTAGATCTTCCTGCTGCTATTTTGACTAAATTAAAAATGCTTATCCCCCCTAAAAAGATTGATTGGACTATGTTAGCCTCATGTAAACAGTAGGTAGATGAATCGGTTTCAGATTTCTTTACACGATTTGAGGAAACTTTCCATGATTTCAGCGGCCAGTTGCTTACGGACGACACGGGTCGACATCTTTTTGTTGAAAAATATGTTTTGAATCTATTACCGGGAGTAGCAGCTCGATTGAAAGCGAGTGAAAGCTCTTAGATGACTTAGTCGCCAGCATCCCTCCTGACGATGGCTCAGTATTATGAGCGTCAGGAATTAGGAGCGAAGGGTAGTGAGGAGAAGAAATCTAAAGATTCAAAAACGAAGGTTATGTTAGCGCAAGTGTATGGACCGCCACGTAGAGGTAATGAAAGGGGCGGTCGGAATTTCCCGGGTTTTTCTTCGGGCCGTACTGATTTGACCCGGGATCAATGTGCATATTGCCGACAGAGAAGCCATTGGGCGAATGAGTGTCCATTGTTGCGCGCACAGTGGCAAGAGCGTGGGCAGGGATCCGTGAGGGGTAGAGGAGGTTCTTCAGGCCCTAGGGGTAACACGAATGATCGAGCTAGGTTTGATTCTAGTATGCGACCGCAAGATAGGTCCAATGTCTTTGGTCGACGAAATCAATACCAAATGTCTGAATATGTACCTCCTGAACAGCATGATTCACAGTATGCATAGGATTGCGTAGGATGGGGTAAGGAATCAGTTGAAGTGCCAGTAGATCAGAGGGATCCTTATGTTACAGCACATGTTTTGGGTTCTACTGATCGGTTGCTGTTTGATACAGGAGCTACTCGTAGCGCTTTGTCTAAAAAATTGGTTCCGAGGGCTCCCCTGTCTGGCTTAACAATTACGTCTATAGGGTTCAATGGAACACCTTCTCTTAGCCCACTATCACAACCTCTTGCACTTCATGCAGATCAGTTTGTTGCACCATGTCCATTTTTGCTCTCCCCGAACACGCCCGATAACATTGTGGGCCTGGATATGCTCAAGCATTTTCGGGCCACGATACGATGCTCCCCTGAAGGAGTACGTGTTATTTTGAATGACAGCTATCCGACAATGGAGAGGGTGTGTGCAATAAAAGAAGATGCTGCATTGGCCTCTCTTACCTCACACTTTGTGGGCCACATCGGATACTGATGTGGGACAGATGATCATTCCTCCGGTGCACATTAGTGTAAAGGAGGGAGCCGTGTTGCCGCGCCTGCCTCAGTATCGAATTTTACAGGAGGGGGAGGAGGTGCTAATACAGGGCCCGATTCACAGAATGAACTTAAGACTAAATCCTAAACTTACTACTAGTTGGTATTCACAGAATGCACTTACTACTTTTGGGATTCACAGAGTGAACTTACTACTTTCGGGATTCACAGAATGAATTTACTAATTTCGGTATTCACAGAATAGATTTAAGACTACTAACTTTACTTCCGCACTCGGGCTGTAAATTCCAGACCCGAGGCGGAGTTTCCAGCTTGGGAGCGGAGCTTACGGTCCAGAGGCGGAGCTTGCACCTTGGAGGCGGAGCTTCTGGCCCAGAGGTGGAGATTTCAGCCATGGCTAAATACCCACCTCAGAGCCGGAAGCTCCGCCTCCAAGCCGCAAGCTCCACCTCCGGGCCATAAGCTCCGCCCCCAAGTCAGAAACTCCGCCTCCGGGCCGGAATTTACGCCCCGAGTGCGGACGTAAAGTTAGTAGTCCTAAATCTATTCTGTGAATACCGAAAGTAGTAAGTTCATTCTGTGAATCCCGAAAGTAGTAAGTTCACTTTGCGAATCCCGAAAGTAGTAAGTGCATTCTGTGAATACCAAATAGTAGTAAGTTTTGGATTTAGTCTTAAGTTCATTCTGTGAATCGGGCCCACAGATAGTGCAGGATCTGATTGAAGTAGGGGGTGTTGAAGAAGTTCCATACAATGTGTGTAACAGTCCTATATTACCGATTTTGAAGAAAGACACTGACACTAGGATTTATCGATTCATTATCATTTTAGGGAGGTCAATAAGATAGTGATACCTCAATACCCAGTGGTTTCTGACATTACGACACTTCTTACTCTGGTCCCACCAACTGCAACCACGTTCTCTGTTATTGACTTGAAGAACGCTTTCTTTTCGATCCCTATTCATCCTGACAGCCGATACCTTTTCAGATTCACTTTGAATAATAGATCGTATAGATTTTGTAGAGTTCCTCAAGGCTATACTGAGAGTCCTAGCATTTATAGTCAGGCATTGAAACGACAGTTGGATTCTTTTATTTTACCTGAAGGTGTGGCGCTTATACAGTATGTTGACGATATTTTGTTGGCAGCCGACACCCCCGAACAATGTGAGGAGTGTACACTGTCTTTGCTCACCTTCCTAGCATCGCACAATCACAAAGTATCGAAAAAAAGTTGCAATATTGTAGACCAAAGGTAACCTACTTAGGTCACCTTTTGTCTAAGGAGGGACGTGCACTTACACCAGATCGCATTCAAGCCATTTTAGATACACCAGCACCCTCCACACAGAAAGATGTTCGAGCTTTCCTGGGTCTCACTTCCTTTTGTAGACAGTGGATATTAGGGTTTTCGTACATAGTTAAACCACTGTTAGCTCTTTTGACAAAGGATACTCCAGTTCCCCTTCCCTGGACAGATGAGTGTGACAATGCTTTCCAACAATTAGAAATTTCCCTTTGTTCAGCACCAGTGTTAGGTACACCTGATTACACGAAGCCCTTTACATTGTATGTACATGAGAGAGATGGATGCGCATTATCAGTGTTAGTGCAGATGCACAGTGGCAAACAGCGCCCTTGTGCATACTTCTCGGCGATGCTTGATCCTGTTGCTCGAGCATTGCCTGGTTATTTTCGCTCAGTTGCAGCAACAGCTGTGTCAATACGTCAGAGTGAAGGGATTGTGTTATCTCATAAGCTGTTGGTGTTGGCCCCCCATGCTGTCGATGCCCTTTTGAATCAAACAAAGACGCAGCATCTAACGAGTGCTCGTCTGACAGGGTACGAGCTAACAGTGTTGGCTCCTCATATTACATTGAAGAGATGTGCGACACTGAATCCAGCCACATTGTTGCCCTTTCCAGCGACTCGGCCTGAGGCGCAAGAGACACATGACTGTGTCTTTGTGACTGAGGAACAGACAGATGTGGATGGAGAGTCGTGGGTGGATGGGTCTTGCTTGAAGTTACCAGACGGAACTACTTCAGCAGCATATGCAATTACTACGCTACACACAATAGTGGAGACAGCACGCATACCGCAGAAATCAGCACAAGCAGCAGAACTAATAGCGTTGACACGAGCATGTGAGCTTAATGCAGGGTTATGCGTGAATGTCTATACGGATAGCCGCTAAGCTTTCGGAATAGCGCACGATTTTGGCCTGCTCTGGAAGGAAAGGGGCTTTTTGACATCACATGGAGCACAGATAATGTATGGAGAATTAGTACATAATCTCTTGACTGCATTGACCTATCCTAAGAAGATAGCTATAGTGAATTGTAGCGCACACAAGAAAGTGACAGATAAAGTGGGACAAGGAAACGCTTTTGTAGATCGAGTAGCACGTGAAACTGCGATGCAGCCTGGCTCCACTCCAATGTATGTTGTGAAGTCACAAACTGAGCGGTGGCATGATGCTAGGGAAAAGGTGTTAGAGATACAAAAGATTGCTACTGAGAAAGAACGAGAACAATGGTCCAAAGATGGAGAATTGGACGATGAAGGCTGCTGGAGGAATAAGCAGATGGATAGGTGGAAGTTACCCACAGCCTTCGTACAACCTATGGTTCAGATGGCACATGGGCTAGCACATGTTGGAGCTTCGGCAATTGTGATATTGCTTACGCAAGTTTGGGAGCATCCAGAGATTGCTAGCACTGCTAAGAGAGTAGTACAGACCTGCATGATTTGTCTTAAATACAATCCAGGAAAAGGGACACGAACTCCAGCAGGAGGATTTGCAACACCGACTGCACCTTTTGAAGTATTGCAAATGGATTATATTCAGCTGGAACGCTGTAATAATCCGAAGTATGTCCTGGTTATGGTTTGTGCATTCAGTAAATGGATTGAAGCATACCCTACGAAGGACAATACTGCAATGACTACTGCCAAGGTGCTATTGAAGGAATTCTTTCCTCGATACGGTGTTTGCAGATTGTTGTGGAGTGATAACGGGCCCCATTTTGTGGCGGACATTATTAAGTATGTCCTGAAAGGATTAGGCATTACCCAAAAGTTCCATGCAGTGTTCCACCTGCAATCAGCAGGTTTGGTGGAAAAGTACAATGGCACGCTGAAGCTAAAAATAGCGAAAATACAGGCTTCTACTTCTCTGACTTGGCCAGATGCTTTGCCTTTGGCATTATTGTCTATCAGATCAGCACCGCATTCTTGGACGGGCCTAACGCCCTATGAGATCATCTTCGGGCACCCCATGAACATATGGGGGGTGCCCAAACCAAGCTCAGTGTACAATGTACCTTGTGTTTTAATGAATGACTATTTGGCACAATTAACTGATAGTTTGGTTTCCATTCATCAACAGGTTCGAGAAGCACTCCCAGACCGGTCCACAGGAGAAGGTCATAATCTCTGGCCTGGTGATTTCGTCCTCGTGAAGTCTTTTGAGAGGTCGAGCAATCTGGAGCCGAGGTGGTGTGGTCCCGAGCTGGTCCTCCTCGCAACAAGAACAGCCGTCCGAGTCACCAACCAAAAGAATTGGATACATTCCATCCATTGCCAGAAGGTGCAACCTGACCTGGTGAAGCCTGCAATATTGACCGACCATCGAGATATCCTGACTGCGGAAAGAGGCCGTGCTGTGGTACCTGACGAATCTGAGGAGTTCGTCCCGGACCCTACAATCCCTGGATCAAGAAGATATAATCTGCGACCAAGAAAAGAATCTGCAATTGTGTGAGAAGTTGTCAGAACGGTCCCTAGGTCAGTGAAATGGAGAGCCGATGAGGCAAGGGGGGGGATCAGCCATGCATTAGTGTAGTGACACCCGTCTTGGCCCGCTGGTGAAGAAAACAATGGCTACCTAGGAGTAAGAGTTCAGACAACACTTTAGTTTAAGGAAGATACTGTGTACATTTGTTCGAATGGATAAGAAGAAGATTTTTGGTTCAGTAGGTTTCATTACCGTTGTAGCAGTTGTTGCTACAGTCACGTGGTTTGAAGAGGATAAAGCTCCTGCCCATGAGCTATATGTTGTTTCCACTCCAGTCCCAGATGAGCATTTTTTCTATACCCTTCCATATCAAGAATTGAAACATCGACAGTCGTATTTGAATAACACTTTCATCCAAATGTTGCATCACACCCACGTTGCTACGAATGCTACGAACTGTTGGGTATGTGGGATAATGCCGGCGCATCAAAAGAAAGGGAGAACACCGTTCATACCTCTCCCTTTCTCTCATAATGGCTCTTGTAGAGCATGGTATACTTTGCTTTTTGCTACAAGAAAACCCACAGTGGGTAGACTGCTTTTCAGACTGAATAAAGGATGCCATCAGGATAAGGAAGGCTATCCACAAGCCAACGTAACTATATGGGAGTGGGAAGAATATCGACCAGACAATGAATCAACGCCTTATATTTTCACGAACACTAGAGACACTGTTGGAAAAGAGAAGTTTGTGATTTCAGTGGCCCAAGCACAAGCAGATTCATGTGTACACAGTGTAGGCCATATTCCTGTAGGTGTTAGCGATTGTATTGTTGTATTGAATATTGATGGCCTCAACAATAGCACATTTCTCGCCTCTCATAATACCTATTTTGTATGTGGAAACAAAGGCTATTATCAATTACCAGCTGGATGGTCCGGAGTATGTTATGTATAATTTTTATTGCCACCTGTATTCCTGGCACCTGCATCATATCATAAAGACCTGAAATTATTGAACAATGTGACTGTAAATAGATATAAGCGAACTTTGTCTGTAGATGACGTTGACCAGACTGATACTAGTCTGCAGCAGTATATAGATTTCAACCTAGGATTATTTTTCTTTGTGGGAGCTGCTCTGAACAGTAGAAAGGTACGACGATTAACAAGAGTAGTTGAAGCTGTTACTAATCAAACTGCTGCAGCCCTTGGAAATCTTACTGAAGAGCTGCAAATTACTAGGATTGTTGCATTACAGAACCGAATGGTTCTATATGTAATGTTAGCAGATAGAGGCGGGCTTGTAGAATTATCGGAAGCAGTTGTTGTGTTTTTATCCCTGACCATTCTCCTTCTGTGTACAAAGCCATTAACAAATTACATAAAATTGCAGCTGATATACATGTTGAAAACGGGTCTTGGACCTTCTCGGGTTGGTTCTGGACCTTGATTTCCACGTGGGGTTGGAAAGTTCTCACTGGACTTTGTATAATCGTTGCCATATTATTCACGTGTTGTGTATGTATTCAATGTAGCCCAATGATATGTCCTTTATGTGTTTCATTTTGTGTGCCTAATAAACGATCCATTGCAGAGGGTACCCATCAGAAAACTATAACTAGAGAGATAGCTGACATGATGAGCATCGATATAAACGATGAGTATCTAGATTATCCAAGGAAACCAAATGTTGTCAGCAAATGCTGAAAGGGTCGACTGTTGTATATAAAACAGCGATAGTATTAAGCATTCACTGAAGACATGCTATCATGTCTTTGTTTAAGTTTTCCCGCTCATACTTGAAATACGGCCAGACTCCATTTTGTTTTTTGGGGTCCATCTTGAGTGCTATACATCGCCATGTGCTCGCCACGAGGCGAGTCCTACCTCACTGATTATCACCCCTGGAGTTTTCCCAGCAACAGGCTATAAATAGTTCCTTGTGCGGCTAGCGCATGCTCAGTAGGAGTCACATCTGTCTCTGATTAGCGTAGATTGGAATGTGCATTTCGGCGGGCTCAAGAACCGTTAACTCCACCCATGTATCGATCGTGTTCAAGAAATGTGCATATATATCGTTGTAAATCATGTTTTGAGCTGTAACCACCTACTTATGAGCCCCTTCTTTGTGTATAAAAGGGGACCGCATGTCTGAGTTCTTTGTGCTACCTTGTACAATACTGTAGAGTGTTGTGAGGGCTGTAGTACCACCTTCAAAGGTTTATTAAACTATGTCTTTGTATTTCCAGTTTCCGTGCCAATTTCTTTGTGTAGTCTGAGGACTCCATGCACAGAAGGGCGAACCCTTTGCATTCGCAGGTCTAGCTGAGGGCTGTCCTCATCAGCAATAGCAATCAATGTCTCTGTTGGGATAATGCTGGGCAGCTCTGATGGAGGACAGGGGGCATTGGCAAGACCTGGTCTGGATAGGATGTCTGACTGAAATTGTTTGGCCCCAGGGCAGGTCGTGATGATAAAATCAAAACTAATGAAGAAGTGGAGCCATCCCATTTGACACGGAGTAAGAGGTTTAACTAATTTAATGATCAAAGTCTCTCTCTCTCTCTGCTATAGTGTGATTTTGTTCTACGGGAAAGAGTTTTTTTTAGAATGGAAGGCCATAGGTTGCAAATGGTCAGTTTTTTTAGTTCTTTTGTGATAACACTCTCGCTATGGGTATCTTTGGTAGATCTGGATCAGCCTCTAACAAAAAAAGGCTGGTCCGGATCTAAATGTTGGAGAATAGGTGCTGTGGTGAATTTTGTTTTCAATGTCTCCAGAGCATTATACACAGTTTGGGACCAACTAAAGGATTTACCTTTTTTAGCAGATGTGTGATAGGAGCCCCTATATCTGAGAAGTGTTGAATAAACAGTTGGTAAAGCTGAGTACTGTTGAACTTCTTTCATGGTGGTTGGGGCTGGCCAAGCCGTGATTGCCTCCACTTTCTTAGGGTCCATTGTGATTTTGGAAGGTTACAAGTGATAACCCAGGAATTTCACAGATGAGACAAGAAAATAAACATTTTCTATTTTAAAAAATAGGGCATTTTCTCTGAGGCATTGCAAAATAGCATGTACATGTTGCATGTGCTCTTGTTCTGAGTTTGAATAAATCAAGATAACATCTATATAGACGCACACATCCAAGAATTCTCGAAGGACCTCGTTTATGAAAAACTGAAATGACGCCAGGGCAACGCACAACCCAAAAGGCATTACAGTATTTTCATATAGTCCAAATTTGATCCTAAAGGCGGTTCTACATTCATCTCCTTCTTTCACTCGGATTAAGTGCTAGGGTCCGCGCAGGTCTACTTTAGTGTAGATAGATGCTGGACTTTCTTACTTGGTCAAGTAGGACAAGAATTAAAGGAAGAGGATATTGATTTCTAATGGCTGCTTTAACTACGGCTCTATAGTCCACACAAGCCAGTAAGTCCCCATTATTCTTGAGGACGAAGAATAGTGGGGGGGGGGGGGGAGTGGAAGGTTGAGTGGCATATAAACCCTATCTCAAGTAGTTCATCCAAATACTTTCGCAAATATTGGGTTTGGAGTTCCGTCAGGTCATAGATCCTACAACAGGGAAGAGCGGCACTGGGAAGGAGGTCTATTCTACAATCATATACCCTCTGCTGGGGTAACAGGTAAGCTCGTACAGGGTCAAAGACGTCCTGGAAATCACAATAGTCCTTGGGCAACTCTGTGGCTTCTGTTCTATGGGTTAATGTGAAATGTAGAGGTGCCATAAGTTCCTGAGCTTCCGGACAACAAGTAGTTCTACAGAAAGGTGAATCTAAAGTCACTGTACGGTGTATCTAATCTATCTTTCGATTATGGTGTTCCAGCCACGGGACTCCCAGAATTATACCAAATGTTATCACTTAAATAAATAAGTTATTTGGTTTGCCCATTATCACGAATCCGGGTCAGAGACTTGTTTTGAAAGCGAATGAAGCCGAAGGATTATTCAGAGCCGTCAAGCGATCATAGTGTATGTCAAAGAAATTCCCTAAAGCACCTGAGTCAATGAGCATGGGCAGAATATGTCTTTGTTGCGTTGGTAGTATTATAGTTACCCAGGTGTTCAAGTGAATAGGAACTATAGTCCCTACGTTAATTAGGTATAGCGAGATTTGTGTTACTTCTCTAGATGAGACGATCTCTTTTCTTGATGAGAGTCCTAGTTTCCCTGTTCCTGCTCAGAGCTCTCTACACTAGCCACAGTTTGCGCAATCCTGAGCGTAGTGTCCAGCCTTGCCACAATATAGGCATAAGTTCAGCCCACAGCTTCGTTCCTTTTCTTCAGTAGTCTGGAGGCCTTTTATGCCTCCGATTTGCATGGGTTCAGCATCTTGGATTTTATTATCCTGTTCTTTTTTTCTGTTTTAAGGATGACCATCCTTGCATCTTTACAGGATCTATCTCCTTTCCATTTGTTTAATCGGTGATCTAGTTTAACCACTAAGTCAATCAATTCTGAGCAGTCATCAGGGAGGTCCCCAACATGAGAGAGTTAATCTTTTAGATTATCCCTTCAACTTTGATAAAAATATGAGTGTGCTATTTCCTTCCGGACAGTGAGTTTCCACTACTACAGTTGAAAGATGTCACGTAAGTTATTAGATCTTTAGAACTATGTCACTGATTCAACAGTTCGTTGTTGCTAGATTGAATGAAAATGTGCTTGGCCAATAACCTAATCATTGCTGCCTTAAAGGTAGTGAAGTTATACAAAATGGGGCTGTTTTCTACCAAGGGTATAGACTGATTTGCTGCTACTCCTCCTAGAAATTAAATTACAAAGGCAACCTTAGCTGCATCATTGGTGAAAACCTGAGGTTTGCAAAAGAAGTGCAATTGGCACTGACTCATAAAGGCTTTGTGCATTCGACATGAAAGCGTTCTGGGGAGGCTAAAGGCACCGGGCTAGGTGTAGTGACTGATATGTGTAGATTCTGTTCTGCGGGCAAGGGGGTGCTGTTGTGGAAGGGTTACCCAAATGTAGGAGGAGTAAGTACAGTGTTATTTTCTTTAGGTCTAATATCCCTCCATTGTAAATTGTACTTTGTACCTTTTGTAACTCATTTTTAAGAGTTGTATTTTCTGCTTTTAATTTATCCATTTCTAATTGCAGATGTTGTACCACCCCAATCAGATAATCAGGATTGGTTATATCCCCTGCCATGGCCTGGGCTAGATCATCCGTGATGTTCTGACCTTGGTCTGTCATGGCGTCACCCAAAGGCAACATTAAATGCTGTGTGTTGGTCTTCTCTGTTATGAGCCATTCATCTGAATCCCAGGTTGGTCCAAGTCCCTGAATTCCCCCTATAGTCTGTCCTTGAGGACAGAGGGTTGTACTGTACAGGTGACAGGCCCCAAAGGGGCAGGGGGGTTGGGATTTGGAAAGACAAACGAGATGCTGTGATGCTCCTCCAGGGCAGCCTCAAGGAGACCCCAAGAGACCCGTCACTGATTGTGAGGAGCAGAAGGATATCCCTGAAGAAAACACCCCAAACGTACCTTCTTTTCCGTAACCCTCCTGTGAACGCCTGCATCGTCGTACCTGGGAAGAAAACAAAGGAGGAGTTAGGAAATTTTAAACTGACTTTTCTCGCCCTACCCAGGACATGAAAGTACCTCCCCGGAAGAAGAGTCAATCAGAAGGCCCAGACCGGGGTGAAAAGGATACCATCCAACCACAAGGGAAGGGAGACAGAGGTGATGAGTGAAGTCCATGGGACGTGGAGGAGACCAGGAACGCCGAGCCAAAGAAGACACGGTTGGACGCCAAAGAGGGACAAACCATTGGAGACTACCCGAAAGGAGCAAAGAAAGAAGACAAAGAAGACCTCGAGAGCTGGAGTGAGGAGTAGTGGAAACCCACGGAGGTCGCCTATATGCTGCCGCAACGCAGGAGAGTTGCAGCATCTGTGGTATGTGTCCAAAACGGGGAAGTGCATTGAAGGGGAGCGTTGGGATACCTAGAGGTCGAGGTTCTCTATTTTTCATTGTGGTTAGGTTTGTGTTTGTTTGTTTTTTCATTAAAGGAGCCCAGCAGTGGAACTACTTACTCAGAAGAGAGGGGCAAGTGGTACTGAACCACATTTTTCTTTCGAGTCCTTGGTAATCTCCCTCACACCTCTGTTTTGACCTGGAGTCAAGGGGCTATAATTACACAGACAGAGCTAGTGACACTCACTTCCCTGGGACCCCATTTTGTTTTTGTTCCTCTAACTCTCAAAATCCACTTGGGTGTGGTGAAGGATTCTATCCTGACAATATCTGAGGTAATCCTCATACTTACCACCACCTCCTTTTTTTCCGAGCCTCCAGGGTAACCCCTTCCTGGACGAAGATGAAGCTGTTAACCTAGAAGAGAGAAGAAGGAAAACTGAAGGTTCTAAGGAGAAGATCACGAGCTGTGTTAAAACCAACATTAACTATACTCAATAAAAATACCCTAAGATTAAACACATCCAGCCTCCTTTTTTTCCACCCATCCCTCCCATAGTTGTGTCAGAAGTGGGATAGGAGGAAATGGAGGCAGTTGTGATAAAATAACGGAGAGTCAAGGCAAATTGGAAAAATTTATGGAGATAGTCCTAGCAGTAGTGGAGGAAAATAGAGAGAAACTACCCAAAACCTTAACCGAGCAGACCCAAACACAAGAAACCGTCATTGGGAAGCTAGCAGAAGCCTTCAGTCAGCAGAGAACTCACACTGCCATACCCTACGTGGTCATGCAAAATTTTGTAAGTGAGGAAAACCCTGATTTCTTTTTTCCAACTCTGAAACAATGGCCTAGACGGCGGCGTGACCTATGAATAAATGGGGCCAGTACTTGAATCGCTTCTGTCTGCTGACCTCCAGGCAACCTACTAGGCAGCTAATCCTCTTGGTACAACTCCCTTTTAGGACATCAAGAAGAGCATTCTAGAAAGAATGGGGGTGTATGAAAAAACCTATAGAATGTGACTAAGGTAAATTAAAGATGGGTCTAAAGATATTAGAATAGCTCTATATTGCCATGTAAAGGTCATGGCTGACAGGTGGCTAAAACCCTTAACCTTGACTAAAGAAGAGATATTGGAAAGGGTGTATTTTGAAAAATTATCTCACATCATTGCACCCAGCCATACAGAGATAGGTTTGCCAGCATACTTAGCTCACTTTAGACCGAGCTGTTGGAATAGCCAGTGACTTTCATCGAGCTAAAGAGATTCAAAGAGGGTGAGAAGAGCATTTATGGAAACAACTAGACGGAGTCCCACTGACATCTCAGAAGATCCCTTCGTCAAGGAAAACAGAAAAAGTAACTCTAACGCCTCAACCCTTGCCCGTAACCCCCCCAGATTTTCCCCTAATCCTGGATCCTAGTATTTTCAATGTGGCACGTTTGTGCATATCACATGAGTGTGCCCCCTGAAGGAAGAACCCATGGAGGTAGAAATTACTAGATCCCTCTATTGTGCACAAGTAGGAGAAACCCCTATCTATTATAGACAAATGGCAATCAATGGAGAGCCCAGAAAAGCACTAGTAGATACTGGGTGCCCACAGAGGCTCATGCAGCCTCAAGCTGTTCCGGAAGGGGTAAAAACCACTTCTGAGTTCGTCAACATCCAGTGCGTCGTGCATGGGGACAGCAAACAGTATCCCACCACTGGAGTTCAGGACTTTTTGGTACTCTCCAGAGGTGTCAGGGACAACACCCGAAGACCCCTGAGTTCTACCTGTCTCGGTGCACAAATAAACAGAAACACGGGCTTATCGATGGTGGCATCAAAGACCAAAGGTTTATTACTGCAGGGACACAGAAGTCACAGAAACTACACACGGCAGATTCTAGGAGCCTGTTCGATTTGTACAAAGTGGGTTGCTCCTTAAATACAAAATTTTTAGCTTGGGGCTACATTCTTCACATGCTAGTACATTTCTAAACCTTCATGTCCTAAACAATAAATATTTGGCGTTACACAGGAATCGTCAACAATATCTGATGTCAAAACATTACGAACGAGGGGTTCCCACTGTTCCATCATAATCCCATGTCAACTTTTCATTCAAGAGCCGGACCGCCTCATCGTAAATTTCGCTACCTCCCCCTAATAAAGGCCCAGAAGGAAAGGAGCAGAGCCAGGTGTAGAAGATAGAAAAGCAGGATAAGAGATGTTTGTGGGTCCTAAATGGGCAAGGCTACCAGCTTCGGCCGCCTAATCATGATCAGGCCAACGAACACGAGAACCAGTATAGCAGGACTGGCCTCAGGCTGGGGAGGCAGCTTTTGCCGAGTCATGCGGCCACAGCGTTTCTGTTCTAAGGTGCACGTGTCACTAGCAAGGTGAATCGCCGGCTAAAGCTTACGTGTCCTTAAGTGAAATGGGTTGATCAGAGGTCACTGTGTGTTCATTGACTATGTGAGGGCAAGAATACAAAATGGCTGCCATAATCTAAGATGGATGCCATGGGTAAATCAGAAATGTGTTTATAACAAGAGTGCTCTTGCTCGTAGCATAGCGAAAACACCAGGATATGCTAAATGGATCATTTGCGGTTCACTGGTACCAAAATTATGAGTTTACGACAATGTTGAAAATACGGGTTCAAATCGTCACGGAACCTCACCACCGAAGTGAGTGTACAACACAAGCCTTCGGTCCACCAGTTTCCCTACAAGTGGGACTGATTGTCAAGCTGACGGAGCCCTTAGTTATAGGCAATGACTATCGCTACATGGATAGTTTAATTAACGAAACATGTATAGAGGGAGAAGAATGGAGGAAAACAGCTTCTTTTTTCCACGTGGCAGATTAAGACTGGCCCCAAGGAAAAACCAAAAAGAGTCAAAATCAGAAAAGAGAAGAAAATAAGAACTAGACACAAATAGCTTTAACCAAGACAGAACAAGGCACTATTTGGGAGCATGACCGAAGTTTTCATACAGCCCTGATCCCGCAGCTCACCAGCAACAGATACTCCAATACCATGTACACACCTGGGCCCATAAAACACACTCACACAACCTGGCAATAAACCGCTGGAGTCAATGTTTTTTGATTTTCCATAATTTCAAGATTAGTCACCTCTTATTCTCAACTAATCTTTCACTGATCAAAAAGTTCTTTCATCTGGTCAATGGACCATTAGATGAACTAGTTGATGGTGAAATTACATAAAATAATCTTCTTAAATTTATAAATGACCACAGACTCTGGAAGGATTTTAAATCTTTATCTAAATTAATTTCATGTGAACCACTTACCAAGTACAGTACGGTCTCTGTTTCTCATGGAAAGGAAGATTCAATTAATCAGTCATCAAACACATACTTTTATACCATGCAATCACGTATGCTCAAAAAGGAGAGGATAGACAGAAAAAAACATTGCCACATACACAGAAATGTAGTTACCTAGGATGGTGTGAAAGCCAACCCCCTGGCCATGGAGCTGGAAAGATCAGGTGACAAAGGCTTTAGGACAGAAATCAGGACAGGATAGATGACCTCTCTACGACCGACCCTTGCATAGCACCCCTCTCTGACACTCTCTTCCTCATCAAGATTCTCCTGCGATTTTCTTCTGAACAAAGTAATTCAGGGTAAATGGTTCTGCATTCGAATCTTCATCGTCATCTTTCGCCACTCCGACAGCATCCAGAGCTCTGCAGCATTCAGCAAATCTCCGTCTAACTAACTTACTGAGACTACCTCAATTAAACTCTTTGAGATTCATGTACCACCCCTTAATGTTTCAATATCATAAAAATACTATCTCTGATTGGACACGCAAGGGGGGATGATCATCACACCATCCTTATTTTTCATCTCAGTCTATTAGTCTATTGTTCATAAATCCAACCCTTAAATTTTCGTTCAAAAATCTTTATTCCCACCCGTATTCACATCTTATTAGAAACAAATTTTGAAACTTTCATGATTGTCCATTCATTCAGGAGTTTTCAATGCTAGTTCCCAGGCTATGTATCTTTTGTGTCCTAGGATGGCATTCAAGAGTCTTGTCACTCTTCTGGATCAATCTCACAAGGCACACGCGGATGTCAGGTGGTAAAGAGACTTTAGACTCACACAAAAGGCCCAAAATACGCACTAATAAAAGAGTCAAAAAGACAAATGGTAATTTAAAAAATAAATGGTTTCACTGTATAACACCTATCTCTACTCTAAACCCATTTCAGTTTTTAATGCTTTCCCTGCATGAGCATTAGTAAAATAGCTTAGTGTTAGTTTCAGCAAAGCAGATGCTAAGCATGTGAGCTTCCAAGCCGCCATGTTAATAGCGTCTGTTCATGCGCAAGATATTACCTCCAAGCGACAGCTTGTCACACTGCGTAGATGCAGTTGACGCATGCGCAATAAAGATTTTCCATTAGCAAACATTTTAGAATTTCGCTCAAGGTACTTATTAATAGAACATCTATGCAATCTTCCATGTCTTTTATGTTCAATTTTACGCTTGTTTATTTATGCAATACGTTGTTAATACAATATTAGAAGGTAAATGAGAGGATTGCTTCCAAGCAAGTCTCTTTTCTACGTGTCCTTGCTCCATCAATCCCCTCTCTGATGGCATTTTGAGCCATCACAAAATCATCCATGCCAATCAGATGCCAACTTTAACATCTCATTCTCTTTTACTTTTTCGTTCTTATTCTCATCTTTATTCTTTAAATCTGTCATTCTATCATATAATTTACCTTCATTTCTTCTAGCTATATTTCTTCATATTTTCTTTTCTTTCCTTTTCCAATTATTTCATATCTTCTTCTTCTCAATTTATTTGTGCAACACTTACACTATATTACTTTTGTTCAAACTATTATTGTTATACCACCTAATGGTAAGATTACTTGACCTATTATTCCTTTCCCAAGAAGTTTTATAATATTCCTAATATATCCTCTAATTTCTTTACTTTTATCAGGTATGTAAGTGCAACAATTTCAACATTTTACAGACTCCGCCTTCCTTTTTCAATAATATCAATCAATCAATCAATCAATCAGTGACACTTATAAAGCGCGCTACATACCCGTAGGGTCTCAAGGCGCTGAGGGGGGGGCCGCTACTGCTCGAACAGCCAGGTCTTCAGCTTCTTCCTGAAGGAGAGGTGGTCTTGGGTCAGGCGCAGGTCGGACGGGAGGGAGTTCCAGGTCTTGGCGGCCAGGTAGGAGAAGGACCTTCCTCCTGTAGTCGCTCTTCGGATGCGGGGGACGGCGGCGAGGGCGTGGTTGGCTGATCGGAGGTGGCGTTTGGGAGCGTAGAATTTGACTCGGCTGTTGAGGTAGCTCGGGCCTTGGTCGTGTAGGGCTTTGTGTGCGTGGGTGAGGAGGCGGAAGGTGATTCTCTTGTTGACGGGGAGCCAGTGAAGGTCTCTCAGATGTCCGGAGATGTGGCTGGATCGTGGGATGTCGAGGATGAGTCTGGCTGAGGTGTTTTGGATCCGCTGGAGTCTCTTCTGGAGCTTGGCGGTGGTACCGGCGTAGAGGGCGTTGTCGTAGTCCAGTCGGCTGGTGACGAGGGCCTGGGTGACGGTCTTCCTGGTCTCGGTGGGGATCCACCAGAAGATCTTTCGTAGCATGCGTAGGATGTTGAAGCACGCCGAGGAGACGTTGTTGACTTGCCTGGTCATGGAGAGGGAGGAGTCCAGGATGAAGCCCAGGTTTCGTGCATGGTCTGTCGGTTTGGGTGCGGTGCCCAGGGCGGGAGGCCACCAGGAGTCGTCCCAGGCGGAGGGAGAGGAGCCCAGGATGAGGACCTCCGTCTTGTCCGAGTTCAGTTTCAGGCGGCTGGTCGTCATCCACTCGGCTACCTCTTTCATCCCTTCGTGCAGGTTGGCTCTGGCGGCGGCGGGGTCGTTGGTCAGGGAGAGGATCAGCTGGATCAAGCTCAAGGCGATTTTGCGAAAGCGTAGACCTAATTGCAACTATTTCTGTATTAATCATCAAGGAACCTCCAGCAGTATCGGTCGATAGACGATCAACTACTGTTGAGAATTGACAGATTCTATGTGAATTTAGAATGACTCCCACTGAAGGTATCAATGCACTAAATATGTCACCTACTATTTCTGAAAACTAGCTCTCTTTCTTTGTGTTAGTTCATTAGTGTTTTCATTGTTTCCAGTGATTCTTTTTATATGATATATCTTCGGAAATACTATTCCGAAGTAGCAACTCCAGTACCCCCATGCAGGCAGCTTATAGTAAGCTTTATTCCCACACACGCAGTAAACTCCAGGAAATACTGGATTTGTTCCCCCTTTTAGTCCCCAACCTCCTAAAATCTGGACTTTATGTTCACATTCACTGGAACCAATAAATACATTGGTAGATTCTGTCTTTATTCTATGAAGGCAGGTTCTCCCTGTCTTTACAAAGTCTAGGGACATTGTAGCCTGAGCTTTGCCAGCTGTAGAACTTCCTTCTTTCTCAGCCCATGATGATATATTGGTTTTCTGTTCAGCAGCCTTTATTTGAAAATCCTGTCTGCTTTCTTCCACTAAATTCAAAAACACTTTCACATAATGAGCATATAAGGTTATTCGCATGTGCTTTCACTATATCTAATGACTTTGTTGTTAAGAAAAATTCAACCATGAACTGTGCATCCAGAATATTAAGCACTGCATTGGATTCATATTCTTTTGACTAGGAATTTCTGTAAATACTACATCTAGATTTGAATAATAATATTGAAGATTTCCTGTTCTATAAAATAAACTTGACAATACGCTACATGAAATACCATATGTTAAAGATAAATGATGGTATGTGACTCCTTCTGCTACTGAAGGTGGTAATTTTATACAAACAGAACAATCACTAATCTCCATTGTGTCTACATACTGAAACAATAACTTTGTAAATACATTTAAGGACGTTTCATTATCTGTTACTGTGTGACATAAGTCTGCCTCATCTGTTGCTTCTAATTCTACTCTATATCTTCTCATAGTAGCTGTCTTTTCATTAGTGTCTGTGTCATTCTTCCTGTCTGTTATTATCAGATAAGGTACTGCTATTTTTAGAAATAGCCATATTAAGATCACTAATAAAATACTACATATGCAAACCCTACAGCATTTCTTTATAGAGTTTTGTTTTTGGTCTCTCAGCAACTCTATATGTAGCCATTTTGACTTAAGAAGATTTCTCTTCTTTTCTTTAGTTATAAATCAGAATGTTTAGTTCTTCAAGGAGGCCTCACTACCCCTGTGTCTATCTGTTCTGTAGGTATTTCTTCATCTGTCTCTTCATGTAAATCTAAATTCTCAAATTCTTCTTGTATCACATAGGTCCATTCAGGACCCTTGAACTTATTGTTCAAGACTTTCAGTCTTGGACTTCGCCGAATTTATTTAGCAATTCACTGTTCAGACTGAGTTTGATTGGTAACCTCATTCACTTGTTCTGGGATTTTATTTATTTTTCTCAAATGATATTTTAGCCTTTTGACTCCACCTGGCCAATTATCACATTTTCTGACCGTTTTAACTTGCACTGCACTTTCACCTTCTTTGTCTTTCTAAAGAGCTCTCTTATTCTCGTTATGTTGTGGCACAATCTGTTTTTCCATTTTCTCAGTATCACTCTCTATCTGTCCTGGTTCAGGTCTTTTAATTGTGGTTTCTACTGCCTGAACTTGTTTGTCTTCCTCTAACTGTTCCTGTTCATGTATCCTTTCAGACTGTTTTTCAAAACAAACGTCATCTTCTTCTCCTAACTGGTCCTGTTCAGGTCTTACTACAATTGGTTCTTATGCCGCCTGAACGCGTTCTTCTTTACCTGTCTGTCCCTGCTCAGGGTTTTAAATTGATTGGTTTACCTGAGTATGTTCTTCTGTCCCTGTCTGGTCCTGCTCAGTGTCTCCAGTAGCTTTGTTCTCTTTTTCCTGAGCGTGTTCTTCTACACCTATCTGATCCTTACCAGTTTCTTGTCTTTCTAATCTTGTTCTACTTCTTGTTTTAATAACCACATCAGGTATGTCACCACTGGTATCCAGTCCTGCTGAATTGTGCTCGGTTGTTCTTTGTCAGCACCTTCAGAATCTGTTCCTCTAGATTCTTTGACTGTACAACCTTCAGCAGACTCAACTGTTCTAGTCAGTTGTGGTCTCTTTTCAGCAGGGGCTAGAACCTTTTTTGTATGGCGGCATGGATCCAATTGGGCAAACCTGCATACCTGACTGCTGTAGTAGTGACTAGTATGACTTGCCGTAGATCATCCCATCTGGGTATTAGACACGACTTTCTGGTGTGCTTCTTCACTATCACCCAGTCTCCAGGATTCAAATCATGCGCCTGAGCCGGCTGCCTTTCAACTGCGTCTTCTCCAACCTGGCGAGAGACAGAACGCACTAGGTCAGCCAATACTTTGCAATAATCCAATACCAGATCATCAGTTATATTCAGTAATTTATGCCCTGGTATAAATGCTTTTCTCATTGCCCTTTCCATGAGAATCTCATGGGGACTCAATCCTGTGTTTCTGTCAGGAATACTTCTGAGTCCTGTTGGAGGGAGATTTGTTTAAGGGGCAAGAGGGCAGGGGATTGAGCACTGAGCTCGGGGAACCTTCATGGAATGATGGAAGTGAGTTAGGGACAAAAAGGAGCACCTTAATTTGAGCCAGGGTGTCTGGGACCCTTAGGCCTTGGCGCATGTAATCGTAGTCCCAATCGTCGTCTCCTGCCCCCTACAAAATACATTCTTCAGCAGTGGCCATTTCTTCTGGCTCAAAAGACCCTTCTCGAGGCCAGACATTAATTTGTTGAGCATTAGCTTCTATCCACCCTGCCAAGTTTTCTGACAATGGATTGACATAGTAGTCAGACCCTTCTCCAAGTATTACTATTTCATTGGGCGTCAGACAGTTGTTCAATGACGGTGTTGGCCTGTTAAGGGCCTTGCGGTGCAGGGCTCTAGATCAGGTGGTTTGCAGACGTGCTGTACCTGATACATCATATTCATGTGGGATGTCATCAGGGTGCCTATGGTTACCTAACACTGCAAGTCTTTCTATCTCTGTTCTTCTCTGCCTTTTCCACCTGTTTTCTGCCCGTTCAAGCACGTTTGGAAGATCCTGATTATCTAGGCCTAGCTGTGGCGTCACTGGCCTGGGTGGTGCAACTACTGGCGGCGATACCTTAGGTATGCGCAAAGGCTGTTGTGTCATCTGGGAGATATAGTCAATGACAGTTGGCAGAGCTTGGGGTATACTTAAGTTGGCTGTCAGAGAGGTATACAACGTTTACAACGTGCGCGGTACACTGAAGTACCATTACCACGCAGTTATAACAACGAAAGTTGTTACAACGAATTGCGCTGGGTGGCGCTCAAGGATAATAAATCCTTTAATTTACTATCCCAACACCTTTCCTACTATCCACGGGGACTGGTGTTGGAATAGTAAATTATATTTTTTAAATTTGCGCCCCCCCCAACGCAAGTCGTTGTAACGACTTGCGTTGTTACAACCGCGTTGTAATGGTACTTCGTTGTACCGCGCGCGTTGTAGTGACATACATCCGTCAGAGAAGCTGCTGTGTTGTTCTGCAGTGGAGCTACACTTTGGGTTTCCTGATGTAAGTCCATCAATGGCACTTGCTGTGGCAGGATGGTTGGGACCCCATCACTATGTGACCCTGCTAGGCCTGCAGCACTAGCTAATTCATTGAGTGTTGGTTGTACAACAGGAATGTTTTTTACTAAATTGGCCTATGCCACCTATTAGTTCAGTGAGTTGATCCTCTACCCTGTCCACTTGAAATGACAACCGCTGGATGGTTGCGGTATTGCCAGTGGGGCCTCTTGGGTGCTGTTCGTGTGACATGTCCCCTGCTTTTCCACCCGTTCTTTGGTATAAGTCCTGCTCTGTCCTCCACCTGCTAATGTCTGCTTCAGTGACTACCTCAGAGGGATATAGTTCGCTATACCTATTTCCTTTATTAAATTGTAGCAGGTGCTCTTCCTCTCGCTTGGGACCAGTGTTAAGGGGCTGCCACCCATTATAGTTTGTTTGTGTATTGTAATGTTGCTGACCAGGGGAGAGGAATGGGACATAATGTCTAGTTCTTGTCTGTAAGGGGTCGTGATCCTCAGTGTAGAATGTGGGGGCTGGGATGTGGGTACTGTGCTGTGAACCACTAGAGGCCCCATCGCTCTCTGTGTCCTCTTCCTGCTGGTGAGCTGCAGAGTTGAATGCTGGTGTCAGTGTTATGGTAAAGAGCGCGTCAATCTGACCTGGCATTCCTGATGTTGTACCCTGCATCACTGGGCTTTGGGAGCTGTCTTGTGAATCATCAGAGAGGTCTGGGACAGAAATATTGTCATGATCTATGGCTGCCTGGTCATTTGATAAAGGTTCTAAGTCAGTCTTGATAACCCATTCTGGATACATGCCACCTGCGTCATAGGCTGGTGAAGGCACGGTGGGTGCTGGGGCTGGTTTCTCATTGTCCTTAAAGACACTCCACATAGCTACGGTGTCTTTATATTTTTTGAGTTTGCTACCGGAGTACTTCCCCCTCCAGGAATGTTGCAGCACGATCTAGTACTGCCCTATCGAATGTACCATCTTTTGGCCATGGGTTCAGCATATTTTGTGTGAGTTTGTGCAGCTCTTTACAATGTTTCCTGAGCTGTGAAGTTTCTTATCACATGTTGCAGAGGTGTTGCCATTATTCTTCAGCCTTGTCTGCGTTGTGTGTAGAAAGGAGTAATGGTGTAACTCCATTTGGTATTATTATCAGCCTCACCTGCTGCAGATTTGTTGTGTCAATTACCAGGGCTGAAATTAGTGTCAAGTCGACTGTACACATTAGGGGTGAGACCTGAACAGAGGATGGTGATATATACTCAGAAAGGGCAGTAACACAGCTGTTTTCTATATGTACCGTGATCTGTAATCTTAGGTATTGTGGGGGTTGTTCGCTCATCTCCTAGAGCTATCTTTGAGGTGGGCAATTAGTGGCAGCAAAATGACAATACTATTCTCCTTTTAACTGGCGGTTTTGTAAATATGCCCGCAATAATGGGTAGTGCATTGTGGAGGGGTTTCTTTGTAACTGCTCTATGATACTTTGTGAGGGCTGTTGCTGCAGCTGCTCATGCAGCTGCTGGGCACGATGCTCACAAACTAGGGGCAAGTTGGGGTCATGGAGTGCCTGCAGCAATGAAGTGTGATGTTCAAAGCCCAGTGGAACCTCGCTGCTTCCCCAAGCAGTTAGCACTTAGGGGAGAGGATGTCAATCAATCAGTCAGTCAGTCTATATAGCGCGCTACTCACCCGCTAGGGTCTCAAGGCGCTGGGGGGAGGGGTCCATTACTGCTCAAAAAGCCAGGTCTTGAGTTGCTTCCTGAAGAAGAGATGGTGCTTGGTCAGCCGTAGGTGGATGGGGAGGGAGTTCCATGTCTTGGCCGCCAGGTAGGAGAAGGATCTTCCTCCGTCGGAGGCTCTGCGAATGCGTGGTATGGTGGTGAGGGCGAGGCTGGTCGATCGCAGCTGGCGGGTGGGCGTGTAGAAAGTGAGGCGGTTGTTGAGGTACTTGGGGCCCAGGTCATGGAGAGCCTTGTGTGCATGGGTGTGGAGTCTGAACGTGATCCTCTTGCTGACGGGGAGCCAGTGCAGGTCTCTGAGGTGGGCGGAGATGTGGTTGTGGCAGGGGATGTCCAGAACTAGTCGTGCAGAGGCGTTCTGTATGCGCTGGAGTCTTTTGTGTAGTTTGGCTGTGGTTCCCGCGTAGAGGGTGTTCCCGTAGTCCAGTCAGCTGGTGACGAGTGCCTGGGTGACTGTCTTCCTGGTTTCGGTGGGGATCCATCGAAAGATCTTTCAGAGCATGCGCAGGGTGTTGAAACAGGAAGACGAGACGGCGTTGACTTGTTTGGTCATCGAGAGGGAGGAGTCCAGGATGAAGCCCAGGTTTCGTGCGTGGTCCGTAGGCTTGGTGGTGGTGCCCAGGGCAGGGGGCCACCAGGAGTCGTCCCAGGCGGAAGGGGATGATCCCAGGATGAGGACTTCCATCTTGTCTGAGTTCAGTTGCAGGCAGCTATTCTTCATCCACTCGGCGATGTCTTTCATTCGTTCGTGTAGGCTGGCTCTGGTGGTGGCGGGGTCGTTGGTGAAGGAGAGGATCAGCTGTGTGTCGTCGGCGTAGGAAATGATGTTAAGGTTGTGTTGGCATGCGAGGGCCATGAGGGGGCTCATGTAGACGTTGAAGAGGCTGGGGCTGAGCGAGCATCCTTGAGGTATGCCGCAGATGACTTCGGTGGCTGCGGATCGGAATGGGGGAGGCTGACTCTCCGGGTTCTTCCGGCGAGGAACGAGATGATCCACTCCAGTGCCTTCTCTTGGATTCCGGTGTTGCTGAGGCGCTGTATTAGTGTGCAGTGGCAAACTGAGTCAAACGCTGCAGAGAGGTTCAGGAGGATGAGGGCAGCTGTTTCCCCGTTGTCTAGCAGGGATCTGATGTCATCGGTGGCTGCGATGAGGGTGGTCTCGGTGCTGTGGTTGGCTCGGAAACCAGACTGTGAGGGGTCGAGGGATCCGTTCGTCTCAAAGAAGGCGGCGAGCTGTTTGTTGATGGTCTTCTCGATAACTTTGTCAGGAAAAGGGAGGAGCTAAATGGGGCGGAAGTTCTTGAGATCGGTGGGGTCTGCTGTCGGTTTCTTCAGAAGGGCGCTGAGCTCGGCATGCTTCCAGCTCTCCGGGAAGGTGGCGGTGGTGAAGGAGATGTTGATGATGTCCCGGAGTTGGGGTGTGATGATGGAGTCAGCCTTGTTAAAGACGTGGTGGGGGCAGGGGTCGGTAGGGGATCCGGAGTGGATGGTGTTCATCATGCGGGTGGTGGCTTCGGTGTTGACCGGGGTCCAGTTGCAGAGGGTGGTGGTGGGGGGCATTGGTTCGGTGGTTGGGTGCGTGGTCTGTGCGCCGAAGCTGTTGTGTATGTCAGCGATTTTGCGGTGGAAGAATGAGGCGAGTGAGTCGCAGAGGTCTTGCAAGGGTGTGATGTTGTTGTTTCCGGCGCTGGGGTTGGAGAGCTCTTTGACGATGCTGAAGAGTTCCTTGCTGTTGTGGGTGTTGTTGTCCAGTCGTTCTTTGAATGTTGTTCTTTTGGTGGTGCGGATCAGCTGGTGGTGTATGCGGGTGGCGTTCTTGAGGGCTGTCATGTTTTCTCTAGTCTGGTCGTGGCGCCAGGCTTTTTTTAGGGTGCGTCAGTTTTTCTTGGATGTTTTGAGCTTTTTGGTGAACCACGAGGCTTTCTTGCTGCCGGGTCTGCTGGGTGGGTTCTTCAGAGGTGGGAGGTAGTTGGCGCAGTTGGTGAGCCACTGTGTGAAGTTGTGGGCTGCTTCGTTGGGGTCCGTTGCGCTGGCGGGAGGGTTCTGGCTGAGGGAGGTGGTGAGCTAGTTGGCGGTGATCTTGTTCCAGCTCCTGCAGGGAGCCTGTTGCGGGTGGTGGTGGGTCATTTAATTTAATTTAATTGCGGGTTTATATAGCGCTAGAATCGACTCCTGGAGGAGTATCTCCGCGCTTCGACCGCTGGGGAACCCGTCCTGACTCACCCTGAGAGATGGTCCCTAATGGGTATCTCTAAGGTGCGACCAAGCATCCCCGGCGGTCTGGGGGGGCCGTTGTGAAGATGAGGCAAGCTAATGCCCAGAGTTGCCGAGTGCGGTCCCTGACTGGATTAGGCACCGAGGCGAGAATTATCGAGCCCGCTGACCCTGGTCCACCACCCTGCCGCGTCGGGAATCGAACCCTGGTCCCGGGCTGTCTTCTGCTTACGGGTCTGCCGCCTCTAACCAGTGAGCCACACCACTCCACACCAGTGAGCCACACCACTCTCCTGATGTTGAAGTGGACGCAGCTGTGATCAGTCCAATGAAGTCCGGTGGAGTGGCTAAAGGAGATGTGCTTGCTGGAGGGGAAGACGGGGTCAAGCGAGTGGCCGGCGTAGTGGTTGGGGGTGTTCACCAGTTGCTTGAGTCCAAGGTTGGTGAGGTTGTCCAGCAGGGTGGTGGTGTTGCTGTCATTGTTGTTTTCAAAGTGGAAGTTGAGGTCCCCTAGGAGGATGTAGTCAGAGGAGGTGAGGGCGTGCGGGCTGATGAAGTCTGTGATGGCTTCGCTGAATTGTATGCATGGTCCCGGGGGTCTGTAGATGAGAGTGCCTCTGAAGGTGGTCTTGGGGTCAGTGTGTATCTGGAAGTGAAGGGAAAGTGAAGGTGCTCAGCGGCGGTGAGGGTGTCGTCGGAGTTGGTCGTGATGCGGATTGGTGTTTCTGTGGATGATGGCGATGCCTCCTCCGGTTTGGTTGACGCGATCCCTCCGAGTGATCTTGTATCCATCAGACATGGCAATGGCGATGTCGGGGGCTGAGAAGGCGTTTATCCAGGTTTCCAAGAGGAAGGCGACGTCTGGTGATGTTGTGTCGAGCAAGTTCCAGAGTTCGACGGCGTGTCTGTGGACAGAAAAGATATTGAGCAGGATGCACTTGAGTTGGTTGTTGCTGGTGCCTGCCCTTTCAGATGCGGTGCAGGTCCGGAGGTAGGTGAAATTGCAGGCTTGGCAGGTAAAGGATCCGTGGGTGCGTATCGGGGTGGCTCGGTAGCAGGCGGGATTCCAGCCGGGTTTGAGTGCGTTGAGGGTGGTGGCGGCGTAAGTTCGTCGTATGGGCTGGCATCATTGGGGGCCAGGGGTCCTTGTGCTGGGGGCGGTCCAGACATAGACGGGCGCAGACAGGGTTGTCTCAGGCGATCCTCCGGCGCGTCAGTGGCACGCCGCTGCGCACATCCGCTGCGTGGGCGTGCAGCAGCCTGCATTAAGAAGGGTGGAGGGAGGGAAGAGCAGCAGCTGGGAGGCGGGTGGCGAATGGGAGAGGATGGGGGTGGGTCCGCAGGGAAGGCAGTGGCGGGAAAGGAGAGCGGGGGCGGGCGGGGGGAGAAGGGCACTGAAAAATAAACCAACAGCAGTGAACAACAGAGAGTGAGAGGAAAAACAGGCAGGCTAAAGGCAGAAAGGCTTATGAAAAATAAAACGAGCAGAGGCTAAAGGCAGAATACAGTTAAGAGGAAAAACAGACAGGCTAAAGGCAGAAAGTCTTATGAAAAATAACACGAGCAGAGGCTAAAGGCAGAATACAATTAAGGGCAGCAGACAAGCAGAAGGAGGCAAATCGGGAGAGAGAGAGACGGACAGAGGAAGAGGTCAGACTCAATACTTACCGCCCATCACTGGGCCACCAGGGACGAGGCGCAAGCGGGAGCCTGCGGGTGGAGGAGGACCTCGAACTTCCAACAGCAGAAGCGGCGAGGGCAGCAGGCAGAGCACCAGCAGGGAACGCTGGTGCGGCGGGGGAGCGGATCTGGCCTGAGAAAACCACCAGCAGTGAGTGCTGGTGGGTGTAATCAGAGCTCCCATTGCTTACTATACCTCCCACTGACTGAATCGATTTTGTAATGGGGTTTTCAGTAGTATATGATGTTGATGGGGACACCAGTGGCAGTTGTAATGGTATATCTTGAGTGTCCCCCATGGAGGGGGAGCTCTGTGAATACTGTGGCCCCTCAAGTGTAGGGTATGGGCTTAGTGGAGTGGGTCTATAGGCTGACACTGGGAGGCGCAGTTGCACAAGGTGCAGTGCAGATACTCTTACCTCCGTGCCCTGTGTGAGTGTGACTTCCCGCAGGTCCCGCGCTTTAGATATCAAGGCACTTTGACCTTTCTTTAATGTTGTTAGTCTGTGTGCCAGAATTGTGTACTGCTATTATTCTGTTGCCTTTTATATGTAGAACTATCTCAACTGTCTGCTGTTCACTATAGTTCATCTGTGTTTCCTAGTGATGTAGATATATATTACTGTCCTTATGTGTCAGTAGTTAAGGAGGTAGGGTGGTTGAGTAAAAGCTTGTCCCCTAATGCCTCTTTAATGACTAAATAGAATGCTTCTTTAATCTCCTGTTTATCTGGGCCATTATAAACACCTACTGAAGAGAAGTCAGGGAATTGTAGGGCACTAGGATTTTAACTCAAGCAGGCAACAAGGACCTTGCTTCGCAAGGGGTTACGGGGCCAAGAAGTGGTCACTACAGTGGGTATCTCTAATCCTGGTGTTACCATAGAAACCTCCACATATATGGTGCCTGCAGTTGTGTAACCATGTATTCTATTCATTTGTGTGACACTGCTGTCTTTAAAAAAACATATTCTGCAGACCTGAGTGACACCCAGTTATTTTAAGTGGCACAGTGAATGTTCTCTGGTTTTTTCCTAGCGAGTTCTGGAAGTGTTGATGAGGGGGGGCAATCCTGAATGACAAATATGCACACAGGAAAAAAAGCAGAACCAAACAGTATGCCTGTGACAATTGTGGCGCTCAAGATGCTTTAGCTTACAGAATCTCTTCAGTAATCAGTGGCAGATCAATACATGTGGAGATACATAAACACATTTTAAACCTCCCTAGTTATTAAATCTCACCAATAAGCCTGTCTTTTGCATCTGCCAGTGGCCTTCAATATAATGATCACAAAAAGTTTTGCAACAGCACCCTACCTAGTGGGCCCTTGCCCTTTAATGATAGGATTGGTATAGGACCAGTCAACATCAAATTGACAAAAATGTTCTTTTACAATAAATATACATGTGCATATAATCAAGCAAAGAATCAACAAACAATCAATGTGCATCTAGATACTATGGTCTCACTAAAGACAGCCTCTACCAGCCAGTGGCTTTCAATACAATAATCAAGGGATAACAATAATCACAGAAAAATCCTGCTGCTATACCTAATAAAAACCTCTGTATATACCAATAGACACTAACCAATAACATACAGTCCTGAAAGTACCTAATAATTAGCAAACATTTTGTACATGGGTTTCAGAAAGAAAGCAATGCATGTGGTTTTAGTGTTTGTATTTTTAAACCATAATTGCGTACTATAACCACTTGAGGGTGATAAAGTGCTTCCTATGATAATGGTGCACACAAAAGAAGACACAAAGCAAAAAAAAATACATTTAACTGGCGATAATATATTATTTACTTAAAACACTTAAACATCCGGGGGAACCACTTCAGAATTTTCTAAACAGGAGATATCCAAGAGCCCGTTAATTAGGCGGATTTCCGTAATCAACCTCTTCCCTATTAGCATTGAAATAGTGGTCTCCTCTGAATTGTCAGAGAAGCACCAAAATGACTGCTATTTTTACTCCTCCCTACGCAGCTACAATAGGGGTATCCTTAGAAAAGCACATAGATAACCACTGAAAGATGCCAGACGCAATCTTTCCTGGCTTTAAAAAAGGCACAGTAACAAATTATAACAATAATGAGGTAAAATGAGCACTGAAAGATGCCAGACGCAGTCTTTCCTCTGGCTTCACGAGAGGCACAGTAATAACATGTGTCTATTTCTAGAAAGATAAACACATAAATCACATAACTTCCTAACTTCACTCTCTGGCTCAGAATTCCACTTCGCACATAATTTCCCTCAGCTTGAGAGTTTTAGCGAGACCAGCTAGACAGTGAAAAGCAGAAAGGGACGCAGATGTGTCACAAGCGTTTTTTATAAAACTGTTACCAAAAAAGACACAAACACATCAGGCAGTCAACATCAACTTACCAGGAGGCACGATTGTTTAGTCGGCGTCTCCTCCCGGTCCCAGCTGTCTCCTGTATGCGGGTGATGCAAATCCGAGTCACGGCACTAAATGTTGGAGGGAGATTTATTTAAGGGGCAGGGTGATAAGTACAGAGTTCGGGGAACCTTCACAAAATGATCGTGGGAGTGAGTTAGGGACAAAAGGTGCACCTTAATTTGAGCCGGGGTGTCTGGGAACGCTCGCTCTAAAAATGGAGAAAACAAATATATGAGCCATGGAATCTGAGGCTGAAAGTTTAACAGTTTTATTAAGAAGATGCAACTTCAAGAAACTTCAAAATAGGAGCAAAAAAATTATGAAGTTCTGCATCCAGTGCTCCGCATTCACAGATAGCCACCTGGATCAGTTTGCATTTCTGTATGAAAGCTTTTAAACTGTTATCTTGGAATACTCATGTCTACCTAAAAGTGAGCAGTCCTGCAATTACAATACACACATTTTAAATGTAAAATAGGAGAATACAATAGTCAGAAGAGAACATAGCAAATATAACATGTCATATGTCAGAATATAAAATAGAACAGTACACTTAGAATAAATTGTAAATTGTACAAGAGCTGTTGGGGAAAACCCACACAGTCTGTCACCTACATACAGACGAGGAGTAGTCCAATGATGTCTCTGTGGGTACCCTTTTTATATTCTTTAAGGCGGTGAGAAGTAGCTTTGGTAACGTCCTCTCACACCACTTTTACCTATGTCACTTATAGCATGGTTCACACTTTTTTTCCATACAGGTTGGTGCCTTTCCCATTAAATGTGGCACGTAAGCTAGGTGAAAGGTCATTTCTTAGGCTAAACTTTTGTCGTGAATTGCATATGGCAAGCAGAAAAATGTGTATTGTAAAGGGATTTTATATATATATTTATATATCAGCACGCCCTGTGTTGCCACATTCATCACCTCAGCTTGACACATGTGCCGTGGTAAACTTCACTAATTTCATGTACAGGCCCAGGATGCGGTCTGCTATATGTCGAAAGAACAGGGGGATGTTGAACTTTACGACAGTGAACTTCGCACACGAGTGGGGTGGGGGCTCTTTAGTTTGGAGCAGGAGGCCTCACAGAGAGAGGAGCTGGATAAGATTTGGATCAGACATGCCTTCAGCCTGCTATACAGAAAAATGGCAGAACTATGGTCAATCTAACAAAAGGCCTACATATTGAACAGAATGGCATACACAGGGGTTTATGCTGGCTGAGTGATAAGGATGTCCCAGGGTATTTGTTATACGGTAAAACTGGTCCCTCACTCATTCCCCATCCAGACAAGAGGCAATGCATCTGGCCAATCCATTGATGTGGATGCACGCATCTTTGCCAGTCTTGACTTGATTGTGCCTTATAATTGCTCTACCACTCCAAAAGCCTCTGGGCGGTGTGCACAGTGTTGTTTCTGTTCAATTTTAAATGCTTCACAGATTAATCGAATTACTTCATTATTCCAATGACGTTCTCTATCTGATTCCAATGTTACTGGAAAACCAAAACGTGGAATTAACTCTCTGAACAACAACTTGCCAACTGTTATGCTGTCATTTCTCATAGTGGGGTATGCCTCCACACATCGTAAAAACAAAAACACACTATGACAAGGACGTACTTCATTCCAATGCATTGGTGGTAACTCTATAAAGTCAATATGTAGTCTTATGAATGGTCCTTCTGCTTTTCCAATTTTCCCCCCAACTGCCGACTGTTTTCCTGTCTGGGTTTATTTGTTGGCATACTACATATCTCTGGTAAAGACTTTCTGCGACTACCCTAAACATTGGGTTATACCAATCTTGTCTAAATAGTCTGATCATAGCGTCCCCGCCTACATTAATGTCTCCATGGTACATTCTTGCAAATTGAGAGTGCAAGCAGTCTGGCATGACTGGATTTCCATCAGGGTACCCCACACATCATCTTCTGCCCTACTTTCAAAACCTGATTTTATCCATTTTTCCATCTCGCTCCCTTCTACCTCATCCTGTAAGTGTCTCACCTCATCCCATGTTTTGAAAGCTGAGAATAGCATTTTCTTGTGCAATGACATAATATTTTTTGCACAGTATTGAGCAACCAGGTCAGCATATCGCTTACCAGCCGCAATTTAGTCATTTCCTGACAGGTGAGCAGGACACTTGACCACTGCTATTTCTTTTGGCAATTGTATTGCTTCCAACAGTTCTTTCACATATTTCCCATTTCAAATAGGGGACCCTGAAGAAATCAGGAATCCCCTCTGCATCTAAAGCTGGCCAAAGTCATGCACAACCCTGTAACCATATTGACTATCAGTAAATATGGTCACTTTTTAGTTTTTCCCAATTTTCCATGCTTTTAATAAAGTTATCAAATCAGCTACTTGTGCAGACTTGACTCCCGGTAAACAGGAGGCTTCAATGATTCCAGATATTTTGCAAACAACATAAGCTGCACTTAGTCCTCCACTTTCAAGTCTTAAGCAAGAACCATCAACAAATAGTTCATGGTCTGGCTCTTTCAGAGGCTCTTCCTGTATGTTGGGGCGGGGCTTAGTACACATTTCAGTTTCATCTAAGCAATCATGTTCTGCTTCATCTTTTACTTCCTCACAACATGAGTCTGGCAATAGAGTCACAGGGGTCACCATAGTACACCTGATTACTGTCACATTTTCTGCACCCAGAATTATTATTTCATACTTAGTCATCCGACTTGCAGTAAGATGCTGTGTTCGAGTTCTTGTTAACAGAATCTCAACTGAATTGTAGCGCAGTTCCTATATATCCCCAATAGGCACTGTGCATTGGAATAATATAACCTATAGGTTTGATGTAGGACTGAGGTCGACTAGGTCTCTATCGAATATATTAAACTTAATTGTGAGTGCCAGCTAGCTCAGAGGTCACTAGAAACTTTCTCGAATACACAAGAAGGGATTTGTTTCTGACACCCGCATAAATATGACAACTTTGTTTACCCAAGAATTAGAAATGTATCTCTAGAGTCGTGGAAATAATAGATAGATATTTTACTTAGTTAATCGTGCATGCTTTGTTTCATCAGAGGTGTAGAGAAATAGCGAGACGGGCATTTTCAATAAAAGGATTGTAGGAAGTGAAATCCTTGCATCAAATAAAATGAATAATCCTAATTCTGTTGTGAAGATGTAAGATTTATTCCATACAGAAGACCCACGACTGAACACATCAGGAACTGCCACTGGACTGAAATATGCATCATAACAATTCTAGAATATAGAATACATAGAAACAGAGCAACATGCCTAACTTAAAGGAGTACACTCTCTACACCCCCCCTTCCTATAATATATTACACCAAAAATAAAAAATAAAATAAATAAAAAAATGTAATAATAAACAAAATCATTAGAACGGACAGGATTCCTGATGCGAGAACTACATCTAATAGTTGCATGATCTCCAGAATCCCCAACAGAATGTTGTAAACTTTCAACATTAGGATGAATGAGAAGAAACACTAAGCTCAATACTACTCTTCTGAGGAAGAACCTCAAAATCACACCAACTTGAATCAGCTTGTTTTAAGGATCTTTCGTAAATTATTTTTGCTTGTTCTTTAGAAATTCTAATAACAGCGTTTCTGTTCCACCAACCACGGTCCTGTAACATCACAGCCATTTTTGAAACTTTCAAAATTTTAGCAGGCACTGAAAATTTTGATTCACGCTTTGTAATTCTTATTGGTTTCTTTATGATTACCCAATCGCCAGGAGACAAAGAAGTAACTTTAACATGTTTTCTTAAATCAATTTTTTTTTATAAGCAGCTTGTTTACACTCAACTTGTTTTCTGATTTTGTGTAAATCCACATTCGGACTTTCATCATCCACTTTACTTTTTAACCAAGCAGGATTAAGAGATGAAATTGGTTTTCTCCCTCTAATCAATAAATAGGGAGAGACACCTGTGGTAGAATGGGGAGCAGTATTATAACTCCACACTTTCTGACAAAGATACTTGCAAACATCTAAATTATTAGAAACAGCGGTTTGGATACCTTCTTTTAGCAACCGGTTACCTCTGTCCACCAGACCATTTGAAGAAGGACTGTACAAAGGAACCAAAACATGTTTGATTGAAACATCACCCAAGAAACTTTCAAACTCACTAGAGACAAAATGAGTTCCATTGTCCGTCACAATTTCCACCGGAAAACCTTCAACCATGAATAAGCGTTGCAAAAAATTGACCGCAGAACCAGAATCAGACCTCTTAACAAATGAAAAATAGAGCCATTTTGAAAAGTAATCAATGACCACAATCAAATACCTATTTTCAGAGCTAAGCAAATTAAAAGGACCTGTAAAATCCAATCCCAATTTTTGCCAAGGACCAGAAGGCCATTCAACAGGACATAAAGGTGAAGTAGACAGGTGCCAATGTTTATCTGAACGTAAACATTCTGGACATTTATTAACAAAATCCTTAACTTGTCCATCAATGCCGAGCCACCAGTACGTATCCTTTATCTTCCTGACTGTACTTGAAGTACCTAAATGCCCCTCGTGAGCAAATGAAATGGTCTTTAGACAAATACCCTCTGGAGGAACTATTTTGTCTTCCCTAACCAAGATATTGTCTACAACAGACAAATCTGCCGCAACCTGCGCAAAACATCTATCTTGCATAGACATACTCCGATCACAGGGCCAACCATGCACCAAAAAGTTCTTAACTCTTTCAAGACAAAGATCCTTTTTATCTGCAGTTAACCAGTCATTTTCTGAAATTTTACTAGATTGTGTCAGGTCACTTATGTTAAAAGCAACATCAAAAATCATTACCTTTCACATCAGATGTAGTGTCTGTTACTTCTAAGGGAATACGAGACAAACAGTCCGCCCTAACATTCTTTCCTCCTGGAATATAATTGATGTCAAAATTATATTCCTGTAACATAGCTAACAATCGGACTAATCTGGAAGAAGCTCTATTAGAAAAGCTATCACCTAGCATATAAATCAGAGGCTTATGATCAGTAAAAAGTTTAAACCTACAACCCCAAATGTACATGCGGACCTTTTCAACTGCCCAACAACATGCTAAAGCCTCTCGTTCTATTGTGCTATAATTGGACTCAGCACTATTTAAAACTCTCGAAGCAAAAGGTATAGTATATTCTTGGCTATCAATCATTTGGCTCAGCACAGCCCCTAAACCTTTAGAACTAGCGTCTACTGTGACCATAGTAGGCTGTCCATGAGAAAATGCTCTCATTGCTGGTGCTTCCAAAATCAACTTCTTAACATCAATAAAAGCTTCTTGCGTATCAGTAGACCAAATGTATTTCGCATTTTTTTAAAGCAAATTTCGGAAAGGCTGTACAATCAATGCATAACTCTGTACAAAACAAGCGTAATATTCACTCAGTCCTAGAAATGCCCTCAAAGCATCCTTATCTTGCGGTCTCGGAGCACCTTTGATGGCATTTATAAGAGACAGTTTGGGTTTTATACCATGCATAGAAATATTATGACCCAAGTAATCTACATCTTGAGTAATATACTTACATTTGTTTTTATTTACAGTCATACCAACACTCTCAAGCTTTTGCAATACCTGTTCCAGAAGATTGTAATGAGATGCTAAAGTAACAGAATGAACCAAATTATCATCCTGAAATGCTTGTATGCCGTCAATGTTAGAAAATAACTTATCCATAAGGCGTTGGAACACACTGGCAGCGGACGCAAGTCCGAATGGCAAGGGTTTGTACATATAGACTCCTAACGAAGTAATGAAAGTGGTTACATTTTGGGAATCTTTAGCTAAGAGAATCTAGTGGTACGCAGATTTCAAGTCGATAGTTGTAAAATATCTGCTACCAACTAAATTCGCTAACATTTCCTGAATTCTTGGCAAAGGATGGCAATCAATAAGGATATTACGGTTCAGTGCCCTCAAATCAGCACAGAGACGAATCTCCCCTGAACTCTTACGTGCTACGACCCTAGCAGAAACCCACTCAGATGATTCTACAGGAGTAATAATGTCTTGAGAACACAAGTCTGAAAGCATTTTTTTAAGATCATCACAAGCAGATAATGGAATGGGTCTACATTTCTGAACAACAGGAACTGTGTTCTCCTTAAGAACAAGTTGTGCTGAAAACAATTAACTAATCCAACTTTATCAGAGAACACTGGAGCATATTTACCTAATAACTCTGATAAAATAGGGTTATCAGTAGTTATAGGAACCTTATCAAAAACAGAGAGAATTGGAAGCTCACCCAAAACAACTGGATCTGTATGCCCGGGTTTCAGCATAATTCCCAACTTCGCCTGATCCTGCCAGCCCAATATGTCATGACCGTCAACAGCCACATATACTTTTGTAAAAATTTGTCTCCCTTTGAAATTAATAGAATCCGAAAAATAACCACACATAGTGATATCGAATTCACCAAAAGCCTTTAGATTCACATCAGTAGGCTTCAGTAAAACATTGCTCCAAAATTTTTCGAAGGTTTTTAGATCCAAGATGGTGATTGGAGAACCCGAATCGGCCATAACATTGATATTGATTACTCCAATCAACATATTGCATAAAGGACCCTTACACTTTTTCGTGTCACTATCCAAAGTATTAATCTCTATAGTAAATAGCGAATTGCTCATAGCTTGGCACAATTCATCCTCATCTATTTCAAGAGAATTTAACTTTTTCTTATATTTTGCAGTTCTACACATAGTATTAAAATGCCCAATTTTCTTGCAGGTGATACATTTTGTTTTATGAGCTGGGCATGTAGGATTCTTGCCCATATGGTATTTAGAACCACATCTATAACAGAACCCTTTACTTTCAAAATGTACATTGGTGTTCTTAGATTTAGTAGCCACAACAGCAACATTGGGATCATTGCCTTTTATACTGGCGGAAGAATCCACAGTTGTGAATTTACCAGAAGCATCTTGTGTCAAAATGTTTAAAGAGACTACAGACCTCTGAATACTACGAGCGATGTCCATAACCTCATCTAGAGATGGATTTTTACAGGTTAAGATGCGCTCTTGAATTTTTTTATTGAAACAGTTTAAAACCAACTGATCCCTTAATGCTGTATCCAAATAATCACCAAACTGACATTTAGAAGCTAAAACTCTCAAGTCAGCCAGGTAATCCTCTATTGACTCATCTTGCATTTTCTTTCTCTTGAAGAAAACATGCCTTTCTACCATGACAGAAGGCTCATCAACGTAATTTCTTCTGAGCCTAGCTAATGCCTCTCTGTAAACATTCCAAGCGTCATCACCAGATGGTGCTGCTACAACAGGCAAATTGTCAAAGACATCATGGCCAGCACTACCTAAATGATTTAATAATAACTCTTTCTTGAGGCAGCATATTTAGTGGCATCAATAGCTTCAAGATAGTTGTCAAAAACTCTAAACCACTTGTGCCAAGGCACTAAAGGTTTACCAGGAACTTGTAGAAATGGAGGCGGTTGCAACATGTTATTTGAAGAATCAGAAGACATTTCTTCTAAATAAACATACATTGCTGAAAAGAAATCAAAGTTAAACAGTATGATAAAATCAAGCAAGCATATCAAATAAAAATAAAATATATTTTTTTAATATTTAAATATATATATATATATAAAAGTGCAGTATCATAAAATATGTAGAATAAGTTTTAAAAGTCACCATATGATTTGTTTTATCCAATAACGTGTGCTTATCACGGAAGTATAAGCACTGGCAATGGAGAAACGAGGAAGTGTCTTCAAAACGAGGAAATAAGGTGAAATATGGAGATATTTCCTTCAATTCCTCTCAAATAACCTTTTCCGCAATGAAAATGGTGATTAGAAGCTTGAAAGTCTTTTCACTTACGATCTGCGCAGCATCCAAGCTGCAAAATAAATCAAAGATGGCTCCTTGACGTGACCTCCACTTTCGAACATGACGTGATGACACAGTAGCTTGACCTTAGTAATTAAGCATACCATACGTCACAGCAGAGTAAGGAGGAAGACAGAAGCGCTGATGTTGGAATGCAGAGCACGAAGAGAGACGCGCTGATTGTAGACGCAGGCAGAGATTCTTCGCTCGAGGAAAAAATCGTTGGGCACAAGGCAAGTCTTTTTATTGTCACGTAGAGTCAATTAAAGTGCTGAAATATGGGCAGAGTTGAAAAAGTTCACTGAAATATCTCTAGACACGTAGATGTGTCAATATACTGAATTTACAGTGCTCTATTTACCGCGCTCTAGTGTTCATTAAAATGAAAAATAACACTAATGTCGGAGCGATTTTTATGGTTAGACTCAAGTTAGCACATGAAAAGAAATAAAGCCAACGTTGGAGTAAAGACCGGTATCAAACCGACAATATTAAAATGAAACAATACCTTAGAAGAGCGAGTAAATAGTCCAAATTAGTGTCCATGAATCCTTTTCATAAAGTTGAAATAATGTCCATCCAAAGTCGGTGGGTCTTTAAAACGTTGACAATAAATGTAGGAAGTGAAATCCTTGCATCAAATAAAATGAATAATCCTAATTCGGTTGTGAAGATGTAAGATTTATTCCATACAGAAGACCCACGACTGAACACATCAGGAACTGCCACTGAACTGAAATATGCATCATAACAATTCTAGAATATAGAATACATAGAAACAGAGCAACATGCCTACCTTAAAAGAGTACACTCTCTACAAGGATTTATTGAACAGTCTTCTTTCTCATGCAAGTAAAGTGAACTGCTACAATCGTGATGCAGGCTGCAAAGTATAATGCGTACAGCGTGAAGAGTATTCTAAAATAATACTGTAAAAGCATTGTACGGTTTCTATACCATAGATAAATACATACTTAAATAACAAAAGCTAAAAGTACTCAACTGGTGCTTCTAAAATATGCCTACCCCAATGTACCTAACTTAAGTCTTGTACGAGGGAAGAAGTAAGTGTGGCGTAGCATAAGTTTAGTTTTCTTTGCCAAGAATCTATCCAAGATTTCTCTTAGGGTCTAGTAATCAGCTCTATACCTTAGTTGTAGAATGAAGGAGGTCTGGTATCTCTTGTCTCAGGACTCGATTTCCCAACACCCCGTGAGGGGAGCTTAGAAACACTGGAGCTGGATTCTCGGTGAGAGAAAGGACAGCGTCTCGATCAGTGCATCAGCTGGAGGGTCGGCTTCATTCGGCACTTGCTATACCAAGCTGCGTCAGGCAAATAGATAGTCGAGCTGCTCCAAACCAGTGTGTGTTTGCTAGAGTAAGTGAAGGCATATTTATACCTTGAAGGTGCCTAGTTTGCCTAGTTTGACGTAAAGTCAGGCATAATAACAGTAAAGAACCCCAAGGGAATGGTAGTTCCTTCTAAACTCCATGAGTTCTTGGACAAATCAATTTCAGTTTCATGAAATACGTAAAATACGTAAGCCGATTTTCCAAGAAATCGTTGTGGCTTTTTGGTACGCCTGTATTTAGACTGCAGGGGCTTTATCTAAATATGGGTATGATTTCTATGCCTATATTAGGGCAATGTGAATTGTACCTTTATAAGGGCACGAATTTGGAATTTTCGCTCGGATCCTAAAACGCCATACAACACCCACTCCACTTTATTATGTTCGACATTACTAAATTTTAAGCATTTAAAACATGTCTAAAGCATGATGTGTAAAAACCCCACCCAAAATACATGAAATGCATGTACACGAAATTAAATGACCATTTGTGCTGTACGCATTCTAAAAACAATGTTTTCATTCAAAGCATATAGTATGACATTGGAAATGCTATCCGAATGAACCATGAAAGTACATTTATGAAATGGCTCTTAAATACAGACCATTCCATGACATAATATATAAATAGTTTTGGTTGTGGACAAGTTCACATATGGTCTCTTGGAAGTATTAAAAGAATTCTTGTTCTCTATGAATAGTTCTACTTTAAGCAGATTACTTTGTGCCCCAAAAAAAAAATCAATTTTGGAAAAAGTCAAATTGTAGAAAAATAGAGTTCCAAAGTTAGAAGTTTTGTTTTGAAAAGGGAAGGTCGAATATAGAGTCTCATAGAACGCTGTGTACTATCTTCAAAAGTCAGTCTCATTGTTTGGAGAAAACATCGAATCTTCTAAGCTGGTAAAGAATTCGTATACCACAGTAGGTGAAAGTTGTAGCACTTCTGTAAGCAGACCGATTGCACAAAAATGTGAAGCATTGCCGTCAGCGTCAGCCGCATTAGCAATGTTCAATGGAGATGGAGATGGTACCTGTGTGCCTGTCGATCTACGTATCTCACCGGCAGCAGATTGCGTCTGTGAGACCTCAATGAATGCCGTCATCTGGATTGGCAGCCACTGAGGACAACACAATGCATGGGCCGTTACCGAACCAAGCAAAGTATCAACATCCGTTGGCCGGACTGATGGAAGTATCAGACGGATGTCCAACATGCATTCTTATCCACATAGCAGGCATCACAGTACAGGTAAGATGCAATCTTGCCAGATTGGTCGGAATGATAGAAACCACATGGTATTCAGATCTCTAAAACGAGCCAAGCCCAGAATCTGACCATGTGCTCACGACACTTTATTGTCAGGAGAGTGTTCTCTATGGTAATCTCGGTGTCACTGGTGGCTGGACTTGCCATATTTGAGCAGAAGGAACAAAAATAGTATTCCTGCTACGAGTCCCAAAATGAGAGGCAGGCCGCCGAACACAGAGTGCACGAAGTTTGGAAATATGCAGAGGACTGCTTCAAATGGTGCTAACAGTCCCGAAAAAACTGTCTTAGTTACATGTACAATACCACTGGTATCAGACATGTTTAAGATACAACCTAACATTTCTACGAAATGTATAGGGCAGTTTGTGGATAAAAGGGCATGTATCTCTGCAGAGGACCTTGCAACTTGTAGTTCATACGTCTCTTTGGACGAGGTCAGTGGCACAGTTTTTTGTAAAAGAATGGCTTTCATTCTGCTTAAAGTATCAATTCATATGCAAGAGAGGTTCAGTGAAGGCCATAGTGGCGACTCCCCATCTGTCTTAGTTTTAGGAAACAATACTTGCATACAAGTGACCCTGGATGACACAATTACGAGATAGGCTATTCCTGGCAACATGCCACAGCGGCTGTGATCATTCAACATAATATAACTACTGTTACAAAGCTGCCTAAAAATTGGATCTATCACTGCAGCTGGAGAACCTTGCAGGTGGCAGGATAAGTTGGCCGAAGAACCGTCACAGGCTCAGTGTAAGTTAATACCCTGACATAAAAGTGTACCGCTTAGTGCTCTTTTGCAGTTTGTACCACTAAGAAAAACTTCTTTTCCCCCACTCCAACATCTGTGTGTATATGTAATTCCTAGGTTGACTTAATGTATTCTTTACCCAACCTTTCATACATGCCAGCTGTTTCAAACAATAATGAAAATGGAAAATTGTGACGGGCAGAGTGATTGTTCCATGTATTAGCCATTCTGTTGCAGGTTTTTCTGAAACAGTTAATGGTAATCTTTCCAGTGTTTCAATGCTCAGCACCTTATAGTCTGCTCCTCTTTGTGCCAAAGTGATTTGTTTATCTGTAAAGTAAAATACAGAAAACAATGACGTGGTGTTGATTAGACACCATGGCACATATGCAGAACGAAGATTTTGTAATGTCCAGCCTAAAAGCATTATAGAACGCAATTGTGACTGTCCATGCTGTAGCATGAGCAAGTCCTGTTCCATTATGTCTATGGCAGAGGATACTATGCTGTCCAAAGAATAAATTCTGGATGACAGAGTTGTTAACCCATTGTCAACTACAGAGAGAGATTTCTCTAAATTAATACGATCAATTTATCGTATTCGTTCTGTAGTCTCTGCTTGTGTCGCTTTCCAAGCTTCATTATAAATGGCATATATACCAGCGTATACAAAACGTTTATGACTCCTTTTCGCAGGACCCTGTAAGAGGTCCCTTAAATCAACGCCATCTTTAAGTAAAGATAAGTGTTGTTTTACCTCTATTAGTGTAGACTTTTGTTGCCACTCAAAGCACAGTTTTCCTACACTGTATGTTGTGACTATCCCTGGATGTTGTCTCTGGACATATCTTGGATCTGGTCTAGTGAATGTAAACCCTTGTGTTTTATTCAGGAATCTATCTTGACAGTTGTTTGTGTCAGTGGGCCAGATTAACCATTTTTTTCAATCAGGATCAGTTCTGTTTTTTAGGAAAAATAGTTTTTACGTCGATCCCTCCTTCCGTAGTGTTTTTACTATCAGGTGTAGGTGTAGATATGGACGGTTTGTTCAAATCTTTTATCTTAGCTAGGCCAAGATAGGATATATGTAGGACACTGTTGTTTAAAAACATTATTCGTTCAAGGATAATGCAGGCTCGAAATAAAGCTTCCATTCCCTGCACCTGCCAGTCTTTTGTGCTCCGGACAGTTTTTTTTTCAATGTTGTCTCTCCAAAAGCCAAAACCTAACGAGGACAGTTGGGTATAAAAGGCTACAGAATAAATGTGCTTAGTATTAGTCAACATACTTTCATTCCTGTCTTATTAACATTTCTAAAGTAAAATGTTTCCGGATTTGAGACATTAAAACCTGAGAAGTATGGACATTTTTCATTAAATGTTTTTGAGCTACCCTTTGGTGGCGTTGGACAGTGTTCCTATTGATTAAAAGTATAAACATTTCTAGGGTTTGCAGATTTGTGCAAATAATGATGACCATAGTGATTATAACAGTACATTTGTTCATAATCTGATGAACCTTCTAAGTATTCATGTTTTGTAAATTTTGCAGACATCTCTAAGTCTGACATCATATTATTAACAGTCTCAAAGTCTCAATCATCAGAAAATGTGCTAGGTGTAACAAAGTCACTCAAGGAAACCTTGAATTGGTGTGGAATCATCAACAGCTCTGCAGGACCAAAGATGTAATTATCAGTTCTGTCCCAAGCGTTACCACAAAGTAAAGAAACGGCTGTGATGTTCACTGATGTCAAGTCTCTTTGTTCACGATGAGATGATTTGTGTGGCTTGAGGAGTAAGTTGATGTTCTTACTTGCTGTGTCCATTTTACTATATCTTCCATTTATCAGCATTCCCAAACTTAATATAAGAATCAGCCAAAGTAGAAGAAAAAGTACCCCTAGCACAATCAAAAGTTCAACCCATGGTGAAAGAGATAAGTATTTTCTAGTTGATGGAAAAGATCTGCTGCTTGTTCTTTTTAGTGTTGTATTTGCTGGCGTCGTTTCAGGTTCACTGGGATCCTCGGAAAACATATCAAAGTTAATGAAATAGCCAGAGGCAGTTCTGTCAATGGTAGGTATTGCATCAGAATTATTTGAAATCACTGGAGCTACTGGATCCTTTGTCATATTAGAATAGTCAGATGCTATATCATTGTAGACAGGGGTTTCTTGACAAACTGTCATTTGGGTTTCAAGATGCACAAGTTCCATCGCTTTATTGCTTAGTCCTTCTTTTCGCACTGCAGATTCCTCAAAGGTGATGAGTCTCTCAGTTTGAACCTCTAGGATAGTAGCCTGATTTGGTCGTCTGCTACATCTTTGGAGTCCACTTGGCCTACTACTAATGATTGGCCACATGATGTGGTTTTACCAGATCGATAGACACAAACCTGTTCTCCTTTCTTCCAGCAAGGGGTCGCAGTAACACTGTTCTTGATCCGTGTATTGCTAGTACAGGTACTGGTTGTCTGTAAGAAGGCCCAAATTCCTTCTTATCCACGATCTTTTCTCTGATCTTTTCCCCAATCTTTGGAATCCAAGCAGGCCTTGCTGGGATGGGTGGTTCCCCTTCAGTGGTTGTTGGCTTCTGTAATGTGTTGCTTTGACTTCTCCTTGTTTCATTTAAGTCCTGCAAAACAGCCAAACGGTCTTTGATATCAAAGGGTTTTTGTTCTACCACTGAAGTGTGACGCTCAAGGTCCTGGACAATCATTCTAGTACCAAAAAGGATTTCATATGGAGTGATTCCACCCAGAGAATATCTTGGCAGATTATTTAGACTACGTTGGACACTTATTAGATGTTTGACCCACCCGTCACCCGAGCCTAATACCCTAGCTGTTATAGATTGCTCTAAGTCCCGTTTTTTTCTCTCCACTACAGAATTTCCCTCGGGATGGAATGGACAAGAATACCGCAATGCAACGCCCAGATTGGCAATTGGCCTCCTTGTAAGCTTTGGAGCTAAACGCAGGACCCTGGTCAGAATGGAGCGTGCCGACTGCTTATGTGCCGATAAAGATTCGGAAATCTTTTATAACAGTTCGGGCGTCAGCCTAGCGCTGAGGCCACATCCAAATGAACCTGGAACATGAATCCACTGCGACCATGATATATTTGTAGTTACCATCCCTCTGTAAGGGACCGCAGTGGTCCAGATAAACTATTGTCCAGATAAACGCATGTTAATGGTTTATCTGAAATTAAAAGGGGCGTCTGCGCCGGACGTGTCACTGTTGAAACCTTCATTTTCTGGCAGATTTCACATTCTAAAACATAGTTTCTGGTCTGTTTCCTCATGTGTGGCCACCAGTATCTTTGTTTTAACAATAACACTGTGGCAGAAACACCTGCAAGCCCTTCATGTGCTGCTAAAATTAGTCCTAATCTATGTTCCATGTTTGGAATTACTCTATCCCCCACTCCAGGGATTCGAGCAAAAGGAACGGAGTCGGCATCAATTATGTATGAATATTCGAGTGGATATTTTAGAGGTAATGCTGCAACGCTGCCTTTGCTTGTGGCATTAACAGCTAGCATTATTTTGCCGTCTAGTTTTGTTTCCAAACGAGTGATTGCAGCTACGGAAGCTGCTTGCACAGCTTCCCTGCAACGTGAACGCCATCAACGCTGATGACTCAGTGTATGGATCACGTCAGTCTTTTGTAGTTCTTTCTGTGAATTGAACCACTTGTTCCTGAAGCAACTTATGCTTGATTGTGCCCCATTTTGCATCTTTGAAACCGTTTTGAATCCAATTCTGCAAATATTCATAGTAAGATTGAAAGCAGTAATATGAATCACACACTATGAGTGTGGGGAATTCACGATCGGTATTTTCAAGTGCCATCTTAAATGCTTGTAGTTCAGCTCACTGAGCTGTACAATCTCCAAGAGATTGAGTTTTTGTGACCATAGGTCGGAATTTACCATTGCGCCAGCGACCTTTAACAATCAAGCATGGAGCACTATGACCTTGTTTAACCCCAATAGCGGGTTGTGCTGATCCGTCTGTATAAATTATACATTGATACTTTTCTTGAAGCAGAATCTAAGTGGGCAGAGAACATTCTTGTTCGTATTGTAGAAATTCTTGTGCTTTCAAATAGGGGTCAAAAACTTATTCAACATCTGTTGCAGCAAGAGAGTTAACCCATTGTATCCATCTTGGATGTAAAGCCTGCTTTTTATATAATGCTGGAACCTGGGCTACGGCCCATTTTCTGGCATAGGTGTATTTTAAATGAATTGGAATGTGATTGAAGAAGACTGGCATCATGATGTCTTCGCCACATGGGCAATCCCTGACAAATTTTGGTGGCCAGTCTTTTTCAGCTAGAACAATGTCATAACCCTTAGAGAGCTTCTCCCAAAAGAGTGCTCTTATTTTCATAGTTATGTCCCCCTCTATCCAGAGCGTTACTTCATATAACTTATGGGGTACACTAACCCTGGTATCGGCAGTTTCAACTTGGATGTACTCATTCAAGTCCACTGTCTCCAGATGATCCTTCAAGATCTTGCGAGCTATAGTGACTTCTACTGCGCTGTCCAGCATTGTCTGGGCCCACTTCCCGTTCTTGAGTTGTGTACTCAAGATCCTCGGCATGTCTGATTTTTAGACCTGCTACCTTCTTTTTGGTGAATTAATCTTTCTTATTTTTTTGAACGTGTTGATCTTCTTTGGATTTCACGCGCTCTACCTTGTGTTCTGACCGTCCTCTTCTTTCCGATTTCTGTTAGGAAGTCTGAAAGGTACGAGACGAACGTGTATCAGTATCTTAATATCTATCAGGTTTTTTCAAATTATCCCTGTTCCTGAGTTATACCTCTTTTCAGAGGGCTCCTTTTGAGGAGACCTACCTCGACATTCAGAACGCTTCACTTTAAAAGTTTGTTTAGTGTTCTCCCACTTCTTTTCAGGAGTAGTGAGAGTGTTTTTAACAATGACTTTTTCAGGACCTTCTGTTAGTTTTGGTTTGACTGGTTTCCCACCCAAACTATCTCTACCTAGTTCATCATAGGATTTTCCAATTATTCTGGACAGTTCATATAGTTGCTCAGTTACAGCAAATTGTCTTAATTTTTGCCGGATCGCCACAGACGCTGCTTCACCTTTAATATTAGCTAATATTATAGCTGAGACCTGTTTAAAATCTCTCAGTAGTTTCATACCCAGATTTAAAGCAGGCTCTGCCCCATATTCATTTTGAATCTGTTTCAGGACATCTCGTATTACCGCCATAGACGGAACACCATGTGTTTTTGTGTAGATTGCAGCAAAGACTGTACCCCAAGTGTCACAGTCTTCCAGGTGTGGTGCGATCCCCATTGGTAAACAGATTGTTAGAATACTCTGTTTCTCATGAGGGGTAGTATCGGTAAATACTGCCTCGATTTGAGTAATTGTTTGAGCTATCCAGAATGGAATTTGTTCCCTTTTTGCGGGCAATTTACCAACGACTGATTGTATAGCCTGTGGTGTGATTTTATTTGTGTTCCCCTGGTGATGGGCTTGTTGTGGAATTCTTATAGCAGGTTGGACTTTGAGAGTCCGCATGACATATTGAACCCATTGTCTGTGTATTTTGATCAGTTGTTTTAGTTGAACTAATAGTTCCGCACCCGTCATTTCTTCAATGGCAGGATGTGGTTTATAGCTGTCTAATACCGACCATGTTGCTCCTGGTCTACCTAGTGGACCGAGCTTGGTATTGTGATTTTGATGTTGTAGGGCGCCTTTAAACCAGAGCGCATGCTCTTGGTAAGTTAGTGGAATTTCAACATCGAAAGGTGTATATTCGATTGGTTGTTCCTCTTCTTTGTAGAAGTGAAACACATGTGAGACTGCATTTGCTTCAGGGAAGAAAATTCATTAATAGAATACCTCTGTCTGCCAATATTCATGTGCCTCTATCACAAAAATTACCCTACCACCTCTTGGTGATAGGCCATTTGTTATAAGCTCTATAGTGATGGTTTTGCTTGAGTTTTCCGGGATGATTATAGCATCCGGGTCATCTTGTTGGAAACCTATAACGTCTAAGCCCAGTTGGGCTGCAGCTGCTGCAGCTCTACCGGTCTCGTTTTCAGTCATTTTTGTTGGCTGAAAGTTTGCAGAGCAAGTTTCAAGGAAGCAAAGATAAGTTGCACAATATTTTGGAACACTGTATCCTTCAACTTTGAACAAACCAAAAAACGAATACATAGGATTTTCGTCCTACTTAGTTATGGCAGATATTTTATCCTTTTACCCACTCCAGACGTCTATTGGAGTTTTTTACGGTAAAAAAGGGGTCTCTGCGAAAAGCACAACTGAGTTACTCTAGTATCTAGCGTTACATTAGTGCCTTACCAAACGTTGAGCGCCATGTAGTCCAATTCCTATATTACCAATAGGCTCTGCGCATTGGAATAAAATATCCTATAGATTTGACGAAGCACTGAGGTCAGTATGTCTCTATCGAGTATACTAAACATAATTGTGTGTGCCAGCTAGCTCAGAGGTCACTAGAAACTTTCTCGAATACACAAGAAGGGATTTGTTCCTGACAACCGCATAAACATGACAACTTTGTTTACCCAAGAATAAGAAATGTATCTCTAGAGTCGTGGAAACAATAGATAGATATTTTACTCAGTCAATCGTGCATGCTTCGTTTCATCAGAGGTGCAGAGTAATAGAGAGATGGGCGTTTTCAATGAAAGATTTATTGAACAGTCTTCTTTCTCATGCAAGTAAAGTGAACTGCTACAATCGTAATACAGGCTGCAAAGTATAATGCATACAGCTTGAAGAGTATTATAAAATAATACTGTAAAAGCATTGTACGGTTTCTAAACCATAGATAAATACATACATAATTAACAAAGGCTAAAAGTACTCAACTGGTGCATCTAAAATACGCCCACCTCAATGTACCTAACCTAAGTCTTGTACGAGGGAAGAAGTAAGTGTTGTGTAGCATAGGTTTAGTTTTCTTTGCCAAGAATCTATCCAAGACTTCTCTTAGGGTCCAATCAGCTCCATACCTTAATTGTAGAGAAGGAGGTCTGGTATCTCTTGCCTCGGAATCGATTTCCCAACACCCCGTGAGGGGAGCTGGAAAACACTGGAGCTAGATTCTTCGCGAGAGAAAGGACAGCATCTCGATCAGTGCGTCAGCTGGAGGGTCGGCTTCCTATGGCACTTGCCATAGCGAGCTGCGTTGAGCAAGTAGATAGTCGAGGTGCTCCGAACCACTGTGTGTTTGGTAGAGCAAGTGAAGGCATATTTATACCTTGAAGGTGCCTAGTTTGACGTAAAGTCGGGGATAATAACGTCAGTAAAGAACCCCAAGGGAATGGTAGTTCTTTGTAAACTCCATGAGTTCTTGGACAAATGAATATTCAAGCAAGGGGATGTCCCTGACTGCTTAAGCCGATTATCCAAGAAATCGTTGTGGCTTTTTGGTACGGGTGGAAGTAGCCATGCCTGTATTTGGACTGCATGGGCTATGTCTAAATATGGGTATGATTTCTTTGCCTATATTAGGGCAATGTGAATTGTACCTATATAAGGGCATGAATCGGGAAATTTTGCTCGGATACAAAAACGCCTTACAACAGAATGTGGAACACAAACTTTCACTGGCTGTCCCATCACAATTCGACTCACTTTGTTCTAGGCTCATACAAGTAGCAGCTACTGCTTATAAGCAGCCAGGTTATGCTGAAGCCACACGATCCAAAGTAACAAATAAATATGAAACTGGACGTCGGCTTAATCCATGTCTTTTAGTTAAGACTGAAAGTGCACAACATTCTCTTTCACAACGGAACAGTGCAAATTCTTTTGAATAATCAGGCATACCTAACGTTGGGGCCCCACAAAGACAATTTTGCAAGTTTACAATGCTTCCACACTTTCATCATCCCAAACTTTTGGATCCTTCACTCTTTTCTGTGTCATCTGAATCAGTGGTTTAGCTAGTAATGAAAACCTACAATCCATTGTCGACAATACCCCACCACGCTGAGAAACATTCTGATTTCTCTTTGTGTCTGTGGTAACTGCATTTGCTTGATTATTTTAATTCTCTCAGTGGTCACTTTTCTAACTCCTCTTTCTATTTTGTGACCCAAGTATTTGACTCCTGTTTGGCAAAATTGTAATTTTTCTGGGGACACCTTGTGTCCTCCCTCAGCCAAATGATTTAGTAATGCAATGGAATCAGTAACACAGTATTCCCTGGATTTCGATGCTACCAGTAAGCCATCAATATATTGCACTAAAACTGAATCTCTGGGCATAACTAACTTCTCCAAACACTTTTTCAGAATTTGATTAAAAATTGAGGGATGTCTGTATAGTCTTGAGGAACTCGGTTCCATGCCATAATATGATCTTCAAATTTAAACAAAAAAAGATACCAGCTGTCTGGATGTAAGTAAATTGAGAAGGAGGCTTGGCACAAATCAATTACGGTAAACCAGCCTACATTCTAATGGATCGGATAAAGAATCTCTTTCGCTTGAGATATATATATATATATATATATATATATATATATATATATATATATATATATATATATATATATATACTTTTGCAGGGAGGAGAGCATCTATTCACTTCTCGCGTATCCACTGCTAACAGAGTAGGCCGAGAAGCATACAGACGCCATTTTCTGGTCCTATGCTCGAACATGGGCTGTGATCACGTGTTGATCTCTGACAGTTGTCAAGCCCCAGTTCATCTGAGTTACTGGGAACAGCTGAACGTAGGCTGTTTACTCGACTGTCCTGAGACTCAAGGTTACATCTGGCTTTGGGTGCAATAAGCGCATTACTGGAGGCACCGTGCACCAAGATGAAAGGGAGTCACCCCTCCTGACCTTCCCAGAAATAAATAGTCAAGCTTTGAACTAATCATGTGTGCTCTATAGGGTCCTTCCCTGGAGCTCGAGGGCCAACTAGTGTTTTTCCTTTTACAGTGATTATATGTGTTGAACCGAAAAGTATATAACCTCATGTTTGAATACAAGCCAACAGTCTTCTCCTCGCACCTGGTGGGTGAGGGTTGGAGAGGCTCCTCTATAGTGTATATTTGTTTAATAAATGATTGAACTTTCTTCACTGCCAAATGACTGATTATTTGGTAATGGGATTGGGGCTATTGGTAGGTATAGCCCTTTATGTTATTTTTATGGTACTTCAATAGTGTGAGATTCGTATTATTGTGTTCAATCTTTCAATGAATACTTGCAAAACTGGCTTAAAAATGGATTCAAAGATGCAAAAGGTGGCACAATCAAGCATAAAACTATTTGGGAACATGTATTTACGAGAAGGACTAGAAAACACTCATGTGATACACACTCTGAGTCATCAACATGATGGCGTTCACGTTGAAGGGAATTCATTGGCTGATGAAGCCGCAAAGGCAGCTGTGGAAACGGCTTCCGTAGCTGCAATCACTCATTCAAAAATTAAAATAGACAGCAAAATAATGCTAGCTGTCAATGCAACATGCAAAGGCAGTGGTGCAGCGTCACCTCAAAACTTTCCACTCAAACACTCATATATAATTGATGCAAACAGCGTTCCTTTTGCTCTAATCCCTAGAGTGGGGGATTGGGTAATTCCAAACAGGAAATGTAGGGTAGCTTTGATTTACGAAGCACATCTGGGAGAGGGTTTGACACATCAGTGAATCTCGAAAATGATATTAGATTTAAAAGAGATGCACCGGTGGCCAGGAATGAATGCGCATATTCACATATTTGTGATTAACTGCAAAGACTGCAATAGAGATCGCAACACAGAACGCCGCCAGATTCCTGACTATAGTATAGCCAGCACAGTACAGACACCATTGTTAGATAGCATTAGACGTTCTACACGCAGACGTCCCTGTGGACAGATGCGGTCCCACAAATGTTAAGACAAGGTTCATTTGGATGTGGCCTCAGCGCTCGGCTGATGCTCAAACTGTTATAAAAGATTTGCGAGTCTTTATCGGCACAACGCAGTCAGTACGCTACATTCTGACCAGGGTCCTGCGTTTAGCTCTCGAGCTTACAAGGCGGCCATGGTCAATTTGGGCGTTGCATTGAGGTACAGCTAGGGTATTAGGTTCGGGTGACTGGTGGCTCAAGCATCTAATAAGTGTTCAACGTAGTCTTAACAAATTGCGAAGAAGTTCTCTAGGGGGTATCACTCCATATAAGGTCCTTTTTGGGACAAGAATGCTGGTTGCGGACCTTGATTGTCAGACATCAGCGGTGGACCACAAATATTTTGATATCAAAGATCGTTTGGCTGTTTTACAGGACTTAAAAGAAATAAAAACGAAACAAAGCAACGTGATCCTGAAGTCAACGACCACTGGGGGAAAATTGACCGTCCCAGCAAGGCCTGTCTGGATCCGGAAGCTTGGGGATCTAGTCAGAGAAAAGATCGCTGACAAGAAGGAATTTGGGCCTTTTTAGAGACAACCAGTACCTGTCCTAGCAATCCGTGGATCAAGAACAGTTTTGCTGCCGCCCCTTGCTGGTAAAAAGGAGAACAGGTTTGTGTCCATCGACCTGATTAAACCACAGTATGTGACCGATAATAAGCAGTAGGCCAAGTGGACTCCGCCAATGTAGCAGACACACTAATCTGGCTAGGATCCAAGAGATTCAAACTGAGAGACTCATCACCTTTGAGGAATCTGCAGTGCAAAAATAAGGACTATGCAACAAAGCCATGGAACTTGAACCTCTTGAAACCCAAATAACTGTTTTTCAAGAAACAACTGTCTACAATGAAGTAGCATCTGTCTACACAAACGTAACAAGTGATCCTGTGGTTCCAGCGATTTCAAAGAATCCTGATGTGATCCCAATAATTGACAGAACTGCCTCTAGCTATTTCATTAACTTTGATACGTTTTCTGAGGATCCCAGCGAACCTGAAACGATGCCAGCACAAAGAACTTTCAAAGAACAAGGAACTGACTTTTTTCATCACCTGGAAAAGACTTATCTGGTTTCACCATGGATTGAACTTTGGATTGTGTTGGGTGTGCTTTTTCTTCTACTTTGGTTAGCTCTGGTAATAACTCTGGGAATGCTGATAAATTGAAGATATGTTGAAATGGACACAGCAAGTAAGCACATCAACTTACTCCTCAAGCCACACAAATCATCCCATTGTGAACAAAGAGACTTGTGATCAGTGAACATCACATCCGTTCCTATACCAAGCGGTATAGCTTGTGACAGAAATGAATCTGACATTTTTGGCCCATCGGAGCTGTTGAAGATTCCATTCCAGTTCAAGATTTCATTAAGTGACTTTGTTTCATCTAATACCTTTTCTGATGATTGGGACTTTGAGATTGTTAATAATATGATGTCAAACCTAGAAATTTCTGCAGTATTCACAAACCATGAATATTTAGAAGGTTCATCAGACTATGAACACATTTATTGTTATAATCATTATGGTCATCATTTCTTGGACAAATCTGCAAATCCTAGAAATGTATTAATGTATAACCAATGGGAACATTGTCCTACGCCACCAAAGGGTAGCTCAAAAACATTTGCTATGAAATTCCCATACTTTTCAGGGTTCAATGTATCAAATGCTGAATCATTTTATTTTAAGAATGTAAGCAAAACAGAGTTGAAGAGTATGTTGACCAATACAAAACAGATTTATTCTGCAGCCTTTTATGCCCAACTGTCTAAACTAGTTTTCTGAAAGACAACTTTGAGACAAAATCTGTCTGGGGCCCAAAGGATTGGCAGGTACAGGGTGTAGAAGCTTTATTTAGAGCCTGCATCATCCCTGAGCAAATTATATTTTTGAATGACACTGTCCAACAGACGTCTTGCCTTGGGTTAGCCAAGATCAAAGACATGGACAATCCGTCCATACCTACACCTACACCTTACAGTAATAACACTTCAGAGGGGCAGGTCGACGTACATACTATTTTGCATCACAACAGAATAGATCCAGATTGGAATAAATGGTTAATCTGGCCCACAAACACAAACAACTTTCAAGATAGATTCCTGAACAAAACACAGGGTTTCACATTCACTAGGCCAGACCCAAGATATGTTCAAAGACAGCATCCTGGAAAAGTAACAACATACAGTGTAGGGAAACTGTACCTTGATTGGTTACATATATCTACGCTTAAGGATTTAAAGCAACACTTATCTTTACTTAAAGATGGCGTTTATCTTAGGGAATTCTTGCTAGGACCAAGAAAACCGCGTCATAAACGTTTTATATATGCCAGTATCTATGCTGCTTATTATGAAGCATGGAAGACTACGCAAGCAGATACTGCAGAACAAATACGAGAAATTGATTGTATTAATTTAGAGAAAACTCTCTCTGTGGTTGATAATGGGTTAATGACTCTGTCGTCCAGGATATATTCATTGGACAGCATAGTGTCTTTGGCCATAGACATCATGGAACAGGACTTGGTCATGTGCAACATGGTCAGTCGCAATTACGTTCTATCATGCAATTAGGCTGGACGTTACAAATCCTTCGTTCAGGCTATGTGCCTTGGCGTTTAATCAATACTACGTCACAGTTTTCAGAATTCAATCTCACTGATAAACAGATCAAATTGCCACAAAGGGGAGCAGACTATACGGTGCTGAGCATTAAAACACTGGAATGATTTCCATTTACGGTAGCGGAAAAGCCAGCTACTGAATGGATTATACATGGAACAATCACTCTGCCTGTTACAATTTTCCATTTTCAGTATTGCCTAAAACACATACCAGCAGGCACATATGAAAGGTTGGGTAAGGAATACATCAAGACATCCTTGGAATTACCATATACACATAGATGTTGGAGTGGGGGACGTGAAGTGTTTCTTAGCGGGGAAAAACTGTGAACACGTACTAGGCAGTTCTCTCCTTTGTCAGGGTATTAATTAACACGGAGCCTGCGATGGTTCCTCTGAAAAACTTGCAAGGTTCACCAGCTGCAGTGATTGAGCCAATTTTTAGACAACTTCCAAATGGAGTTTACCTAATGTTGAACGATCACAGCTGCTGCGCCATGTTACCAGGAATACCATATCTAGTAACTGTGTCAGCCAGGCTCACTTGCTGTATTCAAGTATTGTTTCCTACAACCAGGACAGACAGGGAGTTGCCTTTATGACCTTCACTGAACATCACTGAATGAACGCCATTCTTTTGCAAAAATCTGTGCCACTGACCTCGGCCAAAGAGACCTATGATCTACAAGTCACAAGGACTTCTGCTGAGATACATGCCCTCCTAACTACAAACTGCCCGATACATTTCTCGGAAATGTTTTTTTTTTTTAAAAAAACCTTTATTGAAAAAGACATGAAGATACAAAAGCAGCTATACGGCCTCTGTTGGTCAGCCAGCATGCGCACAACCGGAAATGTTAAGTCGTATCTTAAACATGTCTGATATAAGCAGTATTGTACATCTATTTAAGCACGTATGTTCCGGACTGTTAGCACCTTTTCAAGCAGTCCTAAAATTATTTCCAAACTACGTGCACTCTGTGTTTGGCGGACTGCCCCTCCTTTTGGGACTCGTTGGAGGGATATTATTTTTGCTCACTCTGCCACGATATGGCAAGCTAAATCACCAGCGCCACTCCAAGAACCATAGAGAGAGCTCTATTGGAGATGAAGTGTGGTGAGCGCATCATCCAAATTTGGGGATTAACTCGTCTACGAGAACTAAATACCACATGGTTTCTGTCATTCAGACCAATCTGGCAAGATTGCATCTTACCTATTCTACGCATCCTGCTATGCGGAGAAGAATGCGTGCTAGACATAACACTCCCATCAGTCATGCCAACGGATGTTGATACTTTGCTGGACCCAGTAACGGCCCCTGCGCAGTGTTGTCCCCAGCGGCTACAAATTCTAATGACGGCATTCATTGAGATCTCACAGACGCAAAATGCTGATGCTGAGGTATGAGAGGAAACTTCAGGCACGCAGGTAACATCCGATTCGAACATTGCTGATGCGACCAATGCTGAAAGCGATGCTTCACATCTATGTGCGGTTAATCTTCTAAATGAGGTAATCCAACTATCACTTACAATGATAGAAATTTTTTTTTACAGACATAGAAGATTTCATGTTTTCTCCAAGCGCTAACACTGGCTTTTGAATTTGGCACACAGTGTTCTGAGAGACTTTGAATTTGACCTTCATTTTTTGAAAACAAAGAACTTTTTCCAATGATTAATTCTTTTTTTCAAATTTGTATTTTTCATTTTTTGGCACAAGTAATCTTCTTATAGTAGAAGTATTCATAGAGAACAAGATTTCTTTGACTACTCCAAGAGACAATATTTGACCTTGTCCACATACGAACAGTTTTATGTAATCTGACATGAAATGGTTACAGCTTTTTCTTCTGTATTTACGAGCCATTTCACTAATGTATATTTTCCTGATTCATTCTGCTAGCATTCGAATGTAAATATATGCTTAGACTGAAACATTGCTTAATGTGTACAGCACCAATGCAATTTTATGCGCACAACCAATTCTAATGCATGTTTATGTATTTCTGATGGGTTTTTTACACTTCAAGTGTAGATATGTTTTAGATATGTTTAAACATGTTTTGAACTTAGTAATATCGTACATAAGTGGAGTGGGTGTTGTATGTCGATTCGGAATTATTTTCCAGATTCATGCCCTTATATAGGTATAATTAGCATTGCACTTATGTAGGCATAAAAATCCAGTCCTTATTTAGGCATAGCCCATGCTACCCAAATACAGGCATGACTACTTCCATCCGTTCTTCTACGTCACAATGATTTCTTGAAAAACTAAACTCTTAACCCGAACTGACTTCCCCTAGCCTGAATATTGATTTCTCCAAGAAACTCATTATTATGCATGAACGTTCATATGCCCGATTTTACGTCAATACTGGCATTCCGAAACACTTTCAAGATATGCCTTCACCTGCTATGGCAAAGCATGGTGTGGTTCGGTGCAGTTCGACTACTTACTTGCACGATGCACCTCGCTACAGCATGTGCCGAAAGAAGCCAATTCTCGAACTGACGCACTGACCAGAAGCTGTCATCCTCCTGCCGAGAAATCCAGCTCCAGTGCTTCCGACTCCTCTTGCGGGGTGTTGGGAAATCGAGTTCCGAGACAGAGACACCAACCTCTCTCATTCTAAGGTATGGAGTTGATTAGAACCTAGAGAAACCTTTAGCAATTCTTGGCAACACTAAACCTATGCTAAATACAGCACCTACTTCTTCCCTCGTACTAGACCTAGGTTAGCTACACTGGGGTAGGCATATTTTAATAGAGACACCAGTTGAGTATTTTAGCCTGTGTTATTTATGTATGTATTTTTACATGTCATAGCAACAGACCATCCTATTACAGTATTTTTTTAAATTACTGTTTGCGATGTTCGCATTAATCTTCGCATTCTGTCTAACGATTGTAGCAGTTCACCTCTCTTGCATGAGAAAGAAGACTGTTCAATAAACCCTTTTATTGAAACGCCCGTCTCTCTATTTCTGTGCAAACTCTGGAGAAACAAAGCATGCACGATTGACTGAGTGAAACAGTTATCTATTGTTTCCACGACTCTAAACATATGTTTCGATTCTAGGGGGAAACAAAGTTGTCACGTTTATGCGGTTGTCAGAAATGAATCCCTTCTTGTTTATTCGAGAAAGTTTCTAGTGACCTCTGAGTTAGCTGGCACACACAATTAAGTTTAGTGTTCTCGATAGAGACATACTGACCTCAGTCCTATGTCAAATCTATAGTGTATATTATTCCAATGCGCAGAACCTATTGGAAATATAGGAACTACACTACAGTGCGGCAGTCAGGTGGTAAACAGACTCCAGACTCACAAGAAAGGCCCAAAATACGCACTAATAAAAGAGTCATGAAGACAAATGTTAATTTAAAAAATAAATAGTTTCACTGTATACCACCTATCTTTACTCTGAATCCATTTCATTTATTAATGCTTTCCCAGCATTAGTTAAATAGCTTGTGTTAGTTTCAGCAAAGCAGATGCTAAGCGTGTGAGCTTCCAAGCTGCCATCTTAAGAGCGTCTGCTCATGTGCAAGAAAATCCCTGCAAGCGACAGCTCGACATACTGCGTAGATGCAGTTGACGCAAGCACAATAAAGAATTCCCATTAGCAGCCAATTTAGAATTTCACTCGAGTTATTTTTTACTAAAACATATATGCAAGCTTCTCTGTCTATTATGTTCAATGTTGTGCTTATTAATTTACACAATGCATGCCTAATACAATTTTAGAAGTTAAATGAGAGGATTGCTTCCAAGCAAGTCTCTTTTCTACGAGTCCTTGCTCCATCAGCCCAAATGGAAGATCCTGCCCTTTGTGAAGCATGGAACTAAGCCAACACTAGAGAAGACCACAATGAAGTAGGTCCTCAGTTTTTTATTAAAAAGGGCCTGCTATATCGAAATGGAAGAAAGACGTAAACCCACAGTTGTTAGTACCCCAAGCATTTAGAGACAAAGTCTTATTTCTTGCTCATAGTCCTCTGTTATTGGACTTTGGAGGGGAAAAAACAGATAAATTAATACTTGAAAAGTTTCACTGACCTGAGGTTTATCAGCAAGTTCCTAGGTATTGGAAGGAATGCCAAAAAAACAGCAGAACAATGCCTGTGTGAGTTCCCTTGAAACCCTTACCAGTAATTGAAGAGCCTTTTATGGCTTCTACAGCCGAAATAAAGTTTCCTTTGACTTTGATTTTGTCCTGGGTGGGAATGAATATAATTGGACCTCTTCTTCCCTCCTGTACTGGGTGCCGTTGCATATTGGTACTGGATAGATTTGCCACACATTTTCCTGAGGCTGTGGCCTTAAAACAACAAATACCACTCGGGTAGCTAAAGCTATGATTAACATCTTCTGCCGGGTGGGGTTTCCTCAGGAAATAACTGACCAGGGGACACCCTTTATTTCTAAACTAATAAATCAGGTCTATCAGCAGCTCAAAATTAAACAAATACACACTGCTGTGTACCATCCTCAAACAGATGGGTTAGTGGAGGGATATATTGCCACCGTTAAAACTGCCCAGAGAAAGTTGTTGGATTTAGAAACATGGAAATGGAAGGATGTGCTACTCCTGGCTCTATTTGACATCCATTGCAAACAACAAAGGAGCACAGGATATTCCTCATTTGAACCACTATATGGTAGGCAGACATGTACTCTGTTGGACATGGCAAGGGAAGAATAGGAAGAGGAACTAGATGGGTCCAAACCCCTTCCATAATATGTGGTTAACTTAAAATGCCACTTAAATCAGATCTGAACCATTGTACAAACCCATCTAGAACAGGAGCAAGCTTCCCAAAAGATCCAAAATGATAAAAGAGCCAGAGCGCGATCCCTTGCAATAAGGGACTTAGCCCTACTAATGATGCCCACCTCTGATCACAAATTATTAGGACAGTGGCAGGGTCCCTTTCGTGTCGTGGAAAACGTGACCCCCCCCCCCCATTACTTACCGCCTGAAATGGACCCTGAGAGAAAAACAAATACCCAAATATTCCATATTAATCTGTTGAAGAAATGGGAGGGTTCTAGGCCTCTTGTAGTGGGAAAGGTAGAAACAACCGCCTCATTGTACCAACAAAGCATGGACTCAGAGTTATCTGTCCATCAAAGGATGGAATTGGAGGGACATTTACAGCCTTTCCAGAATGTGTTTTCCTTAATACCTGGGAAAAGGTCTTTGACAGAACACGCAATTCAGTCCCCCCAGACAAAAGAGCACGCCTCCATCCCTATCGTATCCCTGAATCCTACAGGAAAACTACTAAGAATGAAATACAACAAATGCTAAAAATGGGAATACTAGAACAAACTTTGAGTGAGTGGAAACCCCCCATTGTGAATGTTCCCAAACCTGAAAGAAAGGTAGGGAAGGGGAATGTGAGGAGGAAAAGGATATCCCAGAAGAAAAAACCCTGAACTCACCTTTTTTCCTGCACCCCACCCAATGAACTCCTGCAATGCCACACCTGGGAAGAAAACAAAGAAGGGTTAAGAATATAGAAATTAACTTTCCTTGCTCTACCCAGGACGTGAAAGTACCTACCGTAATGGCGAGCCAATCAGAAGGCCCGAACCAGGGTGCAAAGTACACCATCCAACCACAAGGAGAGGGAGACGGAGGTGAAGGGTGGAGCCCGCAGAACACCGAAGAGACCGGGAACGCCGAGCCAAAGAAGACACAGTCAAACGCCTAAGAGGGACAAACCAAGGGAGCCTATCCAAAGAAAGCGAAGAAAGAAGACAAAGAAGACCTCGAGAACTGGTGTGAGGTGTGGTGGACACCCGCGGAGGTTGCCTATATACCGCCACAACTCAGGAGAGTTGCAGCATCTGAGGTACGTATCCAAAACGGTGAAGTGCAATGAAGGGGAGGGTTGGGATACCTCAAGTTCGGGATCCTCTATTTTCTGTTGTGGTTTGGTTTGTGTTTTTTTTGTCAAAAGAACCCGGCAGTTACTGCACATACCAGAAGGGAGGGGCAGTGGTAAAGACCTACATTTTTTCTTGTTTCCTTCTTTTGGGACCCTGATAATCTCCCTCACACCTCTGTTTGGACCTGGAGCCAAGGGGCTACCATTACACAGACAGAACTAGTGACACTCCCTACCCTGAGACCCCATTTTCTTTCTTTCATCTATCTCTCAAATCCACTTGGGTGTGGTGAAGAATTCTATCCTGACAATACCTGATGTAACCCTCATACTTACTGCCACCTCTTCTTTTTTTCTGAGCCTCCGGGGTTTCCCCTTCCAGGAAGAAGAAGAAGACGATTAAGGAAAACTGAAGTTTCTAAGGAGAAAATAACTAGCTCTGTTAAATCCAACAATAACTATACTAAAAAAATACAATAAGAGTAAACACATCCAGACTCCTTGCTTCTTTTTCAGCCGTTGGCAGCACTAGGAAGGTAGTGCTCCCATCGGCCAATGGCCGACGGGAGCACGCAAGGGGTTAATACACACATATTCTCAACAAATCTTATTTATATATTACAGTTGATATCCCCAAATTGATATCTACTGAGCTCTGCCTTTCCGGTCAAATGTTCATGCATGTTCATGCTAGTGGCGTGTGTTTCCAATTGATTGTTTGATGATAGTTGTTAAGAAGATCAAACAAAGTCACTATTGCAGTGCAATTCTTTACTTTCTTACTAGGTTATTCCTTTAGTGTGCTAAACTTAGATGTCATCAAACCTTGTATTCTTCTGAGCAAAGGCGGAACAAACGCACAGGAGATATCAGTCTTGACAAAGTCCTGCCAGTGACTCTTTAGTGCGCTTTCTTAAAACAAGAGTAGGTAATAGCTAATGTATTGGATGACTGAGCTCAGAGTATACAAGAACTGTGGTACAAATACCTGAAGTTTAATTCTTCTGAAGCATTATCCTTTCCTTTTCTTTAAGCAATCCATAGTTGCTGCTGCTGAGGACGGCTACAACGCTGTGATGCTGACTAGACTAGATCCTGAGGCTTGATCGAGGCAATTCAGGTAAGTGAATAGCATAGAGACCAAGTAGGGAACCGGGTTAGGCACAGACTTTAAATAGAGGCTGACCATGTGCTTTTAGTGCATTTGTCAGGGTCATGTAAAGTTCACTGTGAGTCAGGAGTCAGATTAACAAAAGCACAAGGTCATGTGAAGTTTACTGTGAGCCAGGGGGCCGATTAGCAGATGCATCTGCTGGAATCATGGAATGTTCAAGCAGAGCTAACAGAGTCATGGAACAGTTCACTGTGAGCTGGGGATTATTTGGCAAAGGCATCTGCCGGGGTCATGGAATGTTCAAGCAGTGCTATTAATCTTAAAGGTGATACCTCGTGGCTTAATTGACAAGGACACCTGTTACTGTTGTTTGTTCTGGAACGTTTGCAATAAACAGAGTGCAGGAAAGTAGGTTTTTGTTGCAGTAACCCCTCCACCTTTTGCCATAAACCTGATGCTAACTTGACTGTGTGTCTGCTGGGATCCTGCCAAACAGGCCCTGGCACCTGTGTTCCTTCCCAAAACTGTGCATTTGCCTCCACAATTGGCACACTTCTGGACCACATGTAAGTACTTTATTCAAGGTACCCCTGGTACCAAAGGCCCTGTGACCAGATAGGGAACCTAAGCCTGCAGCATGTATTATGCCAGCCTCAAAGACCCCTTACCTTAACACCCCCCCCACTGCTAGGGCAGGCTGCGAGTTTTGGTGCACAACAAACTGAAGAGTCGACCTGGAACACCTCCCTGTGTCCATCACAACAGGAGCTTAGAGGGAAAAGGAGCAGGTTGCCCTCCACACACAACTTTGTATCAAAATGTTTATTCCCAAAACATAAAGAGCAGGTTTTTTTTGGGGATAAAAAACCTCTCAGTGTGCCATGCCCACCACCACTGTCTATGGCATTGGTAAGTCACCCCTCTATCAGGCCTCACAGCCCTAAGGCAGGGTGCACCATCCCACAGGTGAGTGCCAAGCTGCACATGCAATATGCCCCTACAGTGTCTGTGCCATTCACAGTGAAGCCATATTGAGTACATGGGCTTGGAGTTTCTCTTTATGAACTCCGCAGCTCCATGATGGTTTTACTGAAAGCTGAGAAGTTTGGTATCAAATATCTCAGAATAATAAACCCACACTGATGCCAGTGTTGGATTTATTATTAAATACACTCAGAGGGCTTCTTAGAGATGCCCCCTGAAAAACGACTACATTCTAGTGTATTGGCTGTCTTGTCCCAACCAGTCAGCCATCACTAAACAGGTTTCTAACCTCATGGGGTGAGAGCCTTTGTTCTCTCGGAGGTCAGGGACAAAGCCTGCTCTGGGGGGAGGTGCTTCACACCTTCCTCTGGAAGGAATAGCAATACTAGGTGGTGAGCCTTTAAAGACTCTCACCATGTGATGTGCTGACTAGGGTAGCTCCAACTAGTGGAGATACCCGCCCCTCTGCCCATGCCCCTCTTTCAGCAGAAGCACAGGTGGGAAAGACCATAAAACATTTCTACTGCCTTTTGAATGTATTACCTGCCAAAAAAGTCTACTTACCTGTAACTGAGTTCAACCTGGTCCCGAACATAAAAGTAACTAAAGTGGTATTTTTGCAAAACATTGGTCTGGAGTTAGTCATTGAGTGTGTGTTCCTGTTTTGTATGAGTGGGTACAACAAATACATTCACACTACCCTATGATAAGCATAACTGCTCAGCCCAGCTACCAATAAATTAGGAGTAAGGTATTACCTACTTTAACCTATGCCATACCTTTGGGGACTCACTGGACTCTGCCCACACTGTGCCTCTTTTTTGTATCATATAAGCAAGCCGTCTTCCTACACAGAGCCATTAGTTCTGAAAGTTACTCAGCATTAGTGTGAATAATTGGTGCACCTGCCAAGATTCTGCAGCAGTCACAGTGGTTATAAGGAGCTGTGTGTTTTTGTGGGCAGTTCAATCAGTTGTCTGTGGAGGTAAATAATTCCTCTAATATCACCCTATATAGAGCACATGGCAAACCAAATCATAATATGGCCACCTTAAATGGCGAGGGGAGTGAAAAGGGAACAAGTGTGGCTCAAATTCATGGGCTCCTCGAGGGTTGTGCACCGGCTAGGACCATGATACCTTTACTACCCAGGTGCCAGGGCCTCCTAGTCACTTGCAAGGCCCCTGTGTCATGGGAGCCATGGGAACCTTTATGGGACCATCCCCCAAATAAGCAATCTACAGAAGTACCAGGTCGACCCGCTCCTCCACCTTCCTCAGCATTTCAACCTAAAATATATTTTGTACCCCCAGCTTCCTTTATTATCATTGGGCTTGCCTTCTGCAACATTTGGGTATCTTGTTAGTGGGGAATGAAGCAGAGTCCCCGTGGAAGAAAGACCAACTATTTATGAATTAGTGCTGGGGAGCGACATCAAGGGATGTCTGGTTAAGGTGCTCAAACCCAGCTATTACAAAAAGACTAAATTTAAAATTCTAAAAGCTGCTTACAAAGTATGGAGGCAGGTAGGCGGAAATTAAATAACCCAAAACTAAATGTATATACACCATTTTTGACTCTGGGTGTCCTACCGTCAATTTTTCAGGATCAAGTCACCTTTAGATGGGAGAGGAATGGGGTCAAATCCTTGGGCGATTTGTACAAGGAGGGCCAGTTTCTGTTATTTATTTACTTGCAGGAGATGTATGGGGTAGATAAGCAAGATTTTTAAAAATATCTGCAAGTATGGAGCTTTCTCAGGGGAAGCGGGAACAGGGCAGCTTTGATATAACAAACACCAGTGGTGGAGGCAGTGAGGATAAAGCTCCGAATTGGTCAAATTTACCAGATACTGATCCAAGCATCGCCAGATGACATAGAGGTTCAGAAAGCAAAATGAGAAACTAAGCTGGGAAGGGAAGGAATATATATTGAAGACTCATTGGAATTGGCAAATCAGGTGTTGATAGCAGGGAGCCTTAGAAGTCAACATTTTATGTCTATCCTTGATCTTTATTTTACACTAGCGCAGATAACTAATTGGGGCGGTATGAGGGGGGAGAAGTGTTATAGATGTAGACTACAATCAGATGACACACTTCATATGTTCTACTCTTGCCCTAAACTGGTTACCTTTTTTCAGGATCTTGAGGCATTTTTAGCTATGATTTTAGGTGCACCTCTGTCCATTACTCCCGCTTTAATATTTTAGGGGATATTTGACAGTAAGGAGGCAAACAAGAGGGTAAGCGCAGAGACAACGTTTTTGTTCATAGCAATGGCTATTCTCCGTCTGTGTGTCGCCTCACAGTGGTTAAGTGTCGATCCTCCTGTCCTGTCTAAGATGTTGCTTTATATGGTATAGAATCTTCTGTATATAAGCTGAGAGGATGAAGGAAAAGGGAGTTAGGACAAAGAACCTGAGCACCAATTTGTAGAATGGCAAACGAAACAAATGATAGTGAGGATAAACATCAGGAACCTATTGTCTGCTTCCTGGTTTGCCCTGATTGGGCAATATGGTAAGGGGGGAGGTATGCATTATATGATTGTATCTCTCATTCCGCCCTTCTCGGCAGATCTGACCCCATTGATTACGAATATTTATGAATTTTTCATTCAATCTCTTTCTACCTATGTTATTTATTGCACTTGCTCATTTCCCTGAAGGTAAAACTCTTAGGCTGATTTAAGCTGCTTAAAGATATGTATGGATTTATCTTTCATATGTTTAATGAAACTTACACTTAAAGATCGAAGCTCTCTCATTTATTTCTCCTTTCTGTTAATATACTGTGTAAAGAACTGCCATGACATGTATTCATTGTTTCTTTATTGCGGTCATAAAAAATCAATAAAAAAATTATTTTAAAAAAAATCAAATATATCTTGTACACTGATTCCCATTACCAACTCTTGTTACCTGTGAGGGGCACCATAGAAAATCATGCTCTCATTCCCTTTCTTGTCATAAAATTGGGGTGGCTTATCTGCCCGACATGACGCTTTCCATATGAGGCATTGGGCTACCTCCATTGCGGCCATTCCATGTATCTCAAAGAACCACACCCACTCTCTGATGCAGTTGTTTGTTTACAAAATTAATTATGTTCCAGCTGTACATGCTGGATGTAGTAGGGTACCAGAACATGACATATTATAATGCATGACCTTCTTGGGTCTAACTTTGCATCTACCAAAGCTTTCTGCTTTCCAAGAGTGTGCAAAATGTGTGTACATATGCAAAATGTTGCAATTATTATGTGAAATCATGAGAAATTATATGAAATGCAATTCTGGTGTTTGCCACTATAATTTAGCTCAAATTGAATTGCATTCTACACTCTAAAATTAACGCAAAATAACATGCATTATTCCTACAGGAGTAAAAGTGTGAAAAGGTGGTGACCCAATATTTTACCAAATTTTTAAATTGAAGTTTTACACTGACATACAGCAGTAAATAGAGCCCATGTACTCATGGTGCTTTTTTAAAGCTGAATACCGGGTTGCTCCTGGGGGAAGGGTGGTTGGGAGGGGGGCGCTGTTCATGATTTTTATACTGTAAAGATTTTAAGTAATCGCACAGTCAATAAAAAGAATCAAATAAAAAAAAACATGCATTATTCCGATTAACCCTCAGTAAAAGTTTGCAGCGAAATTATATGATGTGGAGTAATGGTATCATTTTGAGAATTTCACATAACAAGCTTAACACGAAATTGCTGAAATTAAATTACACATAATTACGCTAGTGTAAAAGAAATTTCACCTGGGCCCGAGTAGATGGGATGAATATTACCTGGAAGTCTTTTCCCACGTACGGCAGCCTGAACGGTGGATTGTCCTAAGTCCGCTTAAAAGGCAATGAGAGTAGTGAATTGTTTTAGAGCAAGGTCAATTCACAATTCTAATTAATAATTAAACGGGCGCGCTTTCATGCACATTTCTACTTTTTGCATTATAGGAACTTGGGACTTCTGAGTCATATCACCTATTCTAATAAGCAATGGCAAATGCAATAGGTTTCATCTATGTGATTATTGTTAAGCTGTTTTTTGTTGTAAGTTGCAGCTTGGTGAGCAGTTGTGCAATATAAGTTACTGAAGCTCTTTTAAGATGTATGTTAAATACGATAGATTTCACAAGCACTGCTCAAGCTCTGTCCAGGCGAAACCTAACAAGCACAGAACGAGCGACGTGCTGGCAAAACCTAAGAAGGAGATACATGTAAGCACAAGCGAGACGACATTCCACTGAACAGCGATGACAAAGTTTTAGGCACAGAGGACCGACTGAGTGACGTGGTGTTGGAGAACAAATATGCTTTAAAAAAATCTGAAAACAGATGTCTATAGCACCCATTAAAAAGAAAGATCCCCAGCTCGCATTCTAGGAATCGAGATGGATTTCATCTCAGTGTTCAGACTCTCAACACTATCAAGCATGATGTAACTGTCTGTGGTATAAGTCAGCTACACAAACTAAACTTCAATGGTAGGGTACCCAATTTTCTTTTATACAGATTTCAAATACATTCTATTTACATATCAAAAAAGGAATGTTATTTTTCAAACATTCATATTTATCTTACATATTTAATACCAACTTCAAGCTTTTAATATATTGTGTGGTTAGCTCATGCTTGAATACCTTATGTCAGACATGCTACCAAATAACTCCGCTTTAAGTGGTATGCTACTGGATATTTTATACACAGTACATTGTATCCTACAACAGCACTAATTTATCTTATTTTATGAGGATATCATATGTTTCAGCATTTCCTATAAGCTCTTGGCCCTGGAACAAAGGTAGTGCTTAAAAGCTAACCGCATAAAGTATAAAGTATGTAAGCAGGTACTGCATACCTGAAATCAGGAAAGAAAACCGCGCAAATCAACAGTAAATTGCTGCTGCTACAGCACCGAAGGTGTACAAACGAAGATGTAACACCCAATGGGGGGAATTAAGTGAGCACCACCTTTTCAAATACAGGCCTGTCTATCTACAATGACACTCTGTGAGGAGTTATTTACTCATATTCAAACATAAATTTGTCAATATTTATGTATTTATTTATTTATTTGGGCGATTTTTAGAGCGCGCAAATACCCGAGGGTGTCTCAGCGCTATAGTTGCAGAACTCTCAAGTGGATAGGAGAGAATTAGGCTGGGAACAACCAAGTTTTTCGTTTTTTTCTAAAATTAAGCAGAGTCAGAGCATATTTGATGTGGAGGGGGAGCGTGTTCAACAATTTCGCTGTGGCAACAGAAAAACGTTTGTCGCCCCAGTTAGCCCTTCTTGTACGAGGGACTCTTAGTAAGTGAGCTGAGGATGAACGTAATGTTCTTGGGTGTTCGAGCGGGCGGAAGGCTTGTTTTAGAAATAGAGGGCCGTGGTTGTGGGTAGCTTTATATGAAATGCATAAAGCTTTAAATTTAATACGACCCCTCACCGGCAGCCAGTGTAACTGTCGGATGTAGGGGGAGACAGATGCAAATTTGGGGATGGACAACATGGTCCTGGCTGCTGCATTTTGCACTGTCTGTAGTTTGTTAAGGACCTTTTGTTGTGCGTTCAGTAGCAAGGCATTACAATAGTCTGTTTTGGAGAAGACTAATGTGCTGACTAAGGTTTTGCCTGCGGATGGAGGTAGGTAAGGGATTAGCTTTTTGATCCTTTTTAATATGTGGAAGGAAGAGGAAACCACCGAGTTAGCATGTTGCTGGAAGGACATCTTGTTGTCGAAGATAACACCTAGGTTTCGTACCTTGGTTACTGGTTCAGGAGGTTGTCCCATCTGATGAGGCCACCATTGCGGGGACCAAGTTGGTTGCAACCTCCCGAATGTCATCACTTCTGTCTTATCAGAATTTAGTTTAAGACAGTTGGATGACATCCAGGAGCCTATTGCCTTCATTCCATTTTGGAAATTAGCTGCCACCGAAGTGCCATCATCGTATACGGACAACACCAGTTAGGTGTCGTCAGCGTATGTAGTGAGGGAGATTCTGTAGGATTTTATGACCCTCGCCAAGTCAGACACATATATGTTGAATAGTGTCGGGCTTAGCGAGGATCCCTGCGGTACTCCACAAGGCAGAGAAGAGGTCTGGGAGATGTAGTTGCCTAGCTTCACGGTTTGTGGGCGGTTGGACAGAAATGAAGCGAGAAGATCTTTAGCTTTGCCTTTTATTCCAATGGCCGCGACACGGTCGATCAAAGTGACATGATCGACCGTGTCAAAGGCTGCGGAGAGATCTAAAAGTATCAGAATTGCGGCTCCTCCGTTGTCCATTGTGGACCTTATCTCGTCTGCTGCTTTTAAGAGTGCAGTCTCTGTACCATGTCCCTGTCGGAACCCGAACTGGGTGTCATCCAATAGGTTATTATTGTGTATGTAGGTTGACAGCTGAGAGTTCATGATTTTTTCAAAAATCTTAGCAGGGAATGGGAGGCATGCGACGGGCCTATAGCTGGCGGGAAGGAGAGGGTCTAGGCTAGGCTTTTTTAGAAGAGGTTTGATGATAGCTTCCTTCCAGACCGAGGGATAGATGCCGGATGTGAACATTGCGTTACAGATGGTGGATAGTGACGGGGCAATGGCTTCAGGGATGAGATTTAGAATGCCTGGAGGGCAAGAATCAAAAGGTGAACCTGATTTAGTTCGGGCGATCAAGGGTTGAATGAGTTCTTGCGTGGTAGTTTCAAAGGCTGCAAATTCTGGGGCATTATCGGCGGTAGATTGCAGGGTGGAAGTGGAAGAGGGGGCATGGGAGAAAGTGGTAAAAATGGCTCTGACTTTATCTTCAAAGAATTTGGCCAATGCGTCCGAGAGGGCCTGTGATCCTTCTGAGCCAGGTGGCAGATGCTTGGACAGGTAAGTTACCACCTGAAAAAGTTTACTTGTTGAGTTTTTGGCCTGATTGATTTGGTTGGTGTAGTAAGTAGTTTTCTCTGCTGTTATAAGTTTTTTGTAGTTGGATAAGGCGTTTTTGTAAGTGATCTTGTCAGGGGTATTGAAATAGCGGCGCCACTGCCTTTCTAGATTCCTGCAGTATTGTCGCTGTAGTCGGAGCGGCTCGGTGAACCAAGGGGCCGAAGGAAGTTTTCTACTCCGGTGAGAGGTTTTGATGGGTGCTAGCTTATTACAAGCTACACAGGTTTGTATCTTAACTTGACATTAGACACCGTATACTATAATTGAGCCCTGAAGCATACATACAGCGATCTAAGACATGCAGCCTTACACTATCAAATAGGAAGGTATCAGACCATTGCCCGGAGGCTTTGAGAATTCTTGCACTTTTCCTGCTATCTCAGTGCACCTAACACTGGTCTCCCCTTTCCAAAGCAGAGATTATCAGCCTCATTCATTAAAGTTTTCATAGCCCTTTAAGATATCCGTTAGTTCAGAGGCTGGATTCGAGGCGTCTGTCTTACAGTTATAGAGAATGTGTGTGAATACAGTGGATTTCTAGTTGTAGTACATTTCAGATATTGAGTAGAAGTGTCGGTGTTCCCGATGGGCTCTGATTAGCACTATCTGTTTTTGGGAAAACAAAAAGGTTTACCTTCTCACGCCTGAAGCCAGTCTGCGCGGGAGTGGGGAGGGAGAGAGCGAGGAAGACGCCGCTGCCCTGCGTCTTTTCCTGCTGCCTTGCGTCTTTCCCCGCATCTCCCAACTCCCCACCCTCGCTGATCCTGACATAGCGGGGGCCGGAAAAAAACAGATCCTCCGAGTACGGGACAGGAGATCAGCTTAACCTGTTGACGGTGAGGCGGACCGCGCGCCGCAGCGTTTCTAGCGCTTTGTGGCTCCATGGTTTCAGTCCTGCGGGTGGGAACTGCTGCAGCAGCCAACGCAGCAGAGGTGGCGGCCCAGCCCGGAGGACGGAGACGTTGTGTGAGGGCGTCTGCGGTGAGTGGCGGGCAGGCGGCCGCGGTGGGAGAGGCCGCGCAATAACCACTCCACGCAGCAGTTAGCATATAAGGCCATTTTATTAGGACAGGCATGACAGCCAAAATTAACATAACGTCATTAACAATTAACAATCCCCCCAAACATCCTGCCTCTCAACCATCATCCACTCACGTACTCCAATAGTCACTCCCATTTCACACCACAACCTCTTCACGTATACCATTCACTTCCCTTTTTCACTTCCAAACTCCTCCATCATCTCCAACCATCGCACTCCCGTCTACCACACCCCCACCTGCACCTGCAACCCCCTCCCCGGAAGTGTGATTCTGCCTGTCAAGGACGCCCCACCCCTCCCAGGTCCCGCAAACACTCCCCGTGCCATCCTGTCCTAAACTGGCTTGCTGCACAACGTTGCTGAACCAAAAAAAACCCTATCTCCACTCCTTTTAACCTTGTAGGGTTGGTGGGCGGACAAACTAAACTACACCCTGAGGCACTGGGGACAGGAAGAGGAAGTCCTTCCCCTCCTGTCCCCTTAAGTAACCTCCTAAACCCCCCCACCCCTTACCTAACTTCCTCCCGTCCATCCTATTGCGCAAATACTCTGGGGAAAAACTGGTCTGCTGACCTGCTTTCCCCGGGGCCCGCATCGCACAATAACCACTCCATGCATCAGTTAGCGTAAAAGGCCATTTTATGATGGACAGGCATGACAGCCAAAATTAACATAACGTCATTAACAATTAACAATCCCCCCAAACATCCTGCCTCTCAACCATCATCCACTCACGTACTTCAATAGCCACTCCCAATTCACACCACGACCTCTTCACGTATACCATTCACTTCCCCATTTCACTTCCAAACTCCTCCATCATCTCCATCCATCGCACTCCAGTCTACCACACCCCCATCCTGCACCTGTAACCCCCTCTCCGGAAGGGTGATTCTGCCCGTCAAGGACGCCACCCAGGGAACCCCTGGAGGGCGGTTACCTGCCCCACCAATCGTGCACCTTTCGCACTCAGTCACGCCTACACCATATCGACTCATTTCACAAAAAACTGATAGGATCCCGCAGCTCCATAAGGCAGTACGCATTTCCCATGTGCGAAAGGTGCACGCCATAATCTCGAAAGAGAAGTGGCTCCTCCAGCCTGAGCCCGCCATGAGCCAGCACTTTGAGTCCATGATCAGCACAAAAGAGTCTCATTGCCCTGTTCAATTTTCTACGGGCCCTTTCAATGGCCGCGGGCTTAAGAGCCCCCCTCCAGATCCGTCGTGGTATGAATTCAGTCCACACAATACAGGCACCAGCCAGATTGCGCTTCATCGCTTCCAAGTCCCGCTGCATCAAGTGTAACAAGGACACCCCCGATTGTCCTACCAAGTCATGTTCTCCCAAATGGATCACAAGCATGTCTGGACAGCCCAGCTGTGACACCTTCTTCGTAAGCCATGGCAGCAATTCTCCCCAACGCATTCCGCTCTTACTCCACCATTGGACCTCATGATGACTGCTCCTCAGGCCCAGGCTACGACCATACACCTGCCTGTCCGCATACTTCGAGGCCCAATGTACCAACGAATGTCCCACAATCCAAGTGACCGTCTTGGCCCCCGGCCCCCGGACACAACTTACGAAGAGAAAGAGATTAGTACCACGGCAAAGACAAAAGTGCAACAACAACCGCAGCCGCCAAGGCTAGCCCGCGCCCCTCCCTTTACTTGCGCACATAGCGTTCACAGCAGCGAGACCGCCAGCGACCAATCTGCTGAATCTCCTCCCACTACCATCCTAGCCCCGCTGCTGCCGTGGCCACCCCGATCCTAAACTAGTACGTGCCAAAATGCGCCGGATCCCTGCCAAGCCTCCGCAAAGCCAATCTCAGCACCGCCAGCAACTGGAAGGATGTCAAACGCCTCATAGAAGCACGCATGAATATCTCACCCTGCGACCTCTGCACTAATCCACAGAAACCTCGCCACTCATGCACCAGGCACACGTTCGCACAACCGCTCTCTGCCAACCACACCCATTTACCACGACCCAACCAAATGCCCAACCAGGCCCCAACCAAATGCACATCTGCAAACACCGGCCCGGGCGCTTTGCACGCCCCCAACAACTCTGACACCCAAAAAGCCCCAAAAAGCATCCACACCATGCATAAATGGAACAATGCCACTTCCTCCCTGTCATAACAACAAAACGGCAACTCCCCCAAAATCCTGTCCAACAATTCAAATGTAATCGCCTCACAAGGCAACTCCCCCCCCCACTCCGCCCTCACACGTCCCCAACCTTTCAACATACGACTCAGCAGATCCGTCCTGGCCCATATAGAACATGCTGTAAAAAGAAACACCTGCCAACTTGCCGGCAATCGTTGTCTGAGACAAACCTCTGTCCATGCAGTCCAGTACAAAACGCAACACCCCCTGCTCGCATGCATCCTTGGGCATCCTCCAAGCACCTTTCTTCCAACCCAAAAAGGCCCCAAACTCAGACCACGCCAACCTGTACGAACGCCTAGTGGACTCGGCTATAGATCTTTCAACCAAACCCACCACTCTCATTCCCCTCACGCCCAGATAGGCTCCGGCACCTTGGTCTTACAAGCCTCCGCTCCCAGAGCCAGCTTCCTGAAGCGCTGCCACTGCAAATGGGATAACGCATCCGCAATCTCATTACTTATGCCAGGCACATGTTGCGCGCGAAAAAGCACATTGAAACGCAAACACAGCAGCATGAAACTTCGCAGCAAGCGCAGTACTCGCAGGTCTTTTGCTTTCTGATTGTTCACCAAGTCCACGACCGTCATGTTGTCCACGTGGAACAACACCGACCTGTTCTGGAATTCCGGGCCCCAAACCAACAACGCCACCAGCAGCGGGAAGAATTCCAGGAAGGCAATGCTCCTGCCCTGGCGCAGCCAGTGAGCCGGTCACTGCTCTGCACACCAACGGCCATCCCAGAACACCCCGAAACCACCCGCTCCCGCCGCATCTGAAAAGATTTGTACCTGCCACACCATCTTGTCCCGCGCAAAGTCCAAGGAAACACCATTGAAGTCCTCCAGAAACAGCAACCAGACCCGCAAGTCAGACCGCACTCCCAGCGTGACCCTGACCCTGTGATGAGGGAGAACCGCCCCCGACATGGCCATGCCGAGGCGTCTACAAAATGTCCTTCCAGCCCTCACCACCCTGCAAGCAAAGTTCAACAGTCCCAGCAAACTCTGTACCAACCTCAGCTCAATCTTGCGAGCCGCAAGCACCTGTCTCAAAACCTCCTGCATCTCTGTCACCTTCTGCAACGGCAACCTCGCCTGCCAAGCCACTGAGTCCAGTTCGATCCCTAGGAAGGTAATATAGCAACTAGGCCCTTCCGTCTTCTCCGGCGCCAAAGGCACCCCAAACTCTTGCGCCATCCGCTGAAATTGGCCCAAGGCCTTCCCACACTCTCCCGTCTGACCCAATCCAACAACCAAGAAATCATCCAAATAGTGAGACACCAGCTGTTGTCCACTGCAGTCCACAAAAGCCCACTGCAAAAAGGAACTGAAGGTCTCAAAGAGCGCGCAAGAAACCGCGCAACCCATTGGCAACACCATGTCGATGAAAATGGCCCCTGCAAACTGCATCCCTAACAGGGAAAAATCCGCCGGATGAATGGGAAGGAGGCGAAAGGCCGACTTGATGTCACACTTGGCCAACTCCGCCCCCACTCCGCACGCACGCACCAAACCAATGGCATCATCCACCGACGCATACAAGACCCTAGAGTCCTTTTCCGCGATGAAGTCATTCACAGAACCTCCCTTCGGCCACGACAGATGATGGATCAACCTGAACTCCCCCGGCTCCTTCTTGGGCACCACCCCCAGCGGGGAGACCATGAGATCCGACATTGGCCACTCCGCGAACGGACCCGCGATCCTGCCTTCCAAAACCTCCTTCTCCAATTTCTTCACCACCACATCCGGCAACTCTCTGGCCGACCGCAAGTTCTCTGCCCAACACTGCTCCCTTGGTCCCTGATAGCCAATCCGAAAACCCTCCACAAACCCCCCAGTACAGTCTCACTGCAGCCTCTCTATCAGGATACCGGGAGAGCCATGGACACATGGCCTCCACATTAACCGGAGTATGGGCCCTGCGGCCCAACCTGTCCTCGGCCCAACCTGTGTCCTGCCTCTTGCAAACTTCCACTGCTTTGAGGGTGTAGCCAACGTGAGGGATTGCATGACCGCTTGACGTTTTTTTGGAATCACGTTACCCCGTTGGAGTTCGCATTGATCCGCACCTCGTGTGACACCGCAGTCTTCCGAGGAAATGAGACTTAGTTTACCTGGACACTAATCACAATGCAACAAAACCAAAATTAGATATACGGCGATATGGAACAGGATAACATACTCTATTCTAAGTTGAACAACATATCACAAGCTGCATTATTGGATCTGCGACATCGTCTTCCTATCATACTAGTGGACATCAATAGAGACTCCCTTAAACTTAACAGAGATATTGTCAGACATAAACTCTTGATTTACCATTCCACGTGGTTCATGCTGGTGACACTGTCCTTTGGGAATTAAGCAGAACAAATAGTTTTTAATCGTCCCCTGTACATGTGGGCTTGACTGCCTGGAAGAGGTCCTGAGGAAGGTGGCCGCGGGCCGCCGAAACGCGCGTCAACCATAGTGCGGGGTCTCATACTGAGTTTTGAGACTCGTTAGTTGGCAGGGGTTCCCCTGCCAATTAGAACCCAGATTCCTTTTTCATATGTTGTGGATGTGAATGTAATGAGAGTATGAATGTGTTAGCATGTTGTGATTGTTTGCGTGATATCAGGGGCATATGTACTTGTATAAATTGTCTTTCTGTACATATAGTTATTGTTATTTTCTCTTTACCCCGGGGAAAAGACTGGTCTGCTGACCTGCTTTCCCCGGGGTCCGCACTGCGACTTCGCTCTGTGTGCCCTGCTTGCCCTCGCTTTTGCTCCTGCTTCTCTCTTGCCGCATTCGTCCGCAGCTCCTCCTGACCTTTGGGTTACAAAAATAAAAAGCAAGACCACTCAGCAAATAAAAGCCAACATTAAAGTAAAGGCCAAAGCAAGACGATTTAGGACGCGATTTAGGGCGTCTGGGATTGCTCAAATACAAAACCAGTAGTGCCTAAGGGAAACGTAATTACCCCAAGACCGCTCTGCCCCAGAGTATATCCTCATGTCCATCTCCCCCTGTGCTCCGCAGTAAGAGATCCCTCCTTGCTGCTGCAAAAGGCAAAGCGCAGGGGAGAGCTTCAAAAAAAAGGAAGATTGGAGGGAAGAAGGGGTCCGTCCAGTATGACCAAAGTGATCAAAGTGTGTCGTCAAGTGAGGTTCTACGCTCACCCCTAGCAGCTTCAATGAGGAACTTTGTATTTAAGCATAACCATAATGGAGCCCAACGGACCTCAGAGGAAGAGGTGGCAAAGTTCCCCCACTGGCACGTCTGTCCTCCGGCTTCAGTAAGGGATGCTTCTCTCGTAGTTCTGGATGAAGCGCAAACTGTAAATTCTTTTGTGGATCCATTTAAGAGTGGAACTGCGTCCGTAAGAGGGGGTCCAAGATTGTCCTCTTCTCCTCGCTTGAACTTTTTGTTACCATCATTTAGTCCCAATGACTCCAGCTCATCTCAGTCACCTTCACGAGAAGACCAACAGGATCAAGGAAGTCCAACGTCATTACATAATGTCTCCATGGTTGGGGAGCAAAACTCTACGCTTGGATCACAGGGGAGGTCTATATTTCTCCAGCCTTCCTCCTCGTCATCCCTGTTGGACGTAATGTTACTTATGCAGCCCACCTTGCACGGGATTCCAGAAAACTCTGGTGTCAATAAGGACAAACCAAGTTGACCAATTAAATTCTTTGAATGATATCCGATATGAACTGAAACCCTTAAAATCTTTCAAAGACAATTTAGGTGGCTCTACGAATGCTCAATTACCTCCTGTAGTATTGGCTACAGAGTTGCTGGGGTTGCATAGTGTCACATCAGAGAAAGGTGAATGGCAGTTAGATACAGAGAGTTCGGTTTATGTCTCTAAATACCCTATGCTTGTGAGGAAAAGGCAGCATGGTTTTATGCCCTCAAAATTTACCGTAAGGTCATATCGTACAATGGGGGTTAGCTCCTGGAATGGATTGCCTGGGTGGTATGCCCCGCTCGTATGCAAGAAGAAACACATGCATAAGAAAAGGGATTATAGTAGTGGTACTGGTTCCCAAGCTCAAGTCCAACATCCCAGACCGCAAGGCGGTAGTACTATAAAAGCGCTTCCATGAAAAAAGGTACATAAAAAGGTACATAAAAGCTTAAAACTTAGTGTGAAACCCTGTCCTAAAATCTGTCCTGACTTGTCTTCTATTTCCTCGGCCGTTCGCTCGACCATCCCTAATAAGGATCTAAAGGTAGCTCGTAATAAGATGGTTTGAGCCTCTTCCCTTAATTAAATTGCCCTTAGAACACCCCCCAGTTCAGGAACTCTTTATCAGATCGCAATTAGGAAGTACAGAACTTCTGCTCGATATTATTCATCGAGGGAAAAAAGCAAAGAAACTTCGACCCCTGAATCGCTCCAAAATCCTCCAGTTGTTCCAACAAATCCCTTCTCTTTCAGGGATAACCTCGTTGGACTTAGAGTCTGTTGGGTTTCAATTGGGTGATCAAGGTAGAGAAGTTTCCAGAGTTTCTTTTATATCTCCTTGTATCGCTGACCTGGTTCTTAAGGCGGACGAAGACCTAGCAAAAGTAGGTCTACCGGCCCTATGTCCCGTAAAAATGAACCCTCAATTATTAGTACCTCAGCCAGGTTCATTCCCTCCCGCCATTTTAAATATGCACAGTGGGTTATCTGCAACTCAATGGGAACAATCCCTATCATATATTCTGTCCCAATGGCCGAAGCAACACAACAAAGTTGCCATCCAGCCACCAATTTGGCAGTGGTTATAGTAAACAATAGACCATTCTCACAATTTAGACAACTAGCATGGCCTCAAAGTACTAGGGCTTCCCCACTGCAACACCTGCCGGAGGAAGGATATTTGAATATAAGGCCACTGTACTCTAGAATGAGGAGTCCTCTCGAAATCTAAGAATCCTAAATTGGAATATCCACGGGTTTGAAAGCTTGAGGAACAGTGGCGAACAAGAAAGTTTGAAACCCTTTCATCTGGTATTCCTTCAGGAGTCTTGGCTAAGAGAGGACCAGTCAGTCGAAGGCTTTATGACCCTGATTAGCAAAGATCATTCCAGGAGTACGGGGAGAGCATCTGCAGGTCTACTAACACTAATATTGACCAAGGTGATTAAGAGGCCATTGGAAGTCATAAATGTTTCAAGTGGTCTGCAGTTATCTGTTGTGGAAATGGTTGTGGGTAAAAATGACCCCAGTTATTTTTTACTTATAAACATTTGCATTCATAAAGAAGATCATCGCCAAATGAATCACTGTCTGGAACTATTTGAATCCCCTTTTCAGCATTTGATGGCAAAATACCCGGAAGCAGGGATAATAATGGCGGGGGATGTAAATGCTCGTTTATTCCCTGTACAGCTAGACCAACAATGGGAGGAAGTGTTGGATTCCTACAACATTCCCTTAGCACAGTTTCCAGCAGGTACCATCAACGACATCACACCATCGCAAGAACTCTGCAACTCCCTTGCCAAGTTCCTCCACCGAACGATCGCAGGTATACACGACAGCTTCGGACCCCAGACTCCGCCTCCAGTCACAGAACCAACGACCCCCACCACCACCCTCAGCCTGGACCCCCATCAGCACTGAAGAAACCACCAACGTCATGAACTCCATCCACTCCGGCTCCCCCTTGGACCCATGCCCCCATCATATCTTCAATAATGCCGACACCATCATCGCACCCCATCTCCGGAACATCATAAACATCTCGTTCGCATCAGCCACCTTCCCCGAGAGCTGGAAGCACGCAGGAATCAACGCCCTTCTGAAGAAACCCGCAGCTAGTTAAACAAAAAGATTCTATCAAAATGTGCAAGTGATAATTTTTAATTCTTGTTTTTTGAAATTTTTAAGTGTAGTGTTAAGCTCTTCCTCAGATTGGTGAGACGAAGGCACTATGTGCTTTTAAAATACCCTTCACACACTAAGAATTCCTTAGTGTCATGCTTCATCATTGAGGTCTTCCTGTCCCTCTACGGGGCAGGGCGTGCTGCGACCTACGGATTACGCGGGAGCACTATTCTCGTGATGAAAGACTATGTGTTAGTGCAGTGTGGGTGTTGTCAGTGAAGTGTAGGGACCTAATAATGTGAGTAAAAAATTAAAAATTCCCTGGCTAGTGGAAAAAATATTTTATTCACTTCCCTAGCTGGGAATGTTAAAAAGGGGTTGTGTGGTAGAGCTATTAGCTAACTACCAGGTCGACATGTTTCACAGGCAGTCCCCTACTGTCTGCTCATCAGGACCTCTGATGATCCCTACTAGAAGGTACTCAGTTCTAAAGTTTGCCTAGAGTCCTACAAACCGATAGCAAAAATAAGCTGTCAGTTTGCGCTTCGGGCATTAGTTGGCCCCATGTGAAGCGTGGTAAAAAATTTCCAAAAAGATGTTTGAAAAAAAGCTGACACATTAGTCTCTGTAATAGAAAAGGAAAAAAGGGGTGTAAATACACACAGATGTGGCATATAGTACACAGCGGCCTCATTTTATCCATGTTACCATTGTATTGGAAATAACTGATACAAACAATTTACGCTGCATTAAAGAATGCCAATGGATTTAGGCAGCAATTAATTGCCAATGATAGTATGCTCCTTCATTTAGAGCCTGTCCAACGTGAAGACAAACACAGAATCTCGACATTAACACACACACACACATATGACTCATACATAGAGGGAGACACCCATAAGTTCAGTGTCCTAGGACACAAGGAAATGTTTTGTTGCGATCGGGTTACTCGGTTTTCGTGTTGCGATTGCAAAATAGAAAGTGGATCAAAGGAAACATAAATATACATACTTTCCAAGTTTAGGTTGCGTGCCTCATGAGCCGGCAAGACCCAGGGTTTTCAACGCGGTCAACTGAAAGAATAAATAGAGCCGCACCCTCTCGTCAAATAACATTGTTCAGAAGTTCGTTTTTACCTCGTTACATGAGAAGACCAGATATTTCCAACTCTTGATCACAGTCTCCTACTTACGTGACCGCTTGTATGCACTGCCTTAGTCCTACCCTTGTGCCGCTCCGAGGAAACACCGGCTTCACGTAGCTGTCGTCTTTTTAAGAAAGCTAGTTGTGCAAGGTCATCACCTTTTGGCAAGTTTCAAACACTAGTATGCTAACCCAAAATGGCCGCTCTTCGCGGAACACTTCCTGGTTAGTTCGATTTCTGCAAATGTTTCTTCTATGTTCGTCATTCACATATTAGAAAAATTGCTGTTAAATTCTTAAATTATTATCTTGCTAAATTTCTATAGTGTTTTGATGTTTTGGTCAAAAAGTATCGTTCCAAGGATTTATTGTTCAGAGGTTTAGATGTTATCGTGATCGATCCTAATCTCGGAGTGGTTGTATGAACAGAGGTAGTGGTTGATTCTGCTCAGCATTTAGATTTACAGATGTTTGTTTTCATACTCCCCTGTTAAGTGTCGGTCATGCCCCACAGACTAGTTGTGCAATGTCATCACGCTTTGGCAAGTTTCAAACACTAGTATGCTAACCCAAAATGGCCGCTCTTCGCGGAACACTTCCTGGTTAGTTCGATTTCCGCCAATATTTCTTCCATGTTTGTCATTCACATATTAGAAAATTGCTGTTAAATTCTTAAATTATTATCTTGCTAAATTTCTAACTGGTGTTTTGATATTTTGGTCAAAAAGTATCGTTCCAAGGATTTATTTTTCAGAGGTTTAGATGTTATCGTGATCGATCCCAATCTCGGAGGGGTTGTATGAGCAGAGGTTGTGGTTGAATCTGCTCAGCATTTAGATTTACAGATGTTCGTTTTCATACTCCCCTGTTAAGTGTCGCTCATACCCAACCTGGAATTTTATTGATGGTTTCGAGGTTCATCAAGTGGTCCTTTGACCGGTTCTTTTCAGAAAAACAGAGGCTTTTTTTAATTTAGTGTAGTGCATATCCTCATATTCGGCCCCAAGGGATATCATCATTCAGGCCGTTTTTGTTGGACTTAATACGGAACACCCACCTCTGTTCTTTTTCTAAGAGTTGATCCTCTCTTGCGACCAATTCGATTACTGTCCAGGACATGTCCTCTGCTTTATGGCCCATTTCCAAGAAATGGTTAGTCAATTTTGTGCTGGATTTTTTGCATTTAATGGTGCTTTTATGCTCTCCTATCCTTATCTTTATGGCCCGACTGGTCATGCCCACATATTCCAAGTTACATGGGCACTTAATGAGATACACAACATTTGAGCTGTTACAATTGCTAAAGCTTCTCTGTTCCCACTCCGTGCCATCATTAAAGGTGAGTTTGGTACTTTTCCTGGTCAGGCAGCAGACCTTACAATTGCCACAGGGGTGGTGGCCTTGTGCGAAATTCAAGTTTCTCGCAAGGTTGGTTCGGTCAGTTTTCGGTCTTGCATGAACCAGCAAATTTCTTATACTCTGCGCTTTCTTATGAGAGAAGATTGGTTTTGGTAGTTGGAGATTGCCACTATTCAGAATCCTCCAGTTCTTGTTAATGATCTTTGTCACCTGATTAGAGCTTGTGTTAAATGTGGTGACACAGATTGGTCTTCGCTCTTCCTCCTTGTGAATCTTCTCTTCAAGAAGACTTTCTCTGCAATTATTTCTTGCTCGTTTGTATGCTTGGTCAATGATTTTTCTGGGGTATTGACGTGTTTCCAGCTTCCTCCGTAGGTCTTTAGAGTTTGAAATTGCTGATCTCTGTGCAGTTCCTGTGAAGTCGCAGGAACTGGCCATAGGGCAAGTTATCCCGCAGATGTTTTGGGTGGAAACTCTGGTACATTAGCAGACAGTTTTTTGAGGTACTTTTAAAGTGTGTTGTGGTCATCAGCCTTCCATCCTTCGGGAAAATGTTTAAATCCAGGAAAACTAGATTACTGTTTGAGGTAGTGCTTGTAAATTTTAGGAAATCATCCTGTAAGTTCAGCCATGTTAGGAACTGTTTGGAGGTACTTTCATCTCCATCCCAGATGATTAGGATATCATCGATGTACCTCTTCCAGGTTTTGATGTTATTCCTGAAAGGGTTTCTTGGGTTCAGTATCCTAGTGACCTCCAGATGGTGATCCAACTTTACCCCGATGGATAACACATTACCTGTAATACTACTTGCATTCCAGAACGATGTTATGAAAGAGCTCGAAGAATTGAATCCAATGAATAAACCAGTGTGCCAAAATATCACCAGAGAAGAGCGAACAGCTCTGCGCGAATTGAGCAGCAACAAAGCAATGGTGATCAAACCAGCAGATAAGGGGGGTGCCACGGTAATTCGGAGTAAGGAACAATACGACAATGAATCCATGCGACTGTTGAGAGATCGACGAAACTACAAGATCGTCCGAGAGGACCCGACTGAGAAAATAAGAACTAAGATCAATACCATGGTAGAGGAAGCCTTGGCCCATAATTGGATCACAAAAAAGGAAGGGGAATTCTTATGCCAAAAAAATCCAAAGACCCCCTACCTGTACATATTGCCAAAGATCCACAAAAGCCTACAAAATCCACCTGGACGCCCGATAGTTTCAGGGATTGGATCAATTCTGGAACCTGTCTCCAAATTTTCTAAGACCAATGGTCCAACGGACATCCACATACCTCAAAGATACAAAAGATGTGTTGAACTTACTTGAAGACCAGACTTTTGATCCCAACACCCAGCTTCTAATTAGCTGTGACATAGAATCTCTCTACACGAGCCTACCACACCAAGAAACTCTCACAATCATTGAAGATGTGCTCTTTGAGGAGGAATGGGACTATCAAACTCCACGCAATGTAATTATGGAGTGTTGCTCGTTGGAACTGAAAGAAAACTTTTTCGAATATGAGGGTACCATATACCTCCAAAAACATGGGGCCAGCATGGGGAGCACATTTGCTCCCAGCATAGCTGGTCTCTATTTCCACCATCTGGAGTTCACTAGGATACTGAACCCAAGAAACCCTTTCAGGAATAACATCAAAACCTGGAAGAGGTACATCAATGATATCCTAATCATCTGGGATGGAGATGAAAGTACCTCCAAACAGTTCCTAACATGGCTGAACTTACAGGATGATTTCCTAAAATTTACAAGCACTACCTCAAACAGTAATCTAGTTTTCCTGGATTTAAACATTTTCCCGAAGGATGGAAGGCTGATGACCACAACAGACTTTAAAAGTACCTCAAAAAACTGTCTGCTAATGTACCAGAGTTTCCACCCAAAACATCTGCCGGATAACTTGTCCTATGGCCAGTTCCTGCGACTTCACAGGAACTGCACAGAGATCAGCAATTTCAAACTCCAATCTAAAGACCTACAGAGGAAGCTGGAAACACGTCAATACCCCAAAGAAATCATTGACCAAGCATACAAACGAGCAAGAAATAATTGCACAGAAAGTCTTCTTGAAGAGAAGATTCACAAAGAGGAAGAGCGAAGACCAATCTGTGTCACCACATTTAACACAAGCTCTAATCAGGTGACAAAGATCATTAACAAGAACTGGCGAATTCTGAATAGTGGCAATCTCCAACTACCAAAACCAATCTTCTCTCATAAGAAAGCGCAGAGTATAAGAGATTTGCTGGTTCATACAAGACCGAAAACTGACCGAACCAGCCTTGCGAGAAACTTGAATTTCGCACAAGGCCACCAACCCTGTGGCAATTGTAAGGTCTGCTGCCTGACCAGGAAAAGTACCAAACTCACCTTTAATGATGGCACGGAGTGGGAACAGAGAAGCTTTAGCAATTGTAACAGCGCAAATGTTGTGTATCTCATTAAGTGCCCATGTAACTTGGAATATGTGGGCATGACCAGTCGGGCCATAAAGATTAGGATAGGAGAGCATAAAAGCACCATTAAATGCAAAAAATCCAGCACAAAATTGACTAACCATTTCTTGGAAATGGGCCATAAAGCAGAGGACATGTCCTGGACAGTAATCGAATTGGTCGCAAGAGAGGATCAACTCTTAGAAAAAGAACAGAGGTGGGTGTTCCGTATTAAGTCCAACAAAAACGGCCTGAATGATGATATCCCTTGGGGCCGAATATGGAGATATGCACTACACTAGATTAAAAAAGCCTCTGTTTTTCTGAAAAGAACCGGTCAAAGGACCACTTGATGAACCTCGAAACCATCAATAAAATTCCAGGTTGGGTAACAGCGACACTTAACAGGGGAGTATGAAAACGAACATCTGTAAATCTAAATGCTTAGCAGATTCAACCACAACCTCTGCTCATACAACCCCTCCGAGATTGGGATCAATCACGATAACATCTAAACCTCTGAAAAATAAATCCTTGGAACGATACTTTTTGACCAAAATATCAAAACACCAGTTAGAAATTTAGCAAGATAATAATTTAAGAATTTAACAGCAATTTTTCTAATATGTGAATGACGAACATAGAAGAAATATTCGCAGAAATCAAACTAACCAGGAAGTGTTCCGCGAAGAGCTGCCATTTTGGGTTAGCATACTAGTGTTTGAAACTTGCCAAAAGGTGATGACATTGCACAACTAGCTTTCTTAAAAAGATGACAGCTACGTGAAGCCGGTGTTTTCTCGGAGCGGCACGAGGGTAGGACTAAGGCAGTGCATACAAGCGGTAACGTAAGTAGGAGACTGTGATCAAGAGTTGGAAATATCTGGTCTTCTCATATAACGAGGTAAAAACGTACTCCTGAACAATGTTATTTGAGGAGAGGGTGCGGCTCTATTTATTCTTTCAGTTGACCGCGTTGAAAACCCTCGGTCTTGCCGGCTCATGAGGCACGCAACCTAAACTTGCAAAGTATGTATATTTATGTTTCCTTTGATCCACTTTCTATTTTGCAATCGCAACTCGAAAACCGAGTAACCCGATCGCAGAAAAACATTTCCTTGTGTCCTAGGACACTGAACATAAGGGTGTCTTCCTCTATGTATGAGTCATATGTGTGTGTGTGTTAATGTCGAGATTCTGTGTTTGTCTTCACGTTGGACAGGCTCTAAAATGAAGGAGCATACTATCATTGGCAATGAATTGCTGCCTAAATCCTTTGGCATTCTTTAATGAAGCGTAAATTGTTTGTATCAGTTATTTCCAATACAATGGTAACATGGAGAAAATGAGGACGCTGTGTACTATGTGCCACATCTGTATGTATTTACACCCCTTTTTTTCCTTTTCTATTACAGAGACCAATGTGTCAGCTTTTTTTCAAACATCTTTTTGGAATTTTTTTACCACGCTTCACCTGGGGCCAACTCATGCCCCGAAGCGCAAACTGACAGCTTATTTTTGCTATCGGTTTGTTGGACTCTAGGCAAACTTTAGAACTGAGTACCTTCTAGTAGGGTCCATCAGAGGTCCTGATGAGCAGACAGTAGGGGACTGCCTGTGAAACATGTCGACCTGGTAGTTAGCTAATAGCTCTACCACACAACCCCTTTTTAACATTCCCAGCTAGGGAAGTGAATAAAATATTTTTTCACTAGCCAGGGAATTTTTAATTTTTTACTCACATTATTAGGTCCCTACACTTCACTGACAACACCCACACTGCACTAACACATAGTCTTTCATCACGAGAATAGTGCTCCCGCGTAATCCGTAGGTCGCCACACGCCCCGCCCCGTAGAGGGGCGGGAAGACCCCAATGATGAAGCATGACACTAAGGGATTCTTAGTGTGTGAGGGGTATTTTAAAAGCACATAGCGCCTTCGTCTCACCAATCTGAGGAAGAGCTTAACACTACACTTAAAAATTTCAAAAAACCAAGAATTAAAAATTATCACTTGCACATTTTGATAGAATCTTTTTGTTTAACTGGATGTATAAGGAGGGTGATTCTATCAATTCCTCCATACTTCCTCTATTGTTTTGGAGAGAAACCCACAGCTGACCTGAAAGATCTCAAGAACTTCCGCCCCATCTCTCTTCTTCCCTTTCCGGCCAAAGTCATCGAGAAGACTGTCAATAAACAGCTGACTGCTTTTATCGAGACAAACAACTCGCTCGACCCTTCCCATTCTGGTTTTCGAGCCAACCACAGCACGGACACTGCCCTCATCACAGCCACCAACGACATAAGGACCCTGATGGACAACGGAGAAACAACCGCCCTCATCCTCCTGGACATCTCGGCAGCCTTCGACACCGTATGCCATCACACCCTAATAACACGCCTCTTCAACACTGGGATCCAAGGAAAGGCCCTGGACTGGATCCCCTTGTTCCTCTCCGACAGAACCCAGAGAGTCCGCCTCCCTCCCTTCCACTCGGAAGCAACCAAAATTATCTGTGGCATACCCCAAGGATCCTCGCTCAGCCCAACGCTCTTCAATATCTACATGAGCCCCCTCGCCGCCATCGCACGCAAACACAACATCAACATCATCTCCTACGCCAACGACACCCAGCTGATACTCTCCCTCACCAAAGACCCAGCCACTGCCAAAACCAACCTACAGGAAGGAATGAAAGATGTCTCAGAATGGATGAAGCTCAGCCGCCTGAAGCTGAACTCAGACAAGAGGAGGTCCTCATCTTCGGATAATCCCCCTCTGCCTGGGACAACTCCTGGTGGCCCTCAGCACTGGGCTCCGCACCAACACCCTTGAACCACGCACGTAACCTGGGATTCATCCTGGACTCCACCCTCACGATGACCAAGCAGGTCAACGCCGTCTCGTCATCATGCTGCAACACCCTGCGCATGCTCCTAAAGATATTCCGGTGGATCCCCACCGAAACCAGAAAGACGGTCACCCAGGCCCTCGTCACTAGCCGACTGGACTACGGAAACGCCCTATATGCAGGAACTACCGCCAAACTCCAGAAACGACTACAACACATACAGAACGCCTCCGCACGACTCATCCTCGACATCCCTCGCCATAGCCACATATCCGCCCACCTGAGAGACCTCCACTGGCTCCCCGTCAACAAGAGGATCACATTCAGGCTCCTCACCCATGCACACAAAGCTCTCCAAAACATGGGCCCCGAATACCTCAACAACCGCCTCACGTTCTACACTCCCACCCGCCGGCTCCGCTCTGCCAGCCTCGCCATTGTCCCACGGATCCGCAGAACCACAACCAGAGGAATATCGTTCTCCTACCTGGCCGCCAAGACATGGAACTCCCTCCCCGCACAACTACGACTGATCCAGGACCATCTCACCTTCAGGAGGCACCTCAAGACCTGGTTATTCGAGCAGTAGCTTCACCCCCCCCCCCCCCCCCCCCTCCCTTCAACGCCTTGAGACCCTCACGGGTGAGTAGCGTGCTCTATAAATGTGTTGATTGATGGATTGATTGAAAAAAGAGGCCAAAGTGCTGAGTGAAAGGCTGGCAAATCATGGTCTGATTTACTTAAATGGACGTTTTACAAAGGATTCATCAGCTATAGCAACATCTCGGCAGGGCCACTCTTTGGGCCCTATTGCTTATATATTCACGTCCCTTTGGAATTTTGGCCTCTTTAAGAGCTTTGAGGTGGCAAAATATGAGCGCAGTGACCACTGAGCAACCACAGCATTTCTTGATTTGTGCGAGCCAGTATCCCCTGAGAGAGTGATTCCCTTAGAGATGTCCTATGCGTGCAGGTTCACAACACGTTTAGACACTATCCCATAGATGCATCAAGCATCCATTCTGCGAATTCCAAAAAGCAAAATATAACGAATCGCTAATAAGAAATCGCAGTATGAGATGCACCTTGAAACTAATAAATAGCGAGTCGCACCTTGCTGCAATCGTCAAAGGCGATTTCGGAAAAATTCTTCAAAAATCGCAAAATCGGCTGTTGTCAACCCACAAATACCGAATTTGCAAATACCGAAATCGCAAGATAGCGATCTTGCACATTGTGAGATCGCAAAAACGATAAGTTGCATTTGGAGCACAATGATGACATCACTACGAGGAAGTAGCCTGCTCCAAGCATCATTCAGAGCACAGAGCTGGATACAGGAGGAGGCAGAGAACTGAGCTCCATGAGCCACACCCTGCAGTGCCCATACAGGAGTGCAAATCTATCTACAATGTCCCAGGAAGCTACAGGACCAAGTGAGAAAGCACTGAAAAGGAAAATAAAATTCAGTGAGAAGGAACTGGAGTACCTCATTGAAGGAGTGAGCAGGGACCATGACCAACTGTTTGGGAAGCTGTCCCGGAGGGTGCCTGAGGCAACCAAGAGGCGCATCTGGGTGCATATCAAGGCAAAGGTGAATGCGGTGGGAGTCACCCACAGGTCCATTGACGATTTAAAAAAGAGGTGGTACCAAGGAGCGCATTGCTGAGAGACTGGGGGAGAGACTGGCTACGGGAGGAGGACACAAACTAAGAACTAGAACCTCTAAACTGACCTATTTATTTTTCAAAACAGAGACTGAATCTAATCAATTCACAGAGGATGCAACATGAATAAAGATATTCAATAAAACATGTTATTCTTTAGTTTTCCATTTATTTTCATTTTCATAATTTGAAATAGAGAAACATTTTTTGTAACATTTTTCATATTTTTTAGGACAAAACAGATAAATAATTCAGTGCAAAAAATTCATTATTTACAATAGTAAACTTGATATGGACCCCACAAAGGAACTATAAAGTGCTGTCAATCTATCCATCAGTCATTCCACATCATTCACTCAAAATCAATGCATACTAACACTGGTGACAAAATACAATGGAAACAAACAAAGGACAACAGTACATCTGAGAACCCAAATGGTATTTGCAGTTAAGTGTCCACTTCTCTTTCACTTGGTTATATCCGGTTTATGAGTTATTTAATCGTTAGCTTCTTTCTCCTTTTTGTCTTTTTATATGTGAGTCTCAGGTGTATAGGGCCTACGTACGTTTCGGAGAGCTTATTTTATCACCTTCATCAGGGCCAACAAAAGCAAGAACTAATAAACACATGTATTTAAAATCAGGGGGTCCTTTACATTTAGAGGGTAAACTAGCTGTGGTGCTAGGTTGATGTAATTCTCTTTGCTGCTCAAAACCTGTAAATATTTAAAGCAAAGTCCATCACATGGTATTCATTTTACTTCTAAAGTACTCTTCGTATTGGTTGTATGGTTCTCTGGGTAGTTTTTACCTGTGCAGAGCTCCCAGACGACGGTCGACGTAGCACCACCTGCAACCTATGATACTGTTTAAATATTTACAGGTTTTGAGCAGCAAAGAGCAGTACATCAACCTAGCACCACAGCTCCTTGTTACATTTCTGGTGTGTATATGCACACCATTGTACCTCCGTTCCTGTGGTGTTGCTGGGTTGAGGTATGGGGTGAGGAGGTATTCACGGAGGGCGTAGGTGCTGTCACCTGAAGGGAGGAGCAGAGGGTCAGCGCCTGTTATACGCGGCAAAATGGTCTTGACATAGTCTATGTGGGCATGTGTACTTACCTAGGAGATGTCCCTCACCAAATTCACCCCTGGCCAAGCGGGTGTTTATGCCGCTGTGCCGGAAGATAAATGAATCATGCGTGTTCCCTGGGCATGGTGCCACAATTTGATTTGATTTGATTTGATTTGATTTGATTTGATTTTATGTTTTCTAGAGCACGCAGCTACCCTAAGGCATCCCGGCGCTAAAAAGACCAACGGTACTGAGGGAAGGAAAGGTCAGGAGGTGAGCTCAGGTCAATGTCTGTAATGATTGTCTTTGCATTGCAGACCATCTGAATGTTGAGGGAGTGATATGACTTGCGGTTCCGGTACATGTATTCGGTCTCTGCGGGTGGACAGATGTGTATGTGGGTGCAGTCGATGCAGCCAATTACATGGGGAAATGTGCGGTATGATAGAAGTCCAGTTTAGTTTGCATTAAGTCCTGTTGGGTTGTTGGGAAGGTGATGTAGTGATGTATACAGCTCAGCATGGCGTCCAGGAAACTCTGTAGGCAGCTTGAAAGTGTACTCTGGGATATATGCGACTACCCCCTGGAAGCTGCCGGAGGCCAGGAGGTGCAGGCCGCACAGGACCTGGACATGGGTGGGCACGGCATTGGTCTGCCGTGTTGGGCGCTGCATCTTGGGGTCAAGGTCTCTGATGAGCTTCCTAATCATTGCCCCATTGAGCCTGTATTTGGAGTAGATCTCCTCTTCAGTCTGTCCCAGTAGGGTTATCCGCAGCCGGAAGATGTGCTCATGGATCCTTCGTCAGTTCTGGGCTGCAGCCTAGAGCCTCAGCCGCCTTGCCACGATGTAGAGACCTGCCATTGTGACTTTGCTCATGCTCCTACTGAGTCTCCTTAGGTGTGTTTGATTTAGCCAACACCTTTTTGTTGTTTGCAACATTTTTTTTTTTTTGCCAATTTGACTTCATGGTTACCACCTGGTTTAGCTTCTCCTTAAATTGAGACTCGTATTGTGCAAATTATGGTATTTTTGCTATGTGTGATTGCTGATGAATGTGGATTGCGATTTCTTAGCGATTTCGCTATTTGTTTACGAATTCATAATTGATTTTGCTAAATATGTGGGAAATCGCTTTTAAGGAATCGCAATGGGGGTTTCAACGGGTTTAGTGATTCATTGTTTAGGGAATTCGCAATTTGCTGCTGTTCTACTTGATGCATTGCGGAAGAGTAAATTGCTCTAGCAATCGCTGTTTTGCTGTGATTGCGATCGCAATTTCGCTTGATGCATCTATGCCTATGCATCTTCAACAATTAGCAACTCTTCAGTTAGAGGAGATGATTCCTATCCTCCCTACTCATGCTGATGATGTTATTGTGTGGTATAATAATATTTTGCAACAAGTTTTGGGCTGTATTTTAGTGAAAATAAGTGGAAAGGGTGGACAGACAAAATCCAGCACAAAGGGTTTCCTGGGCTGGTTTGATCAGGACTGCCAAAAGCTGAAACGACTGGTGAGACAGAAAGCAAGGAGTGCCAAGTGTTGTTTCATTCCTTTAGCCACCCAAGAGCTGTTTAAACTTAAACGCCAATATAAATCCCTTGTGCAGTCGAAAAAGATAGCTTTTTATCACAGGAAGTGGGAGGAGATGCAGGAGATTATACTATTAAATGATCAGCAGAAATTCTGGTCAAAGAGTTTAATGGCCAAAGTAGCGGGTTTCTGACCTGTATGATACCAGAAGCATAGTGGGCCACTCATCTGACGGAGTTATACAGGAGACCTTTAAGTTTAGATGGCCCTCAGTACATCTATGGGCAAATCCTCCCAGCCAACTGGTTCTCAGTGAAGGAAGTTAAGGCAGTTATTGAGAGAATAAAACTCTCTCGTACCGCCGGTCCTGACAATGTCCCGGCGGTAATAATTAAAACAAATACAGCCCGATTCATGAAGCTAAATAGCGCTGGCAAAGGGCCAGATTCTGAGAATCTGGCCCTTTGTGAGTGCGATTTTTGCATTTGGGATTCATCATCCCAAATGCAAAAATCGCTATTTGCGATATCGCATATTTGCGAGGAATTGGATTTAAGGAATCTCTATTAGAGATTCCTTAAATGCAATTCATGAACCAATTTTAAATTGCGAATTCACAATATTTGGTCGCTATTTACCACAAAGTCTGACTTCGTGGTAAATAGCGAAAAAGTAGAAAAAAGCACTTTAGTGCATTTTTCTCTGTTGCATGTTACACACACACATGTCCTTTGGACATGTGTGTGCGCAACACCTGTGTAAAATTGCATTTCAGGGGTGCTACAGGGTGTCCCTTGGACACCCCTGGCACCCTTGAAATCACTATCTTATTTGCGATTAGCTAATTGCTAATAGGATTGAATGGGGAGTTATTCCTTATTTGCGATTAGCAATTTGCTAATCGCAAATAAGGAATGTGTAGGAATCGCAATTTATTTTGCGATTCCTACATGAATCCCGTTTTGCGAGTCTGTAATAGCGATTCCTTATGAATCGCTATTAAAGACTCGCAAAACGGGTCTTTGATGAATCTACCTGATAGTGTTCAGTGGGCTAAAATTTACTCTGCCCTGTTCAGTTGGGTGGCAGGTCTGGCCTTTACCCCTTTACCTGGAAGGGGTCTATTGTGAAACCGATTTTAAAAAAAGGGAGTGGTACAGACCCAATGCATTACAGGCTTATAAGCCTTTTGGACATTTCATTAAAGATATTCTCCAAGATTATTTTAGCCAAACTTGAAGAATGGGCCATTGAAACTAAGAGAATTCCTTTAGAACAGGGGGGGGGTTCGGGAGGGTCATTCAACCATAGACCACTGCTTTGCTTTGTGGGCTATTACTAGAAAGGCAGAGGAGGAAAATCAAAGACTGTGCAGTTGTTTTGTAGATTTCCGGACAGCCTTTGATTCTGTTGACATGGATATATTATGAGGAAAACTCACGGTTTGGGAATGTTATGTTATGTTATTTATTGAGCGCACAGCTGCCCCAGCAAAGGGGCATCCTGGCGCTAGTGCAGAACAAAAAAACCGGACAGGAGGTGGGAAACACAACACAACAGCAACAGAACTAAGGGGCTATGGGGAAAAGAAAAGAATTACCACTACACCTCCTTGGGGCTCTTCAATCCCTGCACTCTGGCAATTGGGCTCAGGTGGAGTTAGACAAGACAGGAAGGTTGTCCCAAAGAATCTCTATCGACAATGGCCTGCGTCAGGGGTGCGTTTTAGAACCCCTACTTTTTAGTCTATTTTTGGCCGACCTCCCAACAGTCATTTGCCAATCAAACTCATTTTCGCCTAAAATTGGGGATCAGCATATTTCTTGTCTGCTCTATGCAGATGATTTGGTATTAATGGACTACACTCCAATTGGTCTGCAGAGGAAACTCAACGCATTGGCCTCTTATAGTAAGCAGACCAAGCTTCGTATTAATCTGGAAATGACAAAAATTATGATTTTTGGGAAAAAAGTGCAGAGTTTTTCCTGGTATCTTGATTCTCAGGTGGTGGAACAAGTGGATCAGTATAAATACCTGGGTTTAACTTTTAGGAAAAATTAGAATTGGGGTGCACATTGGAATGCCACTAGGCAGAAGGCTCTTCTGCAGGCAAGCTGTTTATCTGGATGTAATGGTAGATTTGAGGGCCTATCCCATATCCCATTATTAAAGGCCTATGAAGGGAAGATTCCACCAATAGACCTGTATGGAGGAGAGATATTCTCTCTTGATCCAACCTATGAATGGGACAGACTGGAAGGGGCAGTACTTAAAAGACGTCTATCTCTCCCCCAAGGTACCATGGTCCAGGCTATAAGGGGAGAGTTTAGTCTGGTATCTTGGAACATCGCGGCCGCCACCCGGGCTCTAAGATACTTTAACACCCTGCTGGAGAATGATGAGGTGGCTAAAGTATCCAGATTGTGCTGCGAAGAGAGCCAAAGCAGCGAAAGGTTGTGGGTAAAGGCTGTTAGAATCAGAAAGACTGCAATGAAGAATTACTATTTAAATAGTGGCTTAGTCATATCTTGGCTCACCTTTCCAGGCAAATGGAAATGGAGAAAATCTGCATGTATGGTGTCACAAAAATGTGATCTATTATATCTAAAGAAGAAATCATCTATTAGCTTCTCGCTAGCTTCACTTGGCCAGGATGGTGTTTTCCCTTACTTATCACAGTTACCAGATCCAGGTTTGAGAAAAGAAATCTTAAGGGTTCAGGTGGGATGTAATCTAATTCATTCATCCCACCCATATAAGACAGGGGTGCAAAATAATAGTGGTCTTTGTCCCTGCCCTTTGAAAGCCAAATGCACTATTATGCATATTCGTATGGACTGCGCTTTTTATCTTGCAAATCGGATCAGGTTTTTAAGACCTCAGTTTTTTAAATATGATGCTCTTCAGAGGAACAAGGTGGTGGAGTTACAGTCTGAGATGTGATACTTAGATGTGGCAGTTGGGATTGCTCGGTTCCTACGATCTGTTAAACAGAATTTAAAAAAATGAAATCTAATGGGGATGGGGTGGTGAGGAGGGGGGTTCATTGAAAGGTTTTAAATAATATATGCTTTTTAGAATGTTTTATGGACAATTGTCGGAATAAACTTGTTTTTGAACCTGAACCTGAACCTGTGGAAGAGTAGACAACTAGCCAAACAATGACATTTTGATTGATCCAGTCTTCAGAGCCCGGGTACTTAGGCGCCTCCGGAGGGCCAGGCAGCGGTAAGCCTTCTAAGGTCTTCATATGTGGTGTCCCTACACACTCCCAGAGCTTCGTAGTGACAGTTCATGCTGCCAGCAGCTCACAGCTCGCCGCCATGTTGACACAAGGACTGGCAGGAACAGTATAGCAAGAGGTGGTGAGAAGAACGGACATGACGTGGTCGGAATCTACAAAGTTGTGGTCCCACTGGTGATGATCACACCGAGAGAAAGGTGCAATTCGGGTAATTAAGGATACTTAAACCATAGCAACTCAAGAATGTAGGCAATCTTAGAATCACATTGTCTCTGACTACGAAATAACATTTCAACCTCTTTTGATATCCCTTAGTATTTTTATGTTACAGTGTTATACCCTGTTTCCTTTTGCTTTGCACTGTAAAAAATAGAGCAATCCTGTGAAAAGGGTAAAACAAATACAAATTGCGTATTAACGAATGCTATATTGAACAAGATAAACGTAGAGATGCTAAAACGTACCTTTGATTCACACCTAAAGTATTTGACAAAGTATGAAAAAAACAGTACTCTCTAAGGTGGCCCCCAATGCCATGGCTGTTCAGTCCCATTGCTCTTGAAGACATTCCTCATGAGAACCAGCTCTTTGTCAGTAGTGCCTTCTAGTGGGATGGCAGATCTAGGTTATGAGCACACATTAAAGCTTGTGAAAACAAGAGCAGTATAGTCTCCTCTGATGTTTGAATGTTTTGACCTAGTTTATCTTTGGAAAGGGGTAAGAAACACAATTTCGAATTAGTGCAACTGTTGCCTGACTCCAAGATGGTGGAAGTCTCAAAAGGGCCTGAAAAAGGGTCGAATTCCTCTACAAGAGTTACTATGGAACTCAGGGTCCATGAATCTTTGTTGCCTTCTGAGAAGTGTAGAGGGGAGAAACCAATCATTAAACGATTAACATTTACAAGGACTGTAACTCTGAAGAACCACAAACCCTGGATTCCAAATAAGTGGGTTTATTACAAAGCCAAAAACAACTGGATGTACAAGCACCTCATTACGAGGTTGTAAAAGTGCATGGGGACTGATACAAATCAAAACCTACGGGCAAACTCAATGCGATGGATCATAAATAGAATAACGATCTCCAGAAGCGGAACGCAGGCAATGATTGCCCCCACGTCAAGTTCGGTCTTCATCTGGCGTGGATAAAGAAAAAGCATTAGTCTGTCCCTACACTAACACTATTGTGACATCCCTACTTAGCATTTCCCAGGCAAGATCAGGAAAAAGGAAAGGTGTCAGCACGTAAAGACTTTCTAAGAATGTATGGGTCAAGTAGCCAAAGCTACAGAGCTCGTTCTAAGATGCTTTTCTGTCTTCTTCGATCTCCACACCCCGTCTCTCCGGCCTCCACCAAGGACACTATCCCTAATACAAAACACATGAACACAAAACACGCCCACAGATCACCTCATCTCGCTGGAAATTTATCATAGGTGATTTACCATGTGGTGTTGGTGCTCCCAGCCCCTGGCCCGGTAATAACCTTGATTCCCAAGCCTCCCTCAAAGAGAAAGAACACCGGCTCCCAATTATCAGTTCTCTCCAGCAAATTGTATCATATCCTCCTGAGCCTAACTATTCTAAACAAAATACATTATTTTAACTAACAAAGATGACTTTCTCGACCTGCAGCAGAAACGTGAGAATAGAACAATTCATCGTGCCCATGTACATTCTCTAAAACCCTCACTACAGAGCTCTCAGAGAAAATAAATTTCAGGCCTACAGAAATCAGGCATCATAAGGATGAAATACACTGGCCTCTCAAATACACACATAATTGAACATTTCATTTAGGCCTTTCTACATCATTGCATTACAAATCACATTAATGTACATTAGCTACAACCATTTCATATATAGCCCTACACAATAAATGCAACTTTATCAGATCTATATGCAACTTTAATATGGTGCACGTCATGAGCATACACATTATCACATATAAGCCATTTTCGTAAGGCAAATGGCATCAAATACTACGGATCACAGTATTATTAACATAAAATAAATCATCTCTTCTAAATAATTACGACACTTTCCCTACCATTGTACTTCCACATGTTTTTACTAAACGCTTCTAATGATCAAATGTTAATACAACATACGGAAATATGTGGGTGCAGACTATTCTCTGATTATGATGCACCCCTACAATTTTCAGAATACCATCATGCTCATCAGGCCTCAGTTCTCTCTAGTCAGGGTTCATCTCCTGCATAATTTGTGACATATTCAAATACCAACTGATAATGTTTAATGTTTGTTTAATGTTTAATGTTTACGGATTTCTAAAGCGCATGGCTGCCCGTAAGCGTCCCAGCGCTGATGATAGAAACAAGCGAAAACAGAAGGGGGAGAGTTACAGGTGGAGCCATGTCTTTAGAAGTTTGCGGAAGGGAAGGAGGTTGGGTTGGGCACGTAGGTCCAGAGGGAGTGAGTTCCACAATTTGGAAGCGTTATAAGAGAAGCGCCGGCCTCCAGAGCTCGCCCTCTTGATCCTGGGCGTAAGATAACACTTATAAAGCCAAAACAAAGTTGCAGCCACTTTAATTTCTCAAAAGTTATTTTGTTTGTCCGAATTACTGTCTGCATGATGTATGACTCATGTTTAAGGATTCTTAAATAAGAAGAGGGTGCTATGGACAGCGCCCTGTCATCCCCTGAGCACAGGTTAAGGCAAGTGAAGTGAAGGAGGGATGTGAGGACTATGACGGTAAGATTCATGTCAAAAGAATACATGCGGAGGGAAGGAAGACGAACACTAGAAGAGAGAGGGCCCACTCACTAAGGGAAAGGTTGCTTTAGGATCAATTTAATGGTGAGTGAAGAGGAGAAACGCTTCAGTTGGATGATAGTTCCGAGAAGGTTAAGTTCAGTGAGGGATAGATGCTCAGGTTAAGTGAAAGAAGTTCATCATATTGATGGGGAATTAAGACTAGTTCAGTGTGAGTCTGTTGTGGGTGGGTGACCAGAGAGCATTTTCTGCCCCGTGCTAATTTTCTAGATCAGATGTACATCTCTTCTAAATAATTACCACTAAGAACAGTGATGGTGCCCCCCCCCCCCCCCCTGTGAATTTGTGTGAGCCATAAGGGTTTATGCAACAGCTTATAAGGGAGAGGCACCACAAATTTATGTGTATTCGAATGAGAATGTCCCCTGCATGGTGTACAGTCATGTATCACTATTCTGAGTGCCTAACTGAGAGTATCTAAGATCCTGATTTCTGATTTAGGCCTGACTAATCTAGTGTAGTTCTAGGCTTGTCCCTTTACATTTGTTAGGTCCTGGATCTGTCCTGTGACCTGGAGGGGGCACTTTACATGCCTTCATTTTACTGAGAGCACTACTGTTCCTATCAGGGGTTTAGCAAGCAGAGTGGGGGTGGGAGAATGCTGTGGTTTGTGAATTCATAGTTGTGACCAGGCTTTCTTGTCTGTGTCACTGGAGTGGAGGGTTACTGCCCAACTCATGTAAAGTTCTGTCTCACTGGAGTGGAGGGTTAATGCCCAACTCATGTAAAGTTCTGCTTCTATGCGCTAACTCCAATCCTGGAGCTAATATTCCAATGTATGTTGTGCATGTTTGTGGATGCATAAGCCAGAGTAATGGAGGACTGTAGGCTCTATTTCGGAAGTCCATGGCCTGTTCCTGTCCATAAGATGAATGGGAGGTTATTTTCCCAGGCAGCAGAAGTGCATTCCTGAAATTCCCGAAGCTGGTGAGAGGAGCTATAGATACTGAGGTGGGAAAAGGAGACTAGGCTCCTTTAGAATCTTTTTTAGGCTTTCTTCTGAGATGAACTAATGATTCATCTTCCTGTCGCGCTGCTGCTGGTAGATGGTGGGAGCGAAGGTTAGGAATGCAGTCTCTGCTGTTCAGAATGAAAGGGACCCTTTAGGTGATGCCACTCTTTTGTCTCACCCCTGATCACTGTTTAGTGTGGCTAGTCCTAGTCAGATGCAGAAAGCCCACACCTCCTTATGTCTTTGTTACAGGTGCTCCAGATTGGAGACTACCCACCTGTGAGGTAAATTACTCTACACAAAGGCTAGGACAGTTGAGCAGCCTTAAAAGGGCATTTACATGAAGAACTACCCCAAAACCTATTCTTAAAGTCAGAACAAAGAATCCACATCTCCTATCTGCTGTGACTGTATAAATATGGAAACCACTGACCCATGTGTTGTTCCAGTTCCAAGTTCTCTTTGACCAAGGAAGGGAATGCTCTGCAGTGCACTAAGAGTACTGCTGTGAAACCGAAGCTGGTATCTGTCTTAGAGGTGAAGGGAGATCACCTGAAGCCTGACCTGCTGAAAGAACCTGAACACCTAGAAGGAAGCCTGCCTGCTAAGAGACTGAAAGAATCGGCTAACCCTGCAGGAGTGCAACTGTGTAGGAGTGTCTGAAGCAGCCTGGCCCTGGTTCTGTGAGGGCCTGGCAGGAGTAGAAGTGTTGTGGAGACCAATAAGCAAGCCCTAGAAACAAGGGCCCTTATTTATGAAGGCCTTGCGCCAGTTTTGCGCCGCCGGTGCGTCACTTTTTGTGACGCACCAGCGGTGTAAAAAATGTGCCTCGTTGCGCCATATTTAAAAAGTGACGCATATAGGTAGATGCGTCACTTTTTAAACCTCTGCGCCACATTATACCTGCGTCAGGTGTAATGTATGCAGAGGGGGTGTTCCCCCGCAAAAAGCCTCGTAATAGTGACGCAGTGAAATCTATGAGATTTCACTGCGTCACTTTTAGGACGCTGTTGCGTCAAAATCTTGCACCTGCCTCACAGCAGGCGTAAGACTGACGCAAGCCCTTTCAGATGGGATTTTCCCCATGTGAAAGGACGCATTGCTGGAGTTGTGTCACTTTTGTGACACACTCCAGCAATGCGTCACTTTTGCGCTTACAGATACGTCAGAAATACTGACGTATCTGTAACTCCTTGCGACATGATGCGTCATACATTAAATATGACGCATCAGGAATGTCGTAAGGGGTGCGCAGTGAAAAGTGACGCATCGCTGTTTTAACGCAGCGATGCGTCACTTTTCATAAATGAGGCCCATGGGGGCTAGCTCTCAGAGAGAGTGTGGTTCTGAGCAAAAACTGTGGAAAGAAATCATTGCTGCTGTGACCAAGTACTGGGCCTCATTTCGCTATTGTGACCTGAGTTGTGGTGAAGCTGTTGTGGCAGATCTGGCCACAACTGTACCGAAGGTGGACTGTGTTGAAACAACCAAGAATTGTGCCCGAGGCAGACGCTGCTACCTCATTTGGGGAGGGCACCTGCAGCTGTCTTCAAGCCACTGTAAAACCAAACCCCACTGGCAGCCCACCTGCTGCACCCTATCATTAAACACAGAAACAGGTCTGATTCCTCCCGTGACCCTCTGCAGTACCTGGGTCCATCTTCAAGGACATTAGGCAGTGACCCCCAATGCTGTGTTCTACTGTGACCTACGTAAATCACGGGTTGAGCCAACAGATACTTGTATCCTTCCAGAGACAGAAGACAAAGTGGCCCATTCGAATACTGAAATCTGTGCTGTGGTGAGACTGAATCAAAGAGGACTATGTTGGATTGAGCACCAACGTATTGAATAGGGGTAATCTGCACCTTAGTCATGATACATGCCTAATACATATTTGTTTGAAAGTGGCTTACTAGCAGTGGTAAATCTGCATCTACCACTGCCAATATTACCACAAACCCAAAATAGAGCTCAGAATAGGCTTTGTAAAATTATTCCCTTGCTCAACCCTTCATAGCATGCCTGTGAGTAGGTAGGCTTAACTTCAAAGACAGATATATAAAGCATTTAAAACCACCATTCGTTAAATAATTAAGACACACAATAATGATAATAAAAATCGAACATCAACCTATTAAAAGAGGACATATTTTTATCTTTAAAATGACACCAAAATGAAATGAATTAAATGTAGGGAACTGAAGATATGAATTTATTAAGATTTAGCACCATATAGAACTTAGAAACCTACAGGCCCTATTGGGACATCTGGTCGCGCTAGACCGTACAAAGTCAAAGTTTGAGGCTGACCACGACGAAGCCCTGCACACCTAGCCCTCGCAGATAGGACTCGTTCAAAGTTTTTACCGTCCGACTTAGAAAATTTTCTGGAGCTCTTCTTCCTGGGGTCCATTGAAGCTCTCAGCCAGTCCAGGCCTAGCGACAAGCTCCTGGTTAAACTTATTGAAGTCAGACCTCCAGAGCTTTCCAGCAGGGAAAACTAAGGATCCAGGTCAGCTCACGGTTGGAGGTGGCGGCTTGGCCCTTGCAGTTGGTCCAAGGCACCTTTTCTACATTCAGACTTAGAAACTTTTACAGAGTTTTTTCTCCTGGGGCCCCTCGATGATCTTCACCAGACCAGAATTGTTGAGGGTTCACCGGCTTGGGTTTTTACCAACTCCCGGTCAAACTCTGGAAGTCAGACCTCCGTAGCTTTTTAGCAGGACAATCCTGGACAGCAAGTGGGCTCGTGGCTGAGGGTCGCTAGCTTGGCTGGCCAGGTGGAGTCGCTCCACTTATGGAACTTTTTTCTAAAGTTGCACCAAAGTTCTTCAAACTTCTGGGACTTCTTCCTGAAGTTCCTTTGAAGGTCCCAAAGCATTCAAAACCTATTCCAATGGTCTGGAAAGCTCCAACATGGTCCTTGAAAGTTTGGACTTCAATTCCCACAAACCACTTTGACAAAACCCTTCAAAATCCACTAGTAGTACTCCAGGCTGGGGTTTCTTGGTGGTGATGGTCCAGGTTAGCTCTGATAATCTGAAGCTTGCAGGCAGTCCACTCCTTAGTACTTTTTAAGCAAGTTAGGTCCACAGGGCTGTTGTTCTAGATTGTGCAGCAGGTGCAGTCAGTCGGAGGGCAGGGATCGGTTGGTGCAAATCAAACTTCTCAGCATGGACCATTCTTCTTCCTCTTGTTTCAAGCAGCAGTTTGAGGGCCACTGCCCCTCCCAGATACTTATTCAGAGTTCCCTGGTGTCACATAGGATTGCACCCTTGTCTAATGAGGTACAGGACGACACCCTAGAGCATGACCATTTCCTCCAAAGTGTGGCACAATGGTCTCCCAGAAAGCACTATTTCTCTAAAATTGAATATGGCTGCAGTCTCAGCAGAGAGGTAAGAGCTGGATAAACCAACCTCCAGGATCTCTCATCTCCATATGCTCCCTCCCTATGGCATCTGCAAATTCCTTCCTTAAGCCTGCCATCTTCCTGGCTTCAAAGAGTAGGGGTGTAAATGAAACTAGTTTCACCTGCCGGTCTTCTTTTTCTATTGAAGATTATTGTTTTCAATCCCTCCCCTTGCTCTGGCATCTATGTACCAGAACCCTCTGCTCTCAGGATGGCTCCTTCACCCCAGGACTACTTATCACCTCATCAAAGCAGCCGGGTTAATCCACTTCACTTTGACCAATCAGGACACATCACTGGAAGGCTGAATTTTGGCTTACAGACAAGGAAGACTTATAAGCTCTTGACTGTACATTTTAGGATCATTACAACAATAGTATATTATTGGATTTATGAATACCATTCTATTAAGTCCTTTGAAATATATTTTTCTGATTCTCCTAACTGGAATTATTAATGAATAACTGCCATGCTATCCTATGTGGCTGGGGATTTGCAATGGGGAAAATGGCGTGGGCAATTTTTCCAACACCAGGGCTTATAAAACATCTTTTGTAAGGACCCTGCCTATATGTATAGGACCCCTCATCCCTGGAACACCTACGGGAGACTTTAGGGGTTCTGAATATGTAAAGATATTCTGAGTATGTAAAGATATTGCAGATCCTCACTCCACAGTGCTCCTAGCACACAAGTTGATTTTGGGAAGAACTTTACTACAATGTGGGCAGTGAAATGGGCAATTACACTAAACCCATGGCATATAAAATCTATTTTATAAGGGTCCCCCTTAAACATACATGACCCCCTTCCCAGCTGCTCCGCTCCCCCTAGCACTTGGCCATATATGGTGACCGTGCGACGCAGGTGAGTGTGACCTAGTTTAGGACACCCCCCGCGCCGCACGGCCACCAGCTGCTGCGTGTGCCTCCCCGCCTGACTGCCTCGCTGCCCCGGCTGCCGTCGCGTGACCACGCCCCCTGCCTGCGAGCGGCGTGGTCCGTGCTCGCCTGACCTGCAGGCTCCTGGGCTCCGCTTCTTGCCCTGTGCCCCTGTTTTATTGTTGTCATTGTATAGTTTTGTATTTTTGCTCTCTGTAGTGCCTGTTTTCCCATTTTGTAATTGCCCATCATCTCTTCCCTCCCCGCTCCCCGCTTCCCGCCACCGCCGCTAACCCTGCCCCTTTTTTCCTTCTGTACCCTCCCCGCTCCCGCCTCCCAGCTGCTCCGCCCCCCCCTAGCACTTCGCCATATATGGCGACCGTGCGAACGTGCAGCGGTCACGCGCAGCGGGCGCGCCGATTGTGCGCCGAAGGCGCGCCAAAGGTAAGCCCGTCTGCGCCCATCCGCGCCTGGACCGCGCCCAGTGCCAGGACCCCTGGCCCTCGAGGACCCCTGGCCACCCGCCTGACGTACACCGCCGCCACTATCAACGCACTCAACACCGGCCGATTCCCAGGATGCTACCGAGCCACCCCACGACGCACCCACGGACCCTTCAGCTGCCACGCCTGCAAGTTCACCTGCACCCGGACCTGCCCTGCAACAGCACCCGCCAAGCCGAACACCAGCAGCAACCACCTCAAGTGCATCCTGCTCAACACCCGCTCCGTCCACAGACACGCCATCGAACTCTGGAACCTCCTCGACACCACAGCCCCTGACGTTGCCTTCCTCACGGAGACCTGGATGAACGCCTCTTCAGCGCCCGACATCGCCATCGCCATCCCAGAGGGCTACAAGATCACCCGGAGGGACCGCTCTGCCAACCAGATGGGAGGAGGCATCGCCATCATCCACAAGAACACCATCCGCATCACGACCTACACCGACGACACCCTAACCACCGCCGAACACCTGCACTTCCAGATCCACACCGACCCGAAGACCACCCTCAGAGGCACCCTGATCTACCGACCCCCGGGACCACGCACACACTTCAGCGAGGACATCGTCGACTTCGTCAGCCCGCATGCCCTCCCCTCCGCTGACTACATCCTCCTGGCGGACATCAACTTCCACCTGGAGAACAACAACGACCGCAACACCATCACCCTGCTTGACAACCTCGCCAACCTCGGACTCAAGCAGCTGGTGTCCACCCCCACCCACCTCGCCGGACACACACTCGACGCCGTCTTCTCATCCAGCAAAGACATCGCCTTCAGCCACGCCACAGTACTCCACTGGACGGACCACAGCTGCGTCCACTTCACCTTCAAAAGAACGACGATCCACCACCACCAGCAACAGGTTGCCCGAAGAAGCTGGAACAAGATCACAGCCGACCAGCTCGCCGCTTCCCTGAGCCAGCACCCTCCTGCCAGCTCAGCGAACCCCAGCCAGGCCGCCGACAACCTCACGAAGTGGATCAGCAAATGCGCGGACGAACTCGCCCCTCTGAGGACCCCGCCCAGCAGACCCAGCAGCAAGAAAGCCCCATAATTCACTGACGAACTCAAGAGCTCCAAGAAGAACTGCCGAGCCCTCGAGAAAGTCTGGAGAAGGGAACCAACACCGGAAAACATGACCACCCTCAAGCTTGCCACCCGGAAGCACCACCAACTGATCTGCGCCGCCAAGAAAACTGCATTCAAGGACCGGCTGGACAACAACGCACACAACTGCAAGGAACTCTTCAACATCGTGAAAGAGCTCTCCAACCCCAACGCCGGAAACAACGACATCACCCCATCGCAAGACCTCTGCAACTCCCTCGCCTCCTACTTCCACAACAAGATCGCGGACATACACAACAGCTTCAGCATTCAACCGACGCACGCCACGACCGCAGCAACGCCGCCCACCACCACCCTCCGCGCCTGGACTCCGATCAGCACCGTCCGCATGATGAACTCCGTCCACTCCGGATCTCCGACCGACCCCTGCCCTCACCACGTCTTCAACAAGGCCGACGCTGTCATCGCACCCCACCTGCGGGACATTATCAACACCTCCTTCGACACCGCCACCTTCCCTGAGAGCTGGAAGCACGCCGAACTCAGCACTCTACTCAGGAAACCTACAGCGGACCCCACCAAACTCAAGAATTACCGCCCCATTTCGCTCATCCCGTTTCCAGCCAAAGTCATCGAGAAGACTGTCAACAAACAGCTGGCCGCCTTCCTCGAGACGAATGGATCCCTCGACCCCTCACAGTCTGGCTTCCGAGCCAACCACAGCACCGAGACCGCCCTCATCGCCGCCACCGAAGACATCAGAGCCCTGATGGACAACTGAGAAACAGCGGCCCTCATCCTCCTAGACCTCTCCGCGGCATTCAACACTGTCTGCCACCGCACCCTAGTGCAGCGCCTCAGCAACGTCGGAATCCAGGAGAAGGCACTGGAATGGATCGTCTCCTTCCTCGACGGAAGAACACAGAGAGTCCGCCTACCACCGTACAAGTCAGAGGCCACCGAAGTCATCTGCGGCGTCCCTCAAGGATCCTCGCTGAGCCCCACCCTCTTCAACGTCTACATGAGCCCCCTTGCGGCCATCGCACGCCAACACAACCTCAACATCATCTCCTACGCCGACGACACCCAGCTGATCCTCTCCCTGACCAACGGCCCCGCCGCCGCCACCAGAGCCAACCTGCACGAAGGGATGAAAGATGTAGCCGAGTGGATGACGACCAGCCGCCTGAAACTGAACTCATCCTGGGCTCCTCGCCCTCCGCCTGGGACGACTCCTGGTGGCCCCCCGCCCTGGGCACCGCACCCAAACCGACGGACCACGCACGCAACCTGGGCTTCATCCTGGACTCCTCACTCTCCATGACCAGACAAGTCAACGCCGTCTCCTCGTCGTGCTTCAACATCCTGCGCATGCTACGGAAGATCTTCTGGTGGATCCCCACCGAGACCAGGAAGACTGTCACCCAGGCCCTCGTCACCAGCCGACTGGACTACGGCAACGCCCTCTACGCCGGAACCACCGCCAAGCTCCAGAAGAGACTCCAGCGGATCCAGAACGCCTCAGCCAGACTCATCCTCGACATCCCACGAAACAGCCACATCTCCGGACATCTGAGAGACCTGCATTGGCTCCCCGTCAACATAAGAATCACCTTCCGGCTCCTCACCCACGCACACAAAGCCCTACACGATCAAGGCCCGAGCTACCTCAACAACCAAATCAACTTCTACGCTCCCAAACGCCACCTCCGATCAGCCAGCCACGCCCTGGCCGCCGTCCCCCGCATCCGAAGAGTGACAACAGGAGGAAGGCCCTTCTCCTACCTGGCCGCCAAGACCTGGAACTCCCTCCCTCCCGACCTGCGCCTGACCCAAGACCACCTCTCCTTCAGGAAGAAGCTCAAGACCTGGCTGTTCGAGCAGTAACGGCACCAAACCCTTCCCCCCCCCCCTCCCCCCCCAAGCGCCTTGAGACCCTACGGGTAAGTAGCGCGCTCTATAAATGTCTTTGATTGATTGATTGATTGACACCTAGGAGAGACTCGGGGGTAACTGGATATGCCAACATGTTGTAGTTTAATACATTTTAAGTTGTCCAAGCACCAAAGTCGTGTTTGGGAAAACGTTACATTCTAAAAGCAACCCTGCAACACAGGGCTACTTTTAAACTAACCTCAGACCTGAGCAGTGCATACATGCCAGTGCAGAAAGGGCTGCTGGCCTCTAAACTGCTATGCCCTATACTAGGTACCTAAAGGAAGTTTTGACCCCCCTGCCCTATTATGTACTAGGGCCTTATAGGGGAGGTCATGCCAATCAGAGGGGTACCCTAACCCATGTTGTACCCTAGTGTATGTAGGTGTTTTCACTGTATTTTCTGTGTGTTTTCAGCATAGCACTGGCCCTGGGTCTGGTTAGGCAGAGCCCAGGTACAGTCAGAGTCAGTTACAACTGTACCAGTCAGCAAAAAATATTTGGGTGTCCACGGCACAGGATGACTTTGCAACAATACTATACACCCTAGATGGAGGAAAGAGTACGGAGTAGGCAAAATCCAAGGTGCTTTACCCCAAGCGCTAGTGTATTTTTATTGTATCTGCTATCAGTTCCTGTGTGCCATTGTATATGTAGTATGTAGATGAAAGCATGTTTCTTAAGTAAAGCACTGGGTTGAACAATCAGTTATTGTGCTGCTAGGTGATTATCGAATTCTGCACTAGAGCATCCCAACACTACCTCGATATAAAAGCCATGATTGCTCACTGTCGGTACCACTAAGAGTCAAGTGGTGATGGGGTTGTACGTGGACCAGTTTGCAGAGCCATAGTAGGACAAATGCCTAACAATTACCGTGGACTGATAATGGCAGGTGGGCAAAAGCAGAGTAGCGGAGTTTCGGCACAGAAGGTTAAGCTAATCCACCATTATTAAAGTTTGTTTGAGGTCTTGAGATTTCTACACCAATCTTGATCAATCAATGTTTTTGATGTGCCTTTTCAGTTGTAGGTTGGATGCAGTTGTTATAGTGGGGGGAATGCTATTCATGGAGAGACTTAAGAGCCAGAACTGAAAAGATAGATCATAAATGTAGTGATTTAAATTTTTAATTATTTGGATCCTAATGCTAAGCAATGTCAAGTTCATGTATTAAAAGAGGATAGATTAGATGCTTTCAATACCACCAAGTTCGTTCGACCCGAGCAGGTAGAGGATTTGTGTATGATTCGGCAAAAGAAGCCCCCCAAAGAAATGTCCCGTTCTTTCCAACAACATATCAATTGAACGATCACTACAAAGAATGCACAAGCTTTAAATCAGCGCAGTGACTGTACCGCGAGGGTGAAGGTTGCACCTAATGAATTGAGAGGGCAAATAACTTTGACACTGTAAATGTTCAGCCACATCCTGATACGAACACACATGCGCTAAACAAGGCGTCCACTGTCCCGTGACGGTGAAAGCTTCACCGACCGACAGAAAGCTGCAAATAACTCTGAAACTATAATTCTCCTCTTTCCTTCTGCTGAATTCAATTGTTCTGAAAACGCTACAACGGCACCATTTGAGAAGCACAACACGTGCATCGTCATAGCTTCAGGTTACACTGTGCCCCAGCCCTGATGAAAATCCCATGAATCAACTTCGGGATTGGAAACGTGTCGGCAAAGAGTAGTTCGGAAAGCTTTGAACCTCTATAGAGGGTCCTTAAATTCAATATGCCCCACAGAGCAGTAACTTTCCCGTGTGGTAGAAGTCCCACAAAGTTAGTCTAAATTATAGGACCCAATGGTACTGCTTCATGTCACTAACAATCTGCAGGTGTAATTTCGTACAATGTTCATCTAGTTGTTTATTATCGATAATTGTATATCGTCTTGTTGCACATTATTCTGTACTATGTATTATAATTTGTTTTGTGTATCAGAGGTGTATCTAATTCAGACATGAACAAAGATGTTTTATGAAGGTGTTGAATATCTGAATAGTTGTGATTTGATACACTTGAAGCGAAAGAACCGTTGCTCTTCGCTTTGATCCAAAATAAATAGCAGCTCACAAATTGATAGCCAGGTTTTTCTTCTTTTCTTCTTCATTCTACTACGGCCAAACCTGGCGTCTGCTTTTGGACGAAACACCCCTTGGTTTTCTGTTCAGTAACACCAAGGCATTTGGATGTCTTCATTTGAACAAATCCTCTATGTAAAGAACACGATGAACATCGGTCTCTCCCATGCACAATGGCAGAATGTTTGACTGGATTTTGTGGTCCTCAAAGATCTGAATTAACAAAATGTTGGCTGTAACCTAGCAGGTGAAGGGCTGTGATCTTTTCACAGCACAAGAGGTTGAAACACAAGTAGTATACCACCTCAGGACATTTTCAAAATTAGGTGTCTCCAAGCCAAACATATCTAGTATTGATTGTATGTGTTCTGCAGTTAGTGAATCTTGGATGCTCTCTTCACAGCAGGGATGAACATAAGCCACAGGAGGAGTCTGAGTGAAATGGGAAATTTATAAGGATTGACCCAATGGCCTACATAAGTCAGTTTCTGAGTCTATTTGCTAGGAAGCATGCAGGGCACTACTTTTTTCTTGCTAGTGTTTTTGTTTTCTTGAGAAGAAATGCACTTGTAGTTATAGTTAAGTCCACCACTAACGTTTTTGTCCTTATTGAAATCCATCAGTTTAACGGTCACTAGACTACACAAACCTTGTGAGCATTGTAAATATTACCATTCGGAAAGCCACATCTATGCACCTTTAATGCAATAATACCTTAAAGTTTCATAGTTATGAGGTTAACAATTGTATCTTCAAGGAAGATACATGCATGTAGATGTAGAGTTAATACTGGTAAATCTGTACTTGGATTCACCCATTGTGACTGATGATATTCTGGATATGATATTGCGGCAGGATGGTATCTAAGGTCTCAACATTGTGACAAATATCCCACCATTATATAAAAATAGCAAATGAAGGATATCTAGGATCAACATGTAGCTCTGTTTCTGGAAGATTGGAGGCTGAATCGTCAGTAATGGGATTTACTAAACTTCATCATCAGAACCTCAGCTCTTTGTTTGATGTCTTAACCATCTGATCAAATCCACTAAGCATGTACAAAAAACATGACACATTGAGCAGCTGATCTTGGCATTGGCAAGAAATATATTTTTTGTGTTGTTCAGGCTACATGTCTTACTATCATTGCTCATAAATCAATCTACAACAGCATCAAGATAAATCAAAAATCAAAATGTCAGCCCTTTAATCCTTTGAGATCCAGATGCGTGGACTTCAATCCATCCTACTTCTTAATCTCTTATGGCATTTGATATTCAACATCAAAAGGCACAGGATGTTCAGGTTTATATAAATAGAGTATTTGCAGAAATGGTGCGTGTATATGACAAAAGAGCAAGTGCACGTGTGAGTGTAGACCTTACTGCATAGAAGAGAAGCAGGTTATTCAAAAATATATTTTAGGAATAGATGTATGTTCTAAGCATTGTGGCATTTCACCTCTTGCATTTCTTTACTATGTGAACATTTGCTGGTGTCTCCCTTGATTCCAGCAGTTGTTCAACTGATCTCTTTCTTCTTCAGTTACTTTCATTTTCTTCCGCTCTCAGGTGGTATTTCAAGACAGCAGTTCCCCTTTGCATCATTGCAGGTTGAAATGCGCATTTCCCCCCACTTGCAGAGTTCCTGAGTGCATCGGCCTTTGAGAGCTATTTGGCAGTTAGTTGAGTCCTGTGGAAATTTTACTCCTAGCCCTGTGTAAGAAACAAACATGACCAGTGAATGCTCATGACGCAAGTGTTAATATGAGGTGCTTTATAACGAACCACTTAATATATATTTTTATGTGCGATGTCTTTTACATTTACTTTAGTTCATCACCACCAGACTAGATGATAGCTTTGAACTATTAAGATCATAATACAAAATATAACACTATAATCTGAAACAAGCATTGGCAATGCCCATATGTCTTGCTTTAATGTGCTGCACCCTGCACGTTCACAGGTACATCACTGACCTTGCATTCACATGGGCAGAGTCTTTTACCTTTAATGCACTTGGAATAGGAGCAAGAACCACAAAAGACAGTCCGCTTACTTGGAGGGAACAAAGGCACAACCAAGAGTGCAATAGAAACAAACCTAAGCATATTAAAAGTCATGTAAGGCTGAAGCTGATAGCTGAGATGCTCACCACATGCCCCAGTAAGTGCCTAGTGCACCATGCAGAGTGACTTAAAAATAGATCTGTTTCTTCACTCATAACCAGAGGAGGAAATCCAACTGGGATATAGCTGAATATGCGCTGAGGTAAATTAAGAAACAGACATGGTAGATGCATTTCGTACAATCTGAAGGTGACAGATAAGATTCTTATATATGATCAACTTTCTCCCTTCTACTCCAAAGCAAGGAAGAATTTTCCTTAAGATCTTCAAAAGGGAGTAAAATGTAAGAGGAATATTAATGATGTGCGGATAGAAGGTAAGATCCAATTGGTCTGGTAATTGTACCAGGGGCCAGGGATTTGTCAGAAAGGCGACCCAGTATCCATACCACCAACATAATGGTCCACCTGCCAGATTTTGAAGCAGGTGTACCATTGGTGTTAGCGTGATGGTGGCTACTTCGTCTCTTCCATGGTTACACATCTCCAACGGCCCTATGGTGTAAGAGTCCTCAGAGGCAGACCGCTATGTCAGCCCACCTAATTTAGACCGGCGGACATACACATCAGTATTTAGCACCTGTCGCCTTCAGGAAAACCCTGGCAGTAAGGGGCAGTTAAAACTGCCCAATGCTCCCTTCACCATGGAATAGCACTCCCATAGCAAAGGAAGCATGTTTTTTTTAATTCTCAAAAAGAATTAAAAGATTAAAAGAAAATAGGCTTGACAGACTCCTCCGTCATGTTGATGGAGCCGTACATCATTAAAAAAAAGTATGGACAGTCACCCGCCATGATGGTGATTCCTGTCATTGCCTTTGAAATGACTGCCAGCTTGGCGATCATTTCTAAATTTGGCAGACGTAGTCCAATTTGCCTGGCAGATGTTAAGTCCTCTGCCAGGCCAACAGGGAATACTTGTGTACCAAAACTTAAATTGGGCCCTAAATATCTGTGTTAGAGGGTCCCTTAGTGTTAGGAATGTATGTCCCCTCCCTATGGTGTTCATCAAGGGAAGTTCTTCTAATTGAAGTTGTCACATAAGTTTTATTGTGAAATCTTTTGCCTTGTATTTCTTAGTGTGTTCACAGCGTAAACCCCTTCCTAGTGCATTTGTCAAAGAGATCACAATGTAAAACCTGGCCCTCAGGGTGGATAGATACATCTTTATTTGATCATTAAAATATAATCATAAAATAGCATTACATTTACCCTTTAATAACAATTTATTACATACAACGGTTCATCATATAGGTTAAAAAGAAAACCACACTAATTTAAAATGACAAGATAAACACATTTGATATGGCAATAAGCAGAAGAAAACATATAAAAACAAGCATATAAGATAAAAACTTTAAAAGATGTCGATATCGAATAGCAGATTTTAAATAAACATCCAACTTTCAGACACACCTCCTCATTACTCAATAGCAGCAAATAAAGTTATTGCCGCTCTAAGGGCCATATGTATCAAAGGGTTTTACCCATTCTGTGTCTATGGGAAAATGTGTTCATACATATGGCCCAAAATTTCTTAAATCATAACATCCTTGAACTAGGAAATAGAAAACCCCGCAACAAATGTTTATAAAATATGCAAAAAAATATAAAATGTAGCAAAGTTTGAGTAGATGTCTCATCACAAGTGCTACAATAGATTTCCGCCACATCATATTGCCTAAAGGGAAACAAAGGTTCCATCTAATGGACCGCAAACGAGACCTACTGAATCGAAGCCTATCCCACAAATGTACAGCTCAATCCAGATATGCCTCCTTCCCCAATGAGGCTTGTACCAGAGCATAATGTTTAAAAAAAGATTTCATTGACACAGATAGTTCCCGGTCCCTGGCCCAATCAACCAGGAATGTCATACAGAGCCAGCTTTTGTCTTTTTTCCTTAGCTTGCACGAGTCCAAAAAGATGTGTTGGTCTTCCCAATTTGAGGAAGGAAGACTGAATATATTGCAGCCATGGTATATTGTTACCCAAGTTAAACAACATGTAAATGTAAATGTATTTGAGCTTATATAGCGCACAGCTACCCACAAAGGGTTTCCCGGCGCTTGCTTAGGGAACCCGTCCTGGTATTCCCCTGTGAGATAACCCCCGGCAGGGTATCCACAAGGTGAAAGCCAGGCATCCCGCCGCGAGGGGCCGTTGTGGAGATTAAGCAAGCTATTTCCCAGAGTCGCAGAGTGTGAACCCGTGAGTCGAGAAGGCACCGGAGCGAGAATTATCGAGTCCGTGGAATTTTTGAGCCCAAGACCCGCTGAGGCGGGGAATTGAACCCTGGTCCAGGGCTGATCTCAGATTCCGGGTCTGCCGCCTCTAACCCCTGAGCCACACTTCTCCACATGCAGTCCTAGTTTATATCTCTATTTAAAGAGGTCTGATCATTTCACCAGATTGAGATCCACAGTAACAGTGGCACCAATTTAACATAGCAAAACCAAAGGGGATGATGGACGGAGTGTTGAACATTGCAAGCAATCACCCCCAGTCAACGGATCTGGGTTTAATCCGTCATCATTTTTTAGCTCACTTCGCCACCCCAGTTCAGACATGGCCATATGCAAATCAGTCTGACCCTGTGCCTCATGTGAACAGTCCAGTCCGAACTGCCAAGCCATGTCTTCCCTGGACCGGAGACAATCACCCTGGGATCCGTTTCTGGCTAATCAGCCAGGCTAGCTTAAATCCAGCGGCAAAGTGAGCAAGGGGCCCACGTCTGGGCATACCCTGCCAACTTAGAGCGAACAATTTAACATAGTCCTCAACATAGTCAGTGCCAAGCTCTTTTTGGACTGCAAAATAGGGGCTTCTTGCAGGAATACCCAATACACGTCTAAGCGTCCTATTCTCCTCTATCAGTAGGCTTTTAATGTAACTGTACACCCAGATGCCTGTACCATAAGTCATCACATGTATGCACTTCCAGTTATAGATTTCTATCAGCGGGTGAATTGTTTTTTTTGGCTATTTTAGAAGAAAAACTAAAACCAGAACCAACTGCTCATATAAAACATACCCTCCTATTCGAAATGCAAAGGGCCCTAGTATTGCAATGACCAAAAGTGACCTCCAAGTAGGAAAACTGATTTATTCTCTATAATCGTTTGCTCTTGATTGAAAGACAGAGTGTCTTCATGTTCTTTGGCTCACAAAAAATCATATACTTACTAGATCTATTGGTTTCCAAATTCAGAAGCTCCATAAATTCAGCAAAGGTATCAAGTAAAATCTTAAGCCCATTCAGAGTTCTAGCATGAAGAACCACGTCATCAGCATAGAGAAGGGCAGGCAAAGACCTATTTTTTACTACTGGCAAATCCGTCCCTTTGTGGCATTAATATATAACAACACTAGCTTACCCGTCGCGCGTTAATGCGATCTCAGAAGAAAGGAAATTTAAGGAAAGTTGTTATGATAACATTTAATTTACATTGTGTCATTTTTATTGAAACCTATTCATTTTAATATGGAAAACATTAAAGTGTTGTTTTAATTCTGTTTATTTATTCGAGTGCTTGTGGATACACGGTATTTTTTGTTTTTCCGTCTAGTGCATACACGGATAAATCAGAAGGTTTTCCGACGCATGAGCTGGCCACATACAGTTGTCCATGTGAGAAGCACTGATTCTCCAAATCTAGTCCACACACTTGCAGCGATTGTCCTCGTGCTTTGTTGATGGTCATTGCAAATGCGAGTTGCACCGGAAACTGTAAACGTTCAGTATTGGAAAGATTATGAGGGCCCTGGGGGTCGATATTTAAAACATTTTTCTTTTTTTTTTTGCCAGAAACCTTCGCGGCAGTGTACTCAACAACTTTTAACATTTTTTTTTATATATATATATATTTTTTTTTGCCAGAAACCTTCGCGTGAGTGTACTCAGCAACTTCCCAAAGTTTCATGCCGACCGGATGAATGGTGTAGTAATGCATAAAGGACAAACAGACATACTTTTGTTTATATATATATAGATTTAAAATTAGGGATAGCACACAGAACTGCCATTCTCCACATATTTAACTTAAAAATACCAGTGTATTCTACCACGCCCCCAAATCTGATGGAGGCACGGAGATCAAAGTGGAGAGCCCTCAAGAAATACACTAACCCCCCATCAAGCTTCATAGATCCCAATGCTTCACCTGGTACACACAGTCAAATTTACAAGGCAAATCCATGAAGGCAATATGGAGACACCTGAAATTAGCACATTTTACATACTTACTTATTAACAGATGTAAGTTAAGCCAATGATTTAGAGTGCCCACCCCACAACAAAAACCATGCTTCATCTTGGACCAGATGGTCCGTGGTCCATGCGAATAAGCTATCAAGAATGACTCGCCCATCAATATTTACTGATGAATTTAGTAAAGAAATTAGCCATTTTGGATCCTGGCATTTTTCCTTTTTGAAATCCAGGACTATTGCTGCTGTCTGCCAGGATTTAGGCAGACCTGTCTCACATGGCGATTTATTACAGTTGGTCAAAAGAGATGCCCACAAACTTACATTCCCCTTATATAGATCTACTGGGACCCCATTGTGCCTGGTTCCTTATTAGATTAGCTCACATTTATCGCATTCGTTACCTCTCCTAATCAAAATTACATATTAATTGGAAATAGGGCACAGGGGCATTCACTCGGCAGTATAGGACCAGATGTACAATATTGGGGTTTTGCGATACCTAATAGTGAATTCTTGCGATTCGCTATTAGATAATTGCTAACAACAGTGTGTTTTACATTGTTTGCAATTCCCAGTGGGTCACAAATAGACCTACCTCATTAATATTCATGAATAAGGTAGGTCTAAATTTGCAACTCAATTGGAATTGCTAAAATCACAAGAATGTCTTTGATTGCTTTCAAATAAATTGTTCAAATCAAAATGGGGGAGAAAGAAGCAGAGGTTCATTTATCTTCCTGTTCAAATAGACCACAGATCATGAATGGGGGAATGAACCAATTGTGTCTTTTATGCCAGAGTCTCTAAAAAGAGTGTTCTTGAGACCCTCAAACTCGCTATCATGGCCTGCAGTGTATGTTTATCTCTGCTAGCCTGATCTAGTGGATAACGCTATCATCAGGTCTTCGCCACTTGAGTGTCCTGTTCTCCAAGTGATACTGCACCCTACACCAGGAGTGAGACTATCTGTGTAACAACCGTGGCAGGCGCTCAACATTAGCTCTTGTCCAGTAAGAATGGTTTTAATAGAAAAGTGGCTAGGGATAAAGATAAAAACTTTGCGTTGTTGGTAAGGGCAATTTATTAGTTCATGACACCTATTAATCATGTCCACGTGTGTCTGCCAATATAAGCCCTAATGAGTCTTGTGGCTTTCTCCAGGACCATTATTGTTGAAGGCCCAAATTTTACAATGTTTGGTCACTCACCCATCTTCTTTATTATGAGGAACGCAATGCACTGTTTAATTAATCGACTGTATTTGAGGTTAGTACAGTTGTACCATACATGACTATTTACTACCTTTAGGACAGTCTTTAATCAATTCATAGATGTGGATTTGTTTAGTTTATTTAAATTGTTGAAATGTATACTTATTTACACTTTGAAACTAATTGTATATAAATTGGAGAAAGAAAAATCTTTTTCAATATATATATCATTTTCTACTTACAAAAACAAAAAGAAAAATAAAATCAAAAATATTTTTCTATGTTGTGCGTTCTAATGTGTTTTACATTGTTGTATGTCTATAGTCTTCACGATCAACTATAGTAAAACAGCACTGAGCCTGGTGCATACATTTTCCCAATGAGTTGGGTCCCGATCTCTCCATGACGCTGGAGTCAAGTTAGCCTGGCTGAAGGGGGGTGAACCTTCGAAACTGATCTCAGGATGCTAGTTCCTGTCCAGGGAGGACCTGCCCTGGTAGTTTGGGCTGACTGTTCCCATAGGGTTAAGACTGATTTACACATGGCTGGGTTTAAACTGGAATGACATGGGGAGCAAAAACAATATGGATTTAGGCCCAGATCTCTGTACTGGGGTAAATGTTTGGCAATGTTCATCATTCTGTCCAACAATTGTTCTTTTTGAAAAAAATGGAACCAAATATATTCAATCCCTTGGATATGACTGGGTTTGAACTGGAATGGCATGGAAAGCAAACAAAACGCTGGATTTAGGACCAGATTTCTATACTGGGGTGAATGTTTGACATTGTTCAGCATTCTCTCCGTCAAATGTTGTTTTCGATTTGTCACCCTGAATGGGACAAGTATGCCCAGATGTGGGTCTTGTGCTCTCCATGCCACTGGAGTCAAGCTAGCCTGGTGGATAAGTGGCGAAACCCCAAAACCAGTTGCAGAATGCTTGTTCCAGTCCAGGGGGGACCTGATTGGCAGTTTGGGCTGGACTATACCCATTGGGATTAGTGTCAAGACTGATTTGCATATGGCTGGGATTAAACTGGAATGGCACGGGGAGCACAAAAACGATGGATTTAGGCCCAAATCTCTGTACTTGGTTGAATGTTTGGCATTGTTCAGCATTCTGTCCATCAATTGTTCTTTTTAATCCCTTTTTATTGTATTTTGCTGACAGCTCACAATGTAAACCCACTACCTATTGTACTTTTCAGATAAATTAAAAATGGAAAGCCATTTCCCAAGGTGTTTGTCCTAGAGTTCACAATGTAAAGCCTCCCTATTTTGTTTGTCAGGGAATTTACAATGTGAAACTCCTTCCATGGTCATAGAGTTCACAATATGCAGTCCCTTCCCATTGTATTTTTAGAGACCTTAAATTCCTTCCTACTGCAGTTGTCATAAAGTATACATTGTAAACCTCCTTTCTCTTATATTTGTTAGAGTAGACAACCCCCTCCATATTATATTTGATGAAATATTCCATCTAAAACCCTTCATTTTCATTTGTCAGAGGGTTCATGATGTGAACCCCTACCAATTGTATTTGAGAAATCTATTTCAGGAGGCCCCAGGCAAGTCAGCAGTTTGTAGCCTCAATTGAGTCAACAGGTGTTTTTCACCTCTGGTGTCTCCATGTGCCAGACCCTCAAACTGGGAACCAAGTGCCTCTTTAACCGCATCGCTGCTGCGGCGATTTTTGCGCTGCGCGGCTTTTTTCTCTTTTCCGCGTTACATGACGAGCTCAGCTCGTCATCAGCACACGCCACCCGTGGCTGATGACGAGCTGAGCTCGTCATCAGCATCGAAGGGGTTAAAACTTACCTCGAAGGGCCTGATTACAGGATTGGTGGGCGAGAGGGGACCACCATGCTGGCTCCCGACCAGCCAAAACTGTGGTCGCACCGCCCGCCAGATTATGAGTTTCCTCGTGTCTCTCGGGCTGTTTTTTGCAGTCCCCTGACGGTGCCTCTGAAAATGAGCACCGCAATGGGAATGTCAAAAACAGTTCCTTCACAGCATGGACTGTAAAATCCACACTGTGCAGGAATTTGGGGCGCATGCACACGCCCCCCTGCATACATCCCCATGCACATGAGCAACAGGAGGCCTTATGGAGCACCCTTTGTTTCCGGACTGCCAGCCTTTTCATCGAGGAAAGACTGCCACTCAAAACACAGCGACAGACAACATTAACACTCCATAAATTGGTGTCCAGTGAGTACCTTTTCTATTAAACAAAAAGGGTCTTTGGTTCATTTACTGCCCTCCTCAGTATAAGCCGCTTTCCTTCTGACATATGCTAACTGAGTTAGCTAACTTCATCAAGATATAATAGCACCACAGAGCGATGTGCGCTAAGCGCAAAAGACAAGGCCCCTTCTTTCAAAAACATTGTTGGGAAGCTTTAAGTACAAGTTCTATTTTCACTAGTAGGACTGTTTACTAGTTGGAAGTCTTACACGTCTTTACACAAGACTTCAGTAGGGTGGCGTTCATCTTTCTGTAAGGACCCCTCTAGTTACCAGTGCCAATTCTCAGGGCCGGCTTTAGGGATGTGCGACCGGTGCGTTTGCACTAGGCACTGACCATGAGGGGAGGCTCCGTGTTCAGCAATACCTTACAATTTTAAGGCACCTGCTGCAGAGCTCCTTGTTCATCCAGATTTCAGGCAGCAATAAAAATGTCAAGATAACTCTTGTGAATAAAGTTCCTGCTAGAGAGAAAGAGGTTGGAGTTTTGTCTAGTGGCAGTTTTGACTTGACATACTGGCGCAGAGGGTTAATATGCGTGCTGCAAAGAAAAAATCTGTATTTTATTCGGATAGCTGAGTGGATTAGTAAAACCAGCCACTACCAGCACTTTAAAACAAAAGACATGTATGTGAGAGGGGTTATGGAGAGAGGAGGGGCACTTTTGGTATGTGGTAGTGAGGAAATCCATGAAGGAGGTCATGTAGGGGTGGGGCACCAATAAATATTGGCGTACAGGGCGCCACCGGTACTGAAGCCGGCCCTGCCAATTCTACAGAGTCAACCGGTAAATCCACTGCACCGAAGCAATTGCTGTGAAGACACACATCCTGACTTCCCCAGATATCTACAGTGCCCAGCAGAGGCTGCACTGGTTCTTCAACCATCGTGGCGTATCTGCGTGGCTATCTGTTTGGAAGGGATGATAAGAGAGAAGTAAGACAAGCGCTGAAAAGCCCAGGGCAAGCAATCAACAGGAGGCCACAAGATAGTTTTTAGAGACCCCAACACTTGTTTTGGTGTTCATTGATAACAAATTTAAAGAACCACAGATCTGGTTAATAAAAGAATCTCAGCACCATATAAAAAGGTAGGAAATTGTTTGGCAAGCGTGAGACTACGTTTTAAAAACGGAGACCCAACCAGACACTTGAATCATTGTTAGGTAAATGAAGTTAAGCAAACATAAAAGGCCAGATGTAGGTAGCCAAATACCGGTCGGTAACGGCCGATTTCGGCCGTTACTGACCGGTATTTGACTTTTGAGATGTAGGTGGGTCAGAATTTACAGAATCGGTATATTTACCGATTAGGTAAATTTACCACTTCGGTATTTTACCGAATCGGTAAATAAACCGATTCTGTTAATCCATATGTAGGTGGCACAGTTTGCAGTGCCACAGGCCCTTAGGATCTCTTATTTTACCACCCAATCCTATTGGGTGGTAAAATACCGAATTCCAGTGTACATGCACATCTATGCCATGTGACACACAGACATGCCCTTAGGGCATGTATGTGTGCCACATGGCACACAAGCCTGCATTTGGGGTGCTACAGGGTGTCAAAGTGACACCCTGTTCCCCCTGCCAGGATTCGGTATTTACCGATTCTGTAAATACCGAATCTGTATTTCACATTGATTCCTATGGGCTTCAAGGCCCATAGGAATCAAAGGGAAATACAGATTCGGTATTTACAGAATCGGTAAATACCGACTCTTAGAGAATCGGTAATTTTTTACCTACATCTGCCTCCTTCCAATTTACTGACTCTTAAATACCGATTTGGTATGAGTCGGTATTTAAGAGTCGGTAAATCGGAATTACCTACATCTGGCCCAAAGTGAGAAAACATATTTCAACAGTTGTGACTCTAAATTCTATGGATAAAGAAACTCCAGTAAGAAAAACACTATTTTCTTTAAGAAAAGTGTATTTGCAGACATGTTAATTGCTAGAATGTAAATACAATGACTAGTTGCTGTTTGTATTTTTATAATGCACAAAAGAGAATATTTACTGTTGTGTTGGTGAGAACCATGTGTAAGAAAACCTATATGAACAGCTTTGGATACAGAGGTTAATGTCCATAAAATTGCTAGTGTGATTTAGGAATTGAATCCTGTGGAAACAATAAGGGCTTCATACAACTTTGGCAGTCCTCCAGCGGAGCTGCAACAGTGCTATCTGCTAGAGGTCTGCCAAAGCCGGGTGTGCCCACTTGTCCGATTAGGAGTTTAATCCTGGTTGGGTGGGCGAGGCTGCAGCAGTCTAGCGGCGGTGGGCTGTTAGGCTCACTGGAGAGCCTAAAATGCAGCTGCTGCTGTGACAGCACTTACAGCACTTTCCTGCACAGTGTGGCATGCATGCCACTATGCAGGAACAGGGGTGCAATTCCAGGGGGCACAACAAGTGACTCCCTGCATGCACTCCCTGCTCAGGAATGACACAGAGGCCCAGTTAGGGCCCTCTAAGTTGCCTCTCCACCACCCTTTTCATGGCAGGCTCACCACCCTGAAAATGACAGTGACAGGGCAATTCTGAATATACTTGGCAGTGCCACAGCAGCACCCGCCGGTGTATTGCTTCTCCTGACTGCTGCATGACCACCGTTTGATCTTGGATTCCTGGGGGACTCAGCGGTCCTGTGGCCATCCAACCGCCCTAAGAGTAATACAGCGGGCAGATCCGCAGTATGGTGATGGTTGGACCACCACATACGACGGTCCTATGTACTGCTCTACGCGTAATAAGGCCCTAAGTGTTTTTAAAGCCTCTACAGATTTAACTGGTTGGCTTACATTCTATTCAGCCTCCATCAAGGCAAACAAAGCTGTCAACCAATATTTACCTCTGCCGTTCACTACAAGTAAAGAAATTCAATGTTGATACATCTGGCCCGTATCGATTCTATTTATCTGGGAGGTGGCAAGGGACTGTTTGTTCACCTGGAGCAATTGTAAAAAAACAGCAATGGTCCTATATGGGCCAATTGGGAAATATGAGGCTTTTCACAATCAAAAATATCATATCTACAAGCTTTGTCAGGTCATTCACAATGTAAAACAAGAGTACTGCTTCCTTTGTCACCACATTCAATAATCAATAAAGTAAGCCTATTGGCTTTAACATGAACATAGGCATGACCATGGAGTCTCTGCCTAGAAAGACCCATCAAACATTTTAGACAGACCCAAAGAATACACTGACGTGAAAATATAATCTCCCTCTGACACACCAAGCATTTACCATGCACACACATAAAAAGGTATTAAAAGTTCGGGCTGGTCTCTTCTCATGGGGAGTTGGGTCAAAAATGATATGCATATGATTGGGCCCAAACTGAAGTGGATTAATGGACAAAAAAGGATGGATTTGGATGCAGCTGAGCGATTGCCAGTGACTGAGATTAATTCAAACATTACATCCATCACATTGTTGTATTTATTTATTTATTTATTTTATTTATTTTTTAAACTTATAAAGCGCAACAAATACCACGAATGGTGTCTCGGCGCTGGGCAGACAGAAAGGCACCTCCTGTGCATTATTGGATGAATAGCCATGTCTTCACTTGCTTTCTGAAAATCATCAGTGAGGAACTGCTTTTTATATGGTGGGGCAAGGTATTCCAGAGCTTCGAGGCGGCTACCAGGAAGTGTCTGTCTCCCCATGTAACCGTTCTCACCCGTTGAATGCATAGAGAGGCGGATGAGGCAGATCTTAAAGCTCTATTAGGGACATACACCAACAGTGATTCCCTAAAAAAGTCAGGTCCTAGACTGTTCAATGCTCTATAGATGATACATAAAGCCTTAAATTTGGTTCTCTTTTTTACTGGGAGCCAGTGAAGTTGGTGGACAATAGGAGAGATGGATGCGAACTTGGGAGTTTTGGTCAGAATTCGTGCAGCAGCGTTCTGCACCATTTGTAGTTTTTTAAAAACCTGCTCCTGGGCATTCAACAGAAGCCCATTACAATAATCCAAATTGGATAGCACCAAGGAGGACATAAGGGTTTTTCCCGCAGACAGGGGAAGGAAAGGTAACAGCTTTTTCACTTTTCGTAACGTGAAAAAAGAAGAGGAGACTACCGCATTAGCATGACTGGTGAAACTTAGTTTGTTGTCAAACAACACTCCTAGGTTTCTAACCTTTGAAACTGGGGTGCGTGGGTTACCCATTTCTGGTGGCCACCAGACCGGGGACCACGATGGTTTTAGGTCTCCAAACACCATTACCTCGGTCTTATCGGTGTTTAATTTTAGACAATTACTGTCCATCCAGTGACTAATGGCTCTCATACCTGACTGAAAGTTGGCTGCCACCTCACTTTTTATGCACCGCTAGCACCAACTGAGTATCGTCGGCATACGAAGTCACTCCTTTTCCATGGGTTTTAATGACCCTCGCCAAGTCCGACACATAGATGTTAAAGAGTGTCGGACTTAGCGAGGATCCCTGGGGGACTCCGCAGGGCAGCACAAACGTTGGTGAGTAGAAGCTCCCCATCTTTACCGACTGTTCTCTGTTCGACAGGAAAGAGGCCAGGAGCTCCCCAGCTTTACCCTGTATGCCCATAGCAGTGACACGGTCGATCAGGATGTTATGATCGACCGCGTCAAAGGCCGCTGAGAGATCCAGCAGGATCAGGACTGCCGTGCCACCCTGGTCCATGATCTGTCTGATCTCCTCAGAAGCCTTTATGAGCGCCGTCTCCGTTCCATGGCCTCTCCTAAACCCGAACTGAGTGTTGTCTAGCAGGTTGTTATAGTCAATGTAGTTGGCCAGCTGTTTATTTATAACTTTTTCAAGTATTTTAGAAGGAAATGGGAGCGCTGCAATAGGGCGATAACTTTTTAATTCCAAGGTGTTAAGGGTGGGTTTCTTTAGAAGTGGCTTTATTATAGCTGTTTTCCATCTTTGAGGATAGTTTCCTGATTCGCAGATGGTACTGCAGATGTTTTCCAAGATTGGGGCTACCACATCAGTTGTTGATTTTATGATGGTCCGTGGACAGGGATCCAGGGGGGAACCCGACATTGTAGATTTAATGAGATCTTTTATTTCTGACAGTGATGGGGGGAGGAATTCATTCAAAGAGGAGGATGTGAGTTGTGTGTTCTTGAGGCTTTCTGATGATTCCCCTGTCATGTTGTTGTTAAATTTATCGAAGATTTCTGTGACCTTGGTCCTGAAAAAATCAGCCATTTGATTGCAGAAATCTTGGGTGGTATCTGTAGTATTAGCTGTTGGTATATTTGTTAATGTTGCTTACTGGAGTTCTGGGCCTTCTCTATCTGTTCACAAAAGTATTTACTCTTTTCCAGTCTTAAGAGCTTCCTGTAGCCCGATAGTGCTTGTTTGTACCTTTCTTTATCGTTATTATCATAATTAACTCGCCAACATCTTTCTAGAGTGCGGCATTTCTGTCTCTCCAATCTTAAAGGTTCAGAGAACCAAGGGGCTGATGGTGTTGCGTGATTTGCACCCATTTTCTTTAAAGGCGCTACCTGATTAAAAGTGTCTGTGAGCCATTGGTTGTAGTTATTTGCTGCTAATTGAGAATCTAACGCTTTAGATGGTTTGTTATTTTCTAGTTTCTCAGAGTGTTTTTATATCTATATTTTTCCAGTCCCTGCACATCCTAAGTTGCCTTTTAGCCGAGTGTTGATTTTTGTGTTTTTTAACACAGATATAAAAGGCCACCACTGCGTGATCTGACCATACAATTGGAACAGTAGGGGGAGTAATGGCCGGGTTATTCGTAAATAGGCCGTCAAGAACATGACCTGCTTTGTGCGTGGCTGTAGTAACTAACTGGTTTAGCCCAGCTGCCTTAAGATCCTCAATAAGGCTCGATGTATCTTTGTCTGTTACTTTTTCTAAATGAAAATTAAAATCTCCAAGTATTGTAAAATCGGAGGCTTCTGCCACTGGTTCCAATAAGGTACTGATGGATTGGAGAAAAGGCGTTCGAGCCGCTGGGGGACGATAAAGCAGAACACCATTAAACATTTGGATGGGAGACAAAGTAATAGAGAAGGCTAGTGTTTCGACGGGAATGCTATCTGGTGTTCCTGTTTTTAATGCTAGTTCTAACCGTAAAATAATGGCGAGGCCGCCCCCTTTTTTCCCTGTCGATCTATCTTGTCTGACGATGTAGTAGCCCTCAGGAATGGCTGCCACAAGGTCAGGGTCGGAAGCCAAATCGGCCCATGTCTCTGTTATAAACAGGATATCTAGTTTGTGTGCCGAGATTAATTCAGCTACATCTTCTCTATGTTTGCACATAGATCTAGCATTCACCAGTGCGCATTTAACGAGTTTGGCCTCATTAAAAGAAGCCCCTAGGGCTGGTGGTATCTGAGTGAGGGAACGAGTGAATTTAAAATTACAGTTTGAGCAAACTACATGAGACATGTTAGAGCACTCTTCTAAATTGAAATGTGTGCATTTTTCCAAAGCCATCGTGTTTTTTATATCTAACAGGTCAGATGATGTGTAGTTCAATAACTTACTGGGATGGTGTAGTACCCGGCCAGGAATTAAGGCACTAGGCACGGGTCCGGCGCGGACTTGCGCAGACTGGCACCCCTTTGGCGCGGCTTCGGTGCGCTGGAGGCGCTCCCGCTGCGCTCGTCCGCTGCGCTTGGTTTCAGACCCAAAAAGGACCTCTTTACTAAACCCTCTCCTAGTACATTTATCAGAGAGTTCCCATTGTAAAAACGTTACTACTGTAATTGTCACATAGTTAGAAATGTAAAGCCCCTTTTCTATTGTTTTTGTCAGGACGTTCACAATGTAAAACCCTTGCTACTGTATTAGACAGAGCGTTTCCAATATAAAACCCCTAACCATTGCTTTTGTCAGAGAGATCACAATATAAAACCCTATTCTATTGCATTTGTCATAGGATTCACAATGAAAAAAAAGACCTACCCTATTGCAATTCAACTAGGATTCACAATGTAAAATTCTATATATATATTGCCGGTCCGCATGCAAAATCAGCCCGTGAACAAGAAGCAAGATGCTTTGAAACATGTTGGGACTTAATTATTTCCTGGACATTGTTTGCCTGTTTACCTGAATAAAGAATGACTACTACAAATGGCAGAATTCAGCTGCTCTTGAGTGCGTCCTTGCAGAGGGGCAACCTTTTTTGTGATGATATAATCCGGCCAGTCCCGGTCGGGAGGATTGCACTGCCACAGAAAGAAGTGGTCTGCCGGTCACAGACTGGACTGTAATCAATGCGGAAGAACAGTTTTGGTAAAAAATGAAGCGGAGCAATGCGCTGGAGACTCACTGGAGAGTTTGTATTTTTTGCAATGGTATGCGCAGTTGGCAGAACCCACTGGAGGGCTTTAATTTAAAACGAGCGTACTACAAGTCCCAGAATTACTGACATTAATTAAACTAAATTGAGAACCACCAGAGGGCGATATAAATGAACAATAGAGACTTGGTACTATCGGTTTCGGACTGCCGGTCCGCATGCAAAATCAGCCCGTGAACAAGAAGCAAGATGCTTTGAAATGCGTTGGGCCTTAATTATTTTCTGGACATTGTTTGCCGGTTTACCTGAATAAAGAATGACTACTACAAATGGCAGAATTCGGCTGCCCTTGCAGAGGGGCAACCTTTTTGTGATGATATATATATATATATATATATATATATATATATATATATATATATATATATATATATATATATATATATATAGATATATAGATATATAGATATATATATATATATAAGCTACATATACCCAATAGTATAACAAGAATAATACATACCGATTTCATTACAAATAATAAAGTAAACAACATAATTTACAAAAAATATTTTACAAATAAAAACATTACTAAGTAAAAATATAATATTAAATACATAGTATAAAGTTTAACAATATAAACTAAATTTTAGAATTCTACAAATAATTCATATACTATTCTCACTACATTTATACAACAGTAGGAAAAGTGTTGAACTCAGGAAAAGTACAAATTACAATTCACACTCCAATAAATACACAAGTAGGGAAAGCGTTGGATTGCGTAGTGGTAAAAGCTAATACTCTCACTCTAATCAGTGCAACAGTAGAGAAGCGTTGGACTAAGGAGAGAGAAAATGTACTACACCCACTCCAATATATGCATCAATAGAGAAAACGTTAGACCGAAATGGGGGACAATTACAATTTCGCCTCCAGTGAGTTCAATATTATGGACAGGGTTGGCTCAGGAAGGATAAAAAGAACTATTCCTACTACAATCTCTGCAACAGTAGGAAAAGTGTTTGGAGGCAGGAGGGGTAACCTTTACTATTACCACTCCAGTCAGTGCAACAGTAAGGAAAGTGTAGGATTGCTGAGGAGTAAAATGTACCATACCCACTCAAGTCAGTGTGTCAACGGCAAAATGCATCTTTTTGGCTGCTAAAAAAGGACTCCAGTAGTGGCTGTACGTGCACATGTCACTACGTGGTGCCGTACTGCCTCTGCCTGCTTCCACTATGTTAACCTGATGATGCGCAGAGGAGGCCTTTATAGGTTCGCTTTTACATTTATCTACAATAACAACTGCCTGTGGTCCATTTCCAGTACAGGAATGACTAGCCCTTTGGAAAGAGAACCTGTGCGGGCAGAACGCTTAGTACAGCAGATTAATCATGGCAGAGCCCGGGAAATGAGTCACTGATTATCAGATGGCGGCAGAGATTCACATGCTGGGCTACTATAATCCGTGCAGTAGCTGGGCAAGAGGGAAATTAGAAAAGCTTTGAGTACCGAAACATGTAGAAGTGCACAGGCCCCCTCCCAAATGATCACTCTGAGGCAGGTGTGAGGGGAAATGCTCATTTATTGATTTAAGTAATTACGGGGGAAGAGCGCCGGGCATCTTGTAGGGATCACGCTCTGCCGGGCTCTGAGTGGCGCAAACAGCTGTTCGCGCATGCGCAGTCTCGCGTACTCTGCCGGCGCGTGTTACGTCACATGCAAGCCGCCTGCAACTAGAACGCTAACACCACATATCTCCTCCTTTTACACAACGGTCATTTAAAGTTCAATGTTCAACGTTCTCTCACTCAAAGTCTCTGAGGTGTGAAGGTCTGACTATCACACTCCCAGCACGCGTGCGTTTTACGGAGTGGAGGCTTCATGGACAACTTCGGGAGCGGGGCTCCCTACCTTTTCTCTCCCTTGACCATGTCCCATTCTCCTGGGTGTCGCCTCTTCCTTTGCTGGTGTTTCCTTCACACTCGTCTCAACCAGTTCTTCACTCTCTATGCACGCATCTCCGCCTCCCTGACTTTCGTCAACTGACTCTCTTTCTTCAGTTTCTCCTTCTTGTCTTTGAACAGAAGTGCAGTTTTCTTTCTCCTCCGGCCATTGCACAATTTTATTTATCTTCGCCATGCGATCCTGAGACCACACCTTTCCATCGCTAAGGAGTGCTGCTCTGCTGTACACTTCCTCCACTTGTAGGGGTGGGCTGTATTTGCTTTCTCCCTTCTTCCTCAGTACTGCTTGTTTAACTCTCACCCATTTCCCTTTTTCCAAAGTTGAGTCCTTCACTCTCTTTCTCCGATTGTAGTGGTCTGTGTACACTCTTTGAGCCTTCTCCAAGTTGTGCTGGACTACAGCAGGCGAACACTTACTGGTGACCGTTTTTTCTCTCCATACTACATTGTCTTTCGTGAACGGATGCCTGCCTCTAAGGATCTGGAAGGGACTGTACCCTGTTGCAGTGGGAGTGATTCTATACGCCCACAGCATTCTTTGAATTTCTGCCTCCCAGTCTTTTCCTTGCGTAATGGCAGCTTGCATTGACCCCATAAGAACTCGGTTAAACCTTTCCACCTGTCCATTGCTGGCCGGATGATACACTGAGGTGTGTTTGGACTTAATTCCGTTCCTCTCTGTGTATCGGTGCCACTTATCGGATGTGAATTGTGGGCCATTGTCTGTCAATATAGTCCTCGGGATGCCTTCCCTTAGAAACACCGACGTGAGGAATTATATGACTACATCCGAATCCATTCCTTCCTGCACATGCACTTCTGGCCATTTGGAATACTTATCCACCAGTACACACAAGAACTTGGCCGTTACGTGTCCATCCAGTATCGGCCCTAGGATGTCAACAGCAAGATCTTCCCATGGATCACCGGGTTGTTCAAAACTACCCAACGCCGGCCTCAAAGGTTTGAGCACCTTGTCTGACTCCTGGCATTGGTTGCAGTCCCTGACATGTCTCTCGATCTGGATGTCCATTCCTGGCCACCAGTACATCTGCTTCACCCTCGACTTGGTCTTCAGAATGCCGAGGTGACCTTCATGCAGTTGGTTCAGCAATGTAGAGATCAGCTTTTCTGGTGGCACCACCTTGTCCCCCACGATACAGAAATGTTCCTGAGTCACTCATGGATAACTCCTCTCTCCCTTCGTACAGTTTCCTAGGCACCTCCTTTAGCCTTTTATTTTCTGGCCACCCATTGACAAGGTACCTCTTGATCTCTTCCAAGGTCTCATCTTCTCCATATGCGTGTGCCCATTCTTGTATGCTGATCCCTCTCTTCATGTCTTCCATTACTTCTACCATTTCTTCATTCTCCTCTGCAGGCGTGGGCGCTTCGTCCATGGCAGAGGCCCTGCTGAGATAGTCTGCCACTTTGTTACGTGTCCCCGGATGTACTCTACATCGTACGTGTACTCAAGTAGTTTGAGAGTCAATTTCGCAATCCGCGGGGTGGCCGTGGCATGCCCACTCGAGGTGAGCACCTTGACTAGTGGCTTTTGGTCAGTTTGTAGGCAAAACCTCGTGCCCCACTGGAACTGCCGGAACTTTCCCATGGCCCACACAACAGCCAGCATCTCCTTCTCTATTACGCTGAACTTCTGTTCAGTGTGCAACAGTGCTACCACTGGGTCATGTCCATGCAATGGTACGGCTTGGCTGATGTTCTCTTTCAGCTCCTCGAACTCCCTCTGAGCCTCATCATCCCACTGGAATGACGCCTTGTCTGTTATCAGTTGTCGTAATCTGTGCGTTTTCGTAGCAAAATGTTGGACGAATTTGCTGTAGTACTCGGCCATTCCCAGGAATGACCGTACTTCATCCTTGTTTTAGGGGCTCTGGCCTCGCAGATTGCTTTCACATTGTCTTTCTTGGGAGTGATCCCTTGTCCACTTATTTCGTGCCCCAGGTAGGTGACGGACGTCATTCCGAATCTGCACTTCTCCCATTCCGCCATGAGCCCTTTCTCCTGTAGAACGCTCAGCACTTTGTCCAGCTTGGTATCGTGGTCTTTATGATCCTTCCCCATTACCAGGATAACGCCCTGGAAGTACTGAATGCCTTTGATGTCTTTGAACAGGCGGTGCATGAGCTTTTGGAATACCGCCGCGGCAGACGCCAGCCCAAAGGGCATCCTGCGGAACTGATAACAACCATAAGGGGTGATGAAAGACGTCAGTTTCCTGCTGGAAAGGTGTAGGTCGATCTGGTGGTATGCTGACGTGAGGTCAACTGTGGAGAACCAGTTAACTCCTCTGGTTCCCACCACTATTTCTTCTATCCTAGGAAGGGGAAACTTCTCCACCACCAAGCATTTATTCAGCTCGCGCAGGTCCACACATAGGCGCACCTTGCCGTTAGGTTTCCTGGCGACCACCAAGGGAGCCACTACTCTGAGCTATCGATCGGCTCGATGATCCCTTGCTCTTCCAGTCGAGACAGTTCTTGTTGAACTGCTTCCCTCACTGCAATGGGCACATTGCGGACCTTGTGGGATACTGGCCGGGAGTCTTCTCTGAGCACGATTTTATGCATGAACTTCTCCAGTTTCCCCACTTTGCTACCGAAGACGTTGGTAAATTCTCTTCTCACCCTTTCCAGGTCTGGCCATTGCTCACTATCTTTTAAATGTATAGGCATTTATATAGCGCACTACTTACCCGTAGGGTCCCAAGGCGCTTCGACCGCTGCGAAACCCTTCCTGGCTTCCCTGAGAGATGGTCCCTTAATGGGTATCTCCAGGGTGAGACCAGGCATCCCCGGCGGTCTGGTGGGGCCGTTAGTGAAGATGAGGCAAGCTAATGCCCAGAGTTGCCGAGTGTGGTCGCTGATCGGAGTGGGCACCGAGGCGAGAGAATTATCGAGTCCGCTGACCCTGGTCCAGAAACCTGCCGCGCCGGGAATCGAACCCTGGTCCCGGGCCGTCCTCTGCTCTCGGGTCTGCCGCCTCTAACCAGTGAGCCACACTACTTCACTTTAAGGCTGAAAAGGAATGATTATAAGTAAAATAAAGTGCCGCAATAATTCTGCAAAGTTTCCATTTTTGTGCCGCCAAATTTCAATTTCTGTGCCACAAAATGTGCAAATCTATGCCACAATATCCTGGCGGGTTTGATTAGGGAAAGTGTTGGATTGAGGAGGGGTAAAATGTACTATTCCCTTTCCAGCCAGTGCAACAGTATGCAAAGTGTTGGATTGCAGACGGGTACAATTTACTATTCCAACTCCACACAGTGCAAGATTAGGAACTGTGTTAGATTGCGGAGGGGTAAAATGTATTATTCCCCTCCAGTCAGTGCAACAGTAGGCAAAGTGTTGGATTGCACATGGGAAAAATTTACTATTCCAATTCCAGTCAGAGCAACAGTAGGGGAAGTTTTGGATTGCGCAAGTGTCAAATTTACTATTCCCACTCCAGTAAGTGAAGCAGTAGGAAAAGTGTTCAATTGCGGAGGAGTAAAATGTGCTACTCCGACCGCACTATGTAGAACATTAGAAACACAATAGTTCACTTCAAGAAAGTAAAAAAAGTAAAACAAATTCAAAACTATACTAAATAACAAAAAATATAAATATAAAAATTCAATATATATATAATGTTTATAAAAATAAAAAAATACATATGTATTACAATATTTAATACATATTATAATTAAAATGAATATTATTAATATAATTAATATACCAAACTATATTCTCAAAATAATAACAACCAATAAATACAATGTTAGTTAGAATTAAAAAGCACAACACAATTAACACATAACATAATAATAAACATAATTAACAAAAAAATGTATTACTTAAATAACTTCCTACCCTATACCTTTAAAAACTACAAAACATACATTTAAAATATATTTTTTAATTAGATTTACACATTTTCCATAATTAATTATCAATTCAAATATTAATATTTAACTAATTACCTCCCCACACTTTACCCTTGCAAAACTAACAACCAACACATAATACATAAATTCAGAAATCCTAATGACATAATTTACATAATTAATTATCAATTAAACAATTAATAAAGATGAACTAATAATACATTAGTTGTATTTAATTAACTTCCCATCCTTTATCCCTACAAATGAGCCCACTCACACCTAATATATAACTTAAACAATATTTTTATAATGCAATTTATATAATTATCAATTAAACAATTATTATAAATTAACACTAATTCTCAATTATTATAATACATTTTCTACACACACGTTACCCATACAAAAACAACAACCCACATCAAAGAAACAAATGAAAAAATGTATTACAAAATGGTCATACTTCATTATCAATTAAATAATTAATTATAACAATAAATAGTTATTGAATAATTATAATTATTTTACTTCCCACCCTACCCCCCTACAGAAACTTAACTTTAATAACAATTATTGTACAACTAACATAAATAATTATCAATGAAATAATTAATAGCAACTAAAAATAAACTATTAATTAATTATATAATACATTTACTTCCCACCCTGTACCCCTATATACCCCATAGCCCGCTACAATACTAAAAATGACAAAAAAAACGATTAGACTACATTTTAAAACTACTAAAAATGTGCAAACTATGGGGGTCATTATGATTGCGGATTTTCCGCATCCTCGGGGCCGGCGGAAGCCACCGCCGGCCCCGAGGATGCGGAAAATCCGCAGCGGACTGACCAAAGACCCACCGCCAGATTAGGATGGCTGGTGGGTCCTGGTTTCCGTCCGCAGCTTTTCCGCCGCGGTCGGATTACAACCGCGGCGGAAAAGCTCTAATATGGTGACGGTGTCTTCCAGACACCGTCCACCATATTAGGATGGCCAGTAAAGTATGCTTTTCCGCGGCGGGTTTTCTGCCGCGGAAAAGCATACAGAACTTCACTGCGGGGGCCCGCTGTGGGCCCCCTAGGTGAAGGGGGTGGGGGGTGCACATGGGGGGTACCTATGGTACCCCCCTGCATTTGCATGCAGAAAACGGCAGGCACCGCGCGGTGCCTGCCTCTTTCTGCATGCAAATGCAATGCGTGCATTTTTAACATTGCCGCGGGTGCAGCTTGAAGCTGCACCCGCGACAATGTTAAAAATAGAGGATGTGACCGCCAGGGTGGCGGTCACATCCTAATTGCACAGGAGGGAACTCCGCATGCCATGCGGAGTTTCCCTCCTGCTCTGGGGTCGCGGACGGACGCAAGTCCGTCCGCGATCCTAATCGACCCCTATATTACAACAACATTAACAATAATTATGCAAACAATTTATAACATACAATGAAAATATATAGTAAAACACTATAATGATTAAAACAATTATATTATTAACAATATTTTTGGAACTGATATTAAAAACATAGATATTTTTAACATTGATATTAGCAACAGAGATATTTTTGTAACCAATAATAATGATTTTGATATTTTTAAAATCGATAGTACTTACCTTAAAATCGACATTCTTGTCAATCATATTCTTGTACATGATATCTGTTTCACGATATTTCCAAATCAATATTTATGTATCTCGATATTTAATTTTTGATATTTTTTCCAAATATCAATCCCCTTCTCACTGTATCGGTTAGTGGGTAACACTATGCACTTATGTGTTTGACCAGTGGTCTGCATTAGAAAATACTTGTCTATAGGCGTTAACACAGTGTAATAACAAACCACTGATAAAGACCTACTGGATTTAACATAGACTGCCTTTGTCTTATCTTTCATAATAAACCTACCAAATCTGATATATCTTTCCCCAAAGAACTAGTAAGGCATACACAGCCTTGTTCATTTCCTTATTACCACAACCGATTCAGGCCAATTGTATTGAGCATAATCTGTGCAATACAAGCACTCCTTTTAAACAGAGCTTTTGCCCAATCAATTCCAGTAGGGAGGAAGAACAACAAATGGGCAGAGTCAAAGCTACGCTTTATTTATTTATTTATTTATAAGTTTTGTATAGCACAAGCTAGACCCGGGGGTATCAGAGCGCTTTACAGAATCAAGAGCCAGACTATAATCTAGTCACTTCATAAATGGCGCACAACAAAACTAAGGATCATGTACAAACAGTAAATACACATGGAAATATTTGGCAAAGCAGGTAGAATACAATATGTACACGGACATCAGCTAGGCCCTGGGGCGATAACAGTTAATGGGCAGGTCGCCAGTTTGAGTCCCGTGGGAGAACTACCCTCAAGGTAGACGGAGGCAAACACAGAAATAAACAGCCAGCTAATATAACTGAGGTAACTAAATAGCTCAGTGAAGGAGTGGTTGCATCGTAAGTCCCTCGGGAGAGAGTGCCATATGCTTGTGACATTATCCAAGAACAAGAAGGACTGGGTAGATTTCTTTTTTAGTTTGAGAGGGACGAGAAGAAGTATGTTGGAGCTTCTCAGTGATCTGGTTCTTCTTGCTTTAATAAGTTTGTTATCTAAATATTCCGGGGTGTGAAAGTGGGTGGCTTTGTGGGTGATACAGGAAGTCTTGAAATTGCATCTTCATTAAGTCTTGAAATTGTATCTTCCTTCTATAGGAAGCCATTTGAGGGTCTTGAGTGCAGGCATGATGTGCTCATACCGTTTGATATCTGTAACGAGGCTGGCTGCCATGTTTACCACTGATCTGAGGGGAGCAAGGTGCAATTTCGGGGTCCCTGTGAGGATGGCATTCCCGTAGTCAAGTTTGGAGAGGACCAGAGATTAAACAACCCCATGGAAATCATCTGAGGGAATGATTTTTTTTAGGTGTTTTAGTGTGTAAATCACTCCTTTGGCTGAATTTTTTGATGTGCTCCGTCATTGACAAGTCTTTATCCAGGTTGAATCCTAGGGATTTAGCCAAATTTGAGAGAGTGAGAGTACAGTCTAGAGCCTTCAGGTCAGTGATCCAGTCTTTGATAGGGAGGTGGTTACTTTTGGGGGGAACTAGATAATTTCTGTTTTGGTGGGGCTGAATTTTAGATAGTTAGAGTTAAACCACAATTAAATATTACACAGTGTGACATTGAGATGTCGAATGTCACTAGGAGATTTACATTTTTTTGTAGAGTTGCATGTCATCTGCATAGAGGTGGAATTTGATTCCATCTTGCTTCAGGATGATAGAAAGGGGTTCCATGAAGAGATTGAACAGTGATGGAAAGATGATTGAGCCCTGGGGTATGCCAAGAGAGACCTGTGTGGGTTTTCAGAGGCATGACTTGATTTTGATTTGTTGTGATCGGTTTTGAAGGTAAGAAGTGACCCATTTCAAAACAGTGCCATAGATACTGGAGCGGTTCTTTAAGGTTTATAATGTTGAAGGCCGCTGATAAGTCAAGTAGAATAAGTATGCATGCATCACCATCATCTAAGGATCTATGGATGTCATCTGTGATGTTAAGCATGGCAGTTTCTGTGCTACAGCCTTTTCTGAACCCTGATTGGAAGAAGTCAAGTAAGTTGGACTCCTTAATATGTCAGTTGAGGTGTTGTAATATGCATTTTTTCATAGTTGTGGCTAGGAACGGGAGGCTGGAGATGGGTTTCAGGCAGATGAGATCATTCAGGTCAGCCCTGGGATTCATGGGATTGGGTGTGATTTGTCCTTGTTGAAGGGACTCTGGAACACAACTTGTGGCGAGTGAGGAATCGATGATTTTTGTCCATATATGGGGAAATAATGTGGTTAAGGTTATGTACCATTTTGGAAGGAAGGGGATCTTTGGTGTGGGAAGTGGGCTTCAGTTTCACAATAATATTGAAAACCTCAAGTTCTGTCATGGGTTGAACATATGGCACAGGACTGCACTTGACTCAACTAGGGATGATACATAATGACTGGCTTACATTGTTTTTGAAATGTTCATTGTATGCTGTTTGAAAAGGTCAATAAACAGAATTAAAAATAAAAAAAAAGTTCTGTCATGGGTTTGAAGATCGACCAATTGGCATTGTTTTTCAATTGGATGTTGAAAAGGTTGATGTTAGTTCCACTAGGAGCCATTTGGCTTTGGTGAGGTCCAGAGGAGCGATTGAGGTAGTGTAGGCAGTGTCAGAACAGATTGGTTGTAAGGGGTGTGGGATGTGACTTGAAGGAAAGATTGATCAATTTTCGTTTTTTTGTCTGTGAAGAAACTGTCAATTTCTTCACACAGTTCTTAAGAGGCTATAACTTCATGTGTGGAGGAGGAAGTGGTTTGTTGTTTGGCAATGTTAAAGAGTTCTCTGGGCCTGTTCTTGGCATGGTCAAGTTTATTGCGGAAGAATGTGGCTTTTTCTCTGAAGATATGCTTCTTGAATGTCATCCTTGATGTTCAGAGTAGAGTAAGATGTACTGACGATGGGTTTTGTCTCCAGGTCCTTTCAGCTTGCCTAAGAAGTCTTCTGTCGTTGTTGAGATCAGAGGTAAACCAAGATTTTGATTGAATTGATCTTAGTTTTAGTTTGAGAGCTGGGACTAGGTCGAGAGCTTCCGTTATAGCAGTGTTGAAGTGGGTGGTCAGGTCATTTACGTTATGCGAGGAAGGGAGACGTTGTATTTGTTCACAGATCTTGGCTTCCAAGTCCGGGAAGGGGACTTGTTTGAAGTTTCTGGTCCAATGCTTGGGTTTTAATAGTTCTTCTTAAAGCAGTTTTTTAAATTAAATAGGGTCTAGAGACCACTAGGCTGCCAAGCCAGATCTAAAAAATGTGGAACTGTGCAAAGAGCATAGCGTACACAAACCATAACAGTATTGCCCTATTTAAAAGGGGGCATCTATTTATTAGCATAAAAGCACACACTATGCAAGTCAGAGGGTACTGGCAACCTAGCATATGAACCATTTAGGAAAAATAGTCCCATACATTAGGCAATAGAAGCCAGTCCATAAAACACAAGGACATCAAATATTTATTCGGCTGATATGGTACTATAAAATAGATTGCCAGGGTAGGCGCTGATGAAGGAATGCAAATTTGAAAGAGGCAACCACTGATTTGTATATGGCAGTGCCCAGGTAAATCAGTTACTCCTGGTCAGCTTCTGCATATGTTCTAACCTGGAAACATGTTAAGAAAACACACCAACCGAGCAAGGTGATGACTATAGACCATCCAGGAGGTAGACAAAAAGTTTGATCATCCCACCTCTATTGTGGACATTCACTCAACATGGGTAGGAAAAGTGAAATTCCATGCCCTTTGAACCACTGATACCATTACAGAGAGTGAGAGCACATGATAGTCCCATGAAGTTTGACTCTGTTAAAACGAACAGAGTAAAAAAATAACATACAATACCTATGAGTTTAATGAAATAGCAAACAGATTCCCAAAGCAGTAAAGTCACTTTTAGTTCTAACCACATATACCAGAGTGTTGCTGTGACGGCCAATCAATCAGCTATGCAAAGTTCCAATGCTCAAACACAATCAAAAACTCCCAATCACATTTTCCCATGCCCTTGTACAGAAGCAATCATCCAGAATAGATTCAACTACTCAGGCAGAACCATAAATACAGCCTTGGAATCCACTAGACACTGTAAAATGAGCAGATTAGAACGGGGAAACAACCATTACAACGCAGATGTTGCAACGTGTTGCCATTACAGCGCAGTTGTTACAACACAAATGTAATTACATTGCATGCCATTACAGCGCAAATGTTTACAGCGCATGTGCCTTTAAAATGCATCCCTTTACAATTAATTTTGTTGCAAAGGCATGAATGGTAAAGGCACATGCGTTTCAAATGTAAGAATTTAGGTAAGTATGGGTTTTTAGGGTTTAGAGTGGGTATGGGTTTTACAGTGCCAAGGGTAATTTTGGAGTTTAGGGTGGGTATGGGTTTTGGGGTGTCAAGGGTAATTTTGAGGTTCAGAGTGGGTATTTGGTTCTGGGGTGGAAAGGGTAATTTTTGGGTTCAGTGTGGGTATGGGTTTTGGATGCCTGGGGTAATTTTAGGGTTCAAGGTGGTTTTGGAGTGACAGGGGTAATTTTAGGGTTCAAGGTAGGGGTAATTTTTGGGTTCAGTGTGGGTTTGGTTTTTAGGGTGCATGGGGTAATTTTGGAGTTCAGAGTGGGTTTGGGTTTTAAGGTGCCAAGAGTAATTTTAGGTTTTAGGGTGGGTATGGCTTTTGCGTTACCAGTGGTAATTTTATGGTTATGGGTGGGTTTGGGTTTTGGGGTGCCAGGGGTAAGTTTGGGGTTCAGGTTGGGTATGGGTTTTGGGGTGCCAGGGGTCATTTTAGGGTTCAGGTTGTGTATATGTTTCAAGGTGGCAAGGGTAATTTTAGGGTTTAGGGTGGGTTTGGGTTTTGCGGTCCCAGGGGTAATTTGGGGGTTCAGGGTGGGTTTGGGTTTGGGGGTGAAAATGGGAATTGTAGGGTTCAAGGTGGGTTTAGGTTTTGGTGTGCCTGGGGTAATTTTAGGGTTCAGGTTGGGTATGGGTTTTAAGGTGGCTGGGGTAATTTTAGGGTTTAGGTTGGGTATGGGATTTTGGGTGCCAGGGCTAATTTTAGGATTCAGGGAGGTTATGGGTTTTGGATGCCGAGGGTAATTGTAAGGTTCAGGGTGGGTATGGGTTTTAGGGTGCCTGGAGCAATAATAGGATTCAAGGTGGGTATGGGTTTTGGGGTGCCAGGGGTAATTTTAGGGTTCAGGGTGGGTATGGGTTTTGGGGTGCCGTGGGTAATTTTAGGGTTCAGGGTGGGAATGGGTTTTGGGGTACCAAGGATAATATTGAGGCTCCGGTAGGAATGGGATTTGGGGTGACAGGGGTCATTTTCGGGTACAGGGGGGTTTAGGTTTTGGGGTGCCGGGGGTAGTTTTGGGGTTCAGGATGGGTTTGGGTTTTGGGGTGTCAAGAATAATTTTAGGGTTCAGGGTGTGTATAGGTTTTGGGGAGGAAAGGGGAATTTTAGGGTTTAGGGGGTATGGGTATTGGGGTGGTATGGGAAAGTTTACAATGTTAGGGGGGTATGGGTACTGGGGTAGTAAGGGTAACTTTAGGGTTCAGGGTAGGTTTGAGTTTTGGCATGCCAGGGATATTTTTATGGTTTTAGGAGGGAAAAATATATATTTATAATATAATATATATTTATATACACACACACACACACATATATATATGTTAATGTTAAGCCGAACTTTTTGAGCGCACGGCTACCCCAAAAGGGTGTCCCGGCGATTTAGCAAAGAGGCCCAGAGAAACAAGAAACCAAAGGCATACACACTACCGTCACAGCGGATTACTTGGTAAAGAGCAGAGTCTTCAACTCCTTCCTAAAAGCCAGGAGGTTGTTCGCTTTCCGAAGAGAAAGTGGGAGCTCGTTCCACAAGCAAGCTGTCACGTGTTGGAAGGATCGACCTCCCATCCGGACACGTTTGACCACAGGCACCTCCATTTTGGCCAGGTCCGCTGACCGCAGCGACCTCCGTGGCACATAGAAAGCAATACGCTTCCTCAGATAGTTGGGACCAATCGCATGGAGGGCTTTAAACGCCAGAGTGAGGAGTTTAAATCTGATTCTCCCAGAGATTGGCAGCCAGTGCAACCTAGCTAGGAGCGCAGAGGCGCTGGCTCTCCTGGGCAGGCCATAGATGGCTCTGGCCGCTGAATTCTGGACAATTTGCAGTCTGGATAACAGATACTTAGGTAGGCCTGCAAAAAGCGCATTTGCATAGTCCAGGCGGGATCCCACAAGCGCCTGGACTACATTCCTACGATACTGCAGTGAAAGCAGAGGAAGGAATTTCCTAAGCATCTTAAGGATGCCGAAGCATTTCCCTGCTAATCCCAGAATGTGTGGACAGAAAGAAAGATCATCGTCAAACACCACTCCAAGATTTTTTACCAGAGAAGATGGTTTCTCTGGGGGGAACATGTCCTGGGGCCACCATGTCTTCCAACCCGGATTCACTGAAAAAACCATAGGTTATAGACCATATATAGTTAGGAATTCGCATTTACAAAACCTTATTTTACTCACACAAAACCATTGAAATTCCATATATAGTTAGTTGCACTAACTATATATCGCGCACCCGCAATCCACTGCTGATGATGTCACATATTACATCATTCATGACATGGTCAGTGACATCACTGATGACATCACTGATGACATCTCAAATGACATCACTGATGACATCTCAAATGACATCACTGATGACATCACTGATGACATCTCATTTGACATTACTGATCACATCACTGATGATATCATTCATGTGATAATACGATGAACCTCTTCAGACTCTAATATAACCTTAGATACAATCAGTGTAAACAGACACTCACAGACTGTCACTCATCCATGGAGTTACTCACACACCTAGTCAGTCATGCAAAGAATCAATCACACCTCCATTTCCTCAACTATACAGTTATACAAACTTTACTTATTCAAACATATACTAACACATATTTACTCTCTTATACAATCCCTGATACAAGTTCACAATGATCCATACAGCCACTCACACATTCACTGGCTCTTATGCACAGTTATTTATATATGTCAACTCTCACATGTACTGTGTTTTACATATGTACTTACTTTGACATGTAGCACTGAGATATCCATTCACTCACCAATACACTTATGCACACAGTCAACCGCCCATACAGCTGTTTCCACATGCACTTTTGAAACCATACATCTAGTGAATCAACTGCTCACACATCTATGCACAGAGTAATACACCTCCCAGCCACCCACACACACACTCAGTCTCCCATACAAATACTTGGGCAACCAATCAATAACCCATATAGTTACTCATATAGCTACTTATCAACACATGCAACAGTTTACAGAACAACAGACATAATGATGCACAAATTAAGACAGTTTAGTCACTAACCCATGCACTCAGTGAGACACATTTAATCACTCACTCATACAGTCAGTCATGCACCTACTAAATCCTTCATCCAGACACTTATACATCCACTCATTCTTCAATATGTAAGACATATTTTAACTTTACAGAAACATACAGTCACTGGATGTTGTCATCAGTGATGTCATCAGTGATGTCATTTGAGATGTCATCAGTGATGTCATCAGTGATGTCACTGACCATGTCATGAATGATGTAATATGTGACATCATCAGCAGTGGATTGCGGGTGCGCGATATATAGTTAGTGCAACTAACTATATATGGAATTTCAATGGTTTTGTGTGAGTAAAATAAGGTTTTGTAAATGCTAATTCCTAACTATATATGGTCTGTAACCTATGGTTTTTTCAGTGAATTTTCAAGGTTTTGTAAATGCTAATTCCTAACTATATATGGTCTATAACCTATGGTTTTTTCAGTGAATATATATATATACACACATATATAAACATATATCATCTGTATATCTATATAAATACAAACATAAATGCATGCATACATATACTTATATGCATACAGATGCATGTTATTTACATGAAAGTTGAAAAACACTAATAAAAGCAAAGCTAAAAAGCCACCTCATTACAAACAGAATGGCTTTAACTTAAACGAGGGCGAGATCTATTGCATTTTCAATGCTTGTTTACTTTGGTTCCATCAAGAAGGCATTCAGATGTGTCACACATTTGCCATAAATTCTGAATGTTAGCACTCTAGTTGCACATTAGATCACTGTAGTAAAGCTACTGCTCACCAGGGACGTCTGCTGCTGGTATTCAAAGTGCATGTTTCAGTCTGCATGTCAGAATTTTTTTAATGAAATAGAAGAGGATTTGAGAAGTCACTCAAAATGATCCCTAATTTTTCTTTCTGAAGCACTAATCATACTTTCTATGGCAAAATTAATCCCCTCAGGTTGTTCCTTTTTAAATTGAGTGTTTTCAGACTTACCACTTCATTCCAATCAAGATGGCTTCTGGTGTGCCATGCTTTTGTCATAAGTAAGACTATTAGCGCTCTAGTTGTTCTTTAGAACACTCTGGGGCATTCTGTCATTGGGCTATACTTGGGGTACATCTGGGTGATATTTGGGCTACATTTAGGCTCTTTTGTCTCTGGTGGCCATCTTGGGAGACTGTATGTCAGAATTTTTTAATGAAATTGAAGAGGGTTTGAGAAGTCACTCAAAATGTGCCCTAATTTTTCTTTCTGCAGCACTAATCATAATTCATATGGCAAAATATACCCCCTCATTTTGTTCCTTTTTAAATTAAATGTTTTAAGAGTTACCACTTTATTCCAATCAAGATGGCTTCAGGTGTGCTATACCTTTGTAATAAGTAGGACTGTTAGCGCTCTAGTTGTTCTTTAGAACACTCTGGGATATTCTGTCATTGGGCTATACTTGGGCTACATCTGGGTGATATTTGGGCTACATTTGGGCTCTTTTGTCTCTGGTGGCCATTTTGGGAGACTGCATGTCAGAATGTTTTAATGAAATAGAAAAGGATTTGAGAAGTCACTCAAAATGTGCCCTAATTTTTCATTCTGCAGCACTAATCATACTTTCTATGGCAAAATATACCCCCTCATGTTGTTTCTTTTTAAATTAAATGTTTTAAGAGTTACCACTTTATTCCAATCAAGATGGCTTCAGGTGTGGCCATACCTTTGTAATAAGTAGGACTGTTAGCGCTCTAGTTGTTCTTTAGAACACTCTGGGACATTCTGTCATTGGGCTATACTTGGGCTACATCTGGGTGATATTTGGGCTACATTTGGGCTCTTTTGTCTCTGGTGGCCATTTTGGGAAACTGCATGTCAGAATGTTTTAATGAAATAGAAAAGGATTTGAGAAGTCACTCAAAATGTGCCCTAATTTTTCATTCTGCAGCACTAATCATACTTTCTATGGCAAAATATACCCCCTCATGTTGTTTCTTTTTAAATTAAATGTTTTAAGAGTTACCACTTTATTCCAATCAAGATGGCTTCAGGTGTGCCATACCTTTGTAATAAGTAGGACTGTTAGCGCTCTAGTTGTTCTTTAGAACACTCTAGGAGGCTGCAGTAGAACACAAAGGAATCAACTGACAGTCTCTGTCCTTGTTGGATGTACATGTTTTACTGAGAATGTCAGACTTCATTTTCACATGACTGAGAAAGATAATGTGAATTTACAGAAAATATGCTTTCAGTTTAGCTTATAGATCCCCTTCCAAACCACTGTGGGAAAATCATGAGATATTAGTTTTCTTTCAAACAATATTCATGATATCACAGCAGAAGGTTTTTTCACATGGTAAAATCACCTTAGAACCCACCACAATTCCTAAAACAAGTATGGTACCATCAACAAATGATTTATAATGTAACTAAAGTCCTAAAACCCTCTATTAACTACAATGCTTTTTAATGAGGTGCTATCATGTATATTGGTCCCAAGATGGCTGCCAACACTTCTTGGATGAAGTGCTGACAGCCAATCAGATTAGATGTGTGGTTAGGCTCCGCCCAGATATATATCTTTTTTTGAACCTAAATTACTCAAAATCCACTGGAGCACATATATTGAGACCTAGCAAAGGCACATCGGGCTAACAGTCCCTACAATTTTGCCAAGTTTCGTGCAAATCCATTCAGCCGTTCGAGCTAAAAGTGAGGCCAACCGCCCTATGGAAATTAACATGGGAAAAAGGCGTTTTGGGACCCCCCTTTTTTCTCGGCCCCCCCTTAATGAAACCCCCCCAAATTGTCAGGGGCTGCTCAGAAACAAAATGTTCCATTTTCCTGAAAATTTCAGCCAATTCCGTCCACAAACGCCAAAGTTATTAGACATAGAATTTTCAAAAATCCCATAGAGAAAAAATCCTAACTATATATACCTACTGGCGACCGCCAGTAGGTAATATATATATATATATATATATATATATATATATATATATATATATATATATATATATATATATATATATATATATATATATATATATATATATATATATATATATATATATATATATATATATATAAACAAAAGGTCTGGTTTCAATCCCAAAAAGGTTTTAAAAAATGCATGAAATGCAAAGCCTGCATCCATGGCAAAAATACTGTTAATATCACAGTACCCTTCCGAAAACAACCCTACACTCTGAGGGATCACTATACAGGCAAAACAGACCATGCTGTATACATGTTAACATGCATATGTGGCAAAATATATGTAGGGTCAACCATTCACCCAGTACATGTCAGAGTGTTGCAACACCTAAGGGCAATAACTAACAAGGACCCAGCGTACCCTATAGCGAGACACATCCACGAAGTACATAGTGGAGATGCTAAAGGCTTAACCTACTGCGTACTAGACAATGTCCCAAAAAATGTTAGAGGCGGCAATCGCAAACTTGCATTGCGTCGTCTGGAATCCAGATATATAATCTTACTGAATTCCAAAATTCCCATAGGGCTTAATGCAGATGAAGCCCTAAGTGTACACATCTAGAGCAGCTTCTTTTCTTTCCCGAGTACCCTATAACATTGTACAACAACATACGCGATAATTTGTAACCAATCACTTATATTTTTTTCACACAGTTATACTTAACCCTGATCAGATGGTAAACACCCCCAAATGGCAAGTATGGCACGCCTTGATCTCTATACTCAAGAGACTTCATCCATAAGCAGGAGATTCAATGCGCACTAGCGCAACACGGCACTTCTCCTCAGCGGTTCAAAATACGATAGGCTCGCACGAAACAAACAGAAAGTTACTCACTGATTACACGAGGGCGCCTTGACAACTGCAAACTTGTTCTGCCCCTGCCACTAGGCGAGCAAACCGATGTCTAATACAGCCGAGCCTATTTGTGAGAACCGAGGTCTAGGCAACCAATCACGATCAGTAGGGGAACACACCTCCCTTCTGATACGCCAGATCCACCATGACACCGAAGACATGCAAGGTGTCACTTAATACAGAGGTTTCTCCCGCCAATGTTATTAAACACCAATCATTTACATGAAGAAATGACAGGATGTAAAAAATGTATTAATCATGATTGTAAATATATAACAAATGTGTGCCTACTGAAATCAAAGTAAGGGAACAAAGAAATGTATTATAAATTGCCAAAGAAACGAATGAACTGGGATAAACACGTAATTGCTTGGGTGTAACTTACAGTCACCATGGTAACAAATCAATGCCAATCAGGGATGACCATTATGACTCATGTGACAATTTGAAACATGTATAAAAGCGTTATTTTGTTTAGTCAGATGTTAGTGAGCAAGGCGGAGGTTGCCGCCGAAACGCGTCTGAGCAGAAGTTAATATGAAATAAACACCCTTGAACTAAGATACACGGAGTCAGCGCCTTCTTGAATGGTGAAGTTTGGTGTGGTATTAATATATATATATATATATATTTATATACATATTTATATTTTATTTTATATATATATACTTACATATATATATATATATATATATATATATATATATATATATATATATATATATACACATATATATTTTTTATTTTTTATTTTTTTTACCTTAACCACTTTTACCAAGAGTATGCCTTTATCATGTATGCCTTTGCGTTGAAATGGCATATGTGGTTAAGGCATATGTTTTTTAAATGTAAGTATACAGTAAGTATGGGTTTTCAGGGTGCAGGGTGGGTATGGGTTTTGGGGTGCCATGTATAATTTTAGGGTTCAGGGTGGGTATGGGATTTGTGGTCCCAGGTGCAATTTTTGGGGTTCAGGGTGGGTATGGGTTTTAGGGTGCCAGGGGTCATTTTAGGGTTCAGGGTGGGTATGGATTTTGTGGTGACAAGGGTCATTTTAGGGTTCAAGGTGGTTTTGGATTTTGGGGTGCCACCGGTAATTTTAGGGTTCAGGGTGGGTTCAGGTTTTAGGGTGCCAGGGGTAACTTTAAGCTTCATGGTCGGAATGGGTTTTGGGGTGCCAGGGGAACTTTTAGGATTCAGGGTGGTTATGGGTTTTGGGGTGCCAAGGGTAATTTTAGGGTTGATGGTGGGTATGGGTTTTGGGGTGGCAGTGGAAATTTTAGGGTTCAGGGTTGGTTTGGGTTTTGGGGTGCCAGGGGTAATTTTGGGCTTCAGAGTGGGTTTGTATTCTGGGGTGCCAGAAATAATTTTAGGGTTGAGGCTGGCTATGGGTTTTGGGGTGGAAAGGGTAATTTTAGGGTGTAGGGGATATGGGTACTGGGGTAGTAACGGTAATGATTTCATCATGCTGTTATCTTTTAAAAACTCTGAGGAAAATACTCCTGTATATTCCCAAAGACCTCCAAAAGATCGTGATGGTCGCTCTTCTACTATCGAAACTGGACTATTGTACTGCCCTGTTTCTGGGAATTGACAAGTACCAGCTGCAAAAATTGCAGTCTTTGCAAAACGCAGCAGCAAGACTCTTACTGGGTATTCCCAGAGGTCAGCCAACGTCGGCTGGCATAAAAGCTCTACATTGGCTGCCTAGTAAACAGCGTGTCGAGTTTAAAGCTCTAACTGTGGTACATAAATCAATCTATGGTGGTGGTGCTGAGGATCTCCAAGCTCTTTTTACACTCTAAATCCCCAACCGTCCCCTCAGATCAGCCACCCAGGGCCTTATTGATACCGCAAGGATAAGACGGGCAAGATGGGGGGGGCAGAGCAATTACGCACTGTTCATCCAAACTTTGGAACAAGATGCCGCTCCTTCTGAGGACTCAATCCAACCTCCAGCTTTTTAGAATGAGCTTAAAGACCACTTTTACCAAGAGTATGCCTGTACCATGCATGCCTTTGCATTGTATGCCATGTTTAGTAAAGGGATAAGTGTGGTAAAAGTTTCAGTTGTAATGGCAATGTGTTGTACCAACACTTGCGTTATAACGGCTCCTTTGTAATGCCAAGCGATACAATGGCATGTGATGCATCTTCATACCATCAATTAGAACAAGTATTACTCCTGCTTCCTTTATCATGAATTCTTAGGGAATGGAGATGGGAGGATAGGATAGGGAATAGGATGGATGGAAAGAGAAGGGGAGATAGGGAGGGAAGTATTACTCAAGTAATCGATTAGAGCAGTCTCAAATAACAAGATAATGTCTTTCATACATTTGACATTCCTCTCTAGGGCTTGTGTATCATGGTAATTAAACATAGAAGAGCAAAGAAAAAGAAAGACGAAAGGCAAGAAGGAAAGTTGGGAAGACCCCAAACAGGTGTGGGTTCAGACTAGTCAAAGCTAGAAGTCTTTACCCATCAACATTCTCACATAAGAAGAATATCTACTTAAATAAAGTTAGTTCATCAGTCAAGATACCATGTCAGGCATTTACCTCTTCACTATTATTGTGCCAGAATGGCTATAAAGGGGCTTTGAGTGGTTTAACAAATATGTCGGTGGTCTAGGACAGTGTTTCCCTAACTGCGGATTGGGCACAAGACAATTTTTTGTGGGTCACGAAAGTCCAAGCAGTAAATAAAGATTCCTTTAAATACTGTATTTATCCTGTCACATTTGTTGTGCTTAAAATACAGAGGTCAAATGTCAGGCTATGTCTTCTGACAAACTGCTGCTTATTTTGGTAACATGGGGATTCATCTTTACATACTCCTCTCACTTTGCAGTCAGAGAAAGAAAACGTGAATTATGGGACAATCTTGCTGGTCTACTGGCAGCGTAAAAAATACATGCTGTACGGTGTAATTTCTTCTGGGATACAACAAAAAGTAACAACCTATAAATGAACAATACACATTCAGTAGTTAGGAAAGCAAATATGAAGCACTTGTTTTTGTAATTCTGAAGTGTGATGGAAACAAAGGGAGATATGTACAATGAAGTGGCGGAGTGAGGCGTTAGCTGACTTGGCTTAACGCCTCACTCTGCCACTTTAGAAACAGAAGGCTGCACCATATTTACAACGATATGGTGCAGCCTTGTGTTTCCCCCTTCGATGGCGCTACACTTAGCAGTGTAGTGCCAAAGCCGGCACCCTTGCACTACAGTGCAAGGGTGTCTGCGTGCAGGGGAGGATTGTTTATGTGTAGGATGGTGTCCCTTCCTGCACATAAACAATCCTGAAATGCCATTTTGTGACTTGCATGTGTGCTGCTTCATGAAGCACACATGAAAGTCACAAAATAGCTTTTGTTTTTTAGATTGTTTATGTACTGGAAGGGGGACTTTCCTGTACATAAACCATCCATGGCATTTTGCTTTTTCCATGTGTGCTGCACAAAGGTAGCACACATGGAAAAAGCAAAAACAAGGAGAAATAATGCTTTTCTCCTCGTTTCGCCAACTTAAGACCAGGTTTACCTGATCTTACTTTTGTCCCTGCTTCCTATGTACGCTGCCCTTGTACATAGGAGGCAGCGTCAAAATCAATGGGTGTTGCTGTAGAACGCCCTCTGCAATACCCACTGCCCACCCCTTTCACGTTAACCATAGCATGAAAGTGGGCCTAATTTAGAAGGCAGCGTTAAGCCACGTTAAGTGGCTTAACTCTGCCTTGTAAATAAGGCAATGTAAATAAGGCAAAGCCCCTGTCGCCACCACATCGTTAATAAAAGTGATGTTGTGGTGGCGATAGGGGCTTGTACATATGCCCCAAAGATTTTCATAGGATCAAAATACTTTGCAGAGACTTCGCTATCCTAACATTTTGTAGGTTAGAAAATGTAACCAAGAGGGCTCCCAAAATCAAGGGTATGCAGCAGCTAGTCCCTTTGCCGCATGAGCTTTGCTATGCAGTTAAGTACAAGAACATCTTTAGAAAGGTAAACTATGTCATGTCATTATTGTAAGACTGTCAAAAGTAACTTAAAGCCTGATTGTGAGCTTGATAGATGGTACTCTGTCCATCAGAATGGCAGAGGACATGTATTTATCACAATCATCCTGACAAACTCCTGGCCATCAAATTTGGAGATGACCACCGGGCCAGGGGTCATTTCTGTGCACTGAAAGGACCAGCTGTCACAGTGGTGTACAATATACAAAAGGTTTGGCAGGTTGGTCACTGTTGGTTTTGAAGGCAGTTCACCAACTTTTTTTTAGTTCCTATAGCATGAGTTTGTTTCTGAAAATCAATTAAAAAACACTAATAACCTCCACACCCTTGGAGTATTCTCACCTGGTATGCGGACCATAATTTTTTCTGTACCTCACCTGCAGGTTTTACCTGGTGATTAGGGACTGGAAAAGCAAACCATCCCATATCATACCACCCACTCTAAATATGACCTATCATTATGTTTTAAAAATTGCATTGTGTAATAAATTGTTCAGGATTTTTCATAATTTCGTTTGTGTTTTGCCTCATGAGTACAGTATTTTGTTAGTTTATTTGTTTCTGTTTTAATTGTTTGTTGAACGTTTTGTCATTTTAATAAGTTGTCCCAAAGGGATTTTTTGCTTGACTAAACAGTCCACTTGGCACCCCATCCCTTTGGTTGTGGGGTCCCTCTCTCTTTTACTAGAGTGCCATGGGGATTAGTACAACTGTGTCGAGGTGATGGCACAAATTAAATGATGCAGACAGACCCCAATGTATGGATGATTAGCGTATGCAGAGGAGAACTGTGCACTGTCTTTATCTACTCTGTGTTTATTTCACAGATAAATTACATTTTGTTTACAAAAAAAATGAACTTTCTAATTTTATATTAAAAGGTAACCACATTTTAATGGCACAATTAAGTCTCTTTTGGTTGTTTTACTTACGTGTTGGGCGACTGTGGAGGCACTTTTTCCGTTAAACATGCTGATTCCATAGAGTTGCGTTTACTCCATGACATACATTATGTGCTTTTCTCTAGTTTACTATCCTCTTAACAAGTGTACACATCCTTGACCATACAGAAACTGCCAAAGTTGACCCAGCGGAGAGTATGTACACTGAATGATTAAGTACAATTCTACTCAAATGTTTCATTGGGATATTTGCCCATCCCTGCCCACTCCCCGCCTCCCCATAGCCCGCCCTTTCCCTTTTTAAAGCTGGACTCCACGCATGTGTGGGTTACAATCCCTCCAGAAACACATCACTATACTCTCTGTTTACGGTTATTGGTCATTTATGTATTACTAATGTCACCATTCTGAATGCTCTCGGTTTTTGCAGATATCAAAACGACATGACGGCAAGCAAGAAAAGCAGGAAATAAATTTAGGTGCCAACAACATAACCACTGGACCATATCATCATAGTCCTGTTGGCAAGGCCAAGTGTGTGCAAGGACAGCAGGATCCGTGTTCATTAAATATGACTGTTACGCAGTGAGTATGCACCCTGAGCACAGGCATGTAAAGACAGGTGGCAAATCCACTAATTGCACTGTGTAAAGGGCAGGCTGCTATTTAGCACATCTTGATCCAATGATCAAAATCATCTTTACTGCATATAGGTAATTTTGGTAGATTCTCGTTTGGGAGAAAATTCTACTTATATAAGAATGTATTGAATTTGTATAGCACTTTTATTAAAAGCCCTAATAAGGCAAGATGGAAACCAATTTGGTTCAAGCAAATTTTAAAAGTCATACACGAGGTCCTACCGAAATTCAATCTAGGTGAATCCTATGTTAAAATGGTAATGGCTTTATACTCAGAACCTAGTACTGGGGCTGGTGGATTATTTCTAACTCCTTTTCCATTAAACAAGGCACCTGACAAGTATGCCCCTAGTCATCCCCTTTATTAATTTTTAGTCCTTGAGCCCCTTCTGTATAACATTCGTACTAATGACAATATTACAGGCATTAAATGTAAAAATGTGACGATTAAGACATCAGAATTTACTAACGATATCTTAATAATAACCGAATAGGTGACCCAATCCATTCAGGCATTAATGGTGACAATTTAGGCATTTCCTAGAATATTGGGATATACTCTTACAAAAGATGAGTCTAAAGAGACATTGCTAAACATATAGGAACAAAAGAGTTACTGGGCAATAAAGGTCTCGCTTGGCAACCCTACTGCACAAAGTATTTAGGTTTAGTATTTTGGAATAAGCTGATAGAGACCATTAGGCATAACGAGACAATTAATAGAATCTCAGACCGACCAGAAGGCTGGCTCCCGAAATGGCTAACATGGTGAGGAAGGTTTAAAAAATTATCATAACACCAATTGTTTCACTGGCAAAATAAAAAACCTAGAGTTTTTTAAAAAGAAATTAAGATTCCCAAGGGAACTGGACGGAGTTAATCTAGCCAATTTCAGAACGTACCAACAAGCTTTCCTACTTAAACATGGCATTTAGTGGCTAACCCATATTGAAGATTACCAACAACTATGGTTAAAAATAGGAGAACGAACTCTCTCTATAGGCAACCTAGCTTAATTTTTGTCCATGAACAAAGCAATCCCGTTACATTCCAAATATATGCTGAACAACACGGGAGCCGCTATATTGAAAGTTGACTCTATTTTTGACAATAACTTTTGTATCTCTAACTTGGCCTTCATTTGTGACAACCCTAAAATGAAACTGAACAGAGAATTGTGCCTTTGTATCGACTGGACCAATTTGAGTCTTTTCACTATTAAACAAATTGGGACTAACAAAATTCCCTTGTGTTTGCTAACTTACAACATGCCTATGGTCTGAATGATATTGATTTCTGCAAATTCTTTAAATTAAAAGCATGTTTACTTAAACTTATATTTCCTGACACAGAACCTGTCCTTCCATATTTTGCTCATATCCTTACTAAGTATGAACATGAAGTCTCTAAAATCTACAAACATTTGCAACCTAAATCAATGAAATTATTAGGGAAATTACTGATTAAATAGGTAAGAGATGGTCTGAATGATAGTGATTCCTTTAATTGGGCGAAGATATGGAAATCTCTTTTTACTGACAAGATCACCCCAATCCTAGCACAAACTAAATACATGATAAACATATATGATAGTACATGGGCCATTTTGGACCTTTTTGAACCTTAGACAGAGTCCCACCAGTTGAAATTGCAAAGATAACATTGGTGACCTACCTCATATGCTTTTCTATTGCCCCACCGTAAACACCTCTGGAAATAACTTTTTGAATTTGTTAAATCACTATTCCAAATTCAACCAATTTAGGAATTTACATACCTTCTAACAGGACCCCTTGACACTTGCATTCCTCATGAAATGGACAGACACCTTTGAGAAATACTGATCACTCTAACGTGAAAACGAATCCTTATAAACTAGAAAAACACGTCCAATGTTAGTTTTGCCTCTTGGAAAAATTTTATTTCTTATATTAGAAGCGCAGATTTCAATTTTCTCCCTGGAAAGCTCAGCCTAGAAAACTCTACATGCTAATTTCATGTTAGCACAAAACCAGCTTGAATGTCTTATGAACTGACTGATGTTCTAATGGATTGAGGCTTAAAGTAATACTCCTATAAACAATTACTCTTAGTTATTCTATGTTGGGATCTAACTCTTTTTATGCTCTCACTCAGTGACCTTGATACTTAACTGCTCGATGCAATAATTATTTTTCTGGCATTCACTTGGCTCCAGATGTCTCTATTTCTGAGTGTGTAAAGTAAGTCCCACAAGTCCATATCATTATTTGCAACACTGACTGTACTATGTTCATTTTATATCCTACTTTCATTTCTTTTTGTGACCTTATAAAATTCAATAAGGTTCTTTGAACAAAAGAAAGAGTCATTCACATGCCATTAAGAACAAAGACATTCCAGGATAGGGCACTGATTACAAGTGGGACAGAAAATTGTGAACCCTGCATGAACCACTGTTTGCACACCGTCAGAATTATGAAGTCCTCACCCTTTTTCAGTTTCAGCTGATCAAATCTGCTTAAAGTTAACACATGCAAAAAGATCCGGTAAAAATCGGGGCTTGCAGATTTTGGTACTGAAATCACAAAATCCACATGCTATAACTCCTTTTCAGTGTTTAACTCATAATTGGGGTAAGTGCAGCACCTGTTAATATAAACTTAAGGTTGTCTTAGTAACTAACAACATATCCCTGATATATTTTGTGTATTACAGCTTATTGGCATACTTGAATACCCTTCAGGCTTTAAAGCGAACTGGAGAAAATCAAGTGATTCTCCTTTGCACATATCAACATTTAGAAGTCATCTTCCACATTTGTTTCATGGAAGCGTGTTTGTTTTACATACTTGAGAAACTGTGTTTCATTAAATTTTAATTAAACAAAGAAAGGCTTTGAGAGATCGAAAAAGCTGACTGTAGGGCACTGGATGGGGATTAATTTCTCTCTAAATTCCTATATCTTATGCCGTGCTCCACAGGGATCAAGTGATCTCACCTTTCAATTCAATATGCATGAAACCACTGCCCAGTTGATCCAGCAACCATCATTTCAGATCCAAATGTTTGGGGCTGATATTCCTCTCCAAATCAGATTGAGGGAACACAAAGAAGAACTCTTCCACTTGCACTCCTACTTAACCCGGTGTGCCAGCGTGCGTGCAGCGGGCGCGCTGCTGGTGCGCCGAAGGCGCGCCTAAGGCAAGCCCATCTGCGCTGGCCAGGACCAGGGGCCAGGAGCACTGCCCCTCCCAAGAAAGACCCTAGGAGCCCTCTGCACAATTCAAGAGAGTCACTCATAACACTAGCCACCCATGCCTCTTGTAAACAAACAACATGCGTCGGGTAAACAAGTAAGAACTGCCAGAAATCGCCATAGAGCAATCTTAAGAACTGATGGCTAAATGTTTAAGCACGATCGCATGGTGCGCCTGACTTCAAGATGGCGCAACTGTGTTTGTGGCGTAGCGTGTGAATGGCCTAAAATGCACGACAGCTAACGAAAGTGCATATATGTACGATGCTAATGCGCAGACCTGAATGCATGACAGTGCGACTGAAGGACGGATGTAACACCAGCTACGAGACCCCGGAGACCATCATTTGTAATCCGAAGGTGCCTGACCTCTAGATGGCGCATTCTGCGATCTTTAGCGCAAACTGAATAGTTCTAGCATAACGATACAACCAACACGGAGCGAACACCAACAGTAGGCCTGACTGCTATTATTCACCAGCAGGGGCGTAACACATGGACCCGCAGCCCACGCATTGCGGGGGTGCCCCCACGCACCAGGGGACCCCTCCCTTCATTCATCATAATATGATTGTAAAGGTGCGCAGTGCGCACTGCATAGCACACCCGGCCTCAATAAATTAAAGGGTGCACACGCCATGGCAGGGGCATAGCACAGGGTTTTTAGGAGTGGGGGTGAGCCCACACTCGAGGGGCCCCTTCACTTTATTTATCATGATTGTAATGGTGCGCTGTGCTCACGGCACACCCGGCCGGCCTCAATAAATTAAATAGTGCACAGCAGCACACCTCACACTGCACACTGCAGGCACGCCAGGGCCCAAGCTGGGCCTCAGAGGCTCCGCTCTTCTTATTAAATGAAGACTTGCTCTTTTAATAATTTATTGGCGCGCACCTGAAGTCTTGTGCAGTGCGCACATGGGGGCCCGGGCGAGCATCTTCAATAATTAATGGTGCACGGGCCCGGCCTCTGAGACTAAATGGTTAGAAGGTGCGCGTGGCACGCAGCAGTCTCTGCCACGCGCCTGCGTGGTTTTCAGGGTTGGGCAGGGTCTTGTGTCCTGGCCAATGTACTTAAATACTGGTCATGCAGAGCGTGCAATTAAAAGTGCGCGTGAGCCGAGTTCCGATCTCAGGTCAGACCCAGCCGCCACCCTACACCGAGAAGGACCGTCTGAGGTCCGTCCCGGCCATCATTTACATTATTAGCAGCCCTGGGCCCTGCCTGACTAGCCTTGCCCAGTTGCCCTGCCAGTGCCTGCTCTTTTCTGCTGCTGCCCGGCCCGCTCACGCCTACCTGAAGCTGCAGACCAAGCCAGGCCCAACCCTCAGGCCAGGTGAGTCTGCGTCCGAGCCTAGGCAGGATTGGTCCGTGGGGTTTTGCGTTTGAGGAAAGATCCGGCCTGTGGGAAACCCGATTTCACACATTTCCTAGTAGAATTTTTTCTGCTGTGTGTTGTTTAGCGGTTTCCTAAAAATCTAGAATCTACCATTGGCGCCTCATTGAAGTCATTGGCTGATGAGAGTTGCAGAATGTTACAAATCGCACTCTGGGTGTTTACCAGCAAAAATAGCGCGTTACACTTTTATCACAGACACCAGTATTCACTTTTCTTTCTCTGACTGGCAACGTTAGAGGATTTTATAAAGTGAACCATCTGAACAGGGAGTGTGAAAGAAAAGTCTGTAGGATACAAGATTTGACTAACAACAATATTACAATTTATAAAAATGAACTTGTACAAGTATTTCAAAATGTTTCAGCAGTAAAGCACATTTTTTTGGAATTTGGAAGTGTGATAGAAATAAATATTTCATTGAGATTTAAGCCACTCAAATACTTAGGGGCCCATTAGGATCGCGGACGGACTTGCGTCTGTCCGCGACCCCTAAGTAGGAGGGAACTTCTGCATGGCCTGCGGAGTTCCCTCCTGTGAAATTTGGATGTGACCACCACCCTGGCGGTCACATCCTCTATTTTTCCCATTGCGGCGGGTGCGGCTTCAAGCTGCACCCGCCGCAATGGTAAAAATGCATACATTGTATTTGTATGCAGAAAGCGGCAGGCACTGTGCGTTGCCTGCCGATTTCTGCATACAAATACAGGGGGGTACCATAGGTACCTCCCATGTGCATCACCCCCTTCACCCAGGGAGCCCGCAACAGGCCCCCGCAGTGAAGTTCCACATGCTTTTCCACGGCAGAAAACCCGCCGCGGAAAAGCATTTTTTTAAACACATCCTAATATGGCTGGCGGTGATGAGAGACACCGCCACCATATTAGAGCTTTTCCGCCGCGGTTGTAAGCCAACCGTGGTGGAAAAGCAGCGGACTGAAACCAGGACCCACCAGCCATCCTAATGTGGCGGTGGGTCTTTGGTGGGTCCGCAGCGGATTTTCCGCATCCTCCAGGCCGGCGGTGGCTTTTGCTGGCCCAGAGGATGCGGAAAATCCGCAATCCTAATGAGCCCCCAAATGTGCAAATTGTAATAACATTTATATAGCGTTTACTACCCCATACTATGCGTCAAATCGCTTTTTGGCGAGTAGCATGCTACTCTGGAACGCCTAAAGAATTACTGGTGAATTAGTATAATGGAATATGAAAGTAATTTAAGTGGTTGCTACGTTAGTTATTTGAATTGAGAAGGATAGTGATATATATTTGCTTAAACCCACACATTATCCTTTTTTGTTTGTGTGGAAGACTGCATATCAGTGGGAATTTTGTGGCCGTTTCAATGGAAAATGTGCAATCCGTAAATGGCAGTCCGCTACCACACTGTGCTTTAAAAATATATTTGTGACAATGTGCTTTCAAATGCACCAGCGACAACATACCACACCCTACCCACTCTGCTGTTGAATGGCTATGGCTCATTTGTAATACTTGTAGTCTGATATCAACTTCATATTCTTTAAAAAGATTCTCCCCAGTCTTTCTCACGCTACATTTTGTACATCAGAATCTCCCCATTTTCTGTCTGTGTTTTTTGTCCTCTGTAATAATCTCTTTTCTTTCTGTGCTAAATAAAGTGCTACCAACATAGAAGGGTTCCTTTTGGTTTGAGAGAAAGTGGGGACCCAAGAGGAGGATGATATGTTCTGCAAAGTGATTTGTCTTATTTTTTTTTCCTGAATTGAAGGAGAGTAAGGAGGGTGTGATGCCAGCAGGTTGTTGCAGACTGGTGGTTTCTGTCCTGTGCTTCCTCATCTCTGGTTTGGAAATACAATGGCTCCTTTTGTGGAGATGTTCTGCTAGGCTCTGTCGGCTATACAGCCAGCGGTTAAACAGGCCCCCGCATCTCCAAGTCCCAGCTGCAGGGGGCCCCCTCAGCACAGTACTCGGGTCTGAGTGCTCAGTACACTTAAAAGCAAGTCAGAGGGGAAACATACCCGTTTGTTGGACTAGACTCTTATTATAGTTTGGGAAACATTGTAGGCTAGTATTTCAAAGTGCTTCTCATGGGTGATAAAGAACTAAAAGGAGGCTCCATGATTTTTCTGCTTCACACTGTACAATTCAGGTATATTATCTGACTTCAAAAGTTAATTAATGCTTTTCCCTTAATTCTTGGAGGACGCGATTATAGCATGGGTGATGGGTGGAATCTACATTTTCTACAGTTTTATATAGTGCAAACCTTGCCCAACGACATGTGCGTGCTTCACAACACTCACAGAACAAAGGGATATTTTCTAGGAAAAAGAGAATGCTGAGTTGAGGCCTGGATTCAAACCTGGTAGATCAATGTTAAATGATCGGGACAACAGATTGTACCCACTTAGAGACATCACAGTCAAGTCAAGTCAAGTCAGGGAATTTATATAGCGCACTACATACCCAGAGGGTCCCAAGGCGCTTAGAAAGGGGAGGAGGGTTACTTGTCAAATATCCACGTTTTAAGTTGCTTTCTGAATGCTAGGTGGTTCTGGGTAAGGCGGAGGTAAGCGGGGAGTGAATTCCATGTTTTAGCAGCCAGGTATGAGAAGGATCTGCCTCCCATGGTGGTCTTGTTGATGCGAGGTACCGTGGCGAGGGCTTGGCTGGAAGAACGTAGTTGGCGGGAGGGAGTGTAGAAGGACAGTCGTGAGTTGAGGCATTCAGGTCCGATGCCGTAGAGAGATTTGTGTGCGTGGGTTAGCAGTCGGAAAGTGATCCTCTTCTCGACGGGTAGCCAATGGAGGTCTTTAAGGTGACCAGAGATGTGTTCGTTGCGTGGGATGTCTAATATATCCTGGCTGAGGCGTTTTGGATTCGTTGGAGTTTCTTCTGGAGTTTGGCGGTAGTGCCTGCGTAGAGGGTGTTTCCGTAGTCCAGTCGGCTCGTGACCAGAGCATGGGTGACTGTTTTCCTTGTTTCGGTGGGGATCCAGCGAAATGTTTTTCTGAGCATGCGAAGAATGTTGAAGCAGGAAGAGGATACGGCGCTGACTTGTCTGTTCATTGAGAGTGAAGAATCCAGGATGACGCCTAGGTTCCGTGCGTGGTCTGTCGGGATGGGTGCTTTTCCGAGGGCTTCCGGCCACCAGGAGTCGTCCCAAGCAGAGGGGGATGTACCTAAGATGAGGACTTCTGTTTTGTCTGAGTTCATTTTCAGACGGCTTTGTTTCATCCATTCGGCAACTTCTTTCATTCCTTCGTGTAGATTAGTTTTGGCGGTGTTGGGGTCTTTGGTGAGAGATAGGATCAATTGGGTGTCATCCGCGTAGGAGATGATGTTGAGGTTGTGTTGGCATGCGATGGCCGCGAGGGGGCTCATGTATACGTTGAAGAGGGTGGGGCTGAGTGAGGATCCTTGTGGTACGCCGCAGATGACTTCAGTGGCCTTGGACTTGAATGGTGGAAGGCGGACTCTCTGTGTTCTTCCAGTGAGGAAGGAGGTGATCCATTCAAGTGCTTTTCCTTGTATTCCGATGTTTCTGAGGCGCTGTAGAAGGGTGCTGTGGCAGACTGTGTCGAATGCTGCAGAGAGGTCGAGGAGGATGAGGGCGACGGTGTCTCCATTGTCCAGTAGAGTTCGAATGTCGTCTGTTGCTGCGATGAGGGCGGTCTCAGTGCTGTGTTTTGCTCGGAAGCCAGACTGTGAGGAGTCGAGGGATTTGTTGGCTTCGAGGAAGGCGGCGAGCTGGTTGTTGACAGCTTTCTCGATGACTTTGGCCGGGAATGGAAGGAGCGAGATGGGGCGGTAATTTTTGAGTTCGGTGGGGTCCGCTGTGGGTTTTTTCAGAAGGGCGGTGAGTTCAGCGTGTTTCCAGTCTTCCGGGAAGGTGGCGGAGTTGAAGGAGCAGTTGATGACGTCTCGGAGGTGCGGTGCTATGACGGAGTCTGCTTTGTTGAAGATGTGGTGAGGGCATGGGTCTGTGGGGGATCCTGAGTGGATGGAATTCATCAGGCGGATTGTGTCCTCAATGGAGATTGGGTTCCAGTCGTTAAGGGTGTTCACGGGGGGAGAATGTTCAGCAAATGGTAGGGTGGGTTGGTTTCCGGGTTGGTTGTCGAAGCTGTTGTGGATGTCTGCAATCTTTGCGTGGGATGTCTAATATGATCCTGGCTGAGGCGTTTTGGATTCGTTGGAGTTTCTTCTGGAGTTTGGCGGTAGTGCCTGCGTAGGGGTGTTTCCGTAGTCCAGTCGGCTCGTGACCAGAGCATGGGTGACTGTTTTCCTTGTTTCGGTGGGGATCCAGCGAAATGTTTTTCTGAGCATGCGAAGAATGTTGAAGCAGGAAGAGGATACGGCGCTGACTTGTCTGTTCATTGAGAGTGAAGAATCCAGGATGACGCCTAGGTTCCGTGCGTGGTCTGTCGGGATGGGTGCTTTTCCGAGGGCTTCCGGCCACCAGGAGTCGTCCCAAGCAGAGGGGGATGTACCTAAGATGAGGACTTCTGTTTTGTCTGAGTTCATTTTCAGACGGCTTTGTTTCATCCATTCGGCAACTTCTTCCATTCCTTCGTGTAGATTAGTTTTGGCGGTGTTGGGGTCTTTGGTGAGAGATAGGATCAATTGGGTGTCATCCGCGTAGGAGATGATGTTGAGGTTGTGTTGGCATGCGATGGCCGCGAGGGGGCTCATGTATACGTTGAAGAGGGTGGGGCTGAGTGAGGATCCTTGTGGTACGCCGCAGATGACTTCAGTGGCCTTGGACTTGAATGGTGGAAGGCGGACTCTCTGTGTTCTTCCAGTGAGGAAGGAGGTGATCCATTCAAGTGCTTTCCTTGTATTCCGATGTTTCTGAGGCGCTGTAGAAGGGTGCTGTGGCAGACTGTGTCGAATGCTGCAGAGAGGTCGAGGAGGATGAGGGCGACGGTGTCTCCATTGTCCAGTAGAGTTCGAATGTCGTCTGTTGCTGCGATGAGGGCGGTCTCAGTGCTGTGTTTTGCTCGGAAGCCAGACTGTGAGGAGTCGAGGGATTTGTTGGCTTCGAGGAAGGCGGCGAGCTGGTTGTTGACAGCTTTCTCGATGACTTTGGCCGGGAATGGAAGGAGCGAGATGGGGCGGTAATTTTTGAGTTCGGTGGGGTCCGCTGTGGGTTTTTTCAGAAGGGCGGTGAGTACAGCGTGTTTCCAGTCTTCCGGGAAGGTGGCGGAGTTGAAGGAGCAGTTGATGACGTCTCGGAGGTGCGGTGCTATGACGGAGTCTGCTTTGTTGAAGATGTGGTGAGGGCATGGGTCTGTGGGGGATCCTGAGTGGATGGAATTCATCAGGCGGATTGTGTCCTCAATGGAGATTGGGTTCCAGTCGTTAAGGGTGTTCACGGGGGGAGAATGTTCAGCAAATGGTAGGGTGGGTTGGTTTCCGGGTTGGTTGTCGAAGCTGTTGTGGATGTCTGCAATCTTGTTGTGGAAGAATGAGGCTAGGGAGTCGCAGAGGGCTTGAGAGGGGGTGATGTCGTTGGAGTTGGCCGAGGGATTGGAAATTTCCTTGACGATGTTGAAAAGTTCCTTGCTGTTGTGAGCGTTGTTGTCAAGTCGATCCTTGAGTGCTGTTTTCTTGGCCTTTCGGATTAGTTGGTGGTGAGTGCGGGTGGCGTTTTTGAAGGCGTCCTTGGTGCTAGTGGTTGGGTCTTTTTTCCAGGCCTTTTCAAGGGAGCGGCAGAGTTTCTTGGACTTCTTAAGATCATCGTTGAACCATGAGGCCTTCTTGCTGCCAGGTTTGCTTTGACGTTTTTTCAGTGGTGCTAAGGTGTCGGCGGTGTTGGATAACCATAGGGTGAGGTTGGCGGCGGCTTCGTTTGCGTTAGAAGAGTGGGCTGGGGTGTTTAGAAGGAGCGATGCGGAGATCTGGTCGGTAGTGATTTTGTTCCAGTTTCTTTGCAGAGTTGGTTGGAGGTGGTTGGTGGGTTTTGGCTTGTTGTAGGTGAAGTGAACGCAGCTGTGGTCAGTCCAGAGGAGGTCCGTAGTGTGGCTGAAGGAGACATGATTGCTGGAGGTGAAGATGGGGTCGAGTGTGTGACCTGCGATGTGGGTGGGGGAAGTGACTAGTTGATTAAGTCCGAGGTTGGCGAGTGGCTTGTCCACGTCTACACAGTAGGCCTTGTTTGTGTTGGAATATTTAGTTTCTTGAAAAGTTGAGGGCAGAACTGTCCTGTTCGAGCTCAGACAGTTCTGAAAATAACATGCACGTTCAAAACTTTCCTTTAGTCAAGCTCTGCAGACTCCTTTATATCAGAAAAAAAATTATTTCGCACAATAAACGTAATAAAACTTTCTTTAATTTGCATGATAATGAGGGGGAGAGGGGCCGATTAGAGACGTGGTGTAGCTATACTGGTTGAGCTCAGAGGGAGTGTTCCTCTATAGTCTGTGGTGGCTGCAGTGGCAGTACGGGCAGCTCAGTCTGGCACTGTGGTTGGAGGCTGGCAGGACAGGGATCATGGTAGGAAGGGGCAGCAAAGCAAATGCTTGATTCAAGGGGAGCCAACTTGCTTGCTTTTCTGGGCCATTGGTAAAATCTTGCTGCGGGGCTCTTTTCTTCTATTCTTCAGTCTACTGCCAGTACACAACACGGCTGACAGTAAAATCCCTTGCTTCTCTCTTGGGTCCAAGTAGATAAAATCAGTGGAGACTGGACTCATGAAGGTCTGAAAAAAACAATAGCAAATGCCCTCTACACACTCCAACATGGTTGCTCCTTCCGTAAGCCCCAGCCCGCCTATCCTAAAGGCAACAGCAGTTGCAGAGATAAGTGACACACAGATCTTTCATTGTCTCTATAGACCAGCCGCGTCTCTGATCATTTACTTTCATGGCACCGCTCCAGACTCACCCTGGGCCATTGTAAACAGCATCCAAAGGAATCTGTATCACGAAATGAACACCCACCACTCCCACCGCTATTTCATCACAGGCCAAGCGTATGCTTGCAGGGCGAGCAAGACCTCGGCCAGCCAATGCACTTTAGAATAGTGGTCTTCAAAAATTTTAATCCTGCAAACCCCCCTCAACCCCCCCTTATAGAATTCATTGGCCCCCCTCAGATTTGTCACAATTATTCTATTAAATTGGCAATGTTTAAATATGTCTCGACTTATATAAACACAAGACCTATTCAAACATTGCAGTCAAATTCTGCTACCTTTTTGCCAGCTAGGATATGAATGGCAAAAGAAGCTATTGATCGCCCATTACAGAGCCCATTACAGAGCATCACAAGCTATTCGTTCAACCCAACATCCCAGTGGCATGACATAGGCCCCTGCAGCTCCCGCTCAGCACAGTACCCTGGCCTGAGAGCTCCTGATTGAGCCCAGTGGGGGGCCCCTCCATGTATCTTGCAGGGGGGCCCCCTCAAGTTTCGTTACGCCACTGTTCACCAGTAGCTGTGATAATCTATTGTAGCCATGGTATCTGGGATGAATTAAGGATGGTTTGTAGTCTAACTGAAGCGAAGGAAATGAAGAACATTTATTTTACCCTAATGCAGTAGTGGCTAATTTACTCTATTGCAGCAGTGGCCAATTGCGACAACATAGTATTCAACTGGTGCTGATTATTGCCTATGACGCACGACATGCCTGACTTCGAGCTTATGCAAGTCTATCTGTGGTGCCTGGCTAAACTGAACTTGCAGCTGCAGGCAAGAGTTTTGTGATATGTGAGCGCCTAATCTTATTTAGCAACATAAGTCAAGGAACGCTTTTTTGCACATATTTAATTTAATTTAATAACGATTTGTAAAGCGCCTGGTGACCCAAGGGCATCCCCGCGCTGTAGGATTTGTAATCCAGTTGAGGGAGAGGAAGGGAGGAGAGATGTTTAATTAGGGAATAAGTGTGTTTTCAACTTTTTGCGAAATACCAGATAGTTGGGTTCAAGTCTGAGGGAACGAGGAAGGGCGTTCCATCCAGTGGCTGCTTGAACAGAGAAGCGTCGTCCTCCTGTGCGTGTCTTTTTGAATCTGGGGATGTTGGCCAGGTGCTCATTCTCGGATCGTAGGGATCTGGGTGCTTTGTAGGGAGTGATCATGCTGCTGAGGATCGCGGGACCAGATCCGTTGATCAGCTTGTGTGTCGTGCACATGGCTTTGAAGTGCACTCTTTGGCGCACGGGGAGCCAGTGCAGAGCCTTGAGGGCAGGTCTGGCGGACACTCTAGGGGGGAGGTTGTCCAGCCCGACGATCGTCTCCAGAACGGGGCCTGGCCCTAAGATGGCATCTATCGGCAAATCAATCAGCAATATAGCCATCCCTGGCTGCTGAGTTGCACAGCTTCATTTCTACCCTTCCTTATGGCAGCAAGCCGGAAAACAATCTGCCCCCTTCTTGGACCCTTATGTACACCTGGGGTTAGATTTAGACTGCGGTTCTTGAAATCCTCAGAGGAACCGTGATTTCTATCCTGACCGCGGAGACCGAGCAATTATGGCTGATGCCCAGTGGAGCTGCCTCAACAGCTATAGAGGAGATCGGCTCCGGTTCACCCCTTAGGCCATCACCTACCCACCTGGACATTTGTCACTGTTCTCCTCTTCTTTCCGCTGTGTCTCACAATTTGTTTGTCTTATACTTTGACTGTTTTAGTCCCCCTGAAGTTCTTTTCCCCTGCTGGGCTGCCTGACCCGTTCTGCATTCCTTATCCCTTTTCTTTCCCCTATTACCTTTTACGCCTCATAGGACTTGCGTCTTTGTTATTCTATGCTCTATTTACTCATGTGACCATGTAATATTGTTTTTTTTTCTTTATTTTTGTTATGTGTTGTTGTCGTTCTATGCTCTAGTAACACACATTTTTCACCTGTCCTGGCCCTTAGTCCCCACCCTGTTTATCTGTGAATTTTCCCTCATCATTTGAGATCTTGCTATTTTGTCTGAAGCCCAATGGAGTTACCTGGTTTAGCTATATGGGAGACAGGTCGGGGATTCCCTCCTTGGTCGTCACCTACCCATTCGGCCTTTAGACAGACCTCATTTTGTCTCTCCTTGTTGTCTCTTGCCCTATCCTCCCTTTCTCACTTTCCCTGCCCCCTACCCTCTACGCTCCATTTATTTCGCCCTCCATGTTCTTTAAATGTTTTCCCATTGAGACCTAGCTATTTGGCCAATGCCCGGTGGAGCTACCTGATAGCTATAGAGGAGATGGGTTTTGGGACTTCCCTCTCGACCGTCACCTACCCAGCCAGGCTTTGGGCAGACTTTCCTTCGTCTTTCTGGCGTATGTCTCTCGTACCCCTTTACCCTTCCCCCCTTCCCCTCAACACTTCACTTATCTTGTCTTCTATGCTCTTATAATTGTTTGTCTTGCAACTGATGTAAATTGGAACTGATGTAATCTTGTGGAACCTCATGTAAAGCGCTCTGATACCTCCGGGTCTAGCCAGAGCTATATAAAACTCATAAAATAAATAAAATAAAAAAATGAAGCGTCCCCAGCGCACACAGAAGGGCCTTTCTCCTGCTTGTGGTGCCAATGGTGCAGTTTAGCACAGTCCGATCAGTCACAGAGAGAAGTGGATGATCAAATGATACTTAACTGCATCTACTTTAATGCTAAGTTGGTGCCCTAAACACTCTCTCGAGATTTGGGACACCATTAGGGGAGACAAATGCAGACCTGGTTTTCATCATCGAAACTTGATTGGGTGATAACAACTCCCCGGATATTGCAAATGCCATGCCACCTGAGTACAAAATATTAAGGCAAGATAGCAAGGGCGAAGGGGAAGGGGGGGGGGGGAGAGGGGGTAGCACAAGCTACTGCCTTTCGAAATATTAAAAGGGAATCATATCCTATCCGGGGGCTGTGATCAATATCCCCCCTGGATATGAGACAGAAATCAGCGGCAAACTGCTTTCGCAGCTATTCCCGCCTGCATAAAATACAAAAATGATTTGGTCATCGGAGACTTTAAAGTCCACTTTGAAAAAAACAACAAGGTGATAACCCATCTAGAGAATGACATGTTTATCCTTCAACTAATACAATAGATTAAGGGACCTACACATATCGCAGGGCACACACTGGACCTATTGTTTTCCAACATAGAATCCACCATAGTCAAGGAGATCAAACCAGTTAATCAATTTTTCATTCTCCCCACCCGCGACACCAGCAAGAGTGACCAAACCCATGCAAGGAAAATACAGAGCTTCGAAATTAGTCACGCCTGACTTATTCCATCACCACTTCAATCCCAATGATCTAGCAATCCTGGGAACACTACCCACCAACAGAGGCGCAGTGAACATTGAAACCGAGATCACCAAGAAACTAGACCAATACGCACCGAAACCTAAAAAGAAATCTAGAAAAACATTATCTGAAAAGTGGTACACAGCAGAACTTGAGGTACTGAAAAAAAAGTGCAAAATAATGGAACACAAGTGGAGACTATCCAGAATGGACCCTGATAAATCAGCGTACAAAACAGAACTCAGCAGCTACACCCATGCAATTAAGAAGGCCAAAAGGACGTACTTTGCACAACGAATTCACAAGAACGAAAATTCAGCAAAAGAGTTATATAAAATAGTACGCGAGCTATGCAATACAACCTGTATGTCCTAAACTTTGTTCCCTTCTGCAGAAAGCTGTGAAAAAAATCAGTGAATTCTTTATGGACAAAATAGACACAATTTACTCTTCATTTAACAACACCACCCCGGCGGATTTTATCAACTGGGAAAGCAAGGACCCCCAACCCGACAATCACGCACGTAGTTTTGTCCCTCTCACAGAAAAAGAGGTTGCTAATGCAATGGGGGAAATAAATCGGGATCCCCGCTTGATTCCTGACCACTTTTCATTTTTTCACAAATTATACCTACCCTGTGCCCTTACATCACACAGCTGTTTAACCAATCTCTGGAGACGGCAGTCTTTCCAGAGATTTGGAAACAAGCCATAGTGACCCTCTTACAGAAAAAGGTAGGTTCAGATCTAAACAACCCAGTCAACTACAGGCCAAACTCCCAGCTCCCCTATCTTTCCAAGGTATTGGAAAAATTAGTCAATAGACAACTATCTAACTACTTAGAATCTAACGAGTTGCTGGACCCTTCCCAAACAGGTTTCAGGGCCACCAACAGTACGGAGGCAACTCTCTTGGCTGTCCTGGACAACACAAGATCATTGTTGGACCAGGGAAAGGCAGTAGCCCTGATCCTGTTAGACCTGTTGGGGCATTCGACACAGTCTCCCACCAACTCCTATTGGAAAATCTGCACGAAAATGAGGATACATGTAAAAGACTTTCAATGGCTCAGTTTATTTCTGTGCAGCAGAACACAAAGTGTGCCAAAAAATCCCAGTTGTGGCGTCCCGCAGTGACGATCTCTGAGCCCCACACTATTTAATACCTATATATCCTCTTTGGCAAAAATTGGCACGATATGGGGCTTCAGGATCTGCTCCTATGCTGATGACACGTAACTGAAAATAGCCATTGGAAATAGGCATGATGATACCAGAGCCAAACTTAACAACTGTCTCACTGAAAGACAGCCTGGATGTCAGAGCACTGCTTAAAGCTCAACGTCGAGAAATCTGAAATCCTGCTTCTCGGCGGAGCCAACCATATCTGGGATGCGTCATGGTGGCCCCATTCTGTGGGCATGGCTCCAGCATCCAAGAAGTGCGTTAAAAACCTGGGTGCCATCATTGTTAACCCCCTAACTATGCAGGATCACGTGCCGAATTTGTGTGGCATAAGATTTGCCACACTGAAGCTCTTAAAAAGGCTTTTTCCATGGACCCCACTGGAAAGCAGGAGGAAAGTCACACAAGCCCTGCTTGTCATTAGGCTAGACTATGGAAATGAACTTTTCATTGGAATGCCAAACTACCTTTTCAAACGCCTGCAAGTGATACAAAATGCAGCAGCCAAACTGGTTTGCTACAAGGACAGATACAGCTCTGCAACGGAATGCCAAGGCAACTCCACTTGCTGCCCACGCACCAAAGAGCAAGATTTAAGCTCTTAGGAACTGCACACATTGCACTCCATTGTACAGGCCCAAAGATTGTCTAGAATAAAATTAAATTCTACCTCCCGTTCAGGTGCTTAAGGTCATGCTCTCTAGTGTTAGCTGAGACTAAAAAGAATCAGTAAGAGCAGGGCAGGTGGACGAACATTTTTGCACCTTGCAGCGTTACACTGGAATGAGCTTCCACTGGTACAACGCCTAACTGAGGAATATATGGCATTCAGAAAGAAACTCAAAACTTACCTATTTCCTTAGAACTGTTGCCACAGATCTTAAGCAGACCAACTTAGTTCACCAACCTCCCTCTACGTTAACGCTGTGATATCCCAATGGGATGAATGTCTTGCTTTATTAATAAATAAATAAATAAATAAATAAGGCAAGCCAATTTCTATTTGTTTACTAGAATCTTGTTAATGAATGAAAGAGAGTCAACTATGCATTACCATAACTGAAACCATAATCCTGAGAGTTGGAGGAGATTGAATCACGCTGATGCCGCCCAAAGCTGTAAAATAACTCAGAATGTGGGGCCAGATGTACAAATATTAGGAATACTGACATCCTAATTGCGATTCTCTCTGAATTGCAGTTAGGAAATCGGAATTCCTAAAGTATGAAACTCTTTTGAGTTTCCTTAGTAATTCCTAGTGAGTCATGCATATTAATGAGGCAGGTTGCAATCTGCAACCCATTAGGAATCACAGCCATCACATGGATGGTACACTGCTGAGGTCACCAGACCACCATGTCTGTGATTGCTTTTTCAAAAAAGGCAGTGGGACCACAGCGTGCGCCAAAAAATATTTTTGTAACATACTCAAGGGGGAAAGGGTTCCCAACGGATCCATTCCCCTTTGCGAATGGGTTAACATAAATTTTAAACTGGTAGTAAAGTATTACTGTTTTGCAGAAGTCATTTGGTCTCAAAACATTAATACAAACCGTTTTCATTTGGTATTTAGAAGGGACGCCCAAAAAATGGTCCTTCCAGCTTCCAAATCAGTAGTTGGTAACAAACGCAAATCAAAATTTGGTAACAGTTACTGAATCGCAATTTTTCTTTTGTACTTTGTAAAAAGCATTTTTCTGGTCTCAGGCGAACTTAATTGCAACTGGAAAAATGCTTTGTACATATGGCCCATGGTTTGAGCCAGGTCCCTCATTTGATCAAACCAGTAACCAAAAACACTAACCTCCATTTCATGTTGCATAGAAGGAACATTACAACATCCCAAATCTTCACCAGACTGACAAGAGGCCTGGTGCTTTTGAGACTAAAATAATGTAATGTGCTCTCACAGGGCAATTGCACTGGCTTCAGGGTGCAGAGAGTAAAGTTTACAGCTTCTGCATCTTCTTCAAAGCTTGAATGGGAATCATCCTAAAATACATGCGGTCGCTGTTCACTTATAACATCCAGAACAGGAATCCAAGATCCAGAAGGGCTAACCTGCTCTTTCAAACAAGATCAAACGAAAGACGCATGTTGGAAAGTCAATCGGTGGGGTGTGAGTCCAGGACTGGAATACGTTGAGCACAAACCAGAAAAATAAACCAAACTTGGCAATCTACAATAAGAAACAGAAAATAAGATTCTTTAAAAAACCTTTCTGGAAATTCACCAAGACTTTGGGACTACCACACCTCAAGAAGATCCTTTGAATGCAGTGTGATCAAATCGGAAGCACAGATCTGATGTAGCAGGCTTTTCAACTAGGGTTGGGCGGAATTTGCGTAATCACGTTATGCAAATCTCTGCGAAACAGTAAAAAATCTCCGCGAACATGCAAAATTTCCGCGAACATGTGGAAATGCCTGTTCGCGATGCTTTTTTACTGTTCACAATCGCTGTTTGCGTGCTCAAGGGGAAATATCTTGCAAACACGCATTTAAGAACGAAAACAAGCAAAAAAATTCACGTAGTTGCGGAATGCAGAATTTTGGCCAATTCCGCGTTCTCCGCGGAACGCGAAATTACCCAAATTCCGCAAATTCCGCGAGCAGAACAGAATTTACCGCCCAGGCCTATTTTCAACTCGATAGTCTAAGATTTTGTTTGACAGTTAATAGTAGGAAATGGATTAAGTAGCTCCAGGAACAGTGTCCTTAGTTACCCATTCTTAGGACTATAATATGAAAATGCAATGAAAGACAGTACTCCGCAAAGCTCCATAAATGGATACATTTTACACTTTGGACATCAAATGCCATCTTCAAGATTTAGTCACAGACAGACAGGCCCCAGATTGTACGAAGAGGCTTTAATCTTCATATGTGAACACAGAAGACATTTTACTTGAGGAAAGACAATTTTGGTGAGTGGGTGTGAAAATACTGGTGTGTGACTTCCAGAATCAAATGAAGAAGGAATAGTAAAAAGCTTTGAAAGATCATATGATCCTCAGAGGTGTGAATCGTTATACACATTCCTTTGTGGCAATAAAGAGCAAAGCGAGTGGCTACGAGGGCAGGGTTGGGAGAAGGCTAGGGAGGTTTGCAAGAAGAACTAAGGGAGAATGAATATGCTGGTAAGCCATTGCAGACTGATTAGTGAAGAAAAGCCAGGATGTGTTAATTGGTGGAAAGAAGGATGGAAGAAATGACCAAGTCCAAAGAGGCACCCAACGTAGGAGAGGGTGGGGGTCTGATTAAAAAACTTGGAAAAAAAGAAGAGAGCAATAGTTGTACAAATACGGGAAAAAGTCACTAAAAAAAGAGTGAGGCAGAGGGTGGAAGAAAATAAGGGCATATTAGCAAAAACCTCGTTAAAATTATCTCTGTTGTAGCCGCAGGAAACTGCCGCTAAAACGGCAATAATGGGCTTGCTAATATGCATATAGAATTCCAATAGAAGCCCAGGTTAGATGTGCAGGACATCTTTCAGGTTCTCCCAGGAAGATACTCCAAAGTAAGGGAAATCCCAGACTGAGACCACGGTGTGGATGACAGGACAAACTTTACTGTAGGGGATCTGGAATCATTGAAACCATTCCTAGGTTCTGGCTGGCTGCCAATGCCATCTCTACAGCTCTTTGAATCTGGCAGGTCCACCTATTCTGCTAGTACTAGGTCCTACGATCAGTGGCCAAACCCCTTGGGTGCTCCATCCCCTGACTCACTTCAGCATCATTGGCTACCATGATAGAAAAAACAAATATCCAAGCACTATGTTGCGATCCTTGATGCACCATGACAGGTGCTTAGATCGCCACTACCCCAAAATACCTGTATTAAGCTCTTCGTGGTAGTAGTCCCTTCAACACTGTAAGACCTCCAACGGATCCAAACTACTCATTGTTTAAATCTCTCTTATTCTTAACACTACTCTTCATGAAATTTGTCAAATGGGAGAGCGACATAAACAGTTTGGATCTGCAAGGGCAATCTATAAACATCAAGCAAGTTCTCGCACTATATCCGCAGGTACTACAATCCATAAGGCTGCACTGTATGGGTCCACTTGTATTCCCTAGAAAAGACCTTACCAGAGGCACTCACAGAGAAGATGATAATCATAAGCAATACGCAGAGAACCTTCATGTTGCCGTCAACTTTAAGGTGCAGAGAGAAGAAAGCCCAGAATCCTTGCCTCGCCAGTACCTGGGACCTTTTAGTGGAAGCAGAGGAGGGACGGCTGTCAACGCTAGAAACAGGCAGTCCTGACCTCAGTAGGTTTATGCTGTTGGATCCTGCCTCTATGTATACTGGAGAAACATTATTTTCACAAAGCCTGGAGATAAATTCTGAAAATGTATTGATGTTCCAAATGTAGAGTCGGCATACATCTGTTGTAAAAAAGTAAACATTCCAAGATTAATGTCCCTTTGACAGAGCAAAAGATACATTTTCACCCATTTAAGTAAAAGCACATTTAGACACTTTTGAATATAAATATCATGGGAAATAGGTGTATACTGAAAAAAGGGCAATAACTCTCATGTTCAGTTTCAAAGATCTACATTTTTGCACTGTTGTGTGGGGATATTTAGCAGACGCCGAATCCTTTAGGTTTCCAAGCTCATATTCTGGTTCTCACAAGAAGAAAAAGGACTTAACATCAAGACATAGGTAAGTCAAACCAAAAGTGAATGCTATCACAATTTGTGGGTAGCGAAAATCCAAAGATAATCCCTGAATCCTCCTCACTAAAGAGAAAAAGAAGCAGCGTAACACCCATAGACGCATTGTCTCCCCAGGGGAAATGTGAGCTGGTCAATATTGAATGAGTCAGAAACACAGGAGACACAGCCACGTAGTTCAGCTATTGTCAGAGCCACTGAAATTATAATACAATTCTACAGCTGCTGCTTTTTTCACGTGAATATTGATTTGCCACATTTGCCACAAATACACCATCTGCCGCATAATCTACAGATGTTAGCCAAAATTGTTTCGAGGTCAACAAATCAAAAATTGGTGAAAATGTGGCAACATGTGTTCGTGCACAGTGAAAGGCTTTTCACAAAGCTTTACTGTCAATTTTTAATTGGTTGCGGCCTCATTATGATGGCAGACGGAAAAGTCCTCCGACCGCTGTGGTTACGGAAAAAAATGGGCACATGTTCCGCCGCAATTCCGGCGGTTACATTACGATGTAATGGTCGAAAAGTTCGACCGCAGCGGTGGGATTTGACAAAACTCTGTCCGCTGCGGTTGGGAATCCTGAAAATCCAACCAGGGCGGATGGAACAGCAGTTTTCCGGAATAAAAAAAAAATTCACAAGCAGCATGACCGCAAGGTAAATTACGATGAGATCTCAGACCTGTGGTAACAAGCAAAAATGGTCAAAAGCAATGTCAAAAAGGAAAAATACACCAGATGGTCATTCCTCAGGTGGACACACCCACATAGCAGAATATAAAACCAACCGCTTCCCTGACCAGCATCCTTTGCAAAACCACAGCAATGAAGGGCCAGACACCACAGCTATTAGGAGAGGCAACTTATCACACAGCACACCATCACACCAACCTATCCCTACACACCAAGACTTTTCATCCACACACCTTTCACACCTCCACCACCACATTCCTCTTTGCACCTGTTTTAAATTTGCACAGCATGCATCATGTCACAGAAAAAATGCTCAAATTCACAGGCAGTGAGTTCTCAGTGATGGTAAATGAGATAATTGAGTAGAACCACATTTGGTTGTAACCATGGTCCAACAGACCCTAATCGCTAGAAAAAAATCAAATGTGGGAAAGAATTGTCAGCAAAGTTAATGCAGTAGGTGCCACCCTGCGTACACTGCATGACATTGAGAAGGGGTGATCTCAAGAGCAGGGTGAAATACCGTGCCAACAGGAACCATGTGGAGAAGTGTGGCTCAGGGGATAGAGGCGGCAGACCCGGAATCTGAGATCGGCCCTGGACCAGGGTTCAATTCCCCGTCTCGGCGGGTCTTGGGCTCAAAAATTCCATGGACTTGATAATTCTCACTCCGGGACCTTCTCGACTCACGGGTTCACACTCTGCGACTCTGGGCAATAGCTTGCTTAATCTCCACAACGGCCCTTCACGGCGGGATGCCTGGCTTTCACCTTGTGGATACCCTGCCGGGGTTATCTCACAGGGGAATACCAGGACGGGTTCCCTAAGCAAGCGCCAGGAAACCCACTGCGGGTAGCTGTGCGCTATATAAGCTCAAATACATTTACATTTACACAACCATGAGGCAGCTCAGAGGACTGACAGAGGCCCTCCCATTCCACCACTAACATTCACTCTATCGGATGAGAAGGTGTTTGCCATCCTGCATCCAGAGAGTCTCACAGGAATAGCTGGGGGAGTGGGGACTGGTAAGTACGAACACATTTATTCCATCACACTGTCATGTACTTACTGTCATACACAACCATTGAGCTACACTTCCCAGACAAAAATGTACTTATGTACAATGCACTCTTTTAACCATATGTCTCAAATAGCTACCGTTTCCTTCCTTTGCTTCACCTTACAAGTAGGTAGCCATCTTTCCACAGGTGTATAGGGCCAGGCAGCCAGCACTCCAACACCCACCAGGCTGTCTTGCCTCACAGCTGAGCAGGAGGGAGCACCCCCAACCATCCCAGAGCCATTTGCAGCCATTTCCCTCATCTGTTTCACCTTACAGGTAGGTAGCCAGTTTATGCTCTCTTGCCTCTACCCTGTACAGTATGGAACACCCTCCCCACCCCAGAGCTATGTGGCAGCCATTTAATTCCTCAGTAGCTCCTTACAGGTAGGTAGCCATCTTATGAGGTATGGGGGTTGTTGGGACATGAGAACAACAGTACGACCCCCACAAGTCCCTCTGGCCTCACTCCCAAACAGGATGGAACATTACCCCCCACCCCAGAGCCTTGTGGTAGCAATCTCCCTCTTCTGTTTCACTTTACAGGTAGGTAGCCAGCTCATGCTCTCTTGCCTCAACCCTGAACAGCATGGAACACCCTCCCCACCCCAGAGCCATGTGGCAGTCATCTCCTTCCTCTGCTTCACCTTACAAGTAGGTAGCCAGCTTATGCTCACTTGCATCACCCCTGAACAGGATGGAGCAATCTGTCTACCACATCCCTCACGTGTTAGCCAACTCTACAATGCTCCATATGTCACATCCACTGCACACACAGCTATGCTCACGTATTTAAGTCACATAACCCACATTTCCAATCACAGAATCTCATGTTAAGAAATGCAGAGCCCAATCACGATATGTGCAAAATTCTATGTTCAAGTCCTAGTTTATCAAAGCATGAAGGTTCATATGCCCAAAATACATACATGGACCCTCATTCAAAGAACACAACCCACATGCTGTGAATGCAAAATGCCCGCCACAAATTAGGAAATGTTTGCATAGGTGAAACATATGCCACCTCTTAAACAAGTAATGTATGTACCTCAAGATCATGTCATAGTGCAGAAAAACTGTTACAAATGACTAGCATTTTCAATGCAAAAGGTTTGGACTTCTCCACTTAACCCGTTCCGTGTTTGCGTCGGTCAACGGCTGACGCGAGCACTACCTTTTGGGTGCTGCACACGACCGTTGGCCGACGCAGCCCCTCCCACTTTGTAGATTGCCCGCACCGCGGCGGAATGTCCGCCGATGTAAACGGGTTAAACATCAAAAACTGTTACCAATATTGTGGAATGTACTTAACATCCTTACGATATAAGCTCTGTCCAACAGGTGAATCACAATCATCAGCTGGCGAGACCACCAGCAACCAGCAGAGCTAGCCTCCCTCCCTGGAACAGGAACTTTTGGATGCAACTTCTCTCCAATTCTCTGATGAGGAGCACCAGCCTGGCCATTCAGGCCTGCCAGGGGTACTCATTCTGAGGGCCTCCATGGCCCCACCACCACCCCAACTGCCATCACAGCAACAACAATGCTGAGCCCTGCACCAACTACCTGTGTAGCAACGACCACCACTATCAGCACTGCTGCCTGCAACACTGCCCCTGTCTCAGAGGTTACCAACACACCCACCCACACCGAGGATGCTGGGGACAGTGTGTGGGTGCATGTACAGCCAAGTCCACAAATCCTGGTATGCAGTGCAGGTGAGAGGGCAACTGCAGGCCAGTCACAGGAGGACACCGAGACCGAAGACCTGGCCACCATTGCAGTCCTTGGGGCACACCAGCAGAACCAGGGACAGATGGGCCAGGTTGTAGATGAACTGCGTGAGCTCTGCCTGCTGCAGAGGTCAATCAATCAATCAATCAGTGACACTTATAAAGCGCGCTACATACCCGTAGGGTCTCAAGGCGCTGGGGGGGGGGGGTGCCTCTACTGCTCGAACAGCCAGGTCTTCAGCTTCTTCCTGAAGGAGAGGTGGTCTTGGGTCAGGCGCAGGTCGTCGGGAGGGAGTTCCAGGTCTTGGCGGCCAGGTAGGAGAAGGACCTTCCTCCTGTAGTCGCTCTTCGGATGCGGGGGACGGCGGCGAGGGCGTGGTTGGCTGATCGGAGGTGGCGTTTGGGAGCGTAGAAGTTGACTCGGCTGTTGAGGTAGCTCGGGCCTTGGTCGTGTAGGGCTTTGTGTGCGTGGGTGAGGAGGCGGAAGGTGATTCTTTTGTTGACGGGGAGCCAGTGAAGGTCTCTCAGATGTCCGGAGATGTGGCTGGTTCGTGGGATGTCGAGGATGAGTCTGGCTGAGGTCCATGGACACCCGTATGGGACAATTGGTAAAAAAAATTGTTGTGTCTTGTAAAGCGCACTCCTACCCGGAGGCCTCGTAGCGCTATAGACCGCTGGGGAACCCGTCCTGGCTTTCCCTGTGAGATAGTCCCTCCTGGGGGTCTCCAAGGTGAAACCAGGCATCCCCGGCGTTTGTGTGGGGCCGTTGTGGAGATGAGGCAAGCTAATGCCCAGAGTTGCCGAGTGTGCTCCCTGGTCGGAGTAGGCACCGATGCGAGAATTATCAGTCCGCTGATCCTGGTCCAAGACCCTGCCGCGTTGGGAATCGAACCCTGGTCCCGGGCCGTTCTCTGCACTCGGGTCTGCCGCCTCTAACCAGTGAGCCACACCTCTCCACAAGAGGTAGATCTCATGGGCCAGCTTGTGGGTTTTCTGAGTGACATACATTCAGCTCAAGTATTGCCTTCACCCCCTCCAGCGGCCAGTCTGCTGATACTCCCACCCCCTTTGCAGCGGAAAGAGGGAGGGATGAGCTGTGCAAGCCGATGACTCCTCAGACACCTCTGAGCCTACAGTAGAGCCCCACCACCAAACGCAGGCAGGGAGGTCCAAGAAACACCACAGGAGGATCTTGTGGCAAAGTACCAAGCCAAGCCAGGACGCTAAGACAGCCATAATGTTACCAGTGTTGCACAGAACATGGACTTTGTTGAACATCCTGTCCCACATTGCCATATTGATGGCATGAGTCTGTTGGACTGTGGTATTCCACTATTGTGGTGACTACTCTTTTTTTCTCTGTTACCAACACTGACAACAGAACCACTCTGTATACACAATTAATATCTCATCCACGTTTTCAAGAAACACCATATACATGAAAATAAACACAATTATCACCCATGCCTTTGTGTGAGTTGTATTTTTATCAGAGTAAGTACAATGTAAATTCAACTTTAAATATATTACCAGATGAGATTGTGACAATTCATTGATAGGGCAGGGACCTAGAACGACACAACAAGAAGATAAAATTGAGTCATCACAGCAACAATACACTACCAGTCACTACCAGTCAACACTGTACAAGATTCATATCAGAAAACACTGACAAACAGCTTCAACATAGACATCAGGTAAGTGGATATACAAACACAGCGATGCACAAAGTACCCCACAGTAGTGTGCTAACAACAGCCAGCATCCCAACACATCATCAAGGCTTCTGCCTTAACAGCAAAGCAAACTGTCACAGTCACAGCATCTCGAGGCCAATGAGTGTGCCGTCAATGGCTCCAACAACATTTGAGATGTGACCAAGGTCATAAAATTCCCCTTTCACATTTGGCAAATCATGTCTCTGGAAACTGGATGTAGCTGTCCTTGTATGTTAATGCAAACAGGACATCACACAACACCATACTGAACATAGGTTAAGACATCCCACTGCGATGGCCACCATGTACTGAAACGAACCCGTGGCAAAGTAATGCAGGGCGGCCATCAACTTCACTGTTGTTGTCAAAGCTGTCGGATTGATTCTGTGAGGCCTTAAATAGGGCACAAACTGAGCACATAGCTCTTGAAGGGTAAGGCAATATCTCTAACCTCCATTGTCAACAGGTCTTCTCCTCTGCAATCTGGCAGGGGACACGTGTGGAAATAGGAAAAGATGAGATGCCAGTAACAACGTACACAATGACTCATACAACCACAACATTTACAGAACTATTGAATCTGTGTAATGCACAAGTGACACGCATACACACCTTGATCCCCTGTAGTCAATTAGGTAGCTAGGGTGTACATACTAACTACTGTTAAAACAAAATTAGCCTATTTGGCAGGCATATGGTACATTGCTAAATCATGTGCACCCAACCCTGTGATTAGATGACACATCACAGGTGGTAAAACAGCATAAACACAGAGTTGTATATAGCTGCTGACACTTCACAAAATCGACATTAATTCCTAAAAAGCACAACATCATACCAAAATGCTGACAGCGAGTGTAAGCTGGACAAGACTTCATTAATGCACAGCACTGTGTACAAAAGTATATGCACATTACGTGGGCAGACCATCATGCCTGTGTGAGGAGTCTGCATTACACACATTTTCATATACCCAACTATAAAACACAAAACCACTGGAAATGTGTGTGCATGCCCACATGGATGACAATGAGCTGTGAGGAGGGACAGACCAATGTATTTGATCCCATGTGTAATTCCATTACATGTGTGGGAAGACAAAAGGTAAATGTCACGCTCTCCAATTCCTTTACAAGGTGCATTTCATTATTATGTCGAGCCTATAGCGGCAGCGCACATCCGCTGCTCGCTTTGTGAGGCATGCAGTTATCTAGTATGAAGTGGAAGCTCCGTGGAAGCTCTGCCCACTCTCTGCTCATGTTTTTAATTGAGTCCTGTAATTTCTTTCTTATATGCTGCCGTCTTATTGATTATGAGGCTTGTTAGTCCCTCCTTATTATGGCCATGTCCTCATTTGTATCCATCCATGCCTACTGGCCCTTTTACTTGGAGTGTTGCACTGTATGTTTTGTCTAGATTGTGAGCACTATTTACTTCCTGTGACTCCCCCCTCCGCAGTCCGTGTCTTCTCGCCCCCCATGTCCCCGCCTGTCTGCACTCCTGTGTCCGCACTCACGTTTGCAATGCAATAGGTCCAGCGTAAATGCGAGTCCTATTGCGTTGCAAATGTTTGTTTCTTAATTTACTGCTCGATGTCCGCCATCTGGGAAAAGTAAATGGAGAAAAAAACTGAACAAATGATGGGCAATTTAATTACGCGTGAGCACGTACACACCATGATGCTGTTGTGTACGAGCCATAACATACATATGTATACATATCATGACTTGCGCGTCATTAAACATGCGCACTTCTTCAAGCGTTCATACACAATCGTCATGAAACATGACGTCCATCTTGAAAAGTATTTTCTTTATAGGAACCTCATTTCAAAATGACATGTGTACTCCTGCATCTTGAGACATAAACAAGCATTGGCAAAGTCAATAGCTCGGCCATTTAAAACTGAAATCTATTGACTTCGTTATTGCTTGTTTGTTTTTTGGCATACAGGAGTCTGGTGTGCCATGGTGACCAAAGTGTTGAAGTGCTGCATAAGAGTACTGATCATGCATGTGATATGCTGAGTAGTCTGTTGTTTTACGCTTTGCCTTGTGATTTCCACGTGTTAATGAGATTTACGTTTTGGAACTGGAGATCACACAATTATGTGGCTACTCCTGTTCTATCATCCATCCTCTTCCACCTAGTTGTACCACTGCTTCATGTGCCTCCTAGCTCATCCTGCTGCTCGCTGCACTCGCCCCTGCACAGTCATCTTCCTCCTACTGTTCCTGAACTAGTCTTTCTCTCTCTGCCCTGTTACCTAGCTCTTCCTACTCCTTTCTGCCCCTCTATTGACTGGCTCATTCTGGCCCATCCTCCTCTTCCTTTCTTCCCTTGCTCTTGCACCGAGTCCCCTGTCGCCTTTTGATTCCTGCTCTTTGCCCTACTCTTTGCGTATCCGGCAGCCAGTTTCTCTCCACCACTTTCCACTGAAGAGCCCCATCTCTGAAGTGCCATCTACTACAATCTGTAACCCTCCATTAGCAGTCGTGAGTTGGTTGAGTTCAGCCAACACCCAGAACGGGCATGACAACCCATCCCAATGAAGAGGTGGCTAACTAGAGGACAAAAGGACTGAGGCAGAGCAAGGGATATTAGCGCCTCCCAAAGAGAGACCCACTGAATCGTCACAGCAGAAAACTCCACTTACTGACCAAAGAATGAGGACAGTTTGTGGTTGGTGTGTGTGTAGAGAACCACCTGGGCTCTCCCCGACAATGTATCAGGCATGCACTCCTCGGAGCGGGCTCGGTCCGAGGATATATAATGCATGGTGACCGCTGTGGGTCTTCTCACCAGCACATACCAACTGTGTGGTTTGTCCTTATCTTAGTGCTGCGTAGACCCTGTCACTCCAGGCCCCGCCACTCTACATTGGCAACTAGGCAGGTTGAACCCTGGTGCAGTGCCGTGGTAGCTGCTGTGTGCACGGAGCCCACCCGTGACACTTCTTCAACTGTGAGTGGCTGCAGAGTGCGCAGAGCCCACCCGCGATACTCCTTTAACTGAGATGTACTGCAGAGTGTGCAGAGCCCACCCGCAACACTCCTTCACACAAGGGGAGCTGCAGCGTGCGCAGAGCCCACCTGCAACACTCCTTCACCCACTGTCACTCTACGGTGCCCAACTCACCTCTGGCTTGCCTGGCATTTGCCCTGCCCCGGCTGCAGTGGACTATGGCCCGGTGACACCATTGTCAGCCGTGGCTCTGCCCTGAGTGGCATCGTCTGGAGCCTTCAGCACCCTGCAGGTACGCTTCCCCAGGACGACGGGGCATGTGCTCGAGGCAGAGGCTCGTGTGCCCGATGGACAATGCTAGAGATGCACTCCGGTGAGTCAGCCCCGCCCCCGGGGAACTGCTGTTGCAGCATTTGGCTGCACAGCAGGTCTCAGGCGCCCACAACCTCAGCTGAAATCACCCCATGTGACCGGTGCCCCCAGATCAGTGCAGCAGGGGATAGTCAAGTGCCACAGAGAGGGCAAGCAGGCCTCAACTGTCAGAAACAAGCAAAATGGTACAATAAAAGAAGGAAGGCCTCAGCACACTTTTTCTGCATACTCCAAGGGGAGCCCTCCAGGCCCAGTAGGCCCCACATTAACTGAACAGGCTGCACACTGCTGCAGCCAAGGGGAAGACCATGCAAGGAGACACCCCCCTTCTACCACTCTGCCCACAAAGCTACAGTGCCACCTCGCCCAGGAAGGAGGGACCCATATGTCGCACGTCCTCAGGCCTGTCAGTCACGTGGCTACACGCCACTTCGCACCAGCGTCCAAGGCCCCTAGAGGAGTGGCCAAGCAACCGCAACTGCGCCAGAGCACATCAACGCCATGAGCACCAGGCCGCAACAGGCACTGATGGCCAGCAGGCCAGATAGAGAGAGGACCACGCAGAGGTGATGACGGCCCACCACCAGTTCACAGCCACTTGGTTGTTTCACCACTACAGCCTTTCAGCGAGACCACTGACCCGGCCAAGGCTGCCCCACAATGGAAAGCGTGGATCGGACAATGGAACCACTATTTTAGGTGTTCACCATGGAGACAGACGGTGCTGTGAAAAGGCAGCTGCTCATATACTATGGTGGCACCGAGATCTACAATCCGTTTGAGACATTGCCCAACACAGGAAATTATAATGACTATGAAGCTGCGGTAGCCCACTCCACAGGCATTTCGATACCTAGTTCAAACCGGACTTCGGGCTTTCAAGTTCAGACAAGCGTCACAGTCAGACACAGAGTCTGTGGACATGTTTAATGCATGGCTGTGCAGACTGGCAGGCACATGCTACTTTCACTGACCAAAGGGAAGAAATTTGTGGACAAGTCATCCAGGGATTCCGCTTAGCGCTGCTACGGAAACTGATCCTTCGACAGCCGAGGATCTCTCTTGATGAGATCCTCATTCTGGCCAGGTCCCATGAACTCTCAGATGCACAGGTGGGCAAAATGAAAGCTGCCCTGCATAGGACCGCCACAGCGCCACCAACACTGAAGTATGCGCCCATTAAGGAAGAAAGAGTCGAGGCCATACAACGGTGCCCGTGTAAGGCCCGCCCTGCACCGCAGCCGTCTACAAGTGGGGTGTGCGGCAACTGTGGAGTAGAACACCCGCCACAGGCAGTGTGCGGAGAAGACGTACTCCCACTGCGGAAAGGTGAATCACTTCGCCAAGGTGTGTAGAAGCGGCCGGTCTGGACAAACCTCGCGCTTGAAGAAGATGCCGACGATGTGTTTGTCAAATACTTTTTCAGCAGATCAGACAAACACGAAAGGCCGCCGCCAATGTGCTCTGTCTTGGGAGGAGGGTCTGCAGTCCAGATGGTCATCGCACCCTGTGCCCCTCCGAGGAGTCATCGATCCTGAAGTCAGCAATGATGAACATATCACAAGAGTCCAATTCCACATTCACCGAAGGGAGGAAAGGCACTCCTGTCAGTTGCCACACCGCAGAAGACTTTGGTCTGGTCTTTTTCGCTCGTCAAGTCCAAGACTCCCACACCGACACCATCTTGCACAAATTCCCGGCACTGTTCACAGGGCTTGGCAAGCTTGAAGGGAAGCAGTTCAAGCTCCACTTTGACCCCACCATGAGGCCTACAGCCCTGTGACACAAGAGTAAGCATGGGCGAATTTTGCGAATCTCGCGTTCGCGAATTTTGCGGATTTGCGAACTCGCAATCCGCAAAATCCGCGAATTCCCGCGAATTTGCGGATTCTTTTTTTTTGTGTTCGCGCGTGTTTCTGCCAGTTCGCGAGGGTTTTTACAATTTCGCAATTTGCGAACTTACCTGTCGGGTCGCAAGTTTTGCGAACTTGTTGTTTCTACGTGTCCAGCCTGTTTGGGACACTCTTCTTCATCACTGCCACTCTCTGTCACCACTGCCACTCTCTGACTACTCATGCCACCCTCTGGCCCACCCATGCCACCCTCTGTTTCATCACCACACCCTCTGGTTGTCCAGTGTACATTATTTTCGGCAAAGCAAAGCACACCTTCCCTGCCTCAAGTGACCTGAATTAATTTGGGGCTGATTAATGTGTCACAGAATATTTTTTCAGCTGGCACCTGCTTCCTTAGTGCTTCCTGATTAGTGATCTTTTGCACTTGCTAAGTGCTTTCATTGTTGCAAAATTAGTTACAACACCTGCCCTGCCCCAACTGACAATAATGAATTAGGGGCTGATTAATGGATTTTAACTTCCAGTCTGGCTCCTGCTTGTCTCCCTTAGCTGTAATTCAGGACCTTTGTGGCATATGTGTAACTATTCTGAGGTTCAGAGCAGGGTCACATAATAGTTGCAACTGGCAACTGAACTCTGGAGGGGCCCCTCAGGAAGCACTACAGGAAATGGCTACTAATGATGAGCCTGAACTTTTGAACCTGGTAAGTAGTTTCAGTTTTGCTAAGATCGTATTTCTGCAATTTAGCACTTACTCGCGGGGTGCGAAGTTGTACTGGCAAGCCGCGAACTCACGCGAACAGTGCGAGCAAGCCATAAAATCCGCTGCTCGCGGATTTGCGGATTTTGCGGGAGATTCGCGGATCTCGCGGATTGCGAATTTACCGAAAATCCGCAAAATCCGCGAGCGAAACGGATTTTCCGCCCATGCTTACACAAGAGTTTGTTGTTCAACCTGTGACCACAAATAGAAGCCGAACTGAAGAAGCTTGAGGACATCAATGTCATTGAGAAGGTATCTGGCCCCACCCCGTGGGTGTCCCCGTTGGTCGTGGACCCCAAACTGAAACAGCCAGGTGCCATACGGCTGTGGGTGGACATGAGACTCCCAAATGTGCCTGTTACAAGAGAACGTCATCTCACCCCCACCATGGATAACATTGTGGCAGACATGAGTAGAGCCAAGGGGTTCTCCAAGCTGGACCTGAACGCCGGGAATCACCAACTGGAGCTTGAGCCTGAGAGCAGGTACATCACCACGTTCTCTACCCACATCGGCCTTCGGAGGTACAAGAGGCTGAGCTTCGGGGTGTCGTCTGCAGCCGAAGTCTTCCAGAACCCTATCCAGAAAGCACTGTCCGGCCTGCAGGGCATCATAAATCTTAGTGACAACATCCTGGTGTTCATAAACACCCTGGAAGAGCACCACAACCACATCAGAGCCACCCTCCAGCAGCTAGAAGACTGCAGACTGACCCTCCACAGGGCCAAGTGGTCCTTTTACCAGGAGTCAGTCGACTTCTTTGAATACATCTTTACCAGAGACCGCTTGAGAGTGGATCCAAAGAAAGCGGTGGCCATCCGGACGGCGAGCACCCCTAAGTCTCCCACAGAGGTCCCCAGTTTCTTTGGCATGGCCCCCTACTGTGGCAGGTTCATTCTGAACCTGGCCTCTCTGTCGAACCACTCCGCACCCTCAACCCCAGTGACCTCAGCAGGAGTGGACTGTAGCTGCAAACACAGTGTTCAATACCATCAAAACTGCCCTCATGGACAAGACGGTAATGGCCTACTTTCACCCGGGTTGATGCATGGAGTTAGTGGTAGATGCCAGCCCAGTAAGCCTAGGAGCAGTTCTCCTACAGGAACATGACCAAGAAACATGGAAACCTGCTGCATACGCCAGCCGGGCACTATCAGACATCGAGACCAGGTAGACCCAGATTGAGAGGGAAGCCCTAGCGATAAAGTGGCTGTGTCAGCAGTTTGACCTCTATCTGTATGGACAGGAGTTCCAAGTAGTGACGTACCTCAAGCCACTGCCTCCACTCTTTGTGGGGTCATCAAGACTGGTGCCTCCCAGAATTGAACGGTGGGCCATCCAGTTACAGACGTACAACTTCAAGGTCATATTCCGCACAGGGGCTCACAACCCAGCAAAGTACCTCTCGCGATACCCTGAGCCATCGGTCGCTCAGGCCCCGCATGTGGACGTAGCATACTCGGAGGCATTCGTGAAGATGGTCTCGTATGAGGCGTGCCCAAAGGCCATGGCGCTGGAGGAGATTAGCCTAGCAACAGCTGAAGACAAGACGCTCGCCAGGGTGAACAATATACAATACTGAACAACGGGTGGACCCACCTCCTGGATGGAGCCCAGTCACTCAGAGCGGAAGATAGCCATGCTGGGCACCAGCTCTGGCAGAGCTTGCCTACAAAACAAAGTCTGGTTCCCAGCGATGGATACCCGAGTGGAGGACATGGTGCATCAATGTCACTTGTGCACCATCACGGGCGGCGACCCAGCACCAGCCCTAGTCATCACTGAAGAGCCAAGCGAACTCCCATGGTCCAAGGTCAGCATCGACTTCGGGAAAGTCCTGGACAAGACCTTCACTCTCTTAGGCTTGCCAGATGAAATCTGTTCAGACAACAGACCCCCATTCCAAGGCCACAAATTCCAGGAGTACCTGGAGAGCAAAGCAAATTCTCACAGGAAGATCACCCCTCTGTGTCTTCAAGTCAACAGGGAGGTGGAAGGCTTCATGTAAACCCTAACCGCATTCTGCGAATCGCCATGGATCAGGGGAGGACGTTGAGTTGGCCCTCAATCAATTTCTAAATGCCTACCGGCAACCGCCTCACAGCACTACCAGGTGTGCTCCTGTCCACCTTCTTTTCAAAAGGGCCCCAAGGGAGAGCATTCCAGCCAATCCGGCGTGGAAACATCCTGAAAGAGACAACTTAGCCACACAGGCTAGGTCTGTGACCAACCAGACGGCGAGTGCTACCAGAGGAGTGAAGGAACCACAGCTGAAAGTGGAAGACAGCGTCGTGGTTAAAGACAGGCACTTGGGCTGGAAATTCAGAACGCCGTACGAACCGGAAGACTGGACCATTGTCAAGAAGCAAGGAACCATGTTCACAGCACAAAGAGGAAAGCAAGCGGTCACCTGGAATGTATTGAGAGCCTGTGGGATGGACACCAGCTCAGGGGAGACAGAAGATCTAGATGGAGCTTAGTGTCACACGCCCGTTAGCTCGCCGGAACTTGTGACCCCCACAGAGACACCTGCGAACAGGAAGTGGAGAAGCTGCGACTGCAGCTCAAAGGGCCAGCCAAGACATTGTGACTCAAAATCTGCTGCATACCCAGGCAGATGCAGTAGCCACTTCCAACTTCCGGAGCCAGAGGTATGATCTCAGGCCGAACCCTGCACCCAGCCAGAAGCTGAAGGACTTCATGTACACCCCCCCTAAGCATGCAGACCATGGTGGACAATCACTAAAGAAAAGGAGGGCTGTAGAGAGCCACCCAGGCTCTCCCGACAATTTATTTATTTATTTATTTGTTTAGTTTGTATAGCGCAAACAGCTACCCAACAAAGGGTTTCCCGGCGCTTGTGATTCAGAGAAAGAAGTTTGGACAGCTGACTTAGATGTTAAACAGCCAAGTTTTAATGGCTTTTCTGAAACTGATATAATTAACCTCTGAGCGCAAAGCCTGTGGCATAGAGTTCCACAGGGAGGGGCCAAGGTAAGCAAAGGATCTACTTCCCATGCGTGATAGTCTTATTTTAGGCACAGCAAATTTGTTTGCTGTTGCGGATCTCAGCGTCCTGGATGGACGGTAGTGTTGTACCAGATTTAACAGTTATTTAGGGGCTTTGCTTGCTGAGATTTTATGCATAAAGCATAGTGATTTGAATTTAATTCTGCTCTCAATTTTCAACCAGTGTAATTCTTGTATGAGTTTGGTAGTAGGTGCATGGATGGGAATTTTACCTAGCAATCTAGCTGCAGCATTCTGTACGGTTTGTAGTTTGCGGACAGTGGCTTTGTTGGCTCCCAAGTATAGTATATTGGCATAATCCAATCTGGATGTTATAAGGGCGTTAATGACAGTTCTTTTGGTGTGATCTGGTAGCATCCAGCAGATTTTCTTTAGCCACTTCAGAATGACAAAGCAGGTGGCTGATGTTTTGATGGCCTGCTGGTGCATACTAAGAGTGTCATCTACCACAAAGCCAAGGTTACAGGCCTGGTTAGTTGGTATAGGAGGAGAGCCCATTTCTGGGGGCCAGTGTTGGGGTCCCCAGAGTTCTTTATTTTTTCCTAGGATAATGAGTTCGGTTTTTTCACCGTTTAATTTTAAGAAATTATTTTTCATCCATCCAGCAATTTTTGTAAGCCCAGTTCCAAAGATAGAGGGATCATTATTGTCTGTAGGCGGAAGGGGAAAGAGAAGCTGAGAGTCATCAGCATAGGAGAACATTATCAGTCCAGTATCCTTAGCTATTTTAGCAAGAGGGTTCATGTATAAATTAAAAAGTAATGGGCTTAAAATTGAACCCTGGGGGACGCCATGTTTCAAGGTATAGGTATCTGAGTACGTAGAGTTTGAAAAGATTTGGAATGTTCTGTTTTCAAGTAGGGATGTGATCCAATTTAAAGCAGGGCCACAGATGCCCATTGAGCGAAGGGTTTTTATTAGTACCGCATGTGAGACAGTGTCAAAAGCGGCACTGAGGTCTAAAAGCACCAGTGCCACTGTTTCACCCCTGTCTATCATTTGACGAATATTTTCGGTTACACCTAAGAGAGTGGTTTCTGTTGAAAAACCTGCTCGGAAGCCAGATTGAAGGGAAGGTAACAAGTCATGTGTGGTTATATAATTTGAGAGACAGCGGTGGACATGTTTCTCTAGAATTTTTGCAAATATAGGTAGTAGAGAAATTGGTCGAAAGTTTGCGGGTACCTTCGGGTCAGCATTAGCTTTTTTTAGGAGGGGATGGATCATGGCATGTTTCCACTCCGATGGAACACATTCTTCTTGCAAGGATTTATTTAGAAGCTCTGTGACAGTGGATAGGGCTTTTCTGCTAAGTAGTTTTAAGATGGAACATGGTAGCGGATCTTTTGGCGAACCTGATTTGATCGTGCTTAGAAGTTCGGTGACAGTGTCAACGTTGAGTGTAGGCCAAACACTCAGAGAAGGGGTAGTGATTATATCCGAAAGAGTGGCAGAATTGGTCTCTTCACTATCTGATCTATTAGCATCACTACCGTCAAAATGACTTTCCTCATGATTGTCCTGATTAAGTTGGATGGTCTGATAAATTTTATCAACTTTGTCGACAAAAAATGCGGCAAGTTGATTGCATTGGGTTTTATTTAAATCAGGTGGGGTTGGTGAGGTGTGAGAGCCAGCTAGCTCTTTAACTGTTTGGAAAAGTGTTTTAGCTTGGTTTAAAGCAGCAGTAATTTTTGAGCAGACAAAGTTGGTTTTTGCTCTACTGCACAGCTTTTGGTATTGATTTAGTTGATTTTTGTATTCATTCTTAGCTTCAACGGAGTAGGACTTTCTCCATTGACGCTCAGCATTCTTACATTTAGTTTTTTCCTGCTTTAAAGAGTCATTAAACCACGGAGCAGGTGGACGTTGGTTAATGCCTTTTAACTTAGTCAGAGGAAGACAGGAGTCAATGGCTGTTAAGAGCCATGATTGAATAGAGATGGATACATTTTGAACTCCTGAAGTAGTATATGGTATCGTATTTTCTAGCAAGGTGTTAAGAATATTAATATCTAGTTTTTTCCATTTCCTCACCATGGCAGGCAGTGCCATATGAGGGATATTAGATGTTGGTATTTGAAAGGAAAATTTAATGGGAAAGTGGTCGGACCAAGGAATGGGTAATGCTGGAAAGGTGTTTAAATTTTGAATATTCGAAAAGATTGGGTCCAATAAGTGACCTGCAGTGTGGGTTGGCCCAGTATTCTTAAGACTTAAATTAAGGGATAGAAAGTCATCAATGAGTTCCGTGGCCTTAGAGCAATGCTCATTATCCAAATGAAGATTTAGATCACCGATGACTGTAAAATTGGTGGTATTCATAATGAACGGGCCTAGAAGATCTGAAATATTATTTAGCCAATTTGAAGCAGCACCAGGTGGACGGTAGATAAGCGCGCCGGAAAAGGTAAAATTGGGTGAGAGTATGATTTTGAAAGTGGCGCCTTCACATCCTGGACATGGGAGGTTGATAAACTCACAAGTATATACTTTTTTAAAAATAACCGCTATGCCTCCTCCAGTTTTATTAATTCTGTCAAGGCGTATAATCGCATATGAGTCCGGGAGGGCCATAGCCACATCTGGTCCGGAGCTTGCATGAAGCCAAGTTTCAGTGATGAACAATGCATCAGGGGCTTCATCCAGCAGAAAATTAAAAATTTCTGTTTTATGTCTTGGCAGGGAGCGACAGTTTAGACTGAAGAAGGTGAATACTTTAGAGTTAGATATAGCACATGTAGCATTGGTTTGGGTCTCAAGCCTTTTGATTTTAGTGGCATTCGTAGTTAGTGAACAGCCATAACAAATGTTATGGTGTCTATTTAAGTCGAGAAGACAGCAGTCTGGTTGTCTAGGCGTTCTTAACACTAAAAGCTGTTTAGCACTATATTTTGAATAAGGGGGTGCAATGGTATCGCTAACTGTCTGGCTACTAACACATACCGATGAAATTGGTTGGGGAGTAGGTGTCATGGCCGCTGGGCGCGTCCGAGGCGCGGACGGGCGCAGACGGGCTGACTCAGGCGTGACTCCGGCGCTGATGCAGGCGCGTCCACAAATCGCGTCCGCTATCGCGGAGAGTATACGTTTCCTTAAATAGTGGTGGCTAGAGCGCTGTTAGGCTCATGCCCCTATCCAAGATGTCCGCCGTACTTTTAAGAGCTTGCAAGTGAGATTGGTATTCAGCCCGAAAATCGGCTGTCACCGACTAAATGCAGGTTCACGCTATGTTTTATGCCAAGGTTAAGTATATATATCAGGCATGCACTCCTCGGGCGGGCTCGACCCGAGGAGATATAATAAACAGCCAGAGACCGCTCTGGGTCTTCCCGCCAGCACATAACCAATGGTGTGGTGTGTCCTTATTCTACCCCTGCATAGGACCTGCCACTCCAGGCCCCGCCGCGCTACAGAGTGCACCCCCTGCCTCAACAAACCAATAGCATACTTGAAGCACACATGGACCAGAAGGGAAAGGCAAAGCAGGACACAGCCGGCAACAGCACCAAACCCGCAAAGTCTCAAACTTCCCACCCCCGAATGGCCATGTACAGGCAGAACCAACAACGACCAAGCACCACACAGGGTGAGAATGAAATGCAGATGAATGCCTCTTCTGGGAAGTTTCCAGATTCTTCTTGAGCCTGAGGTAGTTTTCATTTATTAAATAAATTGATTGTTTTTCAGAAAATCTGTGAGTAGGGACTGCATCATGACGAATGAAAGAAAAATGTCCCAGTAGCTTTTTGAAAACTAAATCTGTGGGAACTGAGCAATTCTGGGGCATTTTTAATGGCCATAAACAAAAATATATATAACATCATCTCACACAAATGAAGGGGTGAGGGTAACGACTCACCTACCCTGAACCCCCTGCTCAAACATAGTAACACCAAAAGGGGTAGGGAGAAAACAAAAGAAATGAGCACGCAGTGGCACAAATAGTGTTGTAAAAAACTGCCCTCACTCACACACAAATGTGTGCAACATGCTTCATCATTGGGTCTGCCTACAATACACCCTGACGTAGCCACCCACAGGATGGAGCATGGGGAAGGGAAAGACTAACAACACAATCCTAATAGGTGCTAATCAAGTGACTGGGAACAGTGATAGAGATGGTGCAGTGAAAGGTGACTAAAACTAACTCGAGGGTACCCTATACTTCAACTTTATTCAAGGGTCCCATGGCCAGGATTAAAATAGTGAAGGATCGTTGTGTTAGAGCTAACTAGGTACTCCTAACACCCCTCCTTAGACTGCCGTGATTGTCAACATATTTTGACCGTGCCAAGTTTAACATGCCCCCAGTTCAAGGTCAAACTGGTCTTCCTCAGGACTTCTACCAGTCCCAGTCGAAACACCCCTTGTTACCTTTCATTGGTCAATTCTTGGGGCTCAAAACACATAGATATCCTTCCGTGTGCAGGAAATTCCCCTCGCACGAGGTACAATTACTGCAATTGAAAACAAAATCATATATGAATTAGGCTAGGAAATCAAATTCCCGTTCAGATTCATCACCCCATCACCCAACCAAAAAATCAGAGGGTGCAGGGGGAAAACAAGATCAAATGTCACACATTATATTAAACACAATGTCAGTCTTCCAGGGGTAGTATCAATTAATACGCCACCCCCCAATCTCAGGACAAACCAATGCGGTCTGTACATGTATTACCAAGTACTGCTGCACGTCAGCTGTTGCGAAACACCCACACAAACATCAACCTACTCGGGTTTAAAAGAACAACATGTGACCTGACATGTATCAAGTTGTAGTGTTCAGGCCAAAAACCTGGTCTCAACTCACCGAGTTCATTTAATAGTCGAACTCGAACTGGCGGAGGGGCCAGGGGAGACCCCCTGTAGGCTCACTCTGCAGAGATCGGAGAAAAACTAACAGAGTGAAAACCATGTCCACGTGGGATACGTCTACGTCATACTTGATGTTTCGGGGCGGAGTCTCCCTAACTGTGTATCCTCAACCTATCTACACATTGCAATGTGATATATAAATACTGCAAAGTGGGTCGAGAAAATATATCCGCACCAACAAATTTAAATGTGTGGAAGCAAATAATCACACCGTCAGACAGATATGAGACCCATCAGACATGTATAAAAAATGCAGTTATTATGAAAAGTACAAACTCTGGTGGTGAGTCATAAATCAGTTATACAAGGGTGCGAGCAGCGCTCAAACCTGATTACAAGCCCGATGCCCCACCCATTAGATCTCCACATGTCCAAAATTTACATAATCCAATACTTGGAAGTCAAAACCTAGTATCCTGTGGGTGCTAGAGGTGATGTTACAAATAGCTCACTTGGTAACATGGTAGGAGGAAAACACAAGAGACAACAGCCCAGTGTGCAAATTATACACCCATGTAGAACCCATGTTGGCTATAGTACTATATCACCCAACACGATCTGGACGTTTTTCTTCATCTCGTGAGGGCATACCAGGGGATATCATCATTTAGCCCAATGACGTGACTCTTAAGACGATACACCCACATCTGTTCCCTTAACAAAAGGGCTCTGTTTTTATCCCCAGTGTATGTGTTAAACTGAAGTTTCACTAAGCTCTTCGGTGGTATGCTGTTGTTCCTGAAAATGTGCCGTCAGTTTGGTGTTAGATTTTTTTACACCTTATTGTGCTTCGATGTTCCATAATCAGAGTTTTCACTTTACAGTTTGTCATGCCCACATATTGTTTCTAAAAAAAGGGGGTGGTGATGAACAGAGTGTCTGAGTTAAACAGACCACTCTTACCCAGTCCAAAGATCAGGGCTTGATCCATCACCGTTATTTATCTCACTGCCCCATCCCAGCTCAGAACCTGGCTATATGCAAATCAGTCTGTCCCTGGCCCAGTGCATCATGGGAACAGGGCAGACTAAACTACCAAGCCAATTCTTCACCAGAAAGGAGACAAGCTACCGGGGACCGGTTTCTGGCATATCAGCCTTCTTCGGCCCGGCTTGCTTGAATCCTGATGGAGCAGTGAGAAAGGGACTCATGTCTGAGTATACCCTGCCACACCTATAGTGGCCAAAAACGATTTACAAAAAGGGGGTGGTGATGAACAGAGTGTCTGAATTAAACAGACCACTCTTACCCAGTCCAAAGATCAGGGCTTGATCCATCACCGTTATTTATCTCACTGCCCCATCCCAGCTCAGAACCTGGCTATATGCAAATCAGTCTGTCCCTGGCCCAGTGCATCATGGGAACAGGGCAGACTAAACTACCAAGCCAATTCTTCACCAGAAAGGAGACAAGCTACCGGGGACCGGTTTCTGGCATTTCAGCCTTCTTCGGCCCGGCTTGCTTGAATCCTGATGGAGCAGTGAGAAAGGGACTCATGTCTGAGTATACCCTGCCACACCTATAGTGGCCAAAAACGATTTACAAAAAGGGGGTGGTGATGAACAGAGTGTCTGACTTAAACAGACCACTCTTACCCAGTCCAAAGATCAGGGCTTGATCCATCACCGTTATTTATCTCACTGCCCCATCCCAGCTCAGAACCTGGCTATATGCAAATCAGTCTGTCCCTGGCCCAGTGCATCATGGGAACAGGGCAGACTAAACTACCAAGCCAATTCTTCACCAGAAAGGAGACAAGCTACCGGGGACCGGTTTCTGGCATTTCAGCCTTCTTCGGCCCGGCTTGCTTGAATCCTGATGGAGCAGTGAGAAAGGGACTCATGTCTGAGTATACCCTGCCACACCTATAGTGGCCAAAAACGATTTACAAAAAGGGGGTGGTGATGAACAGAGTGTCTGAGTTAAACAGACCACTCTTACCCAGTCCAAAGATCAGGGCTTGATCCATCACCGTTATTTATCTCACTGCCCCATCCCAGCTCAGAACCTGGCTATATGCAAATCAGTCTGTCCCTGGCCCAGTGCATCATGGGAACAGGGCAGACTAAACTACCAAGCCAATTCTTCACCAGAAAGGAGACAAGCTACCGGGGACCGGTTTCTGGCATTTCAGCCTTCTTCGGCCCGGCTTGCTTGAATCCTGATGGAGCAGTGAGAAAGGGACTCATGTCTGAGTATACCCTGCCACACCTATAGTGGCCAAAAACGATTTACAAAAAGGGGGTGGTGATGAACAGAGTGTCTGAGTTAAACAGACGACTCTTACCCAGTCCAAAGATCAGGGCTTGATCCATCACCGTTATTTATCTCACTGCCCCATCCCAGCTCAGAACCTGGCTATATGCAAATCAGTCTGTCCCTGGCCCAGTGCATCATGGGAACAGGGCAGACTAAACTACCAAGCCAATTCTTCACCAGAAAGGAGACAAGCTACCGGGGACCGGTTTCTGGCATTTCAGCCTTCTTCGGCCCGGCTTGCTTGAATCCTGATGGAGCAGTGAGAAAGGGACTCATGTCTGAGTATACCCTGCCACACCTATAGTGGCCAAAAACGATTTACAAAAAGGGGGTGGTGATGAACAGAGTGTCTGAGTTAAACAGACCACTCTTACCCAGTCCAAAGATCAGGGCTTGATCCATCACCGTTATTTATCTCACTGCCCCATCCCAGCTCAGAACCTGGCTATATGCAAATCAGTCTGTCCCTGGCCCAGTGCATCATGGGAACAGGGCAGACTAAACTACCAAGCCAATTCTTCACCAGAAAGGAGACAAGCTACCGGGGACCGGTTTCTGGCATTTCAGCCTTCTTCGGCCCGGCTTGCTTGAATCCTGATGGAGCAGTGAGAAAGGGACTCATGTCTGAGTATACCCTGCCACACCTATAGTGGCCAAAAACGATTTACAAAAAGGGGGTGGTGATGAACAGAGTGTCTGAGTTAAACAGACCACTCTTACCCAGTCCAAAGATCAGGGCTTGATCCATCACCGTTATTTATCTCACTGCCCCATCCCAGCTCAGAACCTGGCTATATGCAAATCAGTCTGTCCCTGGCCCAGTGCATCATGGGAACAGGGCAGACTAAACTACCAAGCCAATTCTTCACCAGAAAGGAGACAAGCTACCGGGGACCGGTTTCTGGCATATCAGCCTTCTTCGGCCCGGCTTGCTTGAATCCTGATGGAGCAGTGAGAAAGGGACTCATGTCTGAGTATACCCTGCCACACCTATAGTGGCCAAAAACGATTTACAAAAAGGGGGTGGTGATGAACAGAGTGTCTGAATTAAACAGACCACTCTTACCCAGTCCAAAGATCAGGGCTTGATCCATCACCGTTATTTATCTCACTGCCCCATCCCAGCTCAGAACCTGGCTATATGCAAATCAGTCTGTCCCTGGCCCAGTGCATCATGGGAACAGGGCAGACTAAACTACCAAGCCAATTCTTCACCAGAAAGGAGACAAGCTACCGGGGACCGGTTTCTGGCATTTCAGCCTTCTTCGGCCCGGCTTGCTTGAATCCTGATGGAGCAGTGAGAAAGGGACTCATGTCTGAGTATACCCTGCCACACCTATAGTGGCCAAAAACGATTTACAAAAAGGGGGTGGTGATGAACAGAGTGTCTGACTTAAACAGACCACTCTTACCCAGTCCAAAGATCAGGGCTTGATCCATCACCGTTATTTATCTCACTGCCCCATCCCAGCTCAGAACCTGGCTATATGCAAATCAGTCTGTCCCTGGCCCAGTGCATCATGGGAACAGGGCAGACTAAACTACCAAGCCAATTCTTCACCAGAAAGGAGACAAGCTACCGGGGACCGGTTTCTGGCATTTCAGCCTTCTTCGGCCCGGCTTGCTTGAATCCTGATGGAGCAGTGAGAAAGGGACTCATGTCTGAGTATACCCTGCCACACCTATAGTGGCCAAAAACGATTTACAAAAAGGGGGTGGTGATGAACAGAGTGTCTGAGTTAAACAGACCACTCTTACCCAGTCCAAAGATCAGGGCTTGATCCATCACCGTTATTTATCTCACTGCCCCATCCCAGCTCAGAACCTGGCTATATGCAAATCAGTCTGTCCCTGGCCCAGTGCATCATGGGAACAGGGCAGACTAAACTACCAAGCCAATTCTTCACCAGAAAGGAGACAAGCTACCGGGGACCGGTTTCTGGCATTTCAGCCTTCTTCGGCCCGGCTTGCTTGAATCCTGATGGAGCAGTGAGAAAGGGACTCATGTCTGAGTATACCCTGCCACACCTATAGTGGCCAAAAACGATTTACAAAAAGGGGGTGGTGATGAACAGAGTGTCTGAGTTAAACAGACGACTCTTACCCAGTCCAAAGATCAGGGCTTGATCCATCACCGTTATTTATCTCACTGCCCCATCCCAGCTCAGAACCTGGCTATATGCAAATCAGTCTGTCCCTGGCCCAGTGCATCATGGGAACAGGGCAGACTAAACTACCAAGCCAATTCTTCACCAGAAAGGAGACAAGCTACCGGGGACCGGTTTCTGGCATTTCAGCCTTCTTCGGCCCGGCTTGCTTGAATCCTGATGGAGCAGTGAGAAAGGGACTCATGTCTGAGTATACCCTGCCACACCTATAGTGGCCAAAAACGATTTACAAAAAGGGGGTGGTGATGAACAGAGTGTCTGAGTTAAACAGACCACTCTTACCCAGTCCAAAGATCAGGGCTTGATCCATCACCGTTATTTATCTCACTGCCCCATCCCAGCTCAGAACCTGGCTATATGCAAATCAGTCTGTCCCTGGCCCAGTGCATCATGGGAACAGGGCAGACTAAACTACCAAGCCAATTCTTCACCAGAAAGGAGACAAGCTACCGGGGACCGGTTTCTGGCATTTCAGCCTTCTTCGGCCCGGCTTGCTTGAATCCTGATGGAGCAGTGAGAAAGGGACTCATGTCTGAGTATACCCTGCCACACCTATAGTGGCCAAAAACGATTTACAAAAAGGGGGTGGTGATGAACAGAGTGTCTGAGTTAAACAGACCACTCTTACCCAGTCCAAAGATCAGGGCTTGATCCATCACCGTTATTTATCTCACTGCCCCATCCCAGCTCAGAACCTGGCTATATGCAAATCAGTCTGTCCCTGGCCCAGTGCATCATGGGAACAGGGCAGACTAAACTACCAAGCCAATTCTTCACCAGAAAGGAGACAAGCTACCGGGGACCGGTTTCTGGCATTTCAGCCTTCTTCGGCCCGGCTTGCTTGAATCCTGATGGAGCAGTGAGAAAGGGACTCATGTCTGAGTATACCCTGCCACACCTATAGTGGCCAAAAACGATTTACAAAAAGGGGGTGGTGATGAACAGAGTGTCTGAGTTAAACAGACCACTCTTACCCAGTCCAAAGATCAGGGCTTGATCCATCACCGTTATTTATCTCACTGCCCCATCCCAGCTCAGAACCTGGCTATATGCAAATCAGTCTGTCCCTGGCCCAGTGCATCATGGGAACAGGGCAGACTAAACTACCAAGCCAATTCTTCACCAGAAAGGAGACAAGCTACCGGGGACCGGTTTCTGGCATTTCAGCCTTCTTCGGCCCGGATTGCTTGAATCCTGATGGAGCAGTGAGAAAGGGACTCATGTCTGAGTATACCCTGCCACACCTATAGTGGCCAAAAACGATTTACAAAAAGGGGGTGGTGATGAACAGAGTGTCTGAGTTAAACAGACCACTCTTACCCAGTCCAAAGATCAGGGCTTGATCCATCACCGTTATTTATCTCACTGCCCCATCCCAGCTCAGAACCTGGCTATATGCAAATCAGTCTGTCCCTGGCCCAGTGCATCATGGGAACAGGGCAGACTAAACTACCAAGCCAATTCTTCACCAGAAAGGAGACAAGCTACCGGGGACCGGTTTCTGGCATTTCAGCCTTCTTCGGCCCGGCTTGCTTGAATCCTGATGGAGCAGTGAGAAAGGGACTCAAGTCTGAGTATACCCTGCCACACCTATAGTGGCCAAAAACGATTTACAAAAAGGGGGTGGTGATGAACAGAGTGTCTGAGTTAAACAGACCACTCTTACCCAGTCCAAAGATCAGGGCTTGATCCATCACCGTTATTTATCTCACTGCCCCATCCCAGCTCAGAACCTGGCTATATTGTTTCTAGCATGGACAGGTAATCAAATAAATGACCCCTTCGGAATTACAATTGGTTTCAGATCTCTGCTCCCATGGGTGTGTTATGTGTTATGTTATGTTATGTTAAGATTTATTTATTCAGCACACGTACGCCCTTGGGCTTCATGGCGCTATCGAAAGAGGAACATAACACAAGGTTGTCGTAAATAATATTTACCAGAACATTTTTCTATACATTAAATATCAATATGGATAGCTCATAAAATGAGAGGCAGAGTCCGTGGTGTCCGAGTTCAAAGGGCTTTATTTCAATGGCTCGAGCCAGGGGAGAATCGGGTTCCATCACCACCAAGGTTCAGGAAGGGATATCTAATGTTTTATTCACAGAGTACAATATATATAGTCAAACCTTACATTGAGTTCAATCAAAGAAAAGGCGGATCGCTCCAGGCGGAGCAAGAGAGAGATAAGAGCACATGGGCGTAACAGAGGCGTGAAAAGAGGTGTTCACTAGATGTGTCAGAGGTGTGTCATAGGTGGGTGGGTGCATAGAGGGGGCCTGCATGGGCAGCTGGAACCTTTAGCCTACTTGTGCGCGCAAAACTGGTCATGACGTGACATTGACGTGTAACCGAGGAGAGCTGGGGGGCGCTGACTTCTAGCACTAGTAGGAGAGTCTAGGATGTCAGAGCGACCTGTACTTTTGGCGTTATCTGGTATCTTATGTTTGGAGTACATGTTGCTTGACTTAAAGGCCGCCAGGGCAAAGGCTGCTCATCACTAAAGGCTGGTGTATGCATATATTTCTTTATGTATTGCGTGGGGCAATGGATCTTCTATGGAAACTGGTTCAGTAAATCACTTGCATGGAGACAGAAAGACTGGGCTCTATCTTCTGCAGGCAGGATATGTTTATCCTGTTCGTTAGCTAGGAATGTGGATCCGCGAAGCTGAACAGATAACTGTAGGCAAAATACTGTCTTGGCAGGCAGGCGGGCTAGGCCGGGTACCTCTCGGCTGGAAAGAAGTGGGGGAGAGGTCGGGGATGCATACCTAAACTGCAGCTTTCAGAGTCAGAAGAGGCTCGGAGCCTGAATTCAGGGCCTGGCTCGACTGGGCCACAAAACGGGTGCATCTTTAAACGTGCACCATGTAAAGACGTTGGCAACACAGGCCTAAGAACCAAATTAACGTTGCTTTCATGGAGGACTGAATAACTGACATGTTAACGTTGGACGCAAATGCAAATGCGTCTTCATTTTCGGCCATGGAGGCAAAATGCATGGATGTCATGCACATATACTACACGTTGGGGTACACGTAGGGGACACATAGACCATTAAAAATTCCATTTTCCTCATTAAGCTGATAGTAAGCTTGTCTAAAAAGTCATGTCTTAAAAGAATGCCTAAATGTGAGGAGGTCTGGGCATTGTCTCAAAGATAGTGGAAGAGAATTCCAAAGGGTGGCTGCTAGATGGTGAAAGGAGCTGCCGCCCATCTGTTTTTTTTAAAAGACGGGATCATTAGAAGCTCTTTTTTAGCAGAGCGGAGGTTTAATGAGGGGCTGTATCTGGACACGAGTTGCGCAATGAATTTGGGACCGGTGTTATGTAGGGTTTTATAAATTATGCAGCCAGTTTTGAATAAGACTCTCTGTTCCACCGGCAGCCAGTGAAGATGTTCTAAGCCGGGTTTTCAGCCGGGTCTAATAGACTGCCATTTCGGCTGTTTGAGGATCAATCTGGCTGCTTGATTTTGAACAAGTTGGAGTCTTTTCAGCAAACCAACTGGGAGTCCTAGGTAAAGACTATTAGAAAAGTCCAACCGGGAAAGGACAAGGGCTATTATAACCTGAATGAGTGCGGTATGAGTTAGAAATTGAGAGATTTTTTTAATTTTTCTCAGTTGGTAGAAGCTGGCAGAAACAACAGCACCAACTTGTCCTTTCAGTGAGAGATCGGCGCTAAGAGTAACGCCCAGACTCTTAACAGAAGTGGATTTCGTTGGTGGGTTTTCCAGATCAGGTGGCCAGAAGTGTGGACCCCAACTCAGCTCGCTTTTCCCAGGCAAGATCAGTTCTGTCTTGCCTGGGTTAAGTTTGAGATGGTTAAGACTCATCCACCTCTGAATGTGTTGCATGGTGTTCTGAACTTGCGCAACAGAGTCTGAGGTGTTAAGCGTAAACACGAGTCGAAGGCGTCTGCGTAATTGTAAATAATAACATTAAATTGTTTTAAGGAGTGTAGGAGAGGGCAGAGATAAAGATTAAATAATAAAGGTGATAGTGAGGATCCCTGTGGGACCCCACAAGTGAATGAAGTTTTAGGTGCTGTAAAGGAGCCAAGCCTAACTGCTTGTGTGCGTCCAGAGATAAAGGAAGCAATCCAACTTAGTGCGGGGCCTCTTAGACCGGCCTGTTCGACACGGTTGATCAGAATAGAATAGTCAACCGTGTTGAACGCCGCCGATAAATCAAGAAGCACCAACGCCTGATGTGTACCTTTGTCCGCGTTGGATTGCATAGTATTTTGGACGGCCAAAATCACGGATTCCGTTGAGTGACAGGGACGGAAACCGGCTTGGTTAGGCTCTAAATAATCGGAGTCTTCGATAAACTTAGACATGCAGTTGGCAACATGGGCTTCTAGTAATTTGGAAAGATAGGGGAGTAAGGAGATGGGTCTGTAATTGACCGGGTTATGAGGGTCTGCTCCTTGTTTTTTTATTAACGGGATGAGTAGTGCATTCTTGAAGTTGCCAGGCACCTTGCCCTTAGAAAGTGATTCGTTTAGTAAGGAAAGAATGCCCTGTGGGATAGCTTGGATCACTTCTCTAATGATGTAAGGGGGGCAGACATCATAGAGTGACCCAGATTTAACACGGCTCGAAAGATTGGTAAGGGTTTTAGTGTCAATAGGGGAAAAGGTGTCAAGTGTAATAGGGTTGAAATAGATATCATCCATAGGAACAGATGACGGGGAGTTCGGAATACTCTCTTTTATAATATTGATTTTGTCCGTGAAAAACAAGTTAAGAGAGTTACAGAGTTCCTGGGTAGGAGTCACAGAGGGGGCGGTCCTTTCACTATTACTAAGGTCATTTACAATTTTAAATACGTCCCTGGATTTGTTTGTGGAGCTCGTGATAATATCCGCGAAGTATTCAGTTTTATGTATCAAAATGGTGTTTTGATAATTTTTACGGGCTATACAATAGTTCTCTTTATCTAAGGGTAGGTAGTTAGCCCTCCATTTTCTTTCCTTTCGGCGTACCTCCAATTTCAAGGTTTTTAATTGTGGAGTAAACCATCTGTGAGCGTCATTGGGACGAGAGCGAGAAAATTTCACCCAGGGTGCGTGGATGTCAGCTGCTTCTAAAAGCCAGTGCGAGATGGTTTCCTCCATGATGTTAATGTCTGTGTCTGTAGACAACAGTTGTAGAGTGGAGGCCAGAGTCTCGAGAAAGGTAGATGTATCGATGCCTTTCCATTTCCTGACGTTTCCACCAGCCCCAAGGGTGTGTTTATGGTTCCCGTCCACTGTACAGGAGAAGTGAATGAGAAAGTGGTCAGACCAGATGCAGGGTTCTATAATGAGAGTAGATAGTGACATATTGTGGGACCAAATTTGGTCGAGGCTGTGGCCTTTCTCATGAGTGGCGGAATGGATGTGTTGCGTTAGGTTTAAGTCAAGGGATAAGTCCTTGAGTTCAGCTGCTTGCTGGTCTGCCTCTAACTTGTTAAACCAAAAATTAAGGTCACCAACGAGAACAAATTTTGGGTAGTTTGTGACGAGGGGGGCCAGTTGTTCTGCCAGTAATGTAGGAAATGAGGGCATAGAGAGTGGGGGGCGATAAAGCAAAGTTACCAGGATTGCCCCATTATCAGTGTCCAGTTTACACACAATATTTTCAGTGTCTTTTAAGACTAGTGACAGAAGTGTGGTGAATTTATGGGATTTATGGATAATAGCAGCTACTCCTCCTTTTTTTCCGGAGGGTCGGTTGGAAGAGAGTATATAATAATCCGAGGGTAGAGCTGCTAAAATGTCAGGTAGGGAGTCTAAAGTAAGCCAAGTCTCTGTTAGCATTAGGATGTCAGGTTTCTCAGATGTTAAGAGTAAAAACAGGTTGACTTGATGCTTAATCATGGAACGCGTATTAAGGTACCAGCAGTTAAGTGTTTTTTCTGGTTTAAGTGATGGTTGCTTAATGGTTAGTAGGCGGGTGGGGTCAAACTTGATTTTAGAGATGCCATAAGAGTCTGTGCGTTTCAGCACGTGTAGGGGAAGAGTAGTAGGGCTCAGATGTTCTGCCGATTTCAATGTTAACAATTCACAGATGGAATAAGAGCGTTTTTGCATAGAGTCGGTAGCCCCTGGTCCCGTGCGGTCGCGGACGGGCGCAGACGGGCTTACCATAGGCGCACCTTCGGCGCGCCATCGCCGCGCCCGCTGGGCCCATCCGCTGCGCTCCCGGATACACATTGCCTTTTGAGCCCAGCCTCCCCAGAGCAGCTAGACCGCTAAGTCCGGTCCGGCCCGCTCCAAGATGGCGCCTCACCCTCCACACTAACGGCACAGGCAGCCGCGGTGGAAACGAGGCGAGGTACAGATGGAAAAAAGCAATTACACCTCAAAACACTTCAGTGCAGTACGCAAAATAATGTGTGACAGTTTAAAATGTATTAAAAATATTTTTACAACGCCGACATCTAAATCATGCCCCCCGCTGTTAGAGCTTCCAGTGAAGAGAATTATCATGCGCGATGAAGCGCTGTGTATTGCAATGCAGTTCCCAGCAAAAAGAACCCCCAGGCCCTGCCACTACCTGTTAGTGTGGCAGTCCTACATCAATGGACTTGGTATTTCTAGTCAGGTGGCAAACACTACATGAACTGCAACGTGAGTGTCCACTCACTTGGGGCAGGGTAGTAGATGCTCCTCATCTGCTATATTGTATGTTAATAGGTCTCAGTGTACCAATTGATCTGTCAGGTTCAGGCTCCGTTTAAAAGAGAACAAAGGTTTATCTACACTCAATTCATTGGAGGTCAAAATCATCCAATTATTCAGGACAGTACATCTAATCTGTTGTGATGCTGTATTGAATATATCTCAACAAGGAGAGAGGTAGGGAGCGAGCAACACTCTTTTTCCCCACTTGACATTATGAACAACAATGAAAGAGTGTTACTGGTTTGAAAACACAAGTGTATTCGAGCACATAGAAAATCAACACCTATTTGGTGTGTCTAGAAAGCCCTCACTCACCGGCCTGGTCGGTGACATGCTTCATCATTGGGCCCCACTGGGAGTGACCGAGTGCCACCCCAGTGTGCTTCAACACCAGATTTACTGTGGAGCGGGTAATGTTAAGATGTGGGAGCTAGGTAACAATCTAAGTGATTAAGGAAAGTGTGAAGTGGTGAGGTTAAAAATGTCTTAATTGTATCAAAAATGTTTTTATTGGCTGATCAAAGAGACATATTAAAAATGTGTTGGAGAACTAGACCAATTAGGTTGAATGGTCTGTTTCCAATAATATTAAGTGACCGTCACTATGACCGTAGCTATTTTAAGGACGGGGTTCCAGTGGGACTTTGCTTGACAAGATGTCATTGGGTCAGGGACTGTCCTTTGGCGAAGACATTGTGTCAGAAATTTTAGCGGGTCCGTTACTGTTGGGTGATACGAAGGTCAATCAGGTACTCACACAAGGGGAAGGATGGGATCCTCTATTGGATTCGAAAAGAACACTATATTCCATGTAGCCATCCTTACGGAGTACTTGAGGGGCAGTGCTGCCCCACGTGGCCTCTTGGTCACAAAGGAACCACTAATATTCCTGGAAGATTAAGCTTTTAGGCGAGATTGGGCCTTAGTAGCATGGAGATGTACTAGAGAATGGCTAGTCCTAATAATCAGTACTGCTAAAAGACTGGCCGATGCCCTTCTCATACAGATCCAGACCACTGAGGCAGGGCTTAGAGCAGACATTGTTATGGCCACATTCGATCATAAACTAGATCTAGTTAACACTGAACTGGGGGAGTATCGAGACTATTTGATGCAATCAAAAATCACTAAGTTACAGAAAGACCTGAAGAAGTTATCTAAAGAGAAAGTATACCCATATACAAGGGAAGAATATGTGCAACAGAAATTAACAGAGAACAGTAAGGGGAACACTCAGGGGAGAACACGCCAGTACACTACTAGTAGCTCCAGCGATAGCAGTGAGAATGACTACCCCATAGAAGAAGAGGGAGAGGGCAGGGCTATGGGAGGTGACCCAGACCCTGATCTTCCAACATCCGTTCCAACAATACCATAACCAGGGCTATAATTGGCCTGTCATGGGCTTTCCTAAGCACCCAGCCTTTCAGAACCCTCAATTTGAGGATCCCCGCTTTCAAAATCCCCAATTTCAATCTGCCCAATTCCAACCCTTACAGGCTCCTTTTTTAGGGAGCGGCCGGAACAAAGGCAGGTGCAAACAGAGGGGACAAAAGAGAGTGACCTGGGATGACCAGGACATCAACCAACGGGTAACGAGGAGCATGCCATTAAGTATGCAACCAGGGACCTGCCGGTAAGATCTTTAGTGGTTAATTTATCAACATTGACCCTGACTAACACCCAGGAGAAGCTATTAAACAAAGGGTTGGTATTTGTCCTGACTAATCATCTTGATCATTTTTAATTGAGCCAGGACTTGGCTACCTTCTTTAGGAACATCAGGTTGAAAATCTTTTTTCAAGACAAAGAGGCTAGTGATCCTATGAGGGGGGATACATCATTACGACCTAAGTCCACTTTCACTCCCCAACTGTCTATACTTTCACATGAGGTAGGGACGTTTGAACAGGCCGTTAGCCATGATCTGGAGAATCTAAAAATGCAGGAAGTACGTTCTTTCTCCAATATGTCCACTGCGGAGAAAATGGCTTTGAAAGAGCTCCAGGATAATTCTGAAATTGTTTTGAAGCCTGAGGACAAGGGCGGTGCCATTGTTATTTTAGATAAAACCATTTATAACAATGAGCGCATCCCCTTCTATCTGATGAAAGAAATTACCAGAGACTGGTCAAAGATCTCACGCAGGAAATCACCAAAGAGATTGCCACTTTAGTGAAGGAAGCGCGGGTCAACGATTGGATTTTGAGTCATGAAGCTGAATTTTTGATTAACAAACAACCAAGAACAACATATTTTTATGTTCTACCAAAAATACACAAACCAACCAGACCACCCCCTGGTAGACTGATTTGTCTCGGGTATGGGTTCTTTGTTGGAACCACTGTCACAGTTTTGTGATTTCTATTTGAAGCCTTTGGTTCAGAAGTTACCAGCATATCTTCGTGATACTTTGGATATTTTACATCATCTGAAAGATCGGAATTTGACCCTGAGAGTGAGTTTCTCATAGGCCTCGATATCGAGGCTTTATATACTAACATTCCACAGAGAGAAACCCTCAGGGTTTTGGAAGATATACTGTTTGAGGAAGAGTGGCACTATTTAACACTAAAAGGGCCTTCATCCTTATTTAAGGAGAAATAACTCTGACCAGAAACTATTTCGAACATGAAGGCACCCTCTACCTACAGACCCACGGTACATCGATGGGCTGTACATAGGGGCCTTTGAAAAGTCTGTGATCTATGAGACCTCATTCCCCTGGTCTGATAACATAAGACTTTGGCGTCGTTATATCGACGATGTGCTTATGATCTGGAAGGGAGCTGAACCATCAGTGGATCACTTTTTGGAATGGCTCAATCAGAGGAATCCTTTATTGCACTACACATCCACTGTTACTAAATCAGGATTACCTTTCTTGGATCTAATGAGAGAGCCAAGAGAAGGCATACTCCAAACGAGAGTTTATCACAAACCGACTGACAAGAACGCCGTTCGACAGCTTCCATTCGAAATCCCTAAGGGAAAATTTGCCAGTCAGGCTGTTTTTCCAGCACCGACAGACCTGCTCCGAAAAAAAACAGCTTTAGGGAGGAGGCCAGTATCCTCTCTGATAAACTGGAGAGGAAGGATCACCCTGATCGGATCATCAAAAGGGCGAGAAAGAGAGCCACCAATACAAATAGAGAACTCTTATTGGTGAAAACAGTGAAACCCATCACTAACAAACCAGTGTTTGTGACTACATTCAATACAGCATCACAACAGATTAGACGTACTGTCCTGAAAAATTGGAGGATTTTTACCTCCAATGGATTGAGTGTAGAAAAACCTTTGTTCTCTTTATAAACGGAGCATGAATCTGAAAGATCTATTGGTACACACGAGACCTAATAACATAAAATATATCAGATTAGGAGAATCGACTATCCTGTCCCCAGTGAGTGGACACTCACGTTGCGGTTCATGTAGCGTTTGCTGCCTGACTAGAAATACCAAGTCCATTGATGTAGGACTACCACACCCATGGGAGCAGAGATCTCAAACCAATTGTAATTCCGAAGGGGTCATTTATTTGAGTACCTGTCCATGCCAGAAACGATATGTCGACATGACAAACCATAAAGTGAAAACTCGGATTATGGAACATTGAAGCACAATAAGGTGTAAAAAATCTAACACCAAACTGACGGCACATTTTCTGGAACAACAGCATACCACTGACGAGCTTATGTTGTCCGTCATAGAGAAACTACAGTTTAACACATACACTGGAGATAAAAACAGAGCCCTTTTGTAAAGAGAACAGAAGTGGGTGCATCGTATTAAGAGTCATGTCATTGGCTAAATGATGATATCCCCTTGTATGCCCTCACAAGATGAAGAAAAACGTCCAGATCGTGTTGGGTGATATAGTATTTAACCCACACAGGTTCTACATGCGTGTATAATTTGCACCCTCAGCTGTTGTCTCCTGTGTTTTCCTCCTACAATGTTAGCCAGTGAGCTATTTGTAACATCACCTCTAGCCACCACGGGATACTAGGTTTTGACTCCCAAGAATTGGATTATGTAAATTTTCGACATGTAGCGATCTAAGGGGTGGGGCATCGGACTTGTAATCAGGTTTGAGCGCTGCTCGCACCCTTGTGTAACTGATCTATGACTCGCGGCCAGAGATTGTACTTTTCTTAATAACTTAATTTTTTATACATGGCTGATGGGTCCTATCTGTCTGACGGTATGATTATTTGCATCCACACATTTGAATTTGTTGGTGAGGATATATTTTCCCGACCCACTTTGCAGTATGTATATATCACATTGAAATATGTAGATAGGTTGAGGATACACTGTTAGGGGAACTCCGCCCCGCTCTGAAACGTCAAGTATGACGTAGACACGTCCCACGTGATCGGAACGTGGTACACGGAAACAGGAAATAAAATGCTTGCCGTACAGACTCTCCTCGAACTACATGGCGGAGAGAAGTGAGCTTTAGGAGGAGCACCACCCTTGCAATAGTAAGAGGGCTTGCGGGAGGGCCTGGCTCAGAGTGCTGTCTGTCTTACTTGGGATGGCAATGGACATAGTTTTCAATCTGTTAATATTTCTCTGATCTTTTTAGAGTGTGACTACAGGGGGTCTCCCCTGGCCCTCCACCCGTTCAAGTTCGACTATTAAATGAACTCCGTGAGTTGAGACCGGATTTTTATCCTGAACACTACAACTTGATACTTGTCAGGTCTCATGGTGTTCTTTTTAACTCAAGTAGGTTGATGTTTGTGTGGGTGTTTGGCAACAGCTGACGTGCAGAGGTTTTCTGTAATACATGTACAGACCGCATTGGTTTGTCTTGAGATTGGGGGCTGGCGTATTAATTGATTCTACCCCTGGAAGACTGACATTGCATTTAATATAATGTGTGACATTTGATCTCCGTTTTTCCCCCTGCACCCTCTGATTTATTGGTTGGGTGATGGGGTGATGTATATGAACAGGACTTTGATTTCTTAGCCTAATTCATATATGATTTTGTTTTCAATTGCAGTAAATGTACCTTGTGCAAGGGGAATTTCCTCCACACAGTAGGATATCTATGTGTTTTGAGCCCAGAGAATTGAACAATGAAAGGTAACAAGGAGTGTTTCGACTGGGACTGGTACAAGTCCTGAGGAAGACCGGTTTGACCCTGAACTGGGGGCATGTTGGCATGGTCAAAACATGTTGACAATCACGGCAGTTTAAGGAGGGGTGTTAAGAGTGCCTAGTTAGCTCTAGACATGACCATCCTTCACTATTTTAATTCTGGCCGGGGGACCCTTGAATAAAGTTGAAGTATAGGGTACCCTTGAGTTAGTTTAAGTCACCTTTCACTGCACAATCTCTATCACTGTTCCCCGTCACTTGATTAACACCTATTAAGATTGTTTTGAGTTGTTTGTCTTTCCCTTACCTATGCTCCCTCTTGTGCGTTGCTACGTCAGGGTGTATTGTAAGCAGACCTGATGATGAAGAATGTCACACACATTTGTGTGTGAGTGAGGGCAGTTTTTTATAACACTATTTGTGCCACTGCATGCTCATTTCTTTTGTTTTCTCCCTAACCTTTTGGTGTTACTACCATAAACAAAAATACACAGTTCCTTGATTCCCCAAAAAACTCGGTCATAAACGGTGTGTCAAGACTGATGAATCGAGTTTTGCATTTCTTTAACGACATGAAGTACTCAAAAGTAGCATAAGTGATTTTGTGATTTGTGATTTGTGATTGTATTTGTATAGCGCAACGGTCGCTCCGAAAGGAGCATCCTGGCGCTGGTTTGATGGTATGCAATCAGTTACATAGGCGGAATTAGATGGCGACCATGACATATTCATCTGAGAGATTAAAAATCCAGGTATTTAGATCCTTCCTGAACTTAGTTTCTTGAGTTTGAGACCTGAGATTTTTGGGCATGGAGTTCCAGGCTCTGGAGGACAGATACGTCAGGGTTTTACCACCTTTGGTTTTGAGGTTGAACCTAGCTAGCTTTATTTGATTGTCATTAGAGGATCTCAGAGTCCTAGAAGGGTTGTAGTGGGGGTAGCGCCTGGTGAGATATTTAGGGCCTGTGCAATTGAATGCACAAAATGTGATGATTAGAATCTTAAAAAGTATTCTTTTATGCAGTGGCAGCCAGTGAAGAGTTTTTAAGGCGGCTGATACTGAGGATTTCCTGGGTAGTTTTAATACTAATCTGGCTGCTGAGTGTTGTACACTTTCAAGTTTTTTCAGTGTGGATTTTTTTACTCCAGCCATCAGACCATTTCAGTAGTCTAGGCGGGCTAGGATTAGAGCCACTGCTACCGTCTTTCTTGAGTCAGTGGGTAAGAGGTCGAAGAATTTTTTAAGAGATTTTATGATTCCAAAGCAGCATCCTGCCATTGCATGTGACCGAGATTTGAGCAAAACACCCTCAGGTGAAAATAAAAAGCTCAACAGCATTCACAGCCAAGCTCCCTGTGGGTCATCTTGCTCGTTTCCAGCACTAACCGGCGTACCACCGCCCAAAGCAATGTGCTGGAAATGACAATTTCATTTGTGTGTAATTTTTTGCATCGTATTGGAGAAAATTTCTAGCAATGTTTGTATTAGAAAGGCCGCTTCTTTGGTATAGTGTGACCAATAGATAAACAAGACGGATGACCGAGATTGCTACCTTGCATCACTGGGTTAAAATCCTCTCTCTGCCACTTCCACCACATGCCCTGTATATGAAGCAAGTGACTGTAGGTTAATAATCGCTCATTAAAAAACACACACATTTTCATCTCTCCCAACCACCCCATTCATTTGCCACACAAAGGCCACTCACACAGTGCAATCGAACTCTTGCTGGTATCTGATGCTCCATGTTTGACCGTAGCGAACTTGTGGATAACAATTGTTTATCAGTCAAAATAAGAATAGGATACTCACCTGGTCACACTGAACACCCACTTATGTCCTCCATCCGCATATTCACTCATAGACCACCTCAACTGCGATTTGGATTTTTGTTTTAAATTCTAAATATCTTGATGATCATATCTTGCCCGCAAGAACTACCAAAGACTACTCATTGCATCCAACATAAGCAATATAACACTTCAGGTAAATTTGTATAACTACTGGGTTTTTTTTTTCTGCATGTTACAACGTAGGAATAAAAAGTAATCCTAGAATGGTGAGGGATCAAAATTAACAAAATATCTGTTAACAAGGTTATCATTACTACACACAAATACTCATTTTATGTCATAACTTCTATAAGCATACAAATGTGAACAGTACCTAATTTCTTAATCGAATTTTAAGAGTGAGGTCACTACTCACAACTCTAGTGTATTAGGGCCCGATTCTCAAAAGTAATCTGAGACAAAATCCTAACTTTACGACTTTAACCATTGTTATTGCTTTGGGGGCCTGGAATAGCCCTGATTGTCTCCCTTGTGGGAGTGTGATGGCTTGAAGTCGTGATGTTACTATTATTGGCAGTGCTGACAGGGACAATGTGTGGTGCAAACTGCAGTGGCTTCCAGACTAGGGCCCTGGCACTTATTTATTTTCAAATTAAGCACTGATGTAGACACATATGTGCACATGAAATGGTAACTTTGAAATGAGTTTTCTGAAACAGAAAGCCTGTTCCAAGATGGCCTGTGGCAGCACAAAGCCACATCTCCTGCCAGCACAACGCCACATCTCCTGCCAGGAGCTGTCATTTTTTAGGTTGAGACCCCTGTATATACTTTAGTATATACTGATATGTGTATGTACTGTGTGGGCTCTAGAGATCAGTCTGCTTCTGCTTAGGGACTTTTTTCTGTTCAACTACCTCTATTTAATTGTCTTGATAGAAAACGACCAGTAGAGGTCAGTAAAACAACAGAATTGCTCTCTGCTTGTTCAACTGCCTCTATTTACCTTTCTTGATAGAAAACAACTGGCAGAGGTCAGTGAAATACCAGAATCACTTTACCATTCTCTAGATTCCAGTCCATAGAAATTGTCTTCTAAGAGCACACGTAGATAACAATTTGTTTTTTAAATCTTGTATTTTCAGTGATATGACCCCCGAAGGCCCTGATTTTATATCAAAAACAGAGATTTGGACTATACAATTTTCCTCTGAGAGTCAATATTTCTCTCCATGTGTTCCCATACCTGGTGTGTCACCCAGTTTGGTGCTTACTAGCCCTCCATGTTAAAGAACAGTAATTGTTTCAGCACCCAGGCTGATGTGCTGCATTGCTAAATACATATAAGGTCCCAAAGGCGAGACCGATTGCATTACAGATGCTTGTTAAAATTGTGTAGGGATTACTGAAGCAATTTTCAAATCGAAAATGCAAACTCACAATGTGTTTATCCGCGCGGTAAGTGTCAGCCACTGTGGTCACAGGCATTAGCAGGGTAGCGGTGGGGACATTCTGATGTGGCAGCGTGACACTGCCTATGCTAATAACATCGATTCAGAAAAGGGGGTGGTGATGAACAGAGTGTCTGAATTAAGCAGACCACTCTTACCCAGTCCAAAGATCAGGGCTTGATCCATCACCGTTTTTTAGCTCACTGCACCATCCCAGCTCAGAACCTGGCTACATGCAAATTAGTCTGACCCTGGCCCAGTGCATCATGGGAACAGGGCAGACCAAACTACCAAGCCAATTCTTATACTGGGAAGGAAACAAGCTACCGGGGACCGGTTTCTGGCATGTCAGCCATCTTCGGCCCGGCTTGCTTGAATCCTGATGGTGCAATGAGCAAGGGACTCACATCTGAGTATACCCTTCCACGCTTATGGTGGACAAAAACGATTCAGAAAAGGGGGTGGTGATGAACAGAGTGTCTGAATTAAGCAGACCACTCTTACCCAGTCCAAAGATCAGGGCTTGATCCATCACCGTTTTTTAGCTCACTGCACCATCCCAGCTCAGAACCTGGCTACAAGCAAATTAGTCTGAACCTGGCCCAGTGCATCATGGGAACAGGGCAGACCAAACTACCAAGCCAATTCTTATACTGGGAAGGAAACAAGCTACCGGGGACCGGTTTCTGGCATTTCAGCCGTCTTCGGCCCGGCTTGCTTGAATCCTGATGGTGCAATGAACAAGGGACTCCCATCTGAGTATACCCTTCCACGCTTATGGTGGACATAAACGATTCAGAAAAGGGGGTGGTGATGAACAGAGTGTCTGAATTAAACAGACCACTCTTACCCAGTCCAAAGATCAGGGCTTGATCCATCACCCTTTTTTAGCTCACTGCACCATCCCAGCTCAGAACCTGGCTACATGCAAATTAGTCTGACCCTGGCCCAGTGCATCATGGGAACAGGGCAGACCAAACTACCAAGCCAATTCTTATACTGGGAAGGAAACAAGCTACCGGGGACCAGTTTCTGGCATTTCAGCCGTCTTCGGCCCGGCTTGCTTTAATCCTGATGGTGCAATGAGCAAGGGACTCACATCTGAGTATACCCTTCCACGCTTATGGTGGACAAAAACGATTCAGAAAAGGGGGTGGTGATGAACAGAGTGTCTGAATTAAGCAGATGCAGTGAGCTAAATAACGGTGATGGATCAAGCCCTGATCTCTTGACTGGGTAAGAGTGGTCTGCTTAATTCAGACACTCTGTTCATCACCACCCCCCTTTTTTTATTTTTTTTATTTTTGAAAACCTTTATTTTCAAGTCAGTGCACACAGCTATTTAGCCATACATCCCGGAGGCTAGGCAGCATATCATCAACCAGAAGGCTAGTGTACAAGAAGCATGTTACCAAAACTTATCAAGGTTTTAATTTTCTGTTTTTGTAAAAATTAACAAGACAAGAAAGAGAAAGCACCAAAACTAGTGCTAAGAAGCAAGGCAATTTAAAACATTTGTGCAACAGAGCCCGAACATGGGAAGGGCTAGGCCAAATAACCTAAAAGGCAGTCAGAACAGTAACCATTTGCAAGACCATAGAGGGGGGGGATACAGGATAGATCTGCAAATAGAAGGTGTGTTGGAGTCATAGACTACGGGGTCAGTCGTTCTTCCTGAGGGGCGGTGTCAGGCGGTATGCAAATGTCACCCCTATACTCGTTCCAGGCCCCCCATATCTTTTGCCACTTTTTGGGTTTACCCCTGGCCACATAGACCGTCTTCTCTCGGAACATACACCAATCCATGTTGGCTTTCCACTATACCACCTTTGGGGCTGTAGCAGCACCCCACATCTGTGCAATATCTCGTTTCGCGACCATGTTTCCCAGGGTGACCCATTGGGTTTGTGCAGTGTTATAATCAGTAGGGCCCCACACATTCAGGAGGCAGCGTCGGGCTTCCGCCTGAACATCCACCCCGGTCACTTCGCTCATAATCATATGTATCCGCCTCCAGTAGGAGGCTACTGCACTACACTCCCAGATAATGTGCATAAAGGTGGCTAGAGCACCACAGCCACGCCTACAGAGGCCGTCCACTGAATGACCCATGTGTATCAATCTGGGACCCGTCACATAAACCCTATGAAGAATTTTTAATTGAACCAGCTGCAGCCTGGCCGGGATAGCCACTTCCTTGGGGGAGGACACTGCACATTGCCAGTCTTCATTGTCTAGCTCTATCCCATCTCGCACCCACTGGTCTTTCACCCCAAGGAGGAGGTCAGTACAGACATTAATAAGTTTTTTATAAATTAGGGAAATGGCGCTGTCCGGCATGTGGCCGTCCAGCACCCTATCATCCAAAGGGGAATGCTCAGGGATTCTCTCGCCCTCTGGCATAGCTGCTAGAAGGGCATGACGCAGCTGGGCGTACCGGAAATATTCCGTTCCACCCAGCTGGAACTCTGTCTGTAGAAGAGTAAAGGATTTTATCTCCCCTCTCACAATCATGTCTTCCACCTTGGATATGCCTATCATGTCCCACTTGTCGAATCCCTTAGTGTGCCATAATTTGCCCAGTATTTCAGAATCAAAAAGAGGGGTTGCCATTGTGAGTCTATCCTTCCATCTCTGCGACTTTGTGATCGCCCGCCATATGTGTACAGCTGTCTTCGTTGGCCCCGACATTCGAGCATCCAGAGATCTCGAGTATAACGCCCTATGATACTTCCCGTCGTCCAGGAGCCACCGATCCATGGCATAACCTGGGCTTACTGCTGGACCATAGAGGCCGTGATTAAGAGCTGCCTACTGGGAAGCCCAATAGTATCTCCGGATGTCAGGCAATGCTATACCCCGTCATACCACGGGAGCGTAAGCTTCGTAATAGCGATGCGTGGTCTGCCATCCCAGAGAAGGGCCCGTTGTAAACTCTCGACCTCCCTAAAGTAACTGGACGGGACCGGATCCTGGGTATTTTGTAGGGCATACAGGAACCTAGGCAGGGACATCATTTTAAACAGTGCCGCACGCCCAGGCAGGGAAAGCGGGAGTTTGCGCCAGCCCTCTACGTCACGTCGGAGACGGACGAGGGGGGGAAGCAGGTTATTCGTGTAGCGTACTTTGGGATCCGTTGAAATATAGATCCCCAAGTTTTTAAAACCCTGCCGCGAGACCTGTATGCCGCAGTCCCTTGGAAGCCGAGGCGTCCCTCCTCTCAGCACATACAGGTGCGACTTCGACCAGTTAATAACCAGGCCAGAGTGCCGGCCAAAGAGACGGAGCACATCACACACCACAATGAGCGACTTACAAGGAGAGGTGAGATATAGCAAGATGTCATCAGCGTATAGCGACACCCGGTCCTCGAATCCAGGGGACCAGCGTATACCGTTTATATCTGGGTGGTGTCGCAGCCATGCAGCCAACGGTTCAAGTGGCAATGCAAACAACAGGGGCGACAGGGGGCAACCCTGCCTAGTGCCCCTGCGGAGAGCAAAGGACGCAGACACACAACCATTAACCGTTACATTGGCCAGTGGGCTAGCGTACAGAAGCTTGACCCACCCTATGAATTCCGAACCAAATCCGAACTTCGCCAACACTGCCCACAGGTAGTTCCATTCAAGGCAGTCGAACGCCATCATAGCATCCAATGACGTCAGGACGGCTGGCTCCCTGAGCGTGTGGGCCCTGGCAAGGGCCCCATGCAGTCTACGAAGGTTAAGGGCAGTGTTGCGGTGTGGAATAAAGCCCGACTGGTCTGGGTGCACCAAGTCGGCAATCGCGCCAATCAGACGGTTGGCCAGCAATTTAGCAAGAATCTTGGGTTCAGCATTCAACAGAGAAATGGGACGATACGATCGACACAGGTCTCTGGGTTTCCCTTCCTTATGAATGACCACAATGGTGGCCAGTCTCTGGTCAAGGGGAAGTATGCCCGTCTCCCGCGCCTCCAGGAACATGTTCCGCAGGGGCGGGGAGATGACATCAGGCTTAATCTTATAAAGCTCCACGGGTATACCATTGGGGCCGGGCGCCTTGCCGGACCTAAGGGAGCGAATGGCGAGGGCAATCTCATCGGCAGTAATATCTCTATCCAAGTCGTCCCGGTCCGCTTCTGACAGAAACAGGAGTTCTGCCTCTGCCAAAAGTCCCCCGGAATCGGTCTCGGACTGGTCAGAGACCGAGGTGTAAATGGCCTCAAAGTAGTCCGCAAATGTCGCGACAATGGCACTCGGATCGGTGACAGTCAAGCCGTCCTCCCCCAACACTTCCGGGACCACACGGCTGGCTCTTTCTTTTTTATCCAGCCAAGCGATGAGCTTGCCCGCCTTATCCCCGACATCGTAGATCCTACCCTGTTGCTCTCTACCCATGACCTTGGCAGCGTCAGTGACAGTAGCCCGACATTCTGACTGTTTAAGTGAGAGAACATGGAGTAGGTCCGGTGTCGGGTCGACTTCCAGTTGGGAGTCCAGATCTTTAATCTCAGATTCGATACGCACCGCATCCGCATCTCTGTGTCTCCGAACATCAGCAATAAGAGAGAACGCCTCACCCCTCAAGACCGTCTTAAATGCCTCCCATAGGGTGACAGCCGATGCAACCGACCCTAAGTTTTCGGAAAAATAGAGCTCAATAGCCTTGGCCATGGGTCCGCGAGTCTTGGGGTTGCGAAAGTACCATGGATTAACCGATACCACCCTCTCGGTCGCCACGATGTCGAAGTCAAAGGACACCCAGACCGGAGAATGGTCTGAGATGCCCCTCGCCAGTAGTCGGGCCTCAGAGACTGCCGACGCGTGGGCCGCTAGAGCCAGAACATAATCGATTCTGGAGAGGCTTCCATGTGCCCCTGAGTGGAATGAGTATTGACTCTGGGTAGGATGCATGAGCCGCCAGCAGTCAATAAGTCCCATAGTGTCCAGGAAGTCGGGTAGCCACGATTGCTAACTTCGGAGATCTCTGGGTGGATGTCTGTCTAGGGTCCCCGAACAAACTGAATTGAAATCGCCCCCTATAATAAGCATACCCTCGGGTAGACCCAAAATGGCGCCCCCAAGATCCTGAAACGTGTTGTTTTGCAACCCAGGGGGAACGTAAACCGAAACCAGAACCAGAGACCGTCCCTCCCATCTCCCTGAGACAGCAACGTACCGCCCCCTCTCATCAACAACACTAGAATTAATCTCAAGAGGGAGAGACGCGCGCACCATGATCCCCGCCCCCCGGGATCCCGAAGAGAACCCTGAGTGTGCCACCATCTTGAATCCCTTCCTATTAAGCGCTTGGCACGTATTTCCCACCAAGTGTGTCTCTTGTAGCAGAATGACGTCAGGCATACATCTCTTAAACAGTTGTAGAACCACACCTCTCTTAATATGATCCCCCAGTCCGTTGACATTCCAACACAGTACTTTTAGTTTCCTACCCCCCTTGTCAAATCGTGGGCCCTTGCCGATCCCGGCAGGCCTCATAGTTACACAAGTAGAAAAATTACAGTCATTACGTTGCCTTGAAGAAGAGAAAGAAAAAAGAGGAAAAAACACACAACCAACAATCAAACCACCCCCCACCCTGCACCCCTGCATCAGACTAAGAAGCCCCCCCAACCAGCAGTGTGCCTGTCGCCCCGAAAACTACGCTACAAAAAGACCCTAGAGGAGAAAGGAGATCGCACAGGCCCCCCTGCCACCCTCCATAACAAAGCTAAGGATATGCATTATAAAGTGCAGTAGTGTGACATCGGTTGTCGCCAACAGTTCCACCGTCCGATAAAGTTATGAAAGTGAACTCTACTCTTGCTGCTCAGGGCCTCCTGAGGCGCCCTCCGAATGTTCCTCTCGTTCTTCATGTCTTTGCGGCAAAGTGTCCAACCACTCGCTCACCACTTCAGGCAGATCAAAAAATATAGCACGGCCATCATATTCGATGTGCAGTTTCTCAGGGAACATCGAGTACTTCATCCCAAGGTCTCTAAGGCGCCTCTTCACCCCCGCAAAACTTTGTCGCTGCCGCTGTACAGACCGAGTGAAGTCCGGATAAAAGTTTATGTCCGCATTCTGAAACTTGAGCGGCCCGTTCCGTCTTGAGGCTTGAAGGATAGCGTCCCGATCCCTGAAATTGAACAGCCGTGCTATAATGGGTCTCGGCGGGGCACCCAGTTTTGGGCGTCCCCCCGGCAGTCTATGAGCTCGCTCCGCTGAGAAGAAACGGCTGAGGCCCGCAGGAGCCAGATGAGATTGCACCAAGTCTTCCACAAAGAGATAAGTGGCCGAGTCCTCTGCCCCTTCCGGTACGCCGATGATGCGAACGTTCTGTCGCCTGTCACGTCCCTCAAAATATTCCAGTCGCCTCGAGAAAAGATCGTTGGCCGACCTCAAGTCACGGACCTCTGTTTGTAGGTCCGAAACATCAGTTGTGAGGCTTGTGGTCTTAATGTCCAACGATTTGACCCTGTTGTTGGTCTTGCCCAGATCGGCTCTAATCAGATTGATTTCAATCGCCAAAGTGTCGACTTTATGTGTCAGGACCTTGTGTTGTTTGTGCATCTCCGTTTTGATGCCAGCAATGGCGCCCATAACATCTCGAAGCGTCGGGTCCGACGTGTCTGGCGACTCTTCTCGATGAGAGTCTTTTGGCCGGGTAGCCGCACCTGGTGAATTCTTCTGCTGGGCGTAGCGATCAATTTTGTTTGACTGGGAATGAGTAGTTTTCCTACTTACTCGATTTGTCGTCTTGTCTGGCTCGCCCTTGCCCGCCATGATGGAGCCGGGGACCAGAACAATGGGTCGTATACCAAGACCACCCCGGCTATGCAAAGCGATCTCAAAGGGTCGTGGCCACCAGTTGTTCCTCAGCGATGGACCACTCCGTAACTCCGCGTGCTTCGTAGGGCCAGCGGAGTAGTCACTTTCACAGCATATTGCTCATGTGTTACAGTGTCGCCGTCGTCAGCCACCACCGAGGCAATAGCACGTCACTGGCACGACTCTTCAACACAATGTAACTCCGTCTAGGAGTGTCGGATTTTGAATCGGACAGCGGGTCCCATCTCAACAACCGTTCACCAACAGTATTCCACTGCCGTGGATCAGGATTTTCATCAGGATTTATGCGGAGGATCAGAGGGTCTCCGGAGCTCCGAGCTTAGGCTGCGATCTTGCTTGCCCGCGAAGCTCCTCCTCCCCACCACCCCATTTTTTGAATCGTTTTTGGCCACCACAAGTGTGGCAGGGTATACTCAGACATGAGTCCCTTGCTCACTGCACCACCAGGATTCAAGCAAGCCGGCCCGACGACGGCTGAAATGCCAGAAACCAGTCCCCGGAAGCTTGTCTCCTTTACGGAGAAGAATTGGCTTGGTAGTTTGGTCTGCTCTGTTCCCATGAGGCACTGGGTCAGACTAATTTGCATATAGCCAGGTTCTGAACTGGGGTGATGCAGTGAGCTAAATAACAGTGATGGATCAAGCCCTGATCTCTTGACTGGGTAAGAGTGGTCTGCTTAATTCAGACACTCTGTTCATCACCACCCCCTTTTTTGAATCGTTTTTGGCCACCACCAGTGTGGCAGGGTATACTCAGACATGAGTCCCTTGCTCACTGCACCACCAGGATTCAAGCAAGCCGGGCCGACGACGGCTGGAATGCCAGAAACCGGTCCCCGGAAGCGTGTCTCCTTTACGGAGAAGAATTGGCTTGGTAGTTTGGTCTGCCCTGTTCCCATGAGGCACTGGGTCAGACTAATTTGCATATAGCCAGGTTCTGAACTGGGGTGATGCAGTGAGCTAAATAACGGTGATGGATCAAGCCCTGATCTCTTGACTGGGTAAGAGTGGTGTGCTTAATTCAGACACTCTGTTCATCACCACCCCCTTTTTTATGCTAATAACATGGCAGCCAATGGAAACTGCCATCGCAGTACAGTTTTTCAATTTTGAACATTGCGGTACATGTGCTCAGCCACTGCGGTTACAGGAATTAGCCCCTAGACAAAACATTTTACAATTCAGAGCTCAACAACAGTAAAGTAATTTTGATCCGTCACTTTTACAGATTCAATTTTAATTTATATAACGCTCCAAAACAGCACAAGTTCAAACAAAAATCCATATATTAACAATATTGATAGCCCGAAAGTGTGTTGACGTAGGTTGATAGATGACACGCACAGCCGACACGTGTTTCATTGTGTTGATGACCTTTTCAAGGCTGTTAACAAAGGTAAGTATAGTACTTCAGGATACAAATGGAACTGCTGTTAAAATATCTTAATGTTATCCAGCCCACGGATACACTTGTGATTTAATTCTAAAGTGCAGACAAACAGCATGCAGTGTCCATAGTAGATAGTGTCTTAAATGAACACCGCCAGGAAAGACCGTAAGGAAAGATACACATTGTGACTTATTTTCGCAATTGAGCATAGAAGAACAAGAAAACCATGAAGGAAAGGGAAGAGATATAAAAGAAGAACCAAACAGAACAGAACACCCAGTGATAGCATGTCTCATTGTGAGATTGCGCAAGTCATATATTGTAAAATCTCCTATGCCATAGGATTGGCAAAAAGTGATGATGGGGACATATATATAATGAGAATCAGTTTTGTTTTTTAACAAAAGATTGGAATAAATTGTTGCACATATGGATGCAACTATAGTGTAATTTCAGCTAGGAAGTAGAGTGTTCTTGAGTATTAGAGATTAGTGTTCAAAGAAATTCTCTTCTGTGTTGGTATTATAAATACTAGGACTGAATGAGAAATATTTGTATATGTTATTATATACGTATTTTTTAAATGTTTTTACAGCCCTGACGAAGTTCTTTTGAACGAAACGTGTTGGCTGCCCGATAGAATTTGAATAAAGAAGACTAAAGGAGAGGTTATCGCGGGCATTAAACAAAGCATCAGTAATAAAGCCCCTGGGCCAGATGGCTTCCCAATAGATATTATTAAATGGAAGCCTGAACTTTGGGCACCCATTCTGACAAGCGTATTTAACAGCCTACCTCTAGTGCCAATACCCGATACATGTTCCACAAGCATAATAGTGCCCATATATAAAAAAGGAGAGAGAACAGACCCAATAAACTACAGACCCATCTTGCTGCTGGATAATACCCTCAAAATTCTGGGACGAGTATTATATAACAGAATCAATGAGTGGGTAGACGATACAGGGATCTTAGATTCCTGCCAAATGGTGTTCAGGAGCGGGGTTGGAACAATCGAGCAGTGTTTAAATTTAAATTTATTAATCGGCAAAAACACCATTGCTTGGTCTGCACCAATCTACCTAGCATTTATGGACTTATCGTCCGCATTTGACCTAGTAAATAGGTTTAAATTGTGGACAATCCTCCTGGAATATGGTCTAGACAAACCACTTGTACACTTTCTTGCGTATTTGCACACTGACACAAGGGCACAAGTAAGGATCGTAATGGGGGGAAGTGTCAGATCCAATAAAGGTAGAAAGAGGAGTCAGGCAGGGGTGCGTTTTAGCACCCCTGTTATTTATTATCTATATAAATGGATCAAACAAATCTTTGAAATTGGCAACGACAGACGTCCCGAAAATAAGGCGGGGATTGCTACCGACTCTGCTTTATGCAGATGACGCGGTGCTTATGGGTCTAACCCTGAACACTTTGCGCAGCTTGGTAAAAGACTTTGCCCAATATATGGAAAAGCTTGATCTTAAAGTAAATTTTAAAAAATCTTTTATTATGTCTTGTGGCCCGGGTAAGAGACAACGAAGTGTTATTTCAGTGGGTTCTGATAAACTCTATTCCACTAACACTTTTCCCTACCTAGGAATGGTTTTTGCTGCGAGCGGCTCGTGGAGTGGACATTTGGTCCACGCCACGAGCATGTTCTCAAAATCCATTAATTCTATTCTTAGCCTTCCACGGCCTAAGAAAGTAGATGCCACAAAAGCTATTTTAAAAACTTTTAAATCACAATGTGTGCCAGTAGCTACTTATGGGGCAGAGATCTGGGGTCTGGGAAAAACACTGAGCATTCAGACTGAGGAAAATCGCTTCTGCAGAAAAATTCTCGGAGCACCTATTTCCTCCTCAGAATACATTTGCCATTGCGAACTGAATCTCCACTATATATCAGATTTTATTGCCTCTAGGCCGGCAATGTTCTGGCTCGCTATTTGGAAGAATAACATGGCTGGGCTAACTCAGGACATTATAAGAGACTGCCTTTACTGCGAAAAAGGGATGTTAATCCCCTGGCTTTCTGGAGTTTTTAAAAAATTGAGTAGCGTAGTCAAAGGACACCTTTTCCTTGACCCTAGTAAAATCGAACCTAAAGACTAAATTAATTTAAAATCTGCACTGTACGCACTTTATAGTGAAGAAAGACTGGCAAAGGAATTAATCAAACCAACAATCCAGGCATATGTGAACAAAGATCTGCACACACAACCAATCCCATTGTACCTTACGCTGCCAATGACAAATTGGGAAAGATCCTTTCTTTTTCGCCTTAGGGCAGGGACTGTTAGATTTCTATTATGTTTTCCATTAGGTTACTCCTCCCTAAAATCTGGAAATAATTTGTGCCCATGTGATGACATGAGCTCGCAAACTGACTTACACTTCTTTTTCTTTTGTAAATTCTATCAAAAATATTTTAAATGGTTTTTAGCACCGTATTTTAAAAAGCACAGACCACTTTCTTTGGAGGAATCAAATTTGATGTTGTTAACTATGAATAATGAAGAGCTGATATTCCGCATTAGCACTTTTCAAAGAGTTATTACCCATGTCCGAAAAACAATGGAGCACCCTTAGCAAATTTGAGAATTTTTACTGATAATTGATTTTATTCAATGATGTGTTGCTTTTAAATTATTGTAATCATGTTAATTTGACTTGGGATTGTTTGTATTGCTTTTATGAATTTGCAAAAATTCGAATAAAGATTTTGAATTTATTGATTGACTAAAGCAATTTGATACTGGATGGACATTTTCCTTTAAATCCATTGACACTTTTTTTCTATTGATGTATGGTGGTGCAATCCACAGTGGGTGGAATCTTTGTTTCTGATCATAAGTGATCGCCTCTTGGGGACAACGGGGGAAGTGGAAGGGCACACCATGAGAGCTAGAAGCTCATTACTCTTGATATAAGTTGGACGGGTGGGCATTTGGTCAATTGAGAGGTGCGTCACACACAATTGTTTTGTGTGTAGAGTTGAGTTGTTCTGATTTTGGGGTTTTTCATGTTTATACATCAACCAGTTGCACTCTCTTGCCTACAGTAACACGTAAATTGAATTAGATATGGCAAAATTTAAGGACAGAAGGGAGGAATTTGCATCCAATCTATTCTCTAATACCAAGATCGTAGGTAGTAAACCTAATGAGATAGGTCTAGTTGGGGGCCTAAAAGCCCAACTCCAGAAATTAGAGAGACTGAAAAAACAGGAACTGACAAGGTGGTGGAACGCCACCACCTTACAGCAGTATTTGGACAACAACCGGGTGCCTCGAGGTTTAGGAATTTTAATTTTCCCCACCTTTGAGGACCTGGATGAAACTCTATTGAAGGAATGGGAAGATAATCTTTCTCACAATCTATCACAATGATGAACATTTTGATCGTAATGCCAAAAAGAAGGTGACAGCATTGTTAGAAGAGATTGACAAATTGGAGAAAGAAATAGAAACTAGCCCACTGTAATGTAATGTAATGTAAATGTAATGTAAATTGATACTTGTATAGCGCACTACTCACCCACAAGGGTCTCAAGGCGCTTGTACGAATACCGCTGTGGAACCCATCCTGGCTTTCCCTGTGAGGCGTCCACTCCTGGGCACCCCCAAGGTGGAGGCCAGGCATCCTTAGCGTTGTGGGGGCCGTTGTGGAGATTAAGCGAGCTATTGCCCAGAGTTGCAGAGTGGGACTCATGATTAGAATAGGCAACATTCGAGAATTATCAGGTCCGTGGAATTTTGAGCCCAAGACCCGCCGAGGCGGGAAATTGAACCCTGGTCCCGGGTTAGACCTCTGCATCAGGGTCTGCCGCTCTAATCATTGAGCCACACTTCTCCACTCACAGAGGTAGTGAAGAAAAACTACATAGTCTTGGAAAAAGGGATGGAAGAGTACCAAATTTACCAAAGGGCTAATGAAAGACATAAAATAATTTGCCCAGGCCCACGAGTGTGGCTTATATGTTGGCATTTGCTCTCTCTTGATCCAACCAGAAATGGAACTAGACACGTCTATATAAACATCATAACAGAAGCTTCATGTTAAGACATGATGAATATTTACCATTGTATATTCGACTGGTAATAGATATTATCTATGGTTCTCGTGGGTGACAATATGTTAAATTGGGCCCAACTTAGGATATACATGGGTTCATGAATTGCCATCTGGAGTAATGGAATGTGAAGACACTGTACCCTTGTGATATCTTGGTAACACTAAAGAATAGAGTTCATGCAATTAAGGTCAAAATTACAAGAAGAAAATGTGAGGGGCTGACTCTTATGCCATAGGATTGGCAAAAAGTGATGATGGGGACATATATATAATGAGAATCAGTTTGTTTTTTACCAAAAGATTGGAATTAATTGTTGCACATATGGATGCAAGTATAGTGTAATATCAGCTAGGAAGTAGAGTGTTCTTAAGTATTAGAGATTAGTGTTCAAAGAAATTCTCTTCTGTGTTGGTATTATAAATACTAGGACTGAATGATAAATATTTGTATATGTTATTATATACGTATTTTTAAAATGTTTTTACAGCCCTGACAAAGTTCTTTTGAACGAAACGCTTTGGCTGCCCGATGGAATTTGAATAAAGAAGACTAAAGCAATTTGATACTGGATGGGAATTTTCCTTTTAATCCATTGACACTTTTTTTCTATTGATGTATGGGGGTGCAATCCACAGTGGGTGGAATCTTAGCTTGCAGTGTCCGTACACATCCTAAGCATCTAGAATCCCTTGCTCCGCATCATTAAACTAACAAGCCACTGGCATGGCTAGCAATGTTAGTTTTTCAGAACCGGTCAGGCAAGTTCCAAAGCATGTACTACAACCAGTAGCTTCAGCAATAATGCAATGATAAGAAGTATAAACAAAGCAGGCCAATTAGTCATGTCCTGTCTTACCTCGCGAATATCTATGTTGCACCTCTTGGTTTAGGGCGAAGAAGAGGTTGCAAGAAAACAACGTGGGCATATGTCAGCCTATTATTCAGTAAGGATAGGCCTATAAATGGACTTAGGGAGGCAAACTAGATCACGAAACAAGTACCCACTAGAATATCGATTGGGGGTACTGTCATGGTAGTTATCGAAAAGAGAACTTACCCGAATTGGCTTCTCAAACAGTATCAGATGTAAGTATTTAGTGGCTCGTAGTGCACGTTAATTTAATGCAAACTCCATATCTGCCACGTTCTCATAAGCATAGAGAGAGGAGTGACCTGTTGGAAAATGCACAGCAAATGCTGGCACCATTTTGAAATGGTAAAATAGAGGTTGATACAACATGGCAAGTGCAAGAACCATTTCAAATTTTTGCCATAAAGTTTATATAGAAATGTCTGCATTACAGAAACACTAATTGGAGTATTGTAAACATCTTTCTAGATCAGCAGCACCTGACTCCCTACGCAGTTAGGGCGATGGTCTCAAGGAAAGAGTGTAAAGAAAAGGGTATAAAAGAAGTGTAAAAGGAAACCTCCCGGAGACTACAATTTTGTAAGATGTTAAGCATATGAGGTCCACAGAAAAGTTGTGTCCATAGAAAGAACCAAGTGTCACACAGGAGCCAGTTGGCATTACTTTATAGTGCAGATAAAATAGAACCATTCTTGGCATAAAGTCTCAAATCCAAAAACGGATATCCTTTTTCTCATATTGGTAGGTAAATACAATTTTGCATTTATTAGAGTTTAAAAATGAACAAAAATCATGCAACAGCTTTAACCTCCCCAGTCCAGATTAGCAAAATACTGTCTATGTAGACCCACCAATATACCACATGGTTGATAAAAACATTGGGGCACTTAGATCAAATGATTTGCGGAGGAAGGTGAAAACTTGGACCCCATGGCAACTTCTTGGTGTTGTTTAACCCACATGCCGTTATGAAAAAAAACATTGTTGTTAAGAACCAAAGTGATCATCTCAATCAACATTGTTGTGTGTTCCTGTAGGGAGGCATCCCTACTAGACAAAAAGTGTTTAATAGCCTGTATCCCAAGGGCAATGGGGATTGAAGTGTGGAGGGAACTAATATCCAAGGTAACAAACCAACGCTCCCCCAACTAGTTCAAATCCATGAGTTGGTTCAGAAGGTCTTTTGTGTCAAGAACATAGGATGGAAGTTTCCTTACCATCGGTTGCAGTAAATGGTCAATGTATTAGGAAATGTGTACTGTAGATGAACCAATTCCCGATATAATAGGTCTACCCGGGGGAAATGTTCCAGGTTTATGTATCTTGGGTAGGACATACAGACAAGGTGCAACTGGATACGGAACAAACATATATTTGTATTCTAAATCATTGATAAGGCCAAGATCTCTCCACGTTTTAAGATTTGTCTCAAGTAACATTGTAAGGCCTTTCATGGGATTCTGACTTAATTTGACATAGGCTTTTACATATGACAGTTGTCGATTGATAACTGTAAGATAATTCTTGCTATGCATCAAGACCAAGTTACCCCCATTGTCAGCTTCCTTCAAGATAACTCCTGGGAGTGTGTTAAGCCTGTAAAGTGAATGCCTCTCTCCTATTGTAAGGCTGTCTTTACTACAGAAGTTTTGGGGTCTAAATGTGTCCTCCCATGAATAAAGTTCTGTAGTGACTACTCAATAGAAAGTCTCAATAACTTTTTCACTATTAAAAAATGGTTGGAAAGTAGATTTAGGTTTGAAACACCTATCTAGACTTAGGTCAGTAGGAATATCCAGAACTATCCGTTTCTGTGAAACAGAGGGAGTAATATCCTCTTCTGTAGCCAGAGACAGTAGTGTTTTGATATCTTTTATATCTTGGATGGTTCTATCACTACATATTATCTGTGGTGCTACTCGATCCCTTTAAATTTTAGGATTCAATGCAAAAAATTCCTTCAACTTTAGCTTGCGCATATATTTAAAAATATCAATATGTATTTGGTTAAAATCAGGTTTAGAGGATGGACAAAAGTTCAAGCCTTTACATAACAATTTTATTTCATCATCATTCAGTTTGTGTTGCGATAAGTTTACAATTGAAATCGAATCTTACAATACATCATTTTTATGGCAGTTTCCCCTGGACAATGTAACAAACTTATTTCCTCTGGGTCTTTGATCTGATAAGTACACCTTTCTTTCCTGTTTCTGTTCGATCTATTGTGCCCTGTCTGGTCTTTTTACTGTATTTTGGAATTTGTTGTAATCTTCCTTTGTCCCTTTGCTGTATATCTCAACCTCCCTTAAAAAAGACGAAGAAGAGGGTACCAGTGATGTAAAACCAGTGTTCACGCTAATGTTTAAACCCTCATTGGTTTCACTTCTTATGCTGGACAGGTCAGATACACTATTGGAAGCCCCACTTATTAAATACCCCACAATAGTTGTCTCTGTCTGAGGGTTGACCTGTATTTTATCAAATTTGTGCACAAAGGTAAATACTCTTCCTGTACTACTGTCATTTTTATCCCTTCTTAGTATATGTGATTTTTCATCTTTTAGATACAACTGATGTTCCGCAAGTATTTCTTCTAGGATTTTGTAATTTCTCTGTGTTGCATCATTTAGATTTAAGTGGTTAATCTCCTCTTCAAGCGTTTGGATCTCTATGTGTATCTGTTCCCCTTTCCTTTCGACATGTTTAATAAGAATAGATATCATCCCATAAGAGGAACTTGATAATAGGTCCTCCCATTCTAGTAGAAGATCCTCACTTAGATCATCAATAGAGGGAAAAATAATGATCCTCAAGCCATGAGGAACTTGTTTCATCTCTACGCATTTTTTTAAAGATAATGGCATCCCACCATTTGGATGCACCTTCTTTTTTAAATTTTTCTAGCCTCAGAAATTTGCCTCTCAATCCAGGGTCGACCTATTATCCCGGGAATTGGTTCATCTACAGAACACATTTCTGAATACTTGTTGTGTGGGCATTGTAATATCTGCCCTTACACTTTGGATAGGATTAACAGACTTAAATACAACACTACCACAGAGCATAAAATACAAACATTCATGGATTGTAATACAAAATTCATAGTTTACTGCATTATATGTGTATATGTAGGTAGTATGATAAGAACTTTAAAAGAAAGGATACAAGAACACATAAGGGCCATCAGAAATGTCAAAACTAACTATCCGATGGCTGTCCACGTCACTAGAACTCATGGAATAGCAAAGTTACCATGGATTAGATTCATAGTTTCGGGTGGCCACTGAGAATCCTGAGGTGGTGATAGAATGCACCTACTGCGAAAACCTGAGGACACCTGGATTACTAAGCTTAGGTTTATTGACCATGGCCTAAACTTGGAGTGAGAAATGTTTGTATTGCTGAAAGACTGAAGTTGGTGTTATTAAAAAATTCTTATGTAAAACCTACTTTTTTCCTTTTGGCACCACGTCTATGTAAAATCTAACGTGCATATGTTTGACAATGTAATTATATTGTAACTAGGTCCTAAGCAAAATAGAGAGGTGTGCGTGAATCAGGTGATGAAGTCCAAGAAGCCAGTACGCAAGTATCTTTTCTTTGAAGTTAAAGCGATACATTGAGAATAATGGCACTCCACAGGTATAATGGGTGCCTACTGAGCCCTGATGAAGTTCTCATCATGAGAACGAAACTCGTTGGCTGACCGTAAAATCACGAATTCTGTGAGAACTAACTGATTGAAAATAAAGATTAATTTGAAAAACGAACTACTGGCTTCTTGGACTTCATCACCTGATGCACGCCCAACCCCTCTATTTTGCTTAGGATCTGACTTACAGAGGCATCACCTGACAGTTGGTGCAAGGGCTTGTTGCGCAAGGAACCTGATACAATTGAAACGGATGTGAGGTGTGGAAACAGCAGTCCGCCATCAAAATATCTCTGTAATATTGTAACTAGCATGTGCCTCCTTTATTAGCATGTGTGTACAACTTAATGTGCTGCAACAATACATGTGCTGTCCTAAACAATATGTATTGTAGGTTTGAAACTTCATTTTATACACTGAAGTTCATGTTTGTTCCATTGTATCATTCTACTGTGCAGTGAATCTAATACTTTGATTTGATATCAGCATCTAGTTTTATGGATGTGAAAAACACCTTGGGGTACTATCAAATTAACGTTAATTGGCTCCTGTGTGACTCTTGGTTCTTTCTATGGATCCACATTTTCTAGGGTCTTATACTCTTAACATCTTACAAAATTGCTATCGGCAGAAGGGTTACTTTTACATTTCTTTTATACCCTTGTCTTTACACTCTTTCCTTGAGACCATCGACTCAACTGAATAGGGAGTCAGGTGCTGCTGATCTAGAAAGATCTTTATACTACCCTGATTAGGGTTAGTGTAATACAGACGTTTCTATATAAACTTTATGGCACCAGTTCAAAATGGCTCTTGCATTTGCCATGTTGTATCAACCAGTACTTTATTTCAAAATGGCGCCCGGATTTGCTGTGCATTTCCCAACAGGTTACTCCTCTCTCTATGCTTATGAGAACATGGCTAACGTGGAGCTTACATAAACGAACGCGCACTACGAGCCACAAAATACTTATGTTGAGAAGTCATTACAGGACTGTCATGTCAATATTCCCGTGGGTACTTGTTTCCTGATCTAGTTTGCTACCTATGTTCAATTGCAGGCCTACCCTTACTGTATAATAGGCTGACATACACCCACATTGTTAACTTGAAACCTCTTCTTCACCCTAAACCAAGGGTTGCAAGATAGACATTCGTGAGGTAAGACAGGACATGACTAATTGGTACGCTTTGTTTATACTCCTTATCATTGCATTATTGCTTAAGCAACTGGCTGTTGTACATGATTTGGAATTTTACCTGACCGGTTCTGAAAAACTAACATTGCTAGCCATGCCACGTGGCTTGTTAGTTTAATGACGCGGAACAAAGGATTTTGAAAGCGTAGTATGTATACAGACACTGCAAGCTTACAATGGTCTGGATATCAGATTGGGTTGTGGCTCCACTCGTATATATTAGCTATAGAACGTAAATATTCACCCTAAGGATTTGGGTTTAACTTACACATAATAGCCATACTACATGATTTTGGCATTCTAGCTCTGCTCAATATGACACTGTGTGTAGTAGGATGTTTTCGGAATTTTATCATTTAGACTTCATTCCCTTGCATGACAAATGATACTAAGGAGAAAAAGAAATTCCATGTGAGCCTTCAAAAATGAAGATTTGTACCTCTTCACACAATAAAGTTCTATTTTTTTCTTCCTACAGCTTAAAATGCCTTACATGAGGTCGCAACTAGATCCGATACCCGGTCCACCCAAGCCTTGATTTCTTATAGGTTGTGCTTATTGCATACTCCTCTCAAACGTAAATTTTGCTTTTGAGGTCGAAACCCTTGATTTGAAAAGGTAAAATGGGGTTCACAATGATTCTAAGGTATTTTGGGTTGAGTTCTGATCAGAACTAAATACACATTTTTTGGTGTTGGTGGTTCTCTTTTTTTTTCTTTTCTGTACGAACTGGAGATTTTACAATGAATGACTTAAGAAATCTCACAATGAGACATGCTATCACTGGGTGTTCTCTTTGGTTCGGATCTTCTTTTATATCTCTTCCCTTTCATTCTCGGTTTTCTTGTTCTTGGATGCTCTCTTGAGAAAATAAGGCACAATGTGCATCTCTCATTACGGCCTTTCCTGGCGGTGTACATTTGAGGTACTATTTACTAAAGACACTGCATGTCTATAGACAATGATGTCTTCAATGATGTCTTCATTCCCTTCTCATAAGACTTCAAAAAGAGATTGGAAAAATATTGACTCGAATGCTCTTAACAATCTTCTATGTTCTAATTTACCCACATTTGATTCTCAGGTTGACGTGCTCTCTAAAAATGTTCACATCTGGCTTTCTAATGCCATAGATTCCTGTCTTCCCCCGACCAATAAAAACGTATATACCATCGTCCACTGGCCCCATGGTTCAACAATACTTTAAAAATTGAAAAATCTAAATGTAAAGTATTGGAATGGAAATGGAAAAGAGACCTGATCTTAAAGATGCCTATAAAAAGGCAAAAAAATATACCACAACCTTTGTAATACTGCTAGGGCTAGTTTTGTTTCCAAAACCCTTACCGATGCTGCCAATTGCTCCAAAACACTTTTCGGTCTAGTAAAAATGCTTGCTGGATCAGAAACCAGAGGAAACCCTTTGCCATTAAGCAAAAATCAGTTTGATGATCTCGCCCATTTCTTCACACAAAAAATTGAGAAGATCAACATTGAAATTGCCAACTCTCTTTCGAGCAGGCCCCTGCAACCACAACCTACAACCACTAACCTTATACTACCTTCTCCTAGTCTGACTGTTGCTCCATCATATACAGAATTTGTTACAGAGTTCTGCACTACACCCCCCCTTTTAGACTCCTGGCCACTTCTCAATTTGGATTCCCTAACTACTGTTTTGGACAAAGTAAAGTCCGATTCTCCTAATGACCCATTACCAATTTCAATTCTCAAGCAACTTGACCCTTCTCATATGCATGTCATCCTGAATGTTTTAAATTCTTCCATACTTGAGTCCAAAGCTCCCTCACATTGGAAACATGCTATGGTGACCACTCTTTTAAAGAAACCCACTGCTGATCCTACTATTCTTTCAAATTATCTACCGATTTCCCTTTTGCCAGTCTTCTCCAAAATCCTTGAAAGACACATTCATTTCCATCTTTCTCAGTTTATTGAGACAAACAAAATTCTCCACCCTTCTCAATCTGGGATCAGAACTGGTTTCAGCACAGAAACCACTTTGCTGGGGGTTACAGAGAGGCTGCACCATCACTTGGATGTCGTTGTCACCCTCATACTGCTAGACCTCAGTGCGGCATTCAACACTATTCCCCACCCCATACTAGTCAACACACTGAGGTATTTTGCCATTTGTGGCTCTGCCTTGGATTGGATTATCTCTTTTTTTATGGCCGCACATTTCAGTTTTTTTCTGCCACGGATAGTTCCAATATCCATCCATCACCCTATGGGGTACCCCAGGGCATGCAGGGTAGCGGTGGGGACATTCTGACCCCTCGGTATGACACAGCCTATTCGAATAACATGGCAGCCAATGGAAACTGTCATTGTGGTACAGCTTTTCAATTTTGAGCATTGCAGTAGTCGTGCTCAGCCACTAGAGTCACAGGCATTAGCCCCTGTACAAAACATGCAGGTTAGCTGTGGGGACGTTCCGCCCCCGCGGTATGACACCGTCTATGCGAATAATATGGCAGCCAATGGAAACTGCCATCATGGTAGAGCTTTTCATTTTTAAACATTGCGGTACGCGTGCTCAGCCACTGCGGTCACAGGCATTAGCCCCTAAACAAAACATGCAGGGTAGCACAAGGGGACATTCTGACCTTGCGGTGTGACATGCCTATGCGAATAACATAGAAGCTAATAGGAACTGCCATCGCGGAAAACCTTTTCATTTTTGAACATCGTGGTGGGCGTGCTCAGCCACTGCGGTCACAGGCTTTGGCCCCAAATAAAAATGCAGGTTAGCGGTGGAGACATTCTGACCCCCACGCTGTGACACTGCCTATGCGAACAGCATAGTAGCCAATGGGAACTGCCATGCCAGTAAACCTTATCATTTTTGAACATCGCTGTAGGCGTGCTCAGCCACTGTGGTGACAGCCATTGGACAGAATTGGAAAATGCGACCGAGGCGGACCAGTAGCATTAGCAGAATAACCCTGAAACTGCCCTAGGGTCCTATATATGTGTATGAAATGGCTACACTTGTCACTTGCTGACAGACACTGCTGCCTGCTATTCCTCCCCATCAACTGCTGCTGTACTTCATCTCTGGGACCAGTCATGGCTCGTACTGAGAAAATTAGGGCCCGTCCCTTCACCACAGATGAGCTAGAGCTCCTGGTGGACGAGACCCTTGGCCAGTACGGGCAGCTATATGGTGCTCCAGAGGTACTGGTAAGCGAATGTGTAACTTCTTTGGAGTGATTAGAATGCTCTCCCTATGTAACTGGACACTAGTATGTGCCTCAGAGTGCAATCCAATATATATGCTTTTAGATTTGGACCTCTGCAAGTGCAAGTGACCCACTTGTGGGACACCCCCGCGCCGCACGGCCACCAGCTGCTGCGTGTGCCCCCAGTGCCTGCCTCTGCCTCAGCGCCGTCCTCGCTGCTGCCTTGAGCGCTCCCCTTTGGTTTTTGCCCGTTTTGTCGGAAATTTGTGCTTGTTTTCTTTCTGTGCCCGAGATCGTGTTTCCACTGTTTTTTCCCCGTTTTGTCCTGTATTATTGCCTGCTTTTTCTGTGACGTTTTCTCTTCGTGTTTTTTACCTCCGTTGTGCCTGCCTCCTTCCTGCTTGCCCGCCTACCTCGCCGCTCTCCCTCCCCGCTCCCGCTTCCCGCCACCGCCATTAGCCCCGCCCCTTTTTCTTCTGTACCCTCCCCGCTCCCGCCTCCCAGCTGCTCCGCCCACCCGCGCACTTGGCCTTAAATGGCGACCGTGCGACGCAGGTGAGTGTGACCCACTTGTGGGACACCCCCGCGCCGCACGGCCACCAGCTGCTGCGTGTGCCCCCAGTGCCTGCCTCTGCCTCAGCGCCGTCCTCGCTGCTGCCTTGAGCGCTCCCCTTTGGTTTTTGCCCGTTTTGTCGGAAATTTGTGCTTGTTTTCTTTCTGTGCCCGAGATCGTGTTTCCACTGTTTTTTCCCCGTTTTGTCCTGTATTATTGCCTGCTTTTTCTGTGACGTTTTCTCTTCGTGTTTTTTACCTCCATTGTGCCTGCCTCCTTCCTGCTTGCCCGCCTACCTCGCCGCTCTCCCTCCCCGCTCCCGCTTCCCGCCACCGCCATTAGCCCCGCCCCTTTTTCTTCTGTACCCTCCCCGCTCCCGCCTCCCAGCTGCTCCGCCCACCCGCGCACTTGGCCTTAAATGGCGACCGTGCGAACGCGCAGCGGTCACGCGCAGCGGGCGCGCCGTTTGTGTGCCGAAGGCGCGCCAAAGGTAAGCCCGTCTGCGCCCGTCCGCGACCGGATCGCGACCAGCGCCAGGACCCCTGGCCCCCGAAGAGCCCGACCTACCCGCCTGACGTACTCCGCCGCCACCCTCAACGCACTCAACACCGGCCGACTCCCAGAATGCCACCTAGCCGCTCCACGAGGTACCCACGGACCTTTCAGCTGCCACGCCTGCAAGTTCTCCTGCATCCGGACCTGCCTCGCACCAGCACCCGCCAAGTCGAACACCAGCAGCACCCACCTCAAGTGCATCCTGCTCAACACCCGCTCCGTCCACAGACACGCCATCGAACTCTGGAACCTCCTAGACGCCACAGCCCCTGACGTTGCCTTCCTCACGGAGACCTGGATGAACGCCTCTTCAGCCCCCGACATCGCCATCGCTATCCCTGAGGGCTACAAGATCGTTCGGAGGGACCGAAACGCCAACCAGATGGGAGGAGGCATCGCCATCGTCCACAGGAGCACCATCCGTCTCACGACCAGCACCGACAACACCCTGACCAGCGCCGAACACCTGCATTTCCAGATCCACACCAACCCGAACACCACCCTCAGAGGCACCCTGATCTACCGACCCCCTGGACCACGCACGCAATTCAGCGAGGACATCGCCGACTTCGTCAGCCCGCACGCCCTCCCCTCTGCTGACTACATCCTCCTAGGAGACCTCAACTTTCACCTGGAGAACAACAACGACCGCAACACCAGCACCCTGCTCGACAACCTCGCCAACCTGGGACTCAAGCAACTGGTGTCCACCCCCACCCACCTCGCCGGACACACACTCGACGCAGTCTTCTCTTCCAGCACAGACATCGACTTCAGCCACGCCACAGAGCTTCAATGGACGGACCACAGCTGCGTCCACTTCACCTTCAAGAGAACGACGACCCACCACCACCAGAAACAGGCCGCCCGCAGAAGCTGGAACAAGATCACAGCAGACCAGCTCGCCACCTCCCTGAGCCAGCACCCTCCTGCCAGCTCAGCGAACCCCAGCCAGGCCGCAGACAACCTCACGAAGTGGATCAACAACTGCGCGGACGAACTCGCCCCACTGAGGACCCCGCCTAGCAGACCCGGCAGCAAGAAGGCCCCATGGTTCACCGACGAACTCAAGAGCTCCAAGAAGAACTGCCGAGCCCTCGAGAAAGTCTGGAAAAGGGAACCGACACCGGACAACAGGACCTCCTTCAAACTTGCCACCCGGAAACACCACCAGCTGATCCGCGCCGCCAAGAAAACAGCTTTCAAGGACCGGTTGGACAACAACGCACACAACTGCAAGGAACTCTTCAACATCGTGAAAGAGCTTTCCAACCCCAGCGCAGGAAACAACGACATCACCCCATCGCAAGACCTCTGCAACTCCCTCGCTTCATACTTCCACAACAAGATCGCGGACATACACAACAGCTTCAACAACCAACCAACGCACACCATGACCGAACAACCACCCCCCACCACCACCCTCCACGCCTGGACCCCGATCAGCACCGAAGACACCATCCGCACGATGAACTCCATCCACTCCGGATCACCGACCGACCCCTGCCCTCACCACGTCTTCAACAAGGCCGACGCTGTCATCGCACCCCACCTGCGAGACATCATCAACACATCCTTCGACACCGCCACCTTCCCCGAGAGCTGGAAGCACGCCGAACTCAGCGCTCTTCTCAAAAAACCCACAGCGGACCCCACCGAACTCAAGAATTACCGCCCCATCTCGCTCCTCCCGTTTCCAGCCAAAGTCATCGAGAAGACCGTCAACAAGCAGATGGCCGCCTTCCTCGAGACGAACGGATCCCTCGACCCCTCACAGTCCGGCTTCCGAGCCAACCACAGCACCGAGACCGCCCTCATCGCCGCCACCGATGACATCCGAGCCCTGATGGACAATGGAGAAACAGCGGCCCTCATCCTCCTAGACCTCTCCGCGGCATTCGACACGGTCTGCCACCGCACCCTAGTACGGCGCCTCAGCAACATCGGCATCCAGGACAAGGCGCTGGAATGGATCGTCTCCTTCCTCGACGGAAGAACACAGAGAGTCCGCCTACCACCGTACAAGTCAGAGGCCTCCGAAGTCATCTGCGGCGTCCCCCAAGGATCATCTCTGAGCCCCACCCTCTTCAACATCTACATGAGCCCCCTCGCGGCCATCGTACGCAAACACAACCTCAGCATAATCTCCTACGCCGACGACACCCAGCTGATCCTCTCCCTGACCAACGACCCCGCCGCCGCCAGAGCCAACCTGCACGAAGGGATGAAAGAGGTAGCCGAGTGGATGACGACCAGCCGCCTGAAACTGAACTCGGACAAGACGGAGGTCCTCATCCTGGGCTCCTTACCCTCCGCCTGGGACGACTCCTGGTGGCCTCCCGCCCTGGGCACCGCACCCAAACCGACAGACCATGCACGAAACCTAGGCGTCATCCTGGACTCCTCCCTCTCCATGACCAGGCAGGTCAACAACGTCTCCTCGGCGTGCTTCAACATCCTACGCATGCTAAGGAAGATCTTCTGGTGGATCCCCACCGAGACCAGAAAGACCGTCACCCAGGCCCTCGTCACCAGCCGACTGGACTACGGCAACGCCCTCTACGCCGGTACCACCGCCAAGCTCCAGAAGAGACTCCAGCGGATCCAGAACGCCTCAGCCAGACTCATCCTCGACATCCCACGAACCAGTCACATCTCCGAACATCTGAGAGACCTTCACTGGCTCCCCGTCAACAAAAGAATCACCTTCCGCCTCCTCACCCACGCACACAAAGCCCTACACGACCAAGGCCCGAGCTACCTCAACAGCCGAGTCAACTTCTACGCTCCCAAACGCCACCTCCGATCAGCCAACCACGCCCTCGCCGCCGTCCCCCGCATCCGAAGAGCGACTACAGGAGGAAGGTCCTTCTCCTACCTGGCCGCCAAGACCTGGAACTCCCTCCCGACCGACCTGCGCCTGACCCAAGACCACCTCTCCTTCAGGAAGAAGCTGAAGACCTGGCTGTTCGAGCAGTAGCGGCACCCCCCCCCCCCCAGCGCCTTGAGACCCTACGGGTATGTAGCGCGCTTTATAAGTGTCAATGATTGATTGATTGATTGCATGGCCCATACATAACGTACAAGTTGTTGCACTTGAGTATGTGGGGAAGATGGCACCATTGTCATTGGTGCAGCTCCTTTGTACGCTTCCATCACAGATATAGTTTTCTGCATGAACAATATTAATGTGTGATACTCTGCCTAGCAGAATTACTTCACAGTAATGGTGTGTAGAGCCTTATTCCCCAAGATCCCTGACTGCATGCATAACGGTTTATACATAATGATGTTTAGCAATAGTACAGTTACACTGATGACTGGAGCAATTGTCACTTTGTGCACAAATTCCCTGAGAGATGTCACAAGAAACCATCAGTAATTTTTCTTCTAAACATTAGGGAGATGGTACCTGTTGATTGGGCAGTGGGTACAGATAAGTGAATGTAATGAGTTGACAATGTCACTATGGTGATGAGTCCAGTCTGCCCAAGAGTTCAAGGCCTGTATCTGTCTAGATAAGTGGAAACTCACCTGTTACACATCTGCAACATGTACAGTGAACATGTCATCCTTAATCCTTATTTTGGTGCCATTATGCTTAGAGTCTCACATATGTATGTACTGTGTCATCATTGTCATCCTACTTGCATGTGAATCTTGTGATGGACCACAATTTGCATCTGAAAAAACCACAATGTATAAAGGCCACATCACGCAAATGACTTGGCAAGACATATGAGTAGTGAACCCTCCTATTTATAAAGTAGCATATGAAGGTATGAAGAGTACACAAGACAGGCCTACACCTTGTTTGATTTGACTTGATCTGCTTAGTGCATTTGTAAAGAGCACAAATGTCCGATGGCGTCTTGGCGCTAGAGTCGGTAAGTCAGAGCGATGCTGGCATGGTATACAGGATGGGTTCATTGGAAAACCAGGTTTTTAGCGCCTTTCTAAAAGAAAGTAGCGACGTGCTGCTCTTAATAGTGATTCGGAGTAGGTTCCAGGTCCCTAACAGGAAGCTTATTCCGCCCCAACGAGCCTTCTTGAACTTAGGTGTTTGCTGAAGTTTAGTGTGAGCAGATCTTAGACTTCTGGCTGGCACATACCATTTCAGGTGAGTCCTCGAAAATTGAGGCCCAGTGCCATGTAGTGCTTTAAAGGTCAGGCATTGGGATTTAAACTTAATCCTGTTGTCCACCCGAAGCCAGTGGAGGGCTCTTAATCTGTGGGAGACTGGCTCAAACCCAGGGATATCCAATATTAATCTGGCTGCCGCATTCTACAGATGCTGCTGTCCTAATAGATGCTGAGATTGGATGTTTACGTGTAGAGCATTACCGTAATCCAATCTGGAGAGGGCCAATGCTGTAACCAGTGTTTTTAATTGTGTCTGGAGAGATGGATGGATGAATTTTTCTAATCATTTTTAAAATGAACTAAATGATAGAGGAGAGCCTGTTGATCTGACTATTGAATGTCAGTTTATCATCAAAGATGAATCCTAGGTTTTTGACCTTGGACACTGGAACTGGACAGTCGCCCAGACTAGCAGGCCACCATCTAGGTGGCCAGAAAGATGAATTAGAGCCCAGAAGAAGGACTTCAGTCTTTCCGCCATTCAATTTCAGGTAGCTGGACTGCATCCACTGGTTAACCTGCATCATACAGCAATTGAAACGGTCAGCTGTCTCCTCCACGTTGCTTGAGACTGACACCACCAACTCGGTGTTGTCTGCATAGGAGACCACTGGGAACCCAAACTGCCTAATGATCCAGGCCAGAGGAGCCACATATATATTAAATAGTGTGGGGCTCAGAAAGGAGCCCTGTGGCACACCACATGGAACTTTGAAAGCATTGGATGAGAAGGCTCCAAGTTCGATGGAGAAGGTTCTATCAGCTAAGTAAGATGATAATAGTGTGAGGGCAGTAGCTCTGATCCCCAGCTCCACTAGCCTACTGGCTAGTATTTCGTGGTTCACTGTATCGAAAGCCACCGATAGATCTCACAAAATCAAGGCATCACATGAGTGAGAGAATGTAGTGTCAGGGACCTTAATGTGACCTCCATAAAAATGCATTTCTATGTAATGGTCCTGGACGTTAAGGGGTGTGTAGAGTCAGACACAGTGAGTATTTCCACAGGGTATCATTTACGGTGTATTGTCTGTCAGGCTCAATCACATCATGCATCACAGGTGAGGCACTGTTTCAGCATGATCTTAGTGCACGCCCTCTGCATGTGTATGAGATGCCCAGGTAGTTGGCCCATCCTCATAGATGTTGACATTATACTCATCAAGCTTGGTCAGAGTGTAGTGTGTGACATGGTCTATAGACTCTGCTGTCCATTGATCAATGTGTGTGGTATGTTTATAAATGCTTCTGGACTGGCACACAATGGTCCACAACACATTGTTTACAAAGTTTCTTGTCTCTCATGTCTACAGCTCAAGGTCCATCAGCTTAAGGGCATATGGAGGGCCATCACCCGCAAGGTGTGGAGTCGGGGGTTCTCCAACCGGCGCCATTCTCTCTGCCACAAGAGGTGGGATGACAGCTGTCGCCTCAGCAAAAATGTTGCAGAACTGACGCTGGGGCTGGTCCCTCGAAGTGGCATGTTGGCGTGCCGGATCATAACCCCACTTATGTCCTAAATCCTGGCAGTGACACAGCCAGAGCTTGATGGACGCTCGAGGGCACAGCAAGCAAGTTGGGGGTGAGTATTGGGCTAAGTGTGACTTGACAAACTGCCTTAATCCCAGCCATGAGCAACCCAGGAACCTCAGAGATGTCCCTAGTATAATGCAATCTGTTCAAATTTGTCTCAGTGTTAATGGCATGAGGTGCTGGGTGTGTACAACAGTTGGATTTTCATGTATGGAATACATGACCAGTGTCAGTGCAAATCATCTTGACATGTTTCAGGTTCCATCTGGAAAATGGTGTCTGAACTGAGCCATTCCTATGCGGGAAAAGAAGTTTTGTGAAATGTCTAGCACAGTTCACTATTTAGCCTTGTGTGTGCTGTGTGGCTCCCAGAGTATTGTGACTCATGTAAAGATGTCTTCAAACCAAGGAGAGAGGCTAGTGAAGTCCGAAAGGGACCGAGCATCAGTAACAATGTCGTTAAAAAGATTTTACCCTTTGGACTCTTAAACAAATTTATAAATAAAATCCATACACACCACACTCATACACTTGGAATAACTCCAAAGGCAGTAACCTACTAATGTTACAAAAATGTATTTATTGCAAAACAGACAATGTTTAAAAAGACATTTTTCAATCACAAGTCATTTCATTTCAATATTAAAAATGAGCATCAAAGTTATCACAGTAGAAACTAAAAAGGTTAAAATTCATAATTCTCAAAGAACATAACATCACATAGCAGCAGGTTAGTGACAATAAAAAATAAACCACACAGAAGGAAAAACTGAATGAGGCAGCAACAATCCGCCCTTACTGTATCAATCTGAGAATAACTATAGACAGTGCATGGGACAGTAAAGATCAGTCTCTATGCTACTATTCCTGTTTCCGATTTAACAATGGAGAATGTGTTGACGCGTTTCGGTGGAGCTGTATGATTACTTCCACCATCTTCAGGACAAGAAATAAAGAAATCCTTCCACCTTTGCTTCCTTTATAAATATCTAAAAAAACATAATACAATATAAATGTAAATGTATTGGCATTTATATAGCGCACTACTTACCCGTAGGGTCCCAAGGCGCTTCAACCGCTGCGAAACCCTTCCTGGCTTCCCTGAGAGATGGTTCCTTAATGGGTATCTCCAGGGTGAGACCAGGCATCCCCGGCGGTCTGGTGGGGCCGTTAGTGAAGATGAGGCAAGCTAATGCCCAGAGTTGCCGAGTGTGATCGCTGATCAGAGTGGGCACCGAGGCGAGAGAATTATCGAGTCCGCTGACCCTGGTCCAGAAACCTGCCGCGCCGGGAATCGAACCCTGGTCCCGGGCCGTCCTCTGCTCTCGGGTCTGCCGCCTCTAACCAGTGAGCCACACTACTTCGCTAAAAACATAATAAACATATTATGACACATACTTCTATCTTGTAGGGCCAAACAAATACACGTCATTAATACATTAAATGTAGTATGGTCAATTTATGTCTAAACAAAATAATACTTCATTTTGTCACTACGTCACATGTTAAACAGAAATATTAAAAAAGACACAACAAATAACAGATGTTAAAAATCACAATTAGAACTCAATTACATTTGGGGATGTTCTAAACCACTCAATAATAGTTCACATCAACACACAACTACCATTCTTGAATTATTATTTGAGCTTGTCTGATCAGACTTAATTGGAAGACCCTGTCTGTTATAGGGTATCGTACTTAATCAACTCCTAAGATCTGTTCAACATCCATGCTTATTTTGGAATACATTTTTTGTCATGGAACCTTTACCTTAATAGGGTTTATCTTTTATGAACCCCTACGATGCTTCGTGTGAGCAGAATCTGACTTTTTGCCTCCTCGGTTCACAACCTTTAGGATAAAAAACAAGGATGCTCTATGTTTCAAGTGGTATAGAGTAATATATTCTTTTGTAAATGAGCTATATTAACGATTGACGACTCAAAGTCTTTCCACAAGTGTTCATATAAACTATAATAAATACTCACCTTATACCCTACTTAGCATCTTCCAGGCTCAAAATGTAACTTCAAATAAAATTAGCCTCTTATTGGTCTGAATCCCGAACACTTAAAAATTCCAGTGGGCGATCTGCCAAAAGGGATATATATACACACACATATGTATAAATGTTGGAAACATATCACACTGGTGAGATGACACTCCCATCCATAATTTGTTTAAATCTACACTTCCAGTGCTTACCGTATGACTTGTAGATTAATTCACCAATTCGAGAGATTATTGCAAAAGCAGTGCCTCCCCTTTGTAAAACTAGCCTCTGTGAGGGGTCTAGATGTGCCCAATTTTCATTCAGGCAAAAGGGCTACAGAAGAAATAAAAAAGATGAAAAAATGCCTAATCAATACCCTCAATGTTTAAAAAAGTATCTATACTCTATATCACATGCCTGATATTTCCCTACATTGTTCTCCCATTGGCCGAATAAGTCCCCTGTGCATGAGGCCTCCTCATATATTCCACTATAGCTGAATCAAAGCGTGTCTCAGAAATCGGCATCTAGCACATGCCTCTGAGCGCATACCTCGCAAACGATGGCAGCAAGGAATAAATACATGGCTAAAACGAGGGAGTGTGCTGTATAAACACGGCCGCCTAGAAGCAATATACTAAGCTTGCACATATGTACAGCTATAAGCTATTAGATTTCCCCCTTTATATACTTCAATATTTTAAAAAAACGAGAAGAAAATTTCCCATGCGGTGTGTAAATCTGAGTTTTCCGATATCGGGTCACCGTGTACCAAAGCCCGTCAGAAAGACGTCCATTCCTACCGATAGAAAATACACTACCCGTAGCCTTGATGTGCGGAAATAGCACAGCCCCCTTGTTCGCTAACAACTGATTACCCGCATGCTGTACACAGACAGTCCCACTGTTAGTCACAGCCCTTACCTCAATTGCTCCTATTTTTGCTCAGAAGAATAGCTTACAGCGTTTATCTTTCAGACCGCCACCATGAAAACATTTCCCCATCATTTCTGCGCGTTTTATATGCAAAAATTGTTAAAGGGAAAGGATACCTATTCTTACAATAAGGGCACTAGTTATACACAGTGCTTACATTAAAAGAGCAATAATATTACATTTATAATGCTCAACTACCTGGGTACCCACCGTCCTTAAAGAATAATAAAATAACATAACTGGCAGCCACAGACCTTTATTGCCTTATGCATGATTCGTACTAGGCCCGTGATTAGAGACCAGACATGGATGCTACAACTGGCACTAATACACAAATAGATAATTGTGCAGACTAAACTTATTAAACAATTGCATCTAATGTAGCAGCCTAGTAGATAAAAGAAAGTGTACGTCCAAAATATATATTCCTTTTATCAGAGAATATTTGTATGTTACAGTTACAGCGTGCATCATAATTCTATCCACCGCATTGTCAGTATGCAGACTTTTTTTAAAACCTTCAGTAATAAAACAGAAATCCTATGTCAGGGACTCTGCACATATAATATCTATGGTCGAGGGCACCACCTTCTGTGATCACAAGCAGTGGCTGGTGACCCTCGACATAGAAGCATTATATACTAACATCCCACAGAATGATACTATTAAAGTTATCAGCAATCTGCTGACACCAGAGGTTGTCAGAGGTGCCAATAAAGATGTTATCATTAAATGTATGTCCCTGGTATTCAAAAAGAACCTATTTTTGTTTCAATAATACCTACCTGCAGTGCAAGGGTACCAGCATGGGGGCAACTTGTGCGCCGAGCTTGGCATGCCTGTTTGTGGGTAGCTTTGAGGATAAATCATTTAAGGTCCGTTGGAGCATTCTGTTAACGTTGTAGATATCGAATTAATTCTGTGTGATTTTTGTGCAACTCCCTCCCTGTGTTTTGTCTCAGAACACTGTACGTAAATGAGCTCTAGGAAAAATGGGGATTCCACTTTTGGCGGTGGTGTGCGCACATATACTTGGACCTTGTGGTCTTCTTCAATTCATTTAGTTAAATGATTCATTCAGACGAAAATTTCTTTATCCAAGAAAATTCTAATATTTTATTTCATATTATTTTCAATCTTCATTTATACAAATTTATTCTTTGCAGATCCATATCACTTTTGAATTCCACATATACCCAATGCATTTCGGGTCATATGTGAACCTTCCACAGGCGTCTGTATATAGAAAAAACAAGGATATTTTGAGCCAGCCTCATAAACATATCAACTACTATCATGAACACATTCTGTTAATCACTTTTCTCAGTGTAACTGGTTATATAATTATGCAAACTGTAAACATGTTGAAAACGCTACACAACGATCATTAATCCATCGCAACTGAGTGTTACTAAAAAATCAAGATCCCACGAATCTTCTATGGTTACTGAAGGTACACGTGCCCCTGGAAAATATAGCTGCTTAAACAATTGGTCTAGCTTCTAATGTAACTGGTATCTCATACTCATGCAAATAGCTGTGCCTAACTGTAAACTAACTAAAAAAATAAAACTTCAAAAGCGAATTAAAACGCCACGGCTTTCCCGTTGTTACTTACGGAAGTGGAAAGTGACTAGTGCCTCGGTGTTCGGCCAATCCGGATCTCGCTAACTACGCTAGACCTACTCTTGTTTATATCTAGTCACTATCACTAGATAGATACGTATCGAAAATTGGATCAAGATCCGACAGACACATTTGCTGCAACATTGAAAAACATATTGGATCACGCTTTGGAAATGAAGTGGATAACCCGAAAAACGATTCTTACATATTAAACATCCACGTAGACCACAATTTTACATGCTTCCAAAAATTCATAAGCATGCCACCAAACCGCCATTCAAACCAATAGTATCAGCATGTGGATCACTTTCGGAACCATTGGGTAAATACCTTGATTGGTTTCTGTAACCTTTAGTACAAAGTTGGTGCACGTACATAAAAGACACTACATCATTTTTAAACATGTTAAAAACCATTGATATTTCAGCCAATGAGGAAACATGGTTATGTTCAATAGATGTAACCTCGCTTTACACCTCTATCCCTCACAATGAGGGACTTGAAGCCATGAAATGGTGTTTATTGGAGAATGAAATTGTAGTATCAGAAAAAGTATTCCTTATAGAAATGTTACATTATGCATTATTCCACAGCTATCTTCAATGGGAAAATGATTTTTTCGAACAGTGCAGTGGAAAGTCCATGGGATTTGCGGGGGCTTCATTCTACGCGAACACCTTTACGGCTAAATTTGAAAGAGACCATATCATCAACAACCCCAACTGGAAAGAAGGATTACTGATATTCAAAAGATACAATGATGATATCTTTATAATATGGAAAGGTGCCAAAGAGAAACTAGAAGAAAACATTTATATTCTTAACCAACAACACGAAAGAATAAAATTTACTCATCAAATTGAACATCAATAATTAGCCTTCTTAGAAAAAATCTCCATTGATAACAGACAAATTTGCACAAATGTCCACATCAAAGATACAGACAGGAACAGCTGTCTACATTATGAAACTTTCCATCATCACTCTCTTAAGAAGCATTTACCGTTGTCACAATTCATCCGTCTAAAAAGAATTACATCCAATCCAGATGATGTGTCAACCACAATTAACACTCAAATCCAGAAATACATCAAACGTGGTTACCCAAAAACAAAGACAAGAGTAATGGAAATGAGCAGAGAATCTTTACTCAAGCACAAAAAAAAACCAGAATCTAAGCTCACAGTATGTGTTTTAAAACATTCAATGCAGACATCACAAATCACAAAAATTATGAGAAAACATTGGTCTTTGATCACGCAAGAACCAGATCTTCAACCATTATTTTCGGACCGAATAACATTCGCCTATACCATAACATAAGAGAACTGTTAAAAAGACAAAACCCAAATACCAAAGAAGAAATATGCAAAGGCATGCAAAAATGTGAGAATTGTACACATTGTAATAATGTTATAACTGGCCAAACATTCACACACCCAATGACGGGGAAAAAAATGCCTCTACTTCATTCCAGCACATGCGATACGAAGGGCGTGATATATGGTATAAAATGCCCATGTGGGAAAGTGTATGTCGGCCAAACTGAGCGAAAAATTTAAATAAGAATCACGGAACATAAAAGTAATATACGTTAAAAAAAAAAAGTCCTCAGTGGCAATGCATTGGATGAAAGAAGGACATAACATTTCTCAACTTCGATTCACTATATTGGAGGTGAATAAACCACAAACAGACATTGATCTACATAAAAAAAGACTTAGATCTGATTACTTTTGGATTCGTAAAATGGGCAGTCTACAGCCTGAAGGACTCAATGACAGGATAGAGTTATCATGTTTTTTGTAAATATTTGCTAGGAATGAATTATTGTATTTCTCTGTACATAACATTCAATGTACCCATCTACATTAAGTTTTCACCCCACTCCAAGATGGTCGACCAAATAATGATCATCGCAATTTTTAACTCTGGTTACAACACATGCATCAGGATGATTTCAGTTTTGTTCGATCTAGATGTGTCTCATGAACTCATGTAACTGTATTCACAATTTTTATTGTTTATTTTGAAACTACGATCTGTTTTTCTACTCGATCAGTTATTAGAAACACAAATTATTTAAATCCACACATTTCTTTAAAAAACATAATCACCATGACGGTCCAGCGGGTCCGCGATCACGTGGTCATGCATTGGCCCATTCAAATCACTAGATATAAACAAGAATAGGTCTAGCGAAGCTTGCGGAGAAACTGTACCACACTTGATGACTTTTATAAACACTCTGAGATATTAAAAAGTAAGCTCTTAGACCATGGATATCCCAAAAGATTGATCAAACATGCATTCAAACGCGCTAGATTTTATAATCGCGATAGCATGCTAGATCAGAACCAGTGCAGTAATCAGAACAAGAAGGCGATTATGGACAAACGTCTTGTCTTTGTGACGCAGTACTCAAGTGTTAGTAATAGACTTAAAAATGTGGTTTTCCAACTGGAACATTTTAAATGGAGGTCCGGAAATTAAACTTCCTAAACCACTGTTCGCTTTCAAATGAAATGACAATATCAGGAAAGGTCTGGTAAACACTTATAGAACAAATAAGCCTCAAATACAGGCCAATCTACAGATAAATAAAATACTGGGCAATTTAAGTGCGGGACGTGCAGTGTCTGTGAACACTGCATGGTCACAAAGCAAGTTATTCATAATGATTTCACTTTGTCATCAAAAAGTCTAAACAATTGTAAGAGTAGCAATGTAGTTTACTTCTTACGCTACCTCTGTGGGTTTTGTACAAAAACACAGGAGCAAAAACCTGTCAACTACGTTGGGATTGGGGTAGATAATCAGAATAAACATATAGTATCCCAACTGGTATTATTGAAAGACAATTAGAATGGATATGCAACAGACATTATCAGAAAAGAAACTAAAGAGACTCATTGAATATTTCAAAAGTGCTCAGGGCATCATATTTAAAGAGAGGAAGTAAAGCAAAATACAGTTGTAGCAGCACTGTAGGTAGACAAATAACAATACAACCCAAATTGTACTTGGTGCACAAGGTGTGCAAGTGATGAACAGGGTGGTGACGCATGTGACAATTGTGATCAACATAAACGGCGCATAGTGACTGGTGCTTGGATATATACAATGTGGAAATAAGGCACAATGTGGCTCCAGCTGAATCCTGAAGCTTGAGTTCTAAATTAGGTTGATTGTAGAAATGATGAACCACATTGTGGGCTGCGCCTCTTATTGCGCTGAGATGTCAACGCCGTTTCGATCCTCATTATTTGGGATCATCTTCAGGACTGGGTTGAAGGGGAAACGGTGCTGTACAGGGGGGAGAAAGATGGTAAGGGGTGGAGGCAGGGGAAGGAAAAGCATGACCGAGCAAGGGAGGTAGTGGAGCATGGTAGCACTGATAAGTTCAATTCAGGTTGGGGCCTGTCAAGAGGGCGCTTGAGGAAATTACATTGACAGCAGTGCCGTCTAATACAGAGTAATGGGTGGAAAACGAGTTGTGGCTGGTATATGAACCAGTGTGAAGGAATAGGCATGTGGGGCAGAGAGCGTCGTATTATATGTCAAGGTGACAACAGGGTGAGCTATTCGAGGGAGCTTGGTAAGGGAAGGGCCTGAGGCTAGGGGCAGCGTCCGGCGTGTGTGTCCAGAGCAAATGGTGGAGCGAGCAATCAATGAGGAAGGGGAGGCGAGGTAGCAGGCGCGGCGCGTGTGTCCAGAGCAGGTGGGGCAGCAAGCGCTAAATGAGGAAGGGGAGGTGAGGTAGTGAGCGCGGCGCGTGTGTCCAGGGAAAATCACAAACCGGGCGCCAAGTGAAAAAGGAATACCTGTAGGAACTTATATTAGTCAGCGGTATTCCGGGGGGAGAGAGAACAAAACTCAATCAAGTAATAGCGAGTCAAGCAGGCCTGTAATAAGAGGAAAGGGGTGATTGGTAACGGGGGCTGGTGGGTGAGAGATAACGGCATGAACTTGCAAGGGCTCAGACAAACCTGTATGCCGGGTAGTTCAGGACCGGGGGCTGGCGTTCCGAGGATCTCGGTCGGCCATCCGATCTGTATAGTGATCGGGGTATGGAGAGTCAATCTAGACGGGAAAAGCCAAAGGTCAGGAGCGAGAATTAGCTAAAGCAATAAAAATGGCGTGGGGCAGGGGGCTGAGGAGAACATACCTCTGGCAATTTCCCTGATTTTGCGAAGCTGATAGAGACTGGTGGAGATCACTGCACCCACCTGTCCTCTCAGTGAGAGGTCCGCGTTAATTACTACCCCTAAGCTTTTTACCGGCAAGGACGGAGTAGGGGAGGACCCAGTTCACTAGGCCAGAAGTGTGGACCCCAGCAGTCCTTGCTCTTCCCAGGCAGCACCAATTCCGTCTTGCCCGGGTTTATTTTCAATTGGTTGCTGTCCATCCAGTGTTGAATGTGGAGCATGGTGGTTTGAAATTCCTTAGCAGCATTAGGGCCATCTAGGGGTAAAATCAACTGGAGGTCATCTGCATAATTAAAAATGGTGACCCTCCGATTCTTTAAAGAATAGAGCAGAGGCCTCAAGTAGAGGTTAAACAATAGTGGCGACAGGGACGAGCCCTGTGGTACACCACAAGAGGTGATCACTGTGGGGGCAGTAAAGGTGCCAGGCTCACTGCTTGCGTTCTGCCAGTTAAAAATGATTTAAGCCAATTGTAGGCAGGACCTTGGATGCCTGCTTGTTCGACACGGTTCAAGAGAGTGTTATGGTCGACCGTGTCGAACGCTGCCGACAAATCTAAAAGCACCAAGGCCTGAGGAATTCCCCTGTCTGAATTAGCTCTTAGAGTATCCAGGACGGCCAGAACTACCACCTCTGTTGAATAGCCTGGCCGAAAGCCCGCTTGATTTGGCTCCAGGTATTCCGTTTGTTCCACAAAATTAGAAAGGCATCTGGCCACATGTGCCTCCAAGATTTTGGACAGACAGGGAAGAAGGGATATGGGGCGATAGTTAGAAGGGGTTGAAGGATCTGCCCCAGGCTTTCTCAGAAGGGGGACAATTGTAGCGGACTTGAAGGCAGACGGTACTACCCCTTGGGTGAGGCAGCATTAAAAAAAGGAAGAATGCTATGTGGCAGTACTGTGAATATATCTTTCATGGTAGCAGGAGGACAACAATCATTTGGGGAGCCTGACTTGACCCGGATAAATAAGTCAGACAAGGTTTTGGGGCATAAGACAGGGAGATGAGTCATAGTGACAGGGTTTCTGAAGATATCATCCTGGCATTCTGTGTTGATCGGAGGGGGAATGCTCGATTTAATGGTAGCAATTATTTCCACAAAATAATTGTTTAAGACATCACACATCTCTTGCGTGGGGGCATGGTTAGGAAGTATTCTCTCATCAGTGCTGATCTCACCGACAATTTAAAAAATGTCCTTAGTTCTATTATTTGCATTGAGTATTCTTGCTGAGAAATGGGCTGCTTTAGCAGTCAGTATTGCCTTTTTATATACTGTGCAAGCCGACAGAAACTGATGTCTATCTAGAACATTATATCCGTGCCTCCATTTCCTTTCTAATTGTCGAAGCATTAGTTTTTGTGACTTAAATCGGAGGTGTACCATTTGTGAGCATCTTGATGTCTAGTGCAAGAAAATGGAATCAAAGGGGCGTGTTCGTCACTGGCCGATCTCAGCCAGTCCTCAATGGTAGGTTCTATACCGTCAACTTTTGAGTTGAAGTTGGGAAGAGAGCCGGCGAGGGTGTGAATGAACTCTTGTTTATCAAGAGTTCTCCACTTTCTTTTTAGTCCTCCCCCAACCTTTGGGGGTTTCTGCCTGTCTCTGAGACTGAGCGTAAAATCAATCAGATGGTGGTCTGACCATATACAGGGAGATATCAAGGGTGTCGATATTGTCAGATTGTGGGACCAAATTTGGTCCAGTGTGTGTCCTTTTATATGGGTAGGGGACGATAGAAGCTGGGTCAAGTTCAAATTGGAAAGTAATTCAGACAGTTCTATTGCTTGTGGTCCGCCGTGAGCATCAATGACCCAGTAGTTCAGATCCCCTATGAGAAGTACCCTGGAATGGTGCATCACAAGGTTGGCCATTTGTTAACTTAGCAAAAGTGGAAAAGAGGGCATGTATATATCCAAGCACCAGTCACTATGCGCCGTTTATGCTGATCACATTTGTCACTTGCGTCGCCACCATGTTCATCACTTGAACACCTTGAGCACCAAGTACAATTTGTGTTGTATTGTTATTTGTCTACCTACAGTGCTGCTACAACTGTATTTTGCTTTACGTCCTCTAGATAAATATGATGCCATGACCACATTTGAAATATTCAATGAGTCTCCTTACTTTCTTTTCTGATAATGTCTGTTGCATATCCATTCTAATTGTCTTTCAATAATACCAGTTGGGATACTATATGCTTATTCTGCCCCGGTGGGTTAGCATATGTAGGAGAGACAGGGAGAGAATTGAGGCTACATATGCTGGAACACAGATCTGCTATCAAAACTAAGAAGATTAATGCTCCTTTAGTGGAGCACTATATGACAGCTGGGCATAAACACACCGAAATTGAGTGGTTATATCATTGAAAAAATCACCTATAATATTAGGGGCGGCCATACTGAAATCAAAAGGAAAACAGGGAGCAATGGTACATTTCCATCCTTAACACCAATGAACGAGGACTTAATTCCAAGGAGGACTGGATGAAACTGATTGTCTAAATCTGGCCTCATTTAATCTGTCCTCATTGAATCTGTCCAGTTCTTTCATTAGGTCGTCTGTATTGATTGATTCACTATATGCTGTACCTAAATCTGTTCACAATGAGGTGGATATAATTATGAAACACTCTGTAACTGTAACTTACAAATATTCTCTGATAAAAGGGATATATATTTTGGGCACTCCCTCTTAAACGTACACTTTCTATATATCTTTTATCTACTAGGCTGCTACATTAGATGCAATTGTTTAATAAGTTTAGTCTGCATAAATACCTATTCGCGTATGAGTGCCAGTTGTAGCATCCATGTCTGGTCTCTAATCACGGGCCTAGTACAAATCATGCATGAGGCAATAAAGGTCTGTGGCTGCCAGTTATGTTATTTTATTATTCTTTAAGGCCGGTGGGTAGCAAGGTAGTTGAGCATTATAAATGTAATATTATTGCTTAATGTAGGCACTGTGTATAACTAGTGCCCCTGTTTTAAGAATATGTATCCTTTCCCTTTAACAATTTTTGTGGGAGGCGCGAGATGTTTTGCCGCTTAGATGCATTTAAAACGTGCAGAAATGATGGGGGATATGTTTTCATTGTGGCGGTCTGAAAGATAAATGCTGTACGCAATTCTTCTGAGCAAAAATAGGAGCAATAGAGGTAAGGGCTGTGACTAACAGTGGACTGTCTGTGCACAGCATGTGGGTAATCATTTGTTAGAGAAAAATGGGGGCTGTGCTATTTCCAAGCCTCAAGGCTACCGGCAGTGTATTTTGCTATCGGTAGGAATGGACGTCTTTCTGACGGGTTTTGGTACGTGGTGGCCAAATATCGGAAAACTCCGATTTACACACCTCACTGGAAATTTTCTTCTCGTTTGTTTAAGTATATGAAGGGGGAAATCTAATAGCTTATAGCTGTACATATGTGCAATTTTAGTATATTGCTTCTTGGCGGCCGTGTTTATACCGCCCGCTCCTGTGTTTCAGCCATGCATTTATTCTTTGCGTTCATCGTTTGCAAGGTATGCGCTCGGAGGCATGTGGTAGATGCTGATTTCTGGGACACGCTTTGATTCAGCTATAATGGAATACATGGGAAGGCCTTATACACAGGGGACTTATTCAGCTAATGGGAGAACAATGTAGGGAAATATCAGGAGTGTGACATCGAGTATAGATACTTTTTTAAACATTGAGGGTATTGATTAGGCATTTTTTCCTCTTTTTTATTCCTTCTGTATCCCTTTTGCCTGAATGGAAATTGGGCACATCTAGGCCCCCCACAGAGGCTAGTTTTACAAATGGGAGGCACGCTTTGGCAATATTCTCTCGAATTGGTGAATTTAATCTACAAGTCGTGAGGTAAGCACTGGAAGTATAGATTTAAACTAATTATGGACGGGAGTGTCATCTCACCAGTGTGATATGTTTCCAAAACATTTATACATATGTGTGTATATGTATCCCATTAGGCAGATCGCCCACTGCAATTTTTAAGTGTTCGGGATTCAGATCAATAAGTTGCACATTTTATTTCAAGTTACATTTTGAGTCTGGAAGATGCTAAGTAGCCTATAAGGTGAGAATTTATTATAGTTTATATGAACACTTAATATAGCTCATTTACAAAAGAATATATTTCTATGTACCACTTGAAACATAGAACATCCTTGTTTATTATCCCAAAGGTTGTGAACCGAGGAGGCAAAAAGTCAGATTCTGCTCACACGAAGCATCGTAGGGGTTCATAAAAGATAAACCCTATTAAGGTAAAGGTTCCATGACAAAAAATGCATTCCAAAATAAGCATGGATGTTGAACAGATCTTATTTGTTGTGTCTTTTTTTATATATTTTTTTTTAACATGTGTAGTAGTGACAAAATGTTGCATTATTTTGTTTAGACATAAATTGACTATACTACATTTAAAGTATTAATGATGTGTATTTGTTTGGCCTTAGAAGATAGAAGTATGAGTCATAATCTGTTTATTGTATTATGTTTTTGTTAGATATTTATAAAGGAAGAAAAGGTAGAAGGATTTCGTTATTTCTTGTCCTGAAGATGGTGGAAGTAATCATATAGCTCCACTGAAACGCATCAAAGCAATCTCCATTGTTAAATCTGAAACAAGACTAGCAGCATAGAGACCGATCTTTACGGTCCCATGCACTGTCTATAGTTATTCTTAGATTGACACAGTAAGGGCAGATTGTTGCTGCCTCATGCAGTTTTTCCTTCCATGTGGTGTATTTTTTATTGTCACTAACCCGCTGCAATGTGATGTTATGTTCTTTGAGAATTATGAATTTTAGCCGTTATGGTTTCTACTGTGATAACTTTGATGCTCATTTTTAATATTGAAATTGTGATTGAAAAATGTATTTTTAAACATTGTCTGATTTGCAATAAATACATTTTTGTAACATTAGTAGTATACCGCCTTTGGAGTTGCTCCAAGTGTATGAATGTGGTGTGTATGGATTTGATTAATAAATTAGTGTTAGAGTCCAAAGGGTAACATCTTTTTAACGACTCATGTAATGATGTGCAAGTGGATTGAGACATGGACAAATGGGGACTCAGGGTGCAGTGCTTTAGCCAAGGTTACACTTGTCCCATGGGTTGTGTACAGCCAAATGATTCAAAGGACAGCATCACAGCGACATATTTTGACAAATATCAGCAGCATGGCATCACATTATTTCATTCCCTGCCACAATAACAGCAACTACACACATGCGCTGATGGTGCAGATGGTGATGAGTGCATTGGACGATCTACATTTGCTCATTGTGCACATGGCAACATGTCTTTGTGATGGTTAGACACTGGAAGGTTGAAGCTATGGAGCAAAATGTGGCTATTGGGGGATTGTGTTTGTACTAGGGCTTTACGTGGTTGTATGTGATCAGTGTTTATGGCAAAGTGTGATGTATTTGAAGTGTTGCACTCTAACTTATGATAGAAAAAGCCAATTTCACTTTGAGAGGCAGTACTTACTGTGTGTGCAATGAGGAAGTGTGTATATATGAATCAGTGCATGGCCAAGTTGTGACTTCTGGTTTACATCAGTGAGTGAAACTGGAAAAGGTAGAACCTGGACAAGGTTAATCACAAATGACAGGCAACCCAAATATTTTGCAACTAATAATTTACTTATTACTCATCTCACTATGATCATAAAAATCGATATTTATTGATAAGTCAACATCGTTTTTCTTTTTTCTTTCATCAGTATCTGATATATATGTATAGATCAATCACCATTTTATATTATTTTCATTTTTACATAGGAACATTTTTTGGGGGGGAGACAAAACATAAAAAAAGTGGGCTTTAAAGCAAGAACAATCAGTGAGTGAACATATAGGACAATTTGATAAATACAGAATAACATTTTTTTTATACAGTCTTAAAAGTACATTGATGATAATTCGAAGACATGATCAGGAACTGATGGTATATTTCTTAACCTACGCGCGTTTATATTGAGGCCCTCTAATTTTTTATTCATTGGCCCAATATATATAGATATGGAGACATCGAATTGACTACAAACCCGTAAAAACAAGTTTTTTCTTATGTAAAAAAATGAAAATAATATAAAATATTGATACATATATATCAGATACTGATGAAAGAAAAAAGAAAAATGATGTTGATTTATCAATAAATATAGATTTTTGTAAACATAGTGAGCTGACTAATAAGTAAATTATTTAGTCTCAAAATGTTTGGGTTGCCTGTCTTAATGTGATTAACCTTGCATAGGTTCTACCTTTTCCAGTTGTCTTTTCCCTGTCAGGGCAGTATTCTTTTCCAAATATTACATCAGTGAGTGACCTCTTGTGACATTGATGTGTCCTGGGTGTCTGCAGTCAGCACAACGTAGGGATGTCAGATGCCAGACGCTAGCTTTTGGGACACATTGCCTGTCCTTATGGAGGCCACTCAAAGCTTCATCTACTAAAGGCTCTCTGATTCCTTGGATCATTGAAGGCTTGCCCTGACATTGAAATATTTTTGGTACTTGAAATGTCACGACACGCAAGGCCCTTGCGTCACATTTCCCTAGTCATGGAAATGTGGATTGTCTGTTTGTCAACACTAGTACATGGTGCTTGATAGCAGTTTCTCCCTTAAACATGTGTCCATCTGAATTACGCAGAGGTATAAGTCTCAAAGACATCTATTGGCAGTGAACAACAGTGAGCATCATGTTTGGGTGCATTGACGTATTTGTGGTGTGCACTTCCATATCAGTGATCAATCTACAAATCTGGTTTCACTGATCACCTGTAGGTGTGCTGCAGTACCAATATAGTTGGATGAAAAGATGCAAGGTCACTTAACAAATGTCATGTGTCAGTTTGTATGTGTGGTGTTTTGGGAACTTATTCTTCAAGTGAGCGAAACACAACACAATTGGATGTGTAGCTCAAAGGCATGTTGGTGTGGCTACACACAATAGGATGTGATGTTGAAATGTTGACACATGTACAGCAGTTTGTCAGTGTCAACGCATCATGGAGCATGAATGTCCAAAAATCATGTGTCAATACATCATGTAATCAGGCAAAAGATTGGGCTTATGCAGCCAGTACATGTACAAGTACATTTTGGGTCTTAAGTCAAATGAATTATGTTTCTATTTCATATCATCTTTGAGAGCAGGCCTTTTTACTGACCCTATGTCTCCTTCCCTTACAGCATCTACCGAGGGCAGGGAAGGAGAGGGGCTTGACACCATTGGTGAAGCAGCTGGCATTACTGGTCACCTGTGTCCCCACAATGTTGGAAGTCCGGCATCTGCTAATTCGCCCGCCACACCCCGTCCTGTGTCCACCCTCCCTGCTGCTCCCCAACCTGGTATCTGGGCCCGCAACTCTATGAAGGGTAGAGTCCATTTCCCCCCCGGGCACCGCTGCCCCTGTCTCACCTGATGCCTTCAGTGTGGAGGCCATAGACATCCTGCGGCAGCTGTCTGTGGGTCAGACTTCGCTCTTGAATGCCCCCAAGGATCATGGCAACAATTTAAAATGTAAAAATGTAAATCCATATTTGTAAAGTGCAAACTACTCACCCGTACAGGTTTCAAGGTGCTGGGGCCGTCGTGGAAATTAAGTGAGCTATTGCCCAGAGTCACATGGTGCTGAGCTGAGCTGCTGCCGGTGCCAGGGATCTAACCGTGAACCCTGTGCTCCAAAGTCAGCTGACGTGGTTGCTGCACCACACCTTGTTGCATTCCTGGAGGGCGTTCATTTGGACGTGGGTGGCCTGCACCGAACTGTCCAGTCTTCCACCTCCACAGTGATGGAAGCCATTCAGTAGTACCAACCTCCCAGTGCTCCAGTCTCTTCCACCACCTCCCTCCCAGTACCTCCACCTGGCAAGAGCACACACACACACACCTGAGCACTCCGGCACCCAGACATCCACATGTAGCACACAACAACACCACTCAAATCGACACAGACACAACAGACCATCCCCGAACACACAAATAGAACACATAACATTGCAACAGCACCATCAAAGGACACTCACAAACATAAAGCCAAAAAACATGCATCCACATGGCATACCTCAGATTCCTCGCCCTCCAAGAGCCCTCCCATAGCCACACCTCATCCCAAATCCTCTGGACCTGTGGTCAGCCACTTCTTCCCCCCCCTACCCCCCCGGGTTAAGAGGGCTGGGTTGTCCAAACGTCCTCTCCCACCTACCCCCCTGAGAAGCATGGCCACAAGACAAAAGAGGTGAAAGTCCCTCCACAACAGGGGAGGGAGGGGAAAAGGCCACCCCCCAAGCGTACCACCAGAACTGCCCATTTGATGCCCCTATCCTTGGGAGATTTCCATCTCAGTGGACCATGTTGCAAGTTTGTATTGCAAGTTTTCATGCACACAAGTGCGGACTCTATTTTGAACTGGCCATTGGCCTTGTTGTTTTGCACTTTACATACAAATACAGGGCCCGATTCACAGAACTAACTTAAGACAAAATCCTAAACTTACTACCATTTCTGTATTCACAGAAGACACTCATTTCGGTATTCACAGAAGTTAGGAGTCCTAACTTTGGGACTCCTAAATGCCTCCTGTGAATACCGAAAGTCTTAAAGTTAGGATTTATCTCAGTTTAGTAGTAGTAAAGTTGAGAAAAATCCTAATTTTAAGACTTTCTGTATTCATAGAAGGCATTTAGGAGTCCTAAAGTTAGGACTCCTAACTTCTGTGAATACCAAAATGAGTAAGTGCCTTATAGGAATACCAACATGAGTAAGTGCCTTCTGTGAATACCAAAATGATAGTAAGTTTAGGATTTTGTCTTAAGTTAGTTCTGTGAATCGGGCCCACAGAGTTTATGTATTAAAGATGTATTTTTGTTCAGAGCCTTGTCACTAGCCTTGCTAATGACGCAGAACAATGTATGTATATATGCTCATCTGTTCCATGCTCTGAATGCGTCATTCACAGTGGCATTAACTTTTTAAACTTTATTTACCTTTTTATAACAACACTGCAGTACAAACATAGTTTCTCACTGTCATTTTCACATTGGCATAACAATATATAGGAGGAGGGCCCATGTGGCCATGTCCCCCAAACCTCCATAAACAAGAAACATCATCAAAGGTATGAAGGAATAGTCCAGGTGATATGTTCATTACATACAGCGTGTGTCTCCAAGTGTCCAATGTGCATCACTCCCATTCACTGCTCACATCTAAGTTCATGCAAACAAGCAAGAAAGCATCACTCAAGGCTATCTCAGAATGCAGTAATGAAATGTGTAAATGTGGTGCAGAGAGTGATTAACCCACACCTGTTGGAACGATGCCCTGCTGATCCTGAGAATCTGCTGCAGGCTGGCTAGCCAAAATGTAAGCCCTGAAGGGACCTTAGATGTCTTTGGGCCAGGAGGATAGAAGTAATGTAGCGGAGTAGAGCTCACTATTAGTGTTGCAGAAGGCCAGGCTATTAAGCCATACCTGTAGTGTGAGAACTGTTCTTTGGCCCCAGTGTAGTGCGATTTCCCTTTGAGCGAGCAGCAAACTAAGAGCGGTAAATCTATGTGAGCTCTTGGAAAAGTTCACCACTTAGCCTAATAATGCAAACTCTGGAGTAGCAATAAGGGTCAGCTCGATCATGTCTCCCAGTGTTTTGTGCACCTCTTCACAAAATGGTAGTAGATGGGACAGGTACACGAAAGATGGGCAAAGTCCACAGAAGGGGCATTGCATTTACGACAATTGTGTGGTCTGGAAGGGTCAATCTTGTGGGTTTCTGGCCAGGGTGATGTACATTCTACGCAGGAATTTAAAATGCAAGAGCTTATGCCGACTGTTCATGGAGACTTCCTTTGTTACCGTGCCAGATTTGGCCCATTGGTCATCCGTGATTTGGTAACCTAAATCTGCCTCCCTGTCCATGCAAATGTTATCATCTTGCACTGGAATGTGGTCAGAATAAGCCGTGTACAGTTTAGAAATAAGATGCATCCCACCAGTGCTCTCGATGATCGTGGATAGAGAGGAAAATGAGTCTGGCTCAAAGGGAAAACCAGGCAGAGAGGCTCGAAGTGCTGAGCGAATTCGCCCTACAGCAAAGCGATCCATGAAGGTGGCCTGATGGAAGCGGTCTTCGTCTGTAACAGAAAAGGATAGCCATCAGGGTGGAAGTCCCCAAGTTTGGAGATGGAAAACTTGTCCAAAGTGCGCTGCACTAATCTCTCTCCTATAATTGGGAGCCAGCGGGCATTGGGAAGCAGGAGCACTGAGGAAAAAAGAATAGATGTGTCGGTAATTTGCTTCAGCTTTTCCCAAGCCCAGGTGGTGGTGGAGACCGTTTTGTATGTCATTGGGGTCTCTGGGTATGCCACTGGGCAATACCGTAGAGAGCATGTCCAGGAGTACCAAATCCGCCTCGGGCGGAGATATAGGATCCTGGCATTGGGGTAGGACCAAGCATAGGCGTAACTGCATTGAGCTACTAAATAATACAGTTGAAGGTCAGGCACCCCAAATTCCCCTTTCTCATACGGAAGGGTCAGGATCTGCCATCGAACCCGGGGGTTTTGCCGCCCTAAACCAGTTTCATGAGATACGAACGTAGTGTAGCGAAGAACCTATTAGGGAGGGGAATAGGCATATTGTTGAAGAGGTATACAAATTTAGGGAGCACAATCATTTCGATGAGAGCTATTCTGCCAGCAATCAAAAGCGGTAAGCATAACCAACGCTCCACCTGCGCTTCCAGGGCGTCAATAGCCTGACCATAGTTTAGGCGGATAATGTGAGCGGTATCCAGTTGTATATGTATGCCCAGATATTTAACGGAATCTGTGCACCATTCTAAGGGGGATTCACAGTCCCATCGTGATGTACTATCGGTTAAAGGGAAAATAACTGACTTATGCCATTTAATACCCAAACCATATTACAGTCCAAATCGGGTAATTTCCCTGATAATGGGTTCCAGGTTAAGGCCAGGCTCTCGAACATACAGGATAGTGTCGCCTGCGTAGAGGGAGATTAACAAAGGGTCAGTATTGAACTGGAGCCCCCTCTGTAAGTGCCGAATTAGGGGGTCCATTGCCAATATAAACAACAGTGGGGACAGGGGGCAGCCTTGACGAGTGCCGCGGGATAAAGAGAAGGGTTGTGAGAGGGTGCAGTTTAGGCAGAGTCTCGCAGTGATGTGTCTGTACAGGAGTACCGTGGTGGCAATTAATCCAATTGGCATCCCCTTACGGTGCATAATTGACACAAAAAAGGGCCACTCTAGAGAATTGAACTCCTTGTCCCCGTCTAATAAAATGGCAGCTGCTGGCATCTCAGGGTTGATCCTGCGAAGCACCGAAAACAGGGTCCTGAGATTGAGGGAGGTGAAATGGTGGGAGAAGAATCTGGACTGACTAGGAGAGATAACATATTCCATCAACAAGAATAGGTGCATGGCAAGGATTTTGGCTAAGATTTTATAATCTAAGTTCAATAAGGACAGGGGGCGAAATAACCCACAAATGGTTGGGTGCCTGTCGGTTTAGGGAGGAGGATAATGACAGCCTCGCAGAAGATGGGGTATCGAATTTGTCTCTCAAGTGCTTCTAAGTATTCCTTGATCAGCTGTGGGGCTAGGAGGTCCTTGTATGCCTTATAAAAATCCCCAGTAAAGCCGTGCAGGCCGGGGGCCGAGGAGCCGCAAATGTCCTCTGTGACATCCTCATTTATAATAGGTTCAGCAAGGAAGTCCTGCATATGCTTCTCTAAATATACCAGAGCAACTTCTGAAAGGTAGTCTTCCTGTGCTGTGAGTTCTTGCCCCAATCTGGAGGTGTATAATGAGGAGTAATAATCAAGGAATTCGCTACTAATCTGGGAGTTGGACATAAGGGTCTGACCAGTGGAGGAGGTCTGTGCAGTAATGTATGCTTTGTTGAAGGGGGGGGGGGGGGCAGGTAACTGCGCCAGAACTCGGCCTGGTCACTCGCCTTCGCCATAACATAGTGCAGTGGAATATTTACCTAGAAACAGTATTTCCTGGTCGGCGGTCTCTTTGTAATCGGTGATGAGAGTGAGTCGGCGAGCAGTCGACTCTGTGGTGGGGTAGCTAGTGATGTCACTATCTATGGTCTTTAAGTCACGCTCAAGGCGGGAGAGTGAGGAACGGAGCGCCTTTAGAACTCCGTTGTGTTTAGCAATACAGACACCCCTGATGTAGGCCTTAAAACCTTCCCTTATAACTTCCCAAGAGTCTACTGAGCCCATATTGATGGTGAAATATTCTTCAACTACCTCATGCACCTCTGAGTGAAATAGGTCATCATTAAGGGCCCTACTGGAAAAAGCGCCATTGTTGTTCGTATCCATCCGGTCTGGGCACCTTGAGAAGAATTTTAACCGGAGAGTGATCTGAGTATGTTCTTGGAAGTGTGACATGGAATGGTACCAGCTAGCGACACCAGTGGAAATCAGTCCAGTTGTTGTGGTAACTGGAGTGGTGTGTGTGGTTGGTGTTGGAAGGTTTGCACTTAATAAAAATTGCTTGCAGAGTTCTGATATGGCCATGCGTGCACGTGGCTTAGTGCCAGGGGAGCTAGCTGTGCTATCTAGAGTGGGGTCAAGGAGCAAGTTAAGGCTTCTCCCTAACAGCAGCAGGGTAGAGCCCAACTTAGTAAGTTGGGTCTGCAGGAAATGGAAGAGTTCCAGGAGTCAGTGTTTGGGGCATATATGCATACCAGGGTGACGCTGTGGCCCATTAAAAGTCCAGTTACTACTGTGTATCTTCGTTGTTGCCAATAACAGAATGTAGACTGAAGGGCACGCTTTTATGAATAAAAATAGCCGTGCCTCAGGAATAGCTACTGAAATTGGAAAAATATCTATGAGCGCCCCAGCTAGATGCAAACTGTGCGGGCCAGTTTTGGGCAGATGTGTTTCCTGTAAAAAAGCAGTATCGACATTGTGACGCAACAAGTAATGAACAATCTGCAGTTTCTTGCCATTGTCATTCAGGCCCCGGACATTCCAAGAAAATAGGGACAAGTCTGATGGACCATCAGCATTACCTTACTGTGCCATCTAGGAGTCCTGAAGGGCACGGCCAACCTTAAGAGTCGTTGATAAACATCTAAGAGGACAGTGAGTCTTAAAGTAGCCAAGTTCAAAGTTTTGCAGAAGAACAGTTTCCCTCCCCTACCCCCACCCACCCTCACCTCAAAGGAAGTGAGGCATAACCCAAGAGAACAGTAAATTCTGATATACTAATAAACCCCAAACTGGAATGAAATAGCCCTAACTCGGTATATCCAATGCACTCGAAACAAACCAAAGGTATACACAATGAGGGGTGGAAATGCCATGCCAGTCGGTCAGTCATTAGAAAAAATTTGAAGTATTGAACTTTGAAATTCCAAGCTGGTTAGGTCCTCGACATGCCGCCGTATGGGAAGGGACAGTCAGCCAGTGCCGATATTTGAGAACAGTTCCATGCTCGAATGGAGACCCTGCCTTAGGGAGACGACCCAGTCTCATCTGCAACCGCCCTGTTGTTGGACTGTTTGTATGCGTGGCAAAATTCCTGGCTGGCAGTTGGGGAGTCGAAGATGCGGGACCGGCCTTTGACATCGACCCGCAGCCTGTAGGCGTAAAGCATGCCATATTTGAACCCCAAGTTCCTGAGAGTAACTTTGACCCCATTATATTTACGGCGGGCTTCTTGAACATAAGTGTGAAATCAGGGTAAAGTGCTACTTTGGAGCCCTGCCATACAGTGTCCCCTCTTTATCTGGCGAGGCGGAGCGCTGTGTCCCTGTCAAGAAAGTTCATAATGAGGGCGATGATTGGCCTCGGGGGGAGGCCCGGGTTGGGTCGGGGGCCCAGTGTTCCGTGAGCACGCTCCACTACGAGGCCTGGGGTGAAGGGTTCCCTCCCAAATATGTCCACGAGCAGGGTTTCAATGAAAAGATCAAGGCGGCCGGTTGCTGTGGTCTCTGGCACTCCTAAAATACAGACTTTGTTGCGCCGGCTGAACGCTTCCAGGTCTTCGTTTTTAACCGGAACTTCTTTAAGGATGCGTTCCACATGTTCTTGCCTCTTGAGAGATTGTGCTGTGCCGTCTTCAATGTCAGAGATGCGTGCCTCTGCAACGTCTAGGAGTCTGTTGTGTGTTTGGACTTTAGCCCCATGTCCTTCAGGCGCTTGTCCAGCATGTCAAAGCGCCCATCCAGGGCTCGGAAACCCGCCCTCATTTCCTGTTGCAGCATTGAGGTCTGAGCAACGAAGTCATCCGCACTATCTGCACCTCAGCCGCTCTCCACCATAGTGGGGCAGTCGTCAGGATTCTGCTCTGCAACCTTTTCAAACGGGAGGGTCCTTTGCTTGGGGTCTTTGCAGCCCATGCCCGGCTGTTGGACCAAGCGTCGGTGAAGGCAGTGATGTCACGAGCATGTGACTGGCGAGTTGAAGGCCTGGCGGCTGGGAGGAGAAGCCGGCGCAGAATGGAGGCAGAGGCATGCGTGGAGGATCTCAGGGTGTTGGTATGCCCGGTAAATCGCTATCCAAGCAGCTTTACAGATGGAGAAGGGGGGCCCCCCTTAACAGGGAGCCAGGTGCTAAGAGGTAGAAGGGAGTTTAGGCAATGGAGGGAACTGACCGTGCACACAGGGCCTCTCCTCGTATGGGGCAATGCTCAGCAGCAACTAAGGGTTGTGCGGTGGCAGCGTGGCAGCAAATCAGGCACCAAATGCGGTATGCTGTAGTCTCATGAGCTCATGTGGTGGAATGGTAAGCCAGTTTTCAGGTTTTCGGGCCGAGGGTAGGATGGAGGCACGTTTCTGCTGGGTTGCCACTCAATTCCCCCCCAACAGGCGTCACTGTGTGTGAGATATCGAGGCTGGACTGATGACAGCTGGTGGAGCTTCAACGCCGTGCAGCTATGTTGGTCGGCGGCTTGGCCACGCTCCCCAGAGTGGCATGTACTTAATTTGAAGTTGCAGGTGAACCCAGAGGTTGCAGCAGGTAACGTGCTTAATGCTTAATAGTTCAGAGGATTAATAGGGCCAGGATACTTATCTGTGATGGTCTACTCTTGTACTATACATTCTTTTGTTTGGGCTCTACTTTTGTACACATGTCATATTTGGATCCTCTACATCAACAACAGCTATTTTGATTTACATGATGACTTGAGGGGTGGACAGGGTGCATTATATGTGAGGGATCTATCTTGATGTGTACACTTTACACCAGTGTAGGTGTAAAGTTCTCTTGGTTAGGTATGGCTTCATAGTCACATGGGTACATTTGACTACTAATGCAGTGTGATTGTCATTGTCAAAGACTGACGTATTATTGTGTACGTGCCCTTGAGAAGGACCCTTTCACACATGTACGATCCAGTTTATGAATGCCTGTTTGTTTACAAGCTCAGACAGATGCAAGAGGTTGAATGCCCATGTTAAAGTTTTTTTTTTCTGGAGCAATGTGCAGTGTGTCAGTGAGACCTCACAGTCCTAGGGTACACCTACTTGTGAGCCACATCATTTGGGAGTATGCAGAGTGTGAAACAAACTAAATTATATGTGAGTCTATCGTCTTCCTCAGCGCCCTAAGGCATCTTTAACACAAGTAGATAGTACCTACTCTAACACAGTGGAGCCCTACTTAAGGTACGGGATTCCATCGGTCACCAAGGTGACATGCTTCATCATCTTGGATCTCCTCCCTGCTGTAACTCCTAGTACAGCCGAGGGCTACAACCCCCTCACTGTGAGGGAAGAGCTCAGGGATGTTTTCAATTTTTCCTAGGATATACTAAAATCCACCAGATGATCAGCTGAAGTTTGTTACTAAGTGATGGGCGCAGTGCTTGAATGAAAAGATGTGTAGTAAATGTGTGGTAAAACTAACTACCAGGAGAAAAAGTTTTAATATGTATCTCTTCATGTCAGGATTAAAAACAGTGCAAAGGCAGTTTTGAAAAAATGACCACAACTATCTAGTTAGAGAGTCGGTCTACATGTTTTACCTATTGTGACCTATAGAGTGCCTAGCCTTCCTCAGGACCTAAAAGTCTAAGATAGTGCGTGATAAGTGAAAAAAATGTTGAAGGCACTAGTTGTAACTGAAACAAGCATTGGCATAGCCAATAGGTCTCACTTTTGGGACCTTATAAGTATTTAGTTATGCAGCACAATATCCTTAGTGCAACAACACCAACTGTTGCATGGCTAAACACTTATACGGTCCCAAAGGCGAGACCTATTGGCTATGCCAATGCTTGGTTTCGAAGCTAACAATCCCAAACACCCATGTCTGAAATTTGGTTCAGGGCCAGGCACCATTTGTGAACTGGTCTGTGAATAAGACACTCACACACACCCTAAAACGTGTCAATAGGAAGACAAGGTTCTGGCCAACTAGTGTTTTTTTCCCACACTAATGCATGCGCTCAAAGAAGAAGACCTTCATAGCCAATAGTTAAATCTATCTTCAGGTTAACCTTTGTCTTGCAACTGAGAACACACTCATGGTAACATATGCTGTGCAAACATATTACTGTCTTCTCTGCTAGCTCTCCATTTTATTTTGCTTGAATGCCGGAATTTTTTGTGGAGTTTACATTGCACTGAGAGACTTGAATTTTCCTTTACAGTTGGCGCTACCTTAGGCTACTGACCAATCAGATGTTGTTGAAATCAAGGTGAAGTTTTTAAAACGCTCAGCTATAGCTGTCTGGTTTTTTATTCTCTGAGTTTTATATTGCGCAAACATGACCCAAAGGTATCTGTGCGCTTTTCATGAGCACCAGTTGCGTTACGTAAGGACACATTCATTTTTGTTAGGCACAGGGAGATTAAGTGATTTGCCCAGAATCATAGGATGTTGAGAGTTGTTGCCGAGACTTGAACTCAGTTCCCCAGATTTGAGGTCCACCACCCTAGCTGTTAAGAATGTGTTAAATAATTAGTTTATATAATATATCAAATACATTAATTTATATTGCCCCTGTCTCCTGCACACAAATGGTACATACTTGTGTAGAGTATGGAAAGGGATGGGCCATGAAAATGCGACAGACGTTTCCTACAATGCGTTAGTCCCTTAATGTTTCTCTCTTGTTGAGTAAATGAGGACAGAGCATTCAAAGTAAAGGGAACAAGAGTGACACACTTTTCGTATTTGTTGAGGGAATTGTCACAGTTTAGTTGTATGTCTGTAAGACTCTTGAGTAAAGGGCAGATGAAGGCACAACCTCTAAAAACAAAGGCAAATATGTTCAGCATCAGGGAAGAAGGAGCGAGAAAAAGTGACCTCCGTTTTACTCACTCAGATACTTTGTCACAAGAATTGGGACAGTTTTAGTCTGTTAATAATACTTTAGTCCTTTATGAACGGAGGTCTGTGAATGCAGCTTCTGGTACAGAGAATGGGGCAAGCAAACAAAGGAAACTAAAGCCCTCCCACCAGGACTAGTAGAATAGATGGCCAATAAATGGGAAAAGAAAAGCTGTGATGAATGACTACAGATCTGCAGATAGGCCAACTTGGATTGAGACATGAATGCAGAGTATATCGGCCTAACTCTATTAATGACTGGAATGGCTTCAAGCACTAGAGAACTCTCCACTTTCGTGAGTGAGTGCCTTGTGTCCTACCCAGAAGACAAGAACATGGTCATTGTCCGACAGTAGCAGACAACAAGTAGTGTAAAAGCCTAACCTAAGGATGCTCTTTCAAAACGGTGACCCAAGGCTTAAGACTTTGGAGTTACTTCTTATGTAAAAAGGAAGCATTAAAAACAACAGAGGGGGCGATGATGCCCTGAAGCTGTATAAAATTGCATGAACTGCTTGCAAATATGGGGACAGGCAAGGTGTGAGTCTTATCCTAAGCAAGGACTCAAAGAAGAACGTTTTCCATGAGTGTATGGCTTTCAATTTTGTTGGAAAGATCAACATGTAAGTTGCTGCAATGCTTTTAGCTTCTGCTTCACTTCTTTGAAGGATCTCTGCATTCACTGTACATGTGTGGTGTATTCAGGATATATGTAAACACATGCAGATTCCAGTTTCAAATCAACTACTTAATTAATTTCTCTGCAACGTCAACCTAGGTTGCCTTTATTGATGCACAAGGAGTGCTCCAGGATTACAAATATACTGGAGGACAAGCTCTTTCATATGAGACTGGGCTTGTACATGAGGTACTACGGTACATTTCAGCAGCAAGCTACTAGAGCCCTGAAATGCATTTGGTTTGATTCAACTGCAATTCCTGCTTCACGCCAGGGGTAAGGATGATCTTTGAGCTCCTATAAAGTGCACTTCTGTAACCTTGACTCGTTCGCATTGCATTATATTTGACCCTAAGCTTGAGCGACATTTTTCTGTGTATTTTGGACTGGTATATCTGCACTGTATTGGAGGTTGTTAATGTTTCAGTGACTTCTGAGCAAGGAAACGATGCTGACCACCACCTTGCAGCACCCATAACCTTAGCGCTCTTGGATCCCCGGTTACCACAGAGGGGTGGGATACAGGGGAGCAGGAAGGGGTGAGGGAAACACACAGGGAGAGAGAAGCAAAGCAGCACTGGGAGGGGATCAGAAGGCACAGAGAGTAAGGGGGGCTGAAGGCTCAAAGGGTGACAAAAAGAGACTACTCCTTAAAAGTGACGGATAGCATACAACACAGGGGGCAAGGAAAACAATGAATATAGGAGCAAACCACCCAGAGGGTAAGGGGAAACTAAGACACAGGGGACAAAGGCGAGGGTGGCAGCAGATACAGGCAGGAGCAGGTTAAGTGTGTAAGAGCAGCAGGAGCACCCAAGGTAAGGCCCCCAGTAAGCACTGAGGGTAAGGGCAGCAACATGCACAGAGGAGAATAAAAAGTTGAGAGATCCTCAAAATGCATGGGTAGGATACAACGGAGCGGGCAAGAAAGAGCTCAGTGCATACGGGCAACGGCACGCCCAGCAGCTACAGGGAAAAGCAAAATAAAATAAAAATTTTAAAAGCATGCGAGTGGTGCGCGCCGGAAAAAGTGAAAGCAGCAAGCCCAGGAGTTGTGGATTCAGGTGCAAAAACAACATTTTTAAAAAGCACATAAGTGGTGTGCGTGCAGCAGCGGCAAAAGTGGAACTAGTTGCGCTCCAGATGGCGCATCGGGCGCTGAAAGCTGGCAGCTGCACGCGTAACTGCAAGCGCTAGGCCAGCAAAAGCATGTGGTAGCTCTTTGAAAACCCCACTTACTAAATGTCTCTCAGACAGCGCATGCGCTGGCTCAGGTGAGACCTAAAAAGGAAACAGATACAACCATACCAATCGTCTCTGTTCGAGGAGCATGGTGTAGGGTTCAAACCTGTGTGGAGAGAGTGTACAAAACAAGATGGATCAATCTACTACTTGTGTAATACATGTAACAAAGAACGAGTAAAAGATACTCATTATCTCAACTATTTCCAAATATAGCATATGAGACCAATTGTAAAAGCGTTTTGAAACTTACCTGTATTATACGAGTAAGAGACCTCACCTCACCTGGCCACAGCTCAGGACGTGAGGCATCGCTCTAGGAGAAAAAACATGGTTGACAGAGATCAGACTCCTTGGCATATTCAAGTCTGTCCGTACCACTTAACTATTAAAAACAGAACTCGTCTTCACTAGACAGTATACTGAATGTGTCTAAAGATAGCATCAAGATATCAACATTCAAATGGTTGACATATCAGGCTGGATGTTGAAAAATAGCCTGGGAAAGTGAGTCAACCCGAAAGGGGACAGACTGCCACCAGACTAAAGACGGGCTAGTGCATCTAACTGTATATCATATTGTGTAATATTAAGTTTTCATAGTACCATGCAAAGCATCACTCAGACTATATCAACAAAATATGTGAAGCCTACAGTGGGACTCAATTAGTATGTGTAGTGCTCAATATTTTGCAGAGACAGCTGTACGGATTCTAATGGCAGAGAAAATAACAAGCAGAGAGAATAAAAAGTAACACGAAGGCGAGATATAACGAATGCCTGTCGTGAGCTGTAAAGACTGTCAATACAAAAGGGATTTGAACATCGTAAGAAACACTGACACTAAACTTGTGTCAGTTAAATAACTTTGCTCATAGAGACTAATTACCAGGTTCATATCTGAAGCGCACATCTTCACCACTCTATAGTGTAGAGTAGTCCAACGTACCCTTCCTGGTTAAAGACGATTTAAAAACCTTTCAAACCAGTACACCGGACATACAAGTATCGCTCGGGAGCCCAAGCGAGTAGTCTGGCTCGAGAGCGATGCTCTAAGGACATCGCGGCGAAATAAAAAACTAGCTTTAACAATCGCTAATATTGGAGAACTTGACAGGTATCTCACCTCTCCGTCGGTACCCCTGGCTTTCCCGAGCCGCGGTTGGAGGTATTGCCGATCACGGAGGTGGTTTTATTTATACAAAAGTAATTAGCCCTTGCGGTCCTTGTGACCTAATTAGCGTGGAGCTCAAGGATGACGCAATAGAACTACTCTTCATACCTCAGTGTTGCTGGGATATGAGGTTGTTAAAGCACATATAGACTAGCAATTTAGGTAAATTTACTGAAGGTTACGAAAATCATGGGAGTTGTAGTTTTAATGTTCCACGGGATCAGCGGGCTTGCAGCTTTTGTCAGTTAGTTTTAAACCAGCAGACAAATTATTTTATATGTACGCAGATTGACTAGAAATATTTTAAAAACAATGTGTTAACCTGGACAAAGCGTCACACAAACAGACAGGCATCACAAATGGAAAGGTGAATGAACCTATGAGAGAGGGTACAGAAAGGATGTTTTTTAAAGTCAAGGAACATCAAGTGTATTTATTATACTGACAACGAGCATTTGGGTGAAAACAGAGACCTCCCAAGTCATCACAAATGTATCTTGTAAAAGATTCATTGGCCACTTTGAATGCTGATAACATTCATGTTAATAAACACACAGGTATTTTCTAAGCACAATGAAGCCTATTGAGGCTACAGAGTGTCCAACGTGATCGTTAGTTGTCTAAAGTAGGGTCCAGGGTATCGAATCATTAATACCTTCTTGTCACTCTGTTGTTTGAAAACCCAACGTTGTTCTCTGATAAACAGGAATTTAAACACATCTGTTATGTGCAAGGGACTGTGTGGTTGCTCTAGCGCTGTCCAATGAAGTTCATCGGCTGTGTGTTTGTGAGCTAAGAAATTATTTGTAAGCTTAGTTGATTGTTTGTTACACCTGCTTTTGTGTTCTAAAATGTGAAGTTTGAACCCTGCGAGTGGTCATACCCACATACCGCAGTTGACATGGACATGTGACTAAATAAATTAGTTTCTCACTATTACAGTTTGTGTGTCTGACTTGAGACCAAGGTCTCACTGTCCCAATATCAATCATATTAGTATGTTTGTGGACAATCAGAACAAGACCCACATGGAAAGTGCCATTGCACTGGCGGCAGATTCCACAGGGTCTCTTGAGTGGAAAGGGTCCTGATTTGTTTCCTTGGTCGTGTGTGGACCAAACTGTCTCTAAGATTAGAGCTCCTCTTAAATGCAAACAGAGGTGGAGGAATACTCTCATTGTCAATATTTAGAATCCGCCAATGTTTGCGTATGGTTTTCTGAATCCGGTTGGACAGAGCTCTGAATCTGCTAACACAACACAAGTCAGTCTCGGCGTCGTAGGTGCTCGAATTTCTAGAAGTGCACCCCTGTTATTATTGGAAACACGTTTTCAGAGACTGATGTATACGTTTTTGGGGTATCTGTGTTCCTTTAGCTGTCGAGATAGTGATTCTGTGTGTTCACTGAGCTCCTCTTTGGTGGAACAATTCCGTCTAACACAGAGAATTTGGCGGTATGGCAGGTTATCACAAAGTGATTTGGAAGGTAACTACTATAAAGTAGTAGAGAATTCTGTGCCATGGGTTTCCTATAAAGTTCGCTCTGTAGGCCGGTTTCAGTTGTGAAGATAGGTAAATCTAGAAAAGGCAGACAATTCTTACTAAATTCCACTGTGAAACGGAGAAAGACATTTCTAGAGTTGAGCCAGGCTTGAAATTCAAGAATGGTTTCTGCTTCGCCTCTCCACACCACGAGAACATCATCTATGTACCTTCTCCATATGATGATTTTTTTCATGGAAAGGATTAATAGTGGCGTATCGAGAGGGAGAGAGAGGACTAGATAGCTAGTCCGTATCCCCAGGGGTATTTATATATGTATCAACAAGGACTAGCTATTCGTGACTTGTGTGTCAGGACGCTATGACATGTACATTGGCACCTATTGGGTGTCTTCATTAATCCCTCACCCACCAACCTAGTTGGTGGCATGCTTCATCATCGGGCCCACCCAGTGACACCTAATGTGTCCCGGGTGTGCTTCGACGCCTGATTACAGCGGAGCAGGTATTCTTACTGAGGGCTGTGTAGTGAAAAGTGAAGTGGGATTAAAACGGCTTGACAGGGGTCCCAATACCCGAGGGCTAATTACATTTTAATAAATGGGCTCCTGTCAGCGGTTAAAAACAAGGCGGTGGGGATGTCACGGTGGCAAATTACGGCCTCCTACATCCGACATGTTTCAGCCAGTGCCTTCTCTTAAATCTGGCTTTCCTCAGGACCGTATTTTTAAGTCTGGTGCAAATGAAAGAAATAATTAAGTGATTTTTGTGGACTATGTGTCGCACTCACTAAGGTGCTCTAAGTGTAAGAAGGGGATTCCCTCCTCAGGCATTGGGTAACAATTTGTCCACGATGCTTCCAGGAGTGGGTAGGTTAAGGAAATGACCGACAGTCTCGGTCAGGACCTGCGGGATACCTGTGTGCCCTCCTCGCACTCCGGGGATTAATAGTGTTCAGTACATGTTCTTGCTTGAACAAATGGATATAGAAATTGGCCACACTGGGTGTAAAGACATCCATCGAGGTCCCTGCTTTTTGTAAGTAAATTCTGTCTTTGAATTTAAAAAAAATCTCTTTCATGGCCAATGTGGCACACTCAATATTAAAATGGACATGTGTGATGGAGTCTAGATCTTGTTTGTCAAGAATCTGATATCAAGAGTCTCATCTTGCGGAATACTCGTATATAAAGAATCAACATCAAAAGAAACTAGATAGTCCATGCTGGCATTGAACTCAATCTCAGGTATCAACCTGAGAACATCTGTGGTGTCTTTGAGATAAGTGGGCATTTCGCTCACCATAGGACGTAGAAAGTGATCAACGAATGTAGAGAGAGGCTCAAGAAGGGAGCCGATGCCTGAAATAATGGGGCGTGTCTGTGGTGGTCTTTGTGATTTATGTATCTTTGGCAGTACATAGAAATATGGCATCACCGGATGTGTTGTAATCAGAAAGTTTGCCTTGTTGCTCGTAATCCATACTTCGAGCTTTGCTTTGTCCACAAGGCTTGATTCTCTGAGTTGGATCAGATCTCAGAAACTAGTTAAAACGGGTGTCGCTGAGTTGGCGCAGACATTCGTTGCCGTATGACGAGGTATCCCCTTAATCAGCCGGCTTAATGGTAATCGACAAATTAGTTGCCAGCGTTTTTAGGGCCTTTTTCTCATTTCCCCGCAGATTGTGATAAAACTGTTTTTTAATGGTACTTAAAGTGTTTACGTCATTTATAACTGCTTTTTCAAACATCAGAACTTGAGCTGGAACGAAATGACTCAGGGAATTGAAAGTTGAATGATTTTTCAACCCAGTGTTGAGGGACTCAATTGCCATGTTGGTGGTATCTTCATTTTTTTTTTTAAATTGAAGTCTGATTTTTCTGAAAAAATGTGCGAGCTCACATTGAATCATTGAAGGGATCCCCTCCAATAGAAGGTACAAAACCCAGCCCTCTTTTCAGGGCTGCATGTTAATCTGATGTCAAGGCCTGATCATCGAGATTGACCACAAAACTCATTCCTTGCTCATCCCTGATTGAGTCCCTTTAGTCTTACTTACTTCAAATGTGGGTCTATATGTGCTTTAAAAACCTCATTTCCCAGCAACACTGAGGTATGAAGAGTAGTTCTATTGTGTCGTCCTTGAGCGCAATGCTAATTAGGTCACATGGACCGCAAGAGCTACTTACTTTTGTATCAATACAACTACCTCTGTGATCGGCATTAACTCAGACTACGGCTCGGGAAAGCCAGGGCTACCTACGGAGAGGTGAGAGACTTGTCAAGTTCTCCAATCTTAGCGATTGTTAAAGCTAGTTTTTTACTTCCCCCATTGTCCTTATAGCATCGCTCTCGAGCCAGACTACTCGCTTGGGCTCCCGAGCGATACTCGTATGTCCAGTGACCTGGTTTTAAAGGTCTTTAAATCGCCTTTAGCCAGGAAGCGTATGCTTCACGACTCTATACTATAGAGTTGGGAAGATATGTGCTTCAGATATGATAATTAGTCTCTATGAGCTAAGTTATTTAACTGACACAAGTTTAGTGTCAGTTATTTTTACAATATACAACTCCCTTTTGTATTGGCAGTCGTTATATCTAGCCTTCGTGTTACTTTTTATTCTCTCTGCTTGTTATTTTCTCTGCCATTAGAATCCGTACAGCGGTCTCTGCAAAATAATGAGCACTACCCATACTAATTGAGTCCCACTGTAGGCTTCACACTTTTTTTATATAGTCTGAGTGATGCTTCGCATGGTTCTATGCAAACTTACGCAATATGATATACAGTTAAATACACTAGCCTATCTTTTGTCGATGGCAGACTTATTCTACTTAGTGCTAGAGGCTGGCCTATCGCCCCTCATTTATGTTTCTTATTACACAGTTGGGGTAACACCTAGCAGGGTTGTAGGGAGGGGAGAGTTGGGTAAAATGTTTAAATGTATTATGTGTGATTGCATGTGCGCTCAAGACCATCCCAAGACCATCGCAGCCGGACAACACAGCAGGTTGACGGAAGACCAACTCGAGGGAGGAGAGGATTAACAGGAGTGAATTTCATGTCCGTAAGTTCAGAGAGACGTAGATAAAATACAAATGTGGACCAGGAATGTAAACAGGCTATGTAACAAGATCAAGCGCACATTGGCCCTCCAACACATTAAGAGGCATTCCCCGGACTTCCCACCTGAGAGGGAGCAAATGTAAGGCTCTAGATCGATTTAGCTATAGACTAGTGGCCCACTCTGGATTCCCTGGGGGCTCAGGAGTGAGAATCCTGGTTCGCAACACATTGTCTATGGCTGTGACTGGCGCCTTGGTAGATGATGTAGGTTGCTGTGTTGCAGTAGCTGGTAAATGGAAGGGGCGCTCGATTATATTATGTTCAATTTATACACCCCCCGGACTTCACAGCATTATTTTTCCAAAAGTGAGTTCGTTCCTGATTAAACTGCCTCTGGGCACGCTTTTAGTGGGAGGAGACACAAATACTGTTATAAACCCTGAACTAGATCGGTTTGGTTCTCGAGAGGGCAGAAGGGAGAGCAAGACCTGCCGGGCTTGATGGCGGTCATGGGCCTAGTAGATTTGTGGCAGGTGTACCATACCTACACTAACCAAAGAGGCGCGTGAGACCCTGGAGGCTGACCTCACGGACGAAGAACTAGGGGGACCCTGGGACTCCTTAATTCAGGGAAGGCAGGGGGTCGATATATCTTAATTCAGGGCAGGCAACCTTTTCTATCAGCTCCCTCTGCTGTTCCCTGTAATGGATAACAATAGTCCCAACACCACAAGTATCCTTTTGGGCGCCTCGCTTTAAATTAGTCTGCACCCTTATAGTATCACTCCTAAACTTCCTCACCCCATCCTCCATGGTGTCAATTAAGTTTCAATACAGGGGAGAACATCCCTTCTGTCACTTATCTGTTCGTTGTCTCTGATCAGGGCTGTTTGGCCCTTTCTCTTTTCTCTGTCTCTCGCCCTTTGGTGGTGTTACCGTTCCTAGGCAATGTTCGACTTTTGCCCCCTTTTCGTTAAACAGTTCGCTAGCCCTCTAGCCAGTCCCTCGCCTCAGCCAGTGAGTCAAAGAAGTATGCCTTCCCCTCATCAATTATTTTGAGGTTCGCTGGAAATAGCATCATGTATTTCACATTTTTCTCTTGATGGGCCCTTTTAGTCTGCGTAAAATGTACGTCTCTGGCGCTGGACATGGAGCGTAAAATCCAGAAAAAACGGATAATGGCATTTTCATGATAAAGATCCCCATGCTGGCATGCCGCCTGTAAGATGTCATCTCTGAAATTTAATATCCATACTATGATCATGCAAAGGGGTGCTCGCAGACGGGGCCTACCTCCCAGGGCCTGGTGTGAACGTCGTTTGGATAGACGTTTAGGCTTCAATTTATTCAGCATCAGGTCCTCCAGGAAGAGGTCAATCGATGGTCCTTCCATTTCCTCTGGCACACCCAGCGCCCAAATGTTGTTCCGTCCCTCTCTTCGCTCCTGATCTTCAAGACGGGCAAATATTTCAGATTTATCCTTAGTGAGTACTGAGACCTGTTATTCTAGGCATTTGGTTTTGGACTGTAGACCCCCAATACCTGCCTCCGCCTTGGATACATTCTCAGACATTATTTGGAGGTCAGCACGAAGCAGGTTTACCACCTCGGTGACAGAGCCTATTTTAAGTTCTAGGATCCAACGCAGTTCCTTAATTGCCTTCATAATGTCTTTTCAGGGAGGGATCTGGGCACTGAGTATTTATCTATGTGATTGGCCTGCCAGGCCCCACCACCACCATAGCTTAAATGCGCAAGACTTTACTGGCGGGCTCGGGTTCTGAGTTCTGCTGTGTCTCCCGACGGAGTATGCTAGACTAGAACCAGTGTCCGAGGCCTCTACCTAGTGTCTCTCTTTCTTGTGGGCACAACACAGGGTTTCAGGAGCACCAAAGCTTTTGCTGTGCAATCAGAGAATTGGTAACTCAAGGGGTAATTTCACCGGACTCCATCAGCCTCAGCCACATATTGTAGGCCCCAGATTCTCAAGTAGACCCTGTGTGGGGCTCTCACTATGCATATATTCCAGAACCCATACCCTCACTTTCGGGCTTGCTGCTGTCCCAATATACCTGGGAAGCTGTGTCTCAGACCAATCAACTCTGAGGCCGCTCCCCACTTGCACCTGCAAAGAGGGGGGATTAAGGGGGAGCGTGTCTCTAACTTCTGGTCTGCCTTTCAATCACTCCGCTGGCGGGCCTAACCTCCTACGTTGTCCCTCCGTCCTGTGCTCCCTCCTCAGCAATTCCTCTTACCAGCTTAGTTGTAATCGGCCGGGTCTGGAGAGGAGCTCGATCGCACACACTCCCACTGTGTGGAGCGCTCCGACTATCACAATCTCTGCTCTGGATCAGCACCAGTAATTATGCATGTCGCAGTGGTGGGCACTTCACAATAGCTTTGTGCCGAGGCCATGAGCGAACACCCGCTGTGTGACCACGGGGTGTCATGGCTTCTCAGGCCGTTCGCCGGGGTTTCCTTGCTCCCTGAGCTACACGGGTGATGCCATCTTGCTCCCGCTTGCCAATCTTGCTTCGAGCCACTTGTCCAGTCCCCTGCTGGAATTTAAGGGCAGTTTCAAATTGCAGGACAGCCACTGCATGCTTAATCGATTTCCCATACCTGGTTGCAAATCAAGCTACGGATTATGCCGGATATTTCGGGCTCGTTTGCTGGCAACTAGAGCAGCTCTCGTACATGGCGACCATCTTCAGAGGCTGCTGGCCACGTCCCACAACTAAGATTCTTGAAGTCAGAGACCCTAGTCAGGAAAGCGCTTAAGACTTGGATCTTTACAGCTCCAGACTCCCTCTGTCGCTCTTTGGTGTAATCTTTATTGGTCTGAATTTTCTGTTCACACCCGCATAGCGCCAAGATGCTTCTGCCTGAGTGACTGTGGCTTTATAAATGCACAAATCAAATCAAATCAGAGCTCTGAGACCCGGGTGCACAGAGGAAACCTCCCTAGTCCCCAGCACCCCATTCCGGAGATTGGTTTGAATACATTTGCCAGGGATGCTTTTGGTTCCCAGACTGACCCTGACCATAATTGACAACTGAATACCATATCGCATAGTTTGAACCAGGGTTCTCCAAAGTCAGTTCTGGAGGGCAGGATCCATGCTAGATTTATTAGAAAACTGCATTTATCTAAATGGGGGTATGCTAAAAATCTGGAATGTGTCCGGCCCTCCAGGACCGACTTTGGAGAACCCTTGTTTAAACAAACACTTGCAGACCCCAAGGCTGAAATGGACTTCATTAGATTTGGGGGTCTCTACTTGGCATAGGTAGGTAGCTGAGTCAAATAGGAACCCTTGCCTCTAGTCAGGGTAAGGGGGTACATTCCTAAAATAACCCCTGCTCACCCCCTTGGTAGCTTAGCACAAGCAGACAGGCTTAGACAGTTAGGCAAGAAAATACATACTTTCTAAAAGTGGTATTTTCAAACACACAATGTTAAAACCAACTTCACTAAAAGATGTCCAGGCGTACTAAACTCTAATTTCTACCTAGTTCCCTGAGTTAGTTAGGATTATACAATGTAATAATCAAACTGCTTATTTTGGCCGATGGTAGCCTTGCAATAGTGAAAAACGAAAATGGCTGTAATTCACTATTAGGACATTTCACACACCCCAGGGCATGCCCTATTTTTTAACTACAATGTACGCTGTCCTTTGCCCTACCATAGGGCTGACTAAGATGCAGAAAAGGGAAGGTTTAGGGACTGGCAATTGGGTGCATTTGCCCAGTCAACATGGCAGTACCAAACTGCACACAGGCTCTGCGATGGCAGACCTGACACACACTTTTACAGGCTGCTTATGTGGGTGGAACAACCAGTGCTGCAAACCCACCATCATCCCCTTTTGTTTGTGCCCCCCTCTTTTGTTTCGCAAGCCCACCAACAGCATATGGTTTACAAGCCCTGGGCACACTCAGTGCACTGTACTAGGGTCTGACAAGTAAACCAAACCAGCCAATCATGGAATCACTAATCCAATCATCAGTTTACCATAGGGAGAGCATATGCAATTTAAGCACTGATCAGCAGTGGTAAAGTGCCCAGAGTCATAAAACAGGCAACAACAGATCAGAAAAAATAAAGAAGGCAAAAAGTTCAGGGATGACCCTAAAAAAAGGGGCCAAGTCCAACGGACGTTTACCGCTAACACACACCCAGAAGTTACAGAATGTGCTTCCCTTTATGTGCACACAGTTGCTTTTCAATATTCGTTGAAATAATCTTATTGGGCAGGCTCTGTTTAAAAATACTACAGACAACTGTGCCTGAGGTACATTTACATTCAGAAGTGTTTTCCAACTGCCCAAGAGATTGGAACTGGGCTTTATTTTCTGGGACTGATTTTCAAGTAGGGGCATGTTCTCTTAATAATACATTCCATCATACACACAACACTGGAGCACAATTATAGATTATTGCAGCTTTAATCTCATATCTGCACACAAACATGATCTACTATGGAAATACTGCAATCACCATCATAGCACAAACTACATCTGTTAGAGTGAAACACCTTTTTTTCTGATACATCACATTAATTTGACAAAGAGTGCTATGAAAAACTACACTACATATTTGTCTTCGGCTATTTAGGAATAGTTTACCATGATGATTTACTAACCGATAACTTAAGCTAATAAGTAATTTCCTCGCCTGTATGTTTATAGAAAAAGCAGTATTGCATTGTTCTTGATATAGCATTATACATTATACAATTCTTAATCACCAAGTAACTCAGGAGGGGAAATTCCTGAAAAATTGGAAATTCACTTTTTTAGGGTCATTGCTTAGGTTGAAGTTTGGGCTTCTCTGGAAGTAAAAAAAAACAGCAATATTTCTAGATATCTAAACATGTCTTTGCCATCCAGGAGTATTCAAATGCATAACTAATTCTGTATATGAAAATGTAACATGTGTGCAGTTTGATAAGTGGAAATATAATACAAAAGTGCTTGATGGGATGGGGAACATGGCGGCCGTGAGCTGAGCGGTCGCATGCCGGCGCCGGCAGCTCTTCTGCTCCATTAACTGTATAACGCGCTGTAGCCATATCTAAAAATACGGGGAACAGTCAGCCTGTTGTTTTGGTAAGTTAAAACATTAAGAAGTATGGGGAACAACTATACCACCTGAGATGCAGTTGGAATCTCCTTCGGATCTCCTGCGTTGCTTCAGAGCTGCTCTGGAATTGAGGAGAGGCTGGGGGTTTGCAGCGCTCGGTCTCCTCCGAGGCAGTCTCTCCTGTAGCGCTTCCGGGAGAGCAGTGGGCAGAGACAGCACAAGGAACGCGGCTGCTGCCGCTGTGTTCATGCTGGAGACGGAGGTGATAGTAGGAGGAGAGAAAGCAGCTGCGGAGGAAAGTGGACGTAGCCTGGTGGTAATTGAAGAAGAGGACCAAGTCTGTGAGGTATTGGGGCCCGGGGTAACTCTAAGCCTGGTAAGCCTGGTAAGTCCTCCCCACTATATTGTTTAAGGCGCGTGAGTCGGAGGGGGGGCTTTGGGACAGCCAAGGATAGTGTGCCTACGCCACCACTTACACTGCATATCCTGCCCAGTAGAGACATACAGGAGGTCAAGGACAAAGAAGAAGAGAAAGCCATCAAGACTTCAAAAGGTATAAAAAGAAAGTGGCTAAAAAGGGCAGGAAGCGTGTGGCAGCCCATGATACTGGTGTTCAAGAACTTAAGGCTCAGGAGAACACTGAGGGGGATATAGACACAAACAGTGCACTTTCTCGTAAAAAAGATAATCTAATTAAAGGCTTAGAGGGGATCAGTGGAAAAATCTCGCCGCCCTACCGGGAATACAAGGGAAAGGGAGCCAAAAATTCCAGGAATAGAGGCATTCCTGCAGATGCTAAAATCAAAATAACTCCCTCATTGAGATCATATTTTAAAGTTCTCCCTTAAGTGTTGGATGTAGTAAAGCAGGGTGACGCTCTTAGAGAGGGTTTTGAGCAAGTAGGGTCAGCATAGTCGTCTTCACTTTTTGACATGGATTCTGGGCTTCCCTTGACCTCTGTTCCCGGGTTCGATCCCTCGTTTCATTCTTGCCCCCCTTCTGCCCTCTCTCTGAGTCTTACTGGGTTAAAAATGCAGCATATTGAGGTACAAGCCAAGCAACCAAGTGCATTAAAGGAGTTTGAAAACTCGGACAATATGTCAATAGCAGTATGTGTGGGGGATCCAATAAAAGATGGCGGTGAGTCCCACACTGGGATGGTGGGTGCAGGGTGTGTAAGGGATGTTTCAAGTGATGCTTTGGGAGGTTCTTTGGAAAATCTCTTTCTCACAATGGCTTCAGACATTAAAAAAGGGTTTGCTGTCTCAGAATCAAACCAGAAAGAGATCCGACTTTTCTGTGAATCGTTAGAGAAAAAACTGGATAACTTAAGCTCAAGGACAGTGCCTTTAGAGAATGTGGTAGAAGTCCTTAAAGATGATCTGGGAGTTGTTAAAACTGATATTTCCGGGCATAAAAAAGAGGAAGCTGCCTTTCGAGATAGAGTCGAATCGTTGGAGAATAACTCTAGACGTAACAACTTGCGGTTTTTAAATGTTCCAGAAGGGAAAGAAGGCGAGAATCTTAAATCCTTCATTGTGTCCCTAATTAAAGATTCATTACAAATTGAAGAATCAGAAGATGAATTAAAGAGGGACATCCAAAGAATCCGTAGGGATCCTTTCAGAAGACACCCAAATCGGATAAAATCCAGGAAAATCTTTTTTTTTTGTAACTTTATTGATCATGTTTTTCAATTTACATCTCCAGCACAATAAATCATATAAGGTACAGATATAGATCACATTCGTCTTATTCAAGAAAATTCTCATATCAATTCCAGCAATCGGCCGGGCGCATATCAGCAGCGAGGATGGTGAAGGGTACTTTGTCTGCCTCATGTTTAGTGACATTGTCCTGGAAAACTTTATTGAACTATATAGGAACTCCCCGTCCCCCCTCTCCCCCGACCCCCCGCCCTTCCGTAAACTCCCCTCCTCCCTCTCCCCCCGCTGTCGGATCTAGAAAAAAGGTAAGAATGGAGAATCGAGTCTGTGCCACCTGCACTCTAAGGTGGGTCACCGTGTGTCACATCGTCCTGAGTCTGAGCCTCCCCCTGTCCCGTGTGTATCGAGTCTGAACTGTTTTGCGACAATGGGGCATCCTGTCCTCCCCAAGCCTGTAGGACATCAGGTAGCGTCCCATCCCTTCTTGTGTGGCTCATGTGCGCTTCTTCCGCTAGTGCCCATTCCCTTAGATCTGCCCTCCATTTCTGCAGTGTTGGGCCCTGTGGGGACAGCCAGTGAATTGCAATACGACGTCGAGTTGTAACTAGACCTAGCATGAGGAACCGCCTGCTCACCCTCCGTTTAGGGTCTCGGGGATTAAGCCTAGGAGGCAAGGGCGCAGGTCCAAATCAATTATCCACCCTGACACCTTCGCCAAAACCGCCAGAACCGACATCCAGTATGATTGGAGGATGGGGCACGTCCACATCATATGCACAAAGTCTGCCATGGGACTGCAGCATCTCGGGCAATGGGAATCCCTGGTATTGTCAATGACCTGGAGATGTTTAGGGGAGAGGTAGGTCATGTGTATAATATTATATTGAATTTGCTTAAAACGGTTGCTCACTGACACCTTCCGCACACTTTCATGTATCTTTTCCCACTCACGGGGGTGATCTCCTGTGGACACGCCTGCTGCCATTTTTCCTCTATCGCCAAGGGGCGTAACCTTTTATCCTCCTACAAAGCCCTGTAGAGGTGATTCACGAACTTCCGGCCCCCGCCATTGCCAGCATGGTGACCAAAGTATGGGTGTGCGCCGGGGCCTCCGGAAACGAGGGCCACAGCTGCCGCGCAGTCGCAGCTAGTTTAGCATATTGAAGGAATTGCCCTGGACCAAGCTCGAAGGCAGAGACCGCCTCTTGATAAGTGATAAATTTATCATTTGGATACAGATCAGCCAGCATCAGGCAACCTCCCTCCACCCATTTGTCTATGGACAAGACCCGTGCAATCCAGGCAAAGGGTGGCATCAGCCACAGATCCAAGTCTGGGGCGAATGGCTTGCTGCAGATGTGGCGTCTCACCACTCGATCCCAGATTGTGGCCACCAACCATATCAGTGGGGGGATGTGATCTCACCACCCCCCCACCTTCCATAGTAGCGCTCCTACTTGCCCACTCCCATAGGCCCCTGCCAATAAGGACCGCTCCCAGGAGGGGTCCGTATCCAACCATGCAATAACATGTTGCAGCTGTGATGTGAAGTAATACAGCTCCAGATCGGGGACTTCTAATCCTCCTGCGCCCCACCTACGCTTCAGGACCTCCAGACTCACCCTACATCTCTTTCCGTTCCATAATAGGAGGACAAGGAGGGAATCCAGTTCCTGGAAGACCCGTGCGGCAGCTCATAAAAGGACCCCTACATCGTGTACCGACAGCGTGGAAGGACCACCATCTAGATTAAAGTAATCTTCCCCATCAAGGAGATCTTAAGGGTGTTCCAGAAGGCGATACTTCCCCTCAGACCCGGATTATCTGTCCCATGTTGTGTTGGAAGAAAGCGGCTGAGTTTCGACCAATCCAGATCTCTAAATAGCGAAGTGTGTCATCTACCCATGGGAGCCCCATCTCCGGACACGGGACCCCCTCCCACTCCGACTGCTCTCCAATCGCATAGAGCTGGGATTTCGCCTTATTCACTGCGAGGCCAGAAGCCGCTGTAAATTGCAATAACGTAGATATCAAGATCGGCAACGACTGCGTCGGCTGGCTCAGATAGACCAAGGCGTCGTCCGCATATAAGGACACCACATGCTCCACAGCCCCTCCCGGATGCCCGTCCCTTCAGCACCGTACAGAGATGGCATGCCAATGGCTCCATCGCCAGGGCAAAGAGCAGGGGCGAGAGGGGGCACCCCTGACGTGTTCAACTCGATATGGGTATCTCATCCGAGACACAGCGACCCGTGCTGACTCTGGCCACATGTCTGGTGTACAGTAGCTGAACCCACTTTACAAATCCTTCCCCCAGGCCCAGTTTCAAAAGCACCTTCCAGAGGTAGGCCAAGCAAATCGAGTCGAACGCTTGTTGGATATCTAAAAAGACCAGCGTGCTTTTTTTGGCCTGTCCCTCCAAAGTTTGCATGACGTGGGCCAGGCAGCTGATATCCCCCAAGGTGTTTCGGCCCGAATGAACCCCGATTGGTCATCATGGACCAGGCGTCTAAGATGGGGAAGGAGTCTAGAGGCCAACACCTGGCTGATAATTTTTAAATCCACATTCAACATGGATATGGGTCTATAGGATCCGGGAAGGAGAGGATCCTTACCCGGCTTGGGGATCATAACGATCGTTGCCGCCCGCATGGAGTCCGGGAGCAAGCCCCGGTCATAGGCCTCCATTGCAACTTCAAGGTGTCTCAGGACCAGAACCCCCTTGAACTCTTTATAGAGTTTGGCCGCCAATCCGTCCATCCCCGGCGCGATTTTGCTGTCGGAGTGACCCTCCCAGGTCTTCCTGGCTGTCCACTTCAATACCGGGCAGCTGTATCCTCCATGTTCTCTGCGTCCGTTAAAGGCTGCGATTCTGAGTAACTTTTGCATAGATGGGATAGGAACACCTAGTTAATCGCCTGCTGGGGGTACACCATTTGGCCCAATTGATTCTGCAGTGCCAAAATCGGGTGGGGTTGGGTTTCTGTCCGTATCAAACGCGCTAATAGTCTTCCAGCTTTGTCGCCCTCCGGGACCGTCCTTCTGCATCTTCAGCCATCCTCCAGCCGGGCCATATGATCATGGAGAGCCGCAATCGTCTCCTTCAACTGCCGGACCTCATTTTGCATTACAGTCAGATGCCCCTCCGTGGTGGTGACCCTGTCCGCTACTTTCCGGAGGTCAAGGCATAAATGGTTAATGTCCATGGCCATTCCGTCCATTTTGGTTTCCAGCGCCACCCTGGAGTCTTAACCCCTTCGATGCTTGTGACGGAACCATTCCGTCATCAGTCACAGTTGAGCTGTGCTGATGACGGAATGGTTCCGTCACGACCACACCCTGTTCTGGAATGTCCAGCACAGGGGGGGAACTCATGCTGCAGCCAAGGTGTTAAATTGCCGCCAGAATATCGGCTTTTTCCCGGGCCGCCGTATCTGGGTGGGTTTCCATCCTCCGATGGCCCGGGTGCTCCGCCGCTGTAGGGCCCGGGACCGTATACTGCACGATCTTGTTCGCCTGGGCTCCCCTTGTCGGTCGGTCCTTTCCCATAATAATGTAGACTTACGAGGGCGATCCACCGGTTACTTCCCTAGAGACACTTCGAGTTCCTAGCGTCACCCCCTTATGCTTTGCAGAGCAGCCCTGGCAGTAGCAACCCTGGGCCCAACCGGTCCAGCCACAGGGTACCTGTAATATAGGCCTCCGGTCAGCCGTGCTCCTGTAGATCACTGGTTCCCTCTCGTATCACCGCAGGGACTCTCAAGGTGTCGCACCGCATAGGATTGAGGCAGGGGGGGAGGCTCCAGTGGTCACAATCCAGCCTGCGGGTCTCAAGAAGCGGCTCCGGGATATCTCGCAACCCCAGGCAGTCAGGGGGGTCGGGCCCTCCCTCTCGGTCCACTCCGTGCCTCAGCCGGCCATCATCTGGTCACCCCCGCAGCAGGAGCTCCAGAAAAGTCAATCGTCCCCCAGTCGGGTGTGGGGGGGGGAAATGGCACCCAGGCAGCCCGGACCCAGCTAGCACTAGGTCTCCTGTGGGTTCCGCGGCATCCCAAGGCCGCAGGAACCTCAATCCCACATAGGCACCCACGCCGGGACCACAGCGCCTCGTCCCCCGTCCACTGCCCCTACTGTCACCTTGAGGATTTCAGTGCACCTCGCCTTCCTCCTCGGGGGATGGGGTCGTCGGTGCGCCAGGCCCGTCGTCGCAGTAGACACTCGGGGGGTCAGGAGTCTCTCCCGGCTACTTCTCAGCCGTCCGCCATCCGGTCACTCCTGGGTCCGGAGTCACCAGCAAACCAGCTGTCCCCCGGTGGGGTGGGGGAGAAAGAACTCAACACCCCAGGCCGCCCGATCTCAGTGCCCTGGGGCTGCAGGAATGCGTGTATGGCGCTCCTCCCCGGCCTCTCGTAGGAACTCACCCCGGGGGTCCGTGGCGACACGCCCGTCAGCCGCACCACGTCACCCCGGCTTCTCTCACCGCCCACCGAGGATCGCACGCCCCCTCGCCTGCCTCCGCAGGGGGTACTGTCTTCTGCAGGGTCTCCTGCCTCTCGGCGGCCGGTGGGGCTGTCTCACCACGCGGCGGCTGCCATTTGCTGGTCGCTGACGCAAGCTGGATCGGAGTGAGCCGTCGGGTCCTCTGCAGTCGCAGGCGGCGATCCACCTAGGAGTTAGCGACCTCCGAGGTCGGGTGGGGGTCCTCACCTCAGGAGCACCGTGTAATTCGGAAAAGTGCTAGGATTATGAAGGATTTTGGGGACACTAGGGCAGGAGCTGGACGAAAACGCGTCTAGCCAGCCATTTTGCTAAGCCACGCCCCCTAGGAAAATCTTAATTAAGATTTCCTGCCGTAAAATGAAGTCTTTAAAACCAAGAGACTCTTCTTTTTCCTTTGAGATAAGGTCGGACCTCTCACGTACCACTCTAGATAGACAGTGGGAGTTGGGAAGGAGAATGGAGGAGTTTAAGAGATTGGGCGCAACCGTCCTATTAAAATTCCCAGCACAAGTAAAAATCATGTTTAACAACAAAATGTATTTTGTTAAAACTGTGCAGAAAGTTGATGAACTCCTAGAAACTCTAAAATAATCTTCTCAGCATCCCTCCGTATGCATAAAAACACATATACATTGTTTTTTTCATCAAAACTGACCAAGGCCCCTTTTTTTAATTGAAATGGATTTATATATACAGCTTCAGAAATAGATAAAAGTAAATTTGGAGCAATATAGAGCATACCGGCCAGCAGAATCTGGACTTGTCCAGATAAATTGGGGTAGCGTTCTCCAGGGTGGTGTGGGTGGGTGTCAGGGGAGGGATAGGGGGAGCACGGGTGTGGGTCCAGTGGGTAAAAAAAGAAAAAATTAATTCGCCTTGCAACTTAGCTGATGGTTATTCGTTACAGTTTCTGGTTTGGTGTCGGAACTTTGTAGGATGGGGTAAGGTCAAAGTCCAGTGTCTCAATCCTCCATGAAAACATTACAATGTCTGTCTTGGAATGTAAATGGCCTGCAAGTTAAAAGTAGGAGAGAGAACATTTTCCATTATCTGAGAGATTCACCTGCACAGATAATCATCTTACAAGAAACTCACCTCCAAAAAAAAGAGTTCAGCAAGATCTGTGGGAAGCTGAGGTGGGTGGAGAACTGTGCCTGCTCCTGTCAGACGGCTAACGTTAGAGGCGTGGCGAGCTTAGTAAAAAAGCAAGCAAACGCTAGCCTCCAGGAAGTCAGAACATACACAAGTGGTAGGTGGGTCATAACCAAGATCTTTGTGGAAAATACACTTATCATATTAGCAGGCTATTATGGCCCCAATCAGGATGACCCGTCAACACTAAAAAACATCTTTTTAAATATTGATAAGGTCATTTTCGCGAGATTTTAACATAGTATTGAATCCAAAATTGGATAAATCTCCAAAAAGTAAGGCCATCATCCCTTCTAAATCTAGGGCATATTTAAAAATGATAATGAAGCAATATGCTATATGTGATATATGGAGAGAAAGATCTGGCTCTCAGTTGGGAGTATTGTACTATAATAAAAATACAGACATAAATCAAGAATAGATTATGTTTTAATTAGCAATGATCTAAGGGGTAACATCCAAAATATTGGTTATCTGACTCCCCATTTATCAGACCACGCGTCAGTCTGGATAGACTTAGACCTAGTGGGGATAGAACAACAGAAGGTATGGACTTTTGACCGTACTCTTCTTTTAGATGATGCTATAACTAGATATCTTATCCAAGAGACATCATCTTTCTTGGATATCAATATAGGATCAGCAGACATTATGGTGGTATGGGACGCCCTGAAGTCTTTTTTGAGAGGCTGGATTACAAGCGCAACCGTTTACAAGAATAGACAGTATAAGGAGTAATTGCATTTATTGAGCGTCTAATGAAGGTGAAGGAGGATAGGATTAACAATGTTACTAAACAAGAGCGAGAACTCTGTCAGACACTAGTGGCAGAACTAGAATCTTCAAAAGCCCTATCGGAATATATAATTCAGACCAGAATCTCCAATAAGTGGAAAGTGAGTAAGCTCGCCCACTTTGAATACGGTGAGGGAGCTGGAAGATTATTGACATGGAAGGTCAAATCAGATAGAGTTCATAATCACATCAAACAAATTAATAATGCATACACTAACTCACCAACAAGTAAGGTAGAGGAGATAGGAAAGCCTTCCATACTTATTTTAAGGAGCTGTATGATGAGGATAAAACATCTATTCAGAATTGGCTAAATCCGATTCAGTTAGCTACATTAGGAGCAATCCAACGAGACAACTTGGAAGCTGAAATAACGCACCAAGAAGTCAGGAAGGCACTCTTAGAATGTAAAAAAGGTAAAGCTGCAGGGCCAGATGGGCTGCCCACTGAGCTTCATAAAAAATTGGGAGAAGCAATAATTCCAGTTTTGGTAGAGGTATTTAATAAGATCTTAATTGACAGAACTCATCCACCCACCACATGGGGGAAAGCAAATATCATTTTAATTTTAAAACCAGACAAACCCCCTACAAATTGTGGGTCATATAGACCTATTTCTTTGTTAAATTCAGAATACAAGGTATTTTCGAAGATATTGGTGGATAGATTAGGGGCAGTAGCGAGAGTTTTATTGCATACAGACCAAAAGGGCTTTGGAAATGGCAGGAACCTTTTTGACCTTACACATAATTTTATTGGTACGATAGATTTTGGTTCTAATTTTTCTCTACCTTTGGCAGGAATGACGATAGATGCAACTAAAGCATTTGATACAGTCAACTGGAAATATCTCACGGCGGTTCTTGTGAAGCTGAATCTTGGACCAAGATTTTGTCGAACCATTTGCCTCATATACAGTGACCCCTCTGCCAGTATGGTGGTAACATAGCTGCCAAGGTTTCAGATTGCCATGTGTGACATGGTCATCATTTCAGCGTAATTATGAGTGACATTATAACGTCTATGAGTGACACTTTCTCTAGAGCAAAATCAAGCTATGAAGATGAGGGAAACATAAATATGAGACATTACTCATTTAAGGAACGAGAAACTCTAAATTAACTGGTGCACAGCGTAAGAAATAATTGTTAAATGACTTCCATTTATCATAATCATATCTAAATCATATACTTAGAATCAAACAGATATGATAAAGCTTCTTTGCGATATTTTACTTCAAGTCCGTGCACACAAGCCCAGGAGCTGTGTTTTTTCGGTTGTGTGTTGTTTTAAGGCTTGTGTTTTGAGGAAGAAGAAATTTTACATGGCCAATATGTCCCCTGTGTGTACCCCAACGTTTAGTGTATGTGCATGTCACCCATGCATTTTCCCTTAGTGGCCTGAATAATGAGGCCTCTGCATTTACGTCCCACATTAGGATGCCAGTCACCAAGTTTTCCATAAACGAAACGCTAATTTTGCATTGAGGCCCATGTGGCCTATGTGTTTGCATTGTGCACTTTTAATATATCGTGAAGAACCCATTTCTCCATTTCGTGGCTCAGCCAGTCCCCGAATTGAAGTTTCATGCCTCCAGACACTCTGAGGACTGTAGCTACGTATCCCTGACCTCGCATACCTTTGGCTAAGCCGAAAGGGGCCCAGCACGGGGTGCCTTGACAGTATTTTGCACAACAGTTATCTGCTTGCTCTACAGAATCACATTCCTGCCTGGTGTAGGTAAACAGAACCCGTCTGCAGAGATAGGGCCTAGCCTTTCTGTCTCCGTTTAAGTGATTTGCAGAGCTCGCATCCGTAGAAAGCCCACGGCCCCCACGCAATGAACGAAGAAATATATGCCCACACCGACTCTTGGTGATGAGCGACCTTTGCTTCAGATGATACATCCCCGGACTTAAGATATCAGATAATACCAGACGTGCTGGTCGCCCTGACACTGAAGGCCTCCCTACTAGACCGAAAGTCAGCTCCCCCCAGTTACACGTCAGTTGCACGTCATGATCAAGTTGCGCACACAAGTAGGGCAAAGTTCCAGCTGGCCATGCAACCCCCCTCCATGTATCCACCCACCTATGACTCACCTATGACTCCTCAAGTGTACGCCCACATGTACGCCCTCATGCACGCCCACATGCTCTTATCTCTCTTTCTCTTGCTCTGCCTGGAGCGCTCCTCCCTATGTACGAGATTGAACGTATAAATATTGTACTCTGTAAATAAAGTTTAGAAGACCCTTCCTGAACCTTAGTGGTGATGGAACCGATTCTCCCTTAACTCGAGTTATTGAAATAAAGCCCTTTTGAATCGGACATCACGGACTCTGCCTCTCATTTTTTGCATGACCCTTTGTTTAAGTATAGAAATTATGACAAGGTAATACTTTATTTACCACATAAATCTGGCGCCCGAATAGGGACAAATCCCCTTCCCCACGCGCCGGAGATGTAGGTCCAGCCCTTGCCCCCTGCTACAGCTGTGATGGACTTCAAAGTGTACACGCCAGCGGGACTTCCCGCTTACTCCCTCAGGCCCACGGAGGAGGACGGACTGCGACCAGTAATCGATACGAGGCGGTGAGGATCGCGGATCATCCCAACCAGAGCCCAACCTGTGACAGAGCAAGGTCCGAGGTTTCCAGAGGTCCACCTGTTCCGCGCATGCGCAGTATCAAGTTTCCGAGGCCTTCAAGTTCTGCTTCCCGGTGAGTACCACTATGGGGAACGCATAAAGTTAAAGACAGGTTCCTTTATATGAACACGGTAAAGACGTGTCCGTTCACACGAACACAGTAAAGACGGGTTCACGGTAAACGTGAACAAGGTAAAGACGTGTCTCATTTACGAGACCTGTATGGCTGTGCTGTATTTCAGTGCATAAAGTTAATTGTTTTCAAGTACATGTTTAACTCCATGTATCAGTTTAGACTGTATCTGTTTTAGTGTTTGAGTGTTTTAGTGTGAATGATTGTTTCAGTCAGTCTATTTTGGTGTGTATTGTGTTTTCATTGTGTTGGTTTCAACATGCCACTGTTTTCTAAATTACGTCAGATAGGGACCAGGAAAGGTATATTAGAAGAGTCAGTTAACATCCCGCCTAGAGACACACCTGGTCATTATATGTATAATAAGCACGGGCTAGATGCCATTTTGTTTTTAGACTTATGGGTAGATTACACAAAGGATTTAGAGGAGAAGTACAGATGGCCTGTCTCGGGAACATGGGATTCTGAATGCATTATGAGAGTAGAGGAAGCGCTATGGAAAAAGAAATCAAGACCCTCTCAGAAAGATGCCATTGAGTTATGGCACAAAGAGTCACATAGGAGAACAGAGAAAGAATTCAACAAAGCAGAGAGAACTAAACAAGCAGCGGAAAAAGCCAAAGAACAAGAACTGCGGGAAGAGGGGGAACGGGTCAAAGCAGAACAGGCTGATAGAGAAAGAAACGCCGTCGTTACTGGTATTTATTCCGTCCTCTCAGAAGAACTAGCTAGAGTGACCCCCTCAGAAACACCCCGTAGGTCGCGAATGCCACCACCTGTACCATATAGAGTACGTAGAATAAAGCTGACAGCATCCGAGGCGTTTATTTCCTCCTATCTAGAAGAGTCCCCACCGGACTACGCAAACGCAGATTTCCCTCCGCCCCCACCAGCGGATCAGCTCCAGCAGCTCGTGAAAGAAGACGTGGGGCCCGGGGCAGTAGGGGGAGGGGGGCTACTGTAGATGTAGCAATTTCCCACTGTATATACGATCCAGAACCAGGAAAGGGCTCAATGCTCGTGATTTCACTAAGACTAAGACAGGCCGTCGCATATTTGGACAGATTACCAGACATGAAAGAGCACCTAGATAAAATGTACTGTTTCATTAGAACGGAGGAGGGACCCGAGTGTATAGTACAAGCCATGCAACACAGAAAGGTAGGGGTTAAGAACTACATCCTCCGTTTTATTATTAACTGCCTGATCAGGGAACAAGACGAATGAGACGGAGATGTAAAGCCTGGTTTGATAGAATGGAGTGATCACATAGATGCCGGTCGGCATGATAAACAGGGACAGACAGACAGTATGATGAACAAAATACGAAAGGAAATATTAGCAACACATAAAGTAGAGTCTGACGAGAAGAGTGAGTCATCAACGGAAGAGGTAGACGAGGCAAAGGACAAAATGAATTATGTAGGCAATGCACGACGGTTTGACAGGCCCAAGTGCCTCGACTACCGTAAACGGGCCGGCTATAAAAGAAAGATATTCCCTTGAAAATCTATTCCAAGCTACTGAAAAAGCACTGAACCGACGGATAAAGAGCGAGCGATCTCACACCCCACACGAAATGGAGTTGGCCCGGTCAGCCACCCAGTGGGTGTCCAATTCCAATATATATAGCAATGATATAGTGGCCCAGACTTTCTTGAGCCTCCCGCCGAACGAACAGCGTTTGGCCGGTATTTACATGGTCCAACATTTAATAACGTTGTATGAGAATCAATATTCCGATCCCGGTCAATTGTATGAATTATTGGACGACATACTTCTAGACAGATGGACAGGCCTGGGTACTGAATTAATTAACGTTATCCTGGATCAACGACATAAGTACTTAAATTGTTTGACCACATGCATGCTTCCCGCCTCACACCATGACAGAAAGCACCTATACGTAGACAGACAGAACCCCCTACGAGAGGTACATCCCGTCAAAAATGCAAACAATGAGTTTCAACGGGTGTATGTTTACACCCCCTTGACGAAATTAGAAATACTGGAAATGAAAAAGATGCTGCCTTGCCATGATAAAGACCCGGGGGGGTTTCACCGAGAATTAAAAGACATTCTCCGCATCGGAGATTATACGTACGCTGACATTCTGAAACTATTGAAAGTACTATTGCCTGCAGGCATTTATGAAAAGCTTAAGGAAAAAGACTGGGAGGTGGGCGAGAAAAAGTTAAGCTGGGAAACATTGGAAACAGAGGATAAAGGCAGGCTCCCGGGAGTTGGTCTTGGGGACAAAGCTAAAGAACTGCCTGAACTCCTAATACAGGTTTTGCCGAGACCATTGATTATTAAAAAGGAAGACTGGGATGCTATTTCAGCCTGTAAACAAAAACAAGAAGAGGACACAAGTGATTTCTATTCTAGATTCGAGAAATGCTTTACTATTAATAGTGGCCTTAAGCCCGGTAGCGAATCATATCCACATCTTTTCGTGAGCAAATTAGTAGAGAATTCCTTACCCCAGATCAAGAATAGAGTACTGAAGGTCGAGAGTACTTGGCAAGCAAACAGCCCTTCACAAATGTTACAGATGCTACAATATCACCAGAACAGGATTAGAGAAGAGCAGGATCAGGAAAAGAGACGCATGAAAGAGACAAAAATGAAGGTACTGGTTGCCCAAATGGTACCGGCAAATACGAACAAAAATGGCACGACACCTGTCAAGGGGAACTGTAATTATTGCAAACAACCAGGTCACTATGTAAAGGAATGTGCTGTCCTGAAACACAATATAGCTACAGGCAAGACAAAAGAACGACAATACACTCCTAGGCAAAATAGCACCCAACAGAGCACACAACAGACAATAGCGACTTTTCCACCCCCACCACCGCCTGTTCATGCCACACCACAAATGTATCAGTACACACAGTCAGACTATCCAGAATATCAATCGTTCTCATGAAACAGCCTTGAGAGGGAAGTTGGCTTGCCCCTTATTGAGGTTCCTGTAGATCAAGAGGGTCCGTATGTACATAGTCGTGTACTGGGACAGGACCGAAAGTTTCTGATTGACACAGGGGCGAGCAGAACTACCATCAGCCATGACGAGGTTCCAGGGGCACCTCTCTCGGGCTCACAGAATATTTCCCTGGGATTTTCAGGAAAGCCTATTATTAATGAAGTATCGAAACCAGTCTCCCTCGGGGTTGGTCCACTGTCACGTACCACAGACTTGCTACTTACTAAATCATGTCCAGAAAACTTACTTGGTATAAAGACATTAAAAGAACTAGGAGCAGTTATCTGTTGTTCTCCAGAGGGAGTGCGACTGTTCTTACGTGATTTTAAGGGACATTATGTGTTAACAGATTTTTACCACAGACTCCAGAATGTACCACAGCACTTATGGGCACAAGGTCCGACTGACGTAGGTTACATGAACATAACACCACACCATGTCACTCTCAAAGCAGGAGTAGTACTACCACGTATACGACAATACAAGTTACCACCTGATGCCGAAGTGGCCTTATTGAAAATTATTGACGAACTCATTGCACAAGGGGTGGTGGTGGAGACTGACTCGAATGTATGTAACTCACCTGTCATTCCTATCCTTAAACGATCAGACCCTAATGCACCACCAGTTTACAGACTAGTTGTTGACCTTCGAGAATTGAATAAATGCGTAGTCCCACAATACCCAGTGGTCCCAGACATTTCTTCATTACTGACTGTAATTGATTCTGAGGCAACGTTCTTTACAGTCATTGACTTGAAAAATGCCTTTTTCAGCATTCCCATTCATCCTGATAGCCAATATCTTTTCGGTTTCAGTTTAAAAGGACGCAGTTTTAAATTCACGAGAGCACCACAAGGTTTTACAGAAAGCCCTAGCATTTACAGTCAAGCGTTAAAAAGACAGCTGGACAGTATTAATATGCCTACCGACACAGCACTGATACAGTACGTAGACGACATCCTCATTACAGCACGATCAGAAACAGACTGCGAAGATGCATCACTGACGGTCTTACACTTTCTGGCAGACAAGGGGCACAAAGTGTCCCCTTCAAAGTTACAATTCTGTGCACAGCAAGTGGTGTACCTTGGACACTTGCTGTCCAAGAGGGGTAGACAGCTGACACAAGAACGTATTCAGTTAATTTCTAACCTTTCACAGCCCAAGACACAAAAGGAACTACGGGCCTTCATTGGCCTCACTTCATACTGCAGGCAGTGGATTCCCCAGTATGCCTATTTAGCCAAACCACTCATACAGTTGACAACACAGGAGGCAGCGTCTTCGACTGTCCTCCCTTGGACCCAAGAACACACCTTGGCATTTGAGGAATTAAAAAGAGCCTTATGTCAAGCGCCAGTTTTAGCGACTCCAAGTTACCGCAAACCCTTTATGCTTTTCGTAACTGAACGGGATGGAACAGCATTATCTGTCCTCACACAAGATCAAGCAGGAAAACACAAGCCTTGTGCTTATTTTTCTAGTACACTGGACCCAGTGGCCCAGGCTCTGCCTGCGTGCCTGAAATCGGTTGCGGCAACAGCCCTAGCCATAAGACAAAGTGACTCAATAGTGCTGGGACACCCCCTGACAGTACAGGTACCGCATGCAGTGGAAGTTCTCTTGAACAGGACACAGACACAACACTTGACCGTAGCGAGACTGACAGGATATGAACTGACGTTATTTCAACCACACATAGAGATCAGACGATGTAACATTCTTAACCCTGCTACACTTTTGCCCTCAAGTACAGTAGACACCGCACCACATGACTGTGTGGAAGTAATGAGTATAGTGACGAAACCAAGACAAGACCTAACAGACAGTTGCACTTCCAGACCCTGACCTAACACTCTATGTAGATGGATCATGCATGAGAACGAGTGCAGGAGAATTAGTGGCAGCATATGCCGTGACCACTGCTACTGAAGTCATAGAGACACAAAGAATAGACATACTGTCAGCACAAGCAGCAGAGCTCATCGCTCTGACACAAGCCTGCATAAGAGCTAAGCACTTGAAAGTGAACATTTATACAGATTCACAATATGCTTTTGGCGTAGTTCATGATTTCGGAGTACTATGGAGGGAGAGAGGTTTCTTGACCTCTCACGGGGCCAAAATTCAGCACGGCCCGCTTATTCAGGCCCTGTTGGAAGCAATACATTTACCTGCAGCCATAGCTATCCTGAAATGCAAAGCACACACCAAAGCTACAGACACAATTTCCCAGGGTAATGACCTGGCAGACCGAACTGCTAAACTTACAGCCCAGACACCAACAGACACGACAAGGACAGAGGTACCATTACTGACAAAAAGCATGACAGTCAGGGATCCCTCTCAAGATGTACTCGACATACAGACACATGCCACTTCAGATGAAATAAAGAAATGGACTGAACAAGGAGGGGTCCAGACTGACCAAGGTTGGATGACTAAGGCAAAAGCCACATGGTTTCTTCCAGATTCCATGGTACAAGTGATCATAAACACAACACATAGTCCAGCGCACTTGGGAGAGAAGGCAATGATGGACAGTTTACAGAATATCTGGTTTAACAAGCACCTGCGTGCAGCAGCGAAACAAAAAGTAAGAACATGTATGATCTGTTGCCAGTTCAATCTAGGTAAAGGCATCCCGGTGGAACAAGGCGGATTTCATCCTCCTGACCACCCTTTTGAGGTCCTCCAGATGGATTATATCCAAATGGACATATGTAGAGGTTACAAGTATGTCCTGGTAGTTGTGTGTGCACTAACTAGATGGACAGAAGCGTATCCAGTCCCAGATTATACTGCTGTGACAACCGCCAGGCAATTGGTGCACGAATTCTTCCCTAGATACGGATTGCCCCGTGTCGTTTACTCAGACAATGGTCAGCCTTTTTCCTCTGAATTAATGAAACAAGTGTCTCTTCTGTTAGGATATAACTGGAAGTTCCATTGTGTACGACACCCTGAAGCAGCAGGCCTTGTAGAAAGACATAATCAGACAATAAAGACGAAACTAGCAAAGATCTGTGCAGAAAAGGGCGTGGACTGGATGGTAGCCCTGCCGGTTGCCCTCTTTTACATGCGTATGGTAGCCCATTCCAGAACAGGCCTATCACAATATGAAGTGGTTTTCGGTAGACCGCCGAACATGTGGGGTACGCCTATGCCTAAGAAAATAACTGATGTTGACAGTAACATGCTTACAGATTACCTGGCTTCCTTGATGTCTGCACTACTCTCTTGTCGTTCACAGGTTGCCGCCGCCTTCCCTGACAACACCCAGGTCAAGGAGCACGCCTTAGCACCAGGCGATTACGTGCTCGTCCGGAACTTTGATCGATCAAGCCCCCTTGAGCCGCGTTGGAAGGCGCCGAAGTTAGTGTTACTAACAACGAGGACAGCCATCAAAGTCGAAGGAAGAAAAGGATGGCTTCATGCCCATCATTGCAAACGGTACTTTGGAGACTCTGGAACTTTGGTAAAGACAAAAGACATTACAGACTTTGAGCCCCCTTTGCTAGAAAAGACTCCACAGCAAGAGTACAGGTCCAAATTACGATCTAGAAAGCCAGACGACGTTTAATCATTTAAGTCCACTAGGTGGTGAATCGGTTAAACAAGATTTCTGACATGCATAAGATCGCGGACAACAATAGTAAAAAGAGCAAAATGAAAGAGAAATACTGCAAGATATTACGTAGTAGATGTATAGTATCTTTGATTCTTCTTTCTCTTCTGTGCATCACTATAATCTGTGTCAGCTTAATACTACATGTTTTCTTTCCTCCTGTTGCCTCACATATACACTCTTCCATTAATGACACCGTAGAGTATACATTTAGTGAACTGCCACCCCATGAACTGTCATATCGACTAGCCCTGCGCAACAATACTTTCATTCGGATGTTGCACCGTTCTCATCAGACCAGCAATGCGACTGATTGCTGGGTATGTGGCCAACTCCCGCCTTATCAAAAGACGAAGGGAGTTCTGCCCTTCTTCCCTTTTCCGTTCTCCCACAATGGTTCGTGCGGAGCATGGTTTGCCTTAATGTCATCACTAGACAGAAAGTCCATAGTTTACCAGGGTGACTGGATATACGGAAACTTGAATAAAGTAATGAATGAGGCATGTTTTCCAGACGAAGACGGACTCCCCCAAAGGGAGGGGACCGATCTGGAAAATGAAGAGTACGAGCAAGGAAATGCTTCCCTCAGCTTTATAATGCTGAATGTTCAGCCCATGCAAAATGTAGGTCCACCGTTTATTTCAGTCCTACCAGTAAAAGGTGATTTGTGCGTTAGAAAGAAAGGATCAGTACATATGGGACACAGCGAGTTTAATGCTGTAGTAGAGTTTAATGATAAAGGAAAGTCTTCTTTCAAAGCCTCTCGCCATACCTATTTCATTTGCGGTCAGACAGCCTATGTACATCTGCCCTTAGACTGGGGCGGGACATGCTATATAGCGTTCCTGCTGCCACCCGTCTTTCTGGCCCCATCCCATTATCATCGAGATTCACGACTAGAGCATGTTAGACACAGGAGAGAGACCGATTCCTCAGAGATTGATCAGACTGAGACAGCTTGGGAGCAATATACAGATTTCAACAAAGGATTCTTTTTCTTCATAGGTCCCGTCCAAAACAGTAAACTCATACGCAGGTTAACAAGAACTCTGGAAGCAGTTGTGAATGAGACTGCATCTGCCCTGGCGAACTTGACCCAGGAGCAGTCTGCCATGAGACTTGTTGTTCTCCAGAACCGCCTTGTTCTTGACGTCATCCTGGCGGATAGGGGCGGGGCCTGTAGGGTGATCGGCTCTAGTTGCTGCGTTTTCATACCTAATAACGCGCCATCTGTGTATGCAGCAATAACAAGGCTCCACAAGATTGCTCACGATATACATCAAGACCCAGGCACCAGGCTCTGGGGTGTAATATCGGCTTGGGGATGGAAAGTGTTGTCGTTCCTAGGAATGATACTGTTTATGATATTCGGCTGCTGTCTCTGTCTGCAGTGTGGCCCGGCCATTTGCGGCCTGTGTGCGACTGCCTGTGTTCCACATCCACGTATACAAAGGATCAAAGATGAACAAATGATGCTGTATGAACAAATATATGGTCTCATGAAAATAGATGTGTCCTGAAGGGTACAGTAGGGGACAAGGAGGGAATGAGGAAGAAGAAATTTTACATGGCCAATATGTCCCCTGTGTGTACCCCAACGTTTAGTGTATGTGCATGTCATCCATGCATTTTCCCTTAGTGGCCTGAATAATGAGGCCTCTGCATTTACGTCCCACATTAGGATGCCAGTCACCAAGTTTTCCATAAAAGAAACGTTAATTTTGCATTGAGGCCCATGTGGCCTATGTGTTTGCATTTGCACTTTTAATATATCGTGAAGAACCCATTTCTCCATTTCGTGGCTCAGCCAGTCCCCGAATTGAAGTGTCATGCCTCCAGACACTCTGAGGACTGTAGCTACGTATCCCTGACCTCGCATACCTTTGGCTAAGCCGAGAGGGGCCCAGCACGGGGTGCCAAGACAGTATTTTGCACAACAGTTATCTGCTTGCTCTACAGAATCACATTCCTGCCTGGTGAAGGGGGTAAACAGAACCCGTCTGCAGAGATAGGGCCTAGCCTTTCTGTCTCCGTTTAAGTGATTTGCAGAGCTCGCATCCGTAGAAAGCCCACGGCCCCCACGCAATGAACGAAGAAATATATGCCCACACCGGCTCTTAGTGATGAGCGACCTTTGCTTCAGATGATACATCCCCGGACTTAAGATATCAGATAATACCAGACGTGCTGGTCGCCCTGACACTGAAGGCCTCCCTACTAGACCGAAAGTCAGCTCCCCCCAGTTACACGTCAGTTGCACGTCATGATCAAGTTGCGCACACAAGTAGGGCAAAGTTCCAGCTGGCCATGCAACCCCCCTCCATGTATCCACCCACCTATGACTCACCTATGACTCCTCAAGGGTACGCCCACATGTACGCCCTCATGCACGCCCACATGCTCTTATCTCTCTTTCTCTTGCTCTGCCTGGAGCGCTCCTCCCTATGTACGAGATTGAATGTATAAATATTGTACTCTGTAAATAAAGTTTAGAAGACCCTTCCTGAACCTTAGTGGTGATGGAACCGATTCTCCCTTAACTCGAGTTATTGAAATAAAGCCCTTTTGAATCGGACATCATGGACTCTGCCTCTCATTTTTTGCATGACCCTTTGTTTAAGTATAGAAATTATGACAGGGTAATACTTTATTTACCACAGTTTTCAGCCTTTTCCAAACACAGATTACCAGCCTTTGTGGTGGGTCCCTCCTTCCCGGCAAATTCAGGAGAGCGTAGGGTCTGGGCCCTGTCACTGATGTCAAGTGAGTGACCTGTCAGACAGGGAACCGGTGTCCGAGATGCCCCAACGTATGTCACCTGCGCGGTGCCAGACACAGTAACTTTAACATACTAATAAATGCAACCAGGCTGCTAATTATTTAACCGCCCTGGAAAAGCGAATGGGTAATGATATCAAATCGGGGGCCTCTGCTCAGTGAGAACGAGGTCTGGGAGCCATATGGACGTGAGCAAATTCCAACATTTAAAAACAGAACCCTTGGCTAAAAAGGAAAGGATGAGTAGGTCTATTATGTATATATTCGCCAATGCATTTGAGCATGACGCGTTCTTCCCGAGGACCAATCTAGATGTTAAGATTTCATCCGTTTTGTGTTCATCCTTTTTCATATGTTGCCCTAGTTTATTAAAAATGATGTCACCCCACCTGCCCCCTTCAGATCCAGACACATCAAGCTAAGTGCAAAAGTAGTCTGAGTGTCTGACTCGAGTGAAGGTCACGACGCACGCTGATGAGACTACTACTTGTCTATGAAGTGATGGCACTGCAGCGGTTTAGAGAGAGCTCAAATTACTAACCAGGTGAGGAGAATCACTAAACTCCAACTTGGGACCTGAGCCCGGACTATACATTAATTAGTCAGTTACCTTCGGCCGCCGTAGTCTGCACATGTGATTCCATGATTGCTGGTGAAGCCTTAGGAGAGCCCGTGAAAAACACATAGCATACACAGTCAGGCGGACTATTTTTTCAAGAATTATTCCATAAATGTCACACCAGTATAATTAAGTGAGGGGCCCGGTGTCCGGTGCGCCGCCTGCTACTACAGCGAGTTCAGATAGATAACAAGTATTACTTGCAGTAGTTAATAAACTAAACGAACAGCGAGTACTCTGTAGAAACATAAATAATTTATGTAATTTTAAAAACATACAGTTACTGTACATATGCAGCTTTGCCAGTTCACCCTTCAGCGGAGCCTCTCTTCCTGCTGACGAGTACATCTTCCCGCCCACGCTGTCAGGACTCCACCTCCGTAAGTGCACTCCTAACAGATATCAACTTTTCCAGCAGAGTTATGACTTTTGCCTCCACGCGAGGGAAACTCTTGCTAACAGATTTTTCTATCGTATAATGTAGCTCACAAATCAGCTAGCGCGGAGCCGCGCCGGTCCTGGCTTCCTCAAAAACTTCCCACTTTCCGGCCTCAGGATCAGGATGTGAGTGATGTCACGTCCCCCTCGGCTCCTGACTGACATCAACTACTTCGGATCATCAGCTGTGCACTGCACCCCGACACAGTGACTGCCCGCCGGAGCGAGGCACTCCTCCTTTCCCCTCTTCCTGAATCCCCGACCTCACACTAACTTCCAGGACGTGAGGTCACACCTCTCCCTACCGCCAATGGGCCAAAGCCAGTATTAATCACCACGCAACCAATGAGGGCAGGCGGGCCCACCCGGATGTCTCGGTTTTCGGCATAATAGCATTACATGGGCTGGGTGACGTCAGGCATGTTTGTAGTCACTGAGTGACTCAGCCCTCCCCTGCAGAGCGGGCGGGAATACCAATGCCTGCAGGCTATTTAAGATACATTGTCGCAGCAGACAGTGCACAATATTAACTATTACTAAGCCTGTGCTGGTGGCAGCGCCCTGGGCCGAAAGTCTGCGTGAGCAGCAGAGCCAGCGCAGGTCACAGGCGCGCCCGCTATTAGCCTGACTTAGACTTACTTCAGCGCTGGTACAGGACCAGTGAGTGGCATAAAAATGCGTGACAATGCATTTAAGTGCGGTGATGCGGACCACCACACTGAAATGCGTTAGAGTCACGCCTATTGCGTGATACTTGGCAGGCATGTGGTAAGTGGCAGACTGTTTATAATCAAAAGAGGAACTAGTCAGGGCTGGCCCCTCTCCCCCCTTCTTTTCGACCTATATATAGAGCCGTTTGCTCAGCGTCTTAGGGATGAGACAGCTATTTTATCATGCAAGAGCGGTTAATGGGAGAGGAAGGTAGCCCTGTTTGCTGATGATATTCTTATTCTCTCGTCAGATTTAGAATCTTCTTTTCCTCTCGTCATCAAGTTGGTGAAAGATTTCGGCCCGTTATGAGGTAAACGCAGACAAAACTGAGATTATGACTTAGAACTTGCCTGAGTTCCGACACCAAACCAAGAACGAGATGCGGTACTTAGGAGTTAAGATTGTTCCAGAGATAGACAAGATAGCTAAAATAAACCTCGGGAATATCTTAAAAGAAAGACAAAAGCTTACGAAAGGCTGGATTCACCTAATGATAAAAATATTAATAATAAAGCCATTTGTAGAGCGCCTGGTTACACTCAAAACGGTGTGTCCCCGCGCTATTCTGTCTAATCTGGGAAGAGTGAATCTGATAAAAATTACAATCTTACCAAAAGTAAAGTTTTTATTTAACACCATTCCTTTAAATTTTGAGAAAACATTAATGACTAAGTTTCAGCAAGCTATCAATTCGTTTGTGTGGGCCTATAAAGCTTCTAGAATATTGTGGAAAAAGCTAAGACGTAGAAGGGAGAAAGGTGGTCTTGCACTCCCCGATATTCAGTATTATGCTTGGGCTTTCCCGATAACACATTCCAGAATGCTGTTAAAATCCCCAGATTCCTCAGTAAGAGGTAAAATGTTTTTAGCTATGTTACAACAATTGGGGCGTCCTTATGAAGGCTTTCTCTTTAAATATGGGGACACATTTTTTTTTAAGAAGGTAAGACTGAAAGTCCTTAGTAGCGCAGCTCAGATTTGGGCCAGAATTAAAAAACTAATGGGTCTCGAACATTATTCAAGGTTAGCTCCACTGTGGGATAGTCCAGGAACCCCTAATTGCCTTAAAGATCTGCTGGCTGTCCCTTTAAAATCTGCCGGGTTATTAGTAAGGGGAGATCTAGCTGTAGAGGGTTCGCTTTTACCTTGGGCGGAACTAAATGTCAAGCTGGAGGACGGATATAGATAGATATGCTGATATAGATAGAAAAGAACTAAAATTAGTTCAGGCCCACTACAAGGAAGGCATTGCTAAGGCCAAAGCAGATTTTTTTGCCAACTCTATTCTGCATGCTCCAAATCACACCAAAGCATTGTTTAGCATTGTGAAGAATCTCTCACACCCAACTTGTACAAGCAACAAGGTGGTCGCTTCACAGAAACTCTGCAATTCGATCGCAGCACATTTTGAGGAAAAAGTCAGTAAGATTGTGGGCGAATTAGGCCCCAATAATAATGACAACTGGGTTGACCAGATCGGAAGATCAGGAGAAGAACCTATAGCAGTCACCGGTTTGGAAAACTTCCAGGCTCCATCTGAGGACCGGTTTAATGAGTTGGCCCTGAGCATTACATCTGGCTCCTCCGGGACCCCTTGCCCCATAGAATCTGGAAAGCATCTGGTAAGGAGACCCTCCCTTGGTTGTGTCTAATTTGCATCCAATCTTTAGAAGACAGAGTGGTCCCGGAAATATGGAAGAAGGCGATAATCACTCCACTGCTCAGAAACCCTCCCTTGACCCCCTGGTTTCAGCCAATTTCAGACCAATATCTCTCCTTCCCTACCCGATTAAAATCTTAGAAAAAATAGTCAGTAAAACCTTGTCTGGATACCTGGAGGACAACATCCTACTAGACAAGGATCAATTTGGCTTCTGCCCGGGCCACAGTACTGAGACCGCCTTGGTCACCATTATGGACAATCTTCGAATGCGAGCAGACAAGGGAGAATCTTCCATTTTAGTATTACTTGATATGCCAGCCACATTCGACACAGTAAATCATACAGTACTGTTGGAGAGATTAAAAACGACGGGGGTAAAAGGATGTGCCTTGCAATGGTTATGTTCCTACCTAACCGGAAGGCAACAGATAGTGTCACTGCCTCCGTATGAGGCGAGCCAGTCTCTGGTTGCGCATGGGGTTCCGCAGGGATCGGCGATTAGCCCAATCCTCTTTAATATCAATCTGCGCCCCTTACTCTCTTTGATCAAGTCCTTCGACATCGACCTGGTAAACTACGCGGACGACACCGAATTGGTGTTTTCCCTTAAAGGGAAAGGGGCGGTATTGATGGACAAGTTTCAAGAGCGTATGACAGCAGGCTGGCTAAGGCAGAACTCTTTACAATAAAAGGGGGGTAAAATAGAGGTGCTGTTCTGTCCTTCTTCTAGTGTGCACCAATCGCTAATGCCGGACTTCAAGCTCACCCCAGAAGACAACCCCTTGATTCCGGCCAAAACTGTGCGTAACCTGGGGGTACAATTGGAGGGTAATCTCCAGATGGAATCCCAGGTTAACAAAACGACCAACGTATGCTCCGCGTTGTTGCGAATGCTATGACAGATCCTTCCGCTCCTGCCCAGGGACAATCGTTCCCTTGTGGTATAGAGTGTAATTTTCAGTAGACTGGACTACTGTAATGCTCTGTATTTGGGAGCACCACAGTACATCATACAGAGATTACAGAGAGTCCAGTATATGGCAGCCAAATTGGCTCTGAATAGGTAACGTAGGACCTCTACAACTGCAGCCCTGAGAGATCTACATTGGTTGCCCATTAAACAGAGGCTCTGTTTCAAGTCCCTATGTATTGTGTACAAAGCGGCACACGTCATGGGCCCTATTCCATTACAGGAAAGATTCTTTTGGTACAATCCGGAAAGGCAGCTCCGCTCTTCCAATGTAAACCTGGTAAAGACCATCAGCTTTAAGAGAGTCAGGATGGGCGGTAGAGCCTTTGGCGTGGTGGCGGCTCAACTATGGAATGATCTTTCCCAGTCCATTAGACAGTCGTACACGTTAACCGGCTTTAGAAAGCTGTTGCAAACCTGGCTATTCCAGAGGGGTGATATCCAGCTCCCCAGGGTAATGATGGACTGGTTCAACCTCAATATCTTCTGAAGTTCAAGCGCCAGGATACCCGTAGGGTGACAGTTTTTGCACTATACAAATGCTTGATACGATACGATACGGTATGTCTAGATTTAAATACTTGCAGCTAAAAAGCTGGTCCCAGAATTTGAAAAGTTTGCTAGATCTGGGGAACCCCCTGGAAGAACATCTGGTCAACAAACCTCCAGGGAAGAAAGAGATGTCATTCCTTTATTGGGCAATTGAAGAAGCCATTGATGGAGACTTTAGGCTAGCCAGTGAGTTGTGGGAGGAATCCATTCCAGAAACAGACTGGGCGGAACTGTGGGAAACTTCTTATAACACTCTCTTCTCAGTTGTTAAGCCAGCTTGGCTGAGGAGAAACCACTGCTTTACCACACACAGAGCTTACCTCTCCCCGGCGAGGCTCTCCAAAATGTCTAAAGGCCCACCTGCTAGATGTGAAAAATGCAACTTGGAAAGCGTCCCAGATGTACATATGTTTTGGACCTGCCCATCTCTCTTGGAATTGTGGGAGGGAGTTGGAGGCTCTTTAACATCTATTTTGGGTCACCCAATACAAATTTCCATTAAGCTTATTATTGTTGGTATATTAAGTGACATCACTGGCTATAACCGAGATTTTCTATTCTTCGCCATATTATTAGCCAGACGGGAAATTTGTAAGAGATGGGTTGAGGCAACACCTCCCATACATTCGGACTGGCTATCTGCCCTATATAAAACTTCCAAGACAGACTTGGCCAGACTGAAGAACTCTAAGAATAGAGCCATTTGGGACTGTTTGTTAAATTGGACTTCCGTCTAACAAGCCTTCTTTTTGTTTTGTTTTTGAGCACATTACATGAAAATATATTTTTTTTCTTGCTTTTGTCCTATGATTAAGCCTAAGGGGAGCTCTTAGACGGTGCTGGTTAGAGCTATTACCTTAGGGGTCTCATCTTTTGATAAAAGGTAGGCCGCCAGCATCAGTCGTCAGTCTAAGAAACTTGAAAAGAGCAGGACCACTCTCTCATTACCAGCAGCTGGAAGGAAGTTGGTATGCCACTGGTAGGTGGGGGACAAGGGCGAGAAAGATTACCCTAAAGCCTACTTCTCTTTAATGGAGGAACAGTGTCGTCAATCTGATCTCTAGTTAGCTGGGCTTGGAGGCGAAAGAGGGAAAAAAAAGTGCTTTTACACCCTATTTTTTCTAGTATTTGTCTCCATGGTGAAATATTTTTTGTCCATGGAGGATCAGCTTTCCATACTTTCCAAAAATTAGGATCGTGCTTCCTAGGGCACTGGAAATCCATTTAATGTAGCAATTGCAAGAAATAATGCTTTTCATATTTAGGGGGATATAACCAGCAACATGATGGGCTCATCAATGCCAATGTGATCTGCTATTTGGCTTAGTTTGTTCTGATATTGAGTTTCTATCATATTGTCATAGACTGATATTCCTTGCATAGGACGACCTGTACTAACTTGGATGGCATTGTATGATGTGCATATTATGACCAAAAAAACTCAATAAAAATTGGTTAATAAAAAATGTTGGGTTCACAAATTCATACAGTCAGACCCACAAAAAACACCCACAAACCTGCATTTGTAATTAGATTGAGTCTCTCAGGAACTGCATCATACTAACAGAATTTGCAAGTGTGTATGTTCCATTTTTGAGGATAAAACCCTACCATTCTTGATTCTCTGACATACAAATGGGATATTTTCTTGCAGATGAGACTTTGTATGCACCTTCGTAGTACGAAGGTGTGCATAATCATTTGAGATTGTCCTTGGTATTGAAGCATCGGCGAGAAAAAGTTTACATGAGTACCCAGACTGAAGCCACATCTGAAACTGAAGGTGCAAACATCTTTGAGTGGTTCACTGAACTACATGATAATAATTGGAACAAGAAGTAAGAATTGTTTAATGCATATTTAATTTTAATGGAAACAGGCAGGCAGGAATCATCTTACAAATACTTGTATAGATGGGATTGCATACTACAAGTTTTCATGCAAGCATGAAAGTACGGAATGATAGATATATGAGGGTTTCACTTTCATGTTCTAACAAAATAGTGCTCTTGTCAAAGAAATACTTGAAAAGAAGTGATCAATTGGAGAAACAAAGACTATGTAAAAGTAAACCTTTAGATTTGGCTGCTGAATTTCAATTGAGTGAACTATATATTTATAATTCTGTTTGAGAAGTTTCAGCAATCTGCCTCCATGCTTTATTGATTAATCTTTCATTCAATATGTTTCCAGTGATATCCTCTGGTCTTCTGGGCTTCTTCTGTCACTCTCATTTATAATATGCTTCCACAGCTGTTATGGACACACAGCAGTTCAATATCCCTCCCCTGCAGGGCCCTTTGCGTATCTCATCATGAAGGCAAAGTTCTTGCCGGCAAACACCATGCATCCGCATTTGACAGAAAGTTAAGTCCATGGTAAACGCTACAGGGTAATAAGCAAACATAACAGATTAGTTTTGTAGTTCTATTGTTCAGCAAGTATTCATATGACAATAGATGTATAGAAGGATGATCACCCACTTCATCAGTTAAAATGGCAGAGACAATTTGATGTATAGAAGAGGTGCCAAGACTTCTTTTTTATATGAGTGCTATTGGCTTTGGCATACAATGCTGCAGTTGTGAATGACATGACTATATATATATATATATATATATATATATATATATATATATATATATATATATATATATATATATATATATATATATATATATATATATATATACATATATATATATATATATATATATATATCTATACACACATACATATATGTAGTCTATTTTTAAAGGTCAACTTATTGCTTATTGAACGGGTGCTACCTGATAGGGAACTGAAAAACATATACAAACTGCACTATGATGGTGCCCAATTCAGGCAAAAACTGACAGCTTGCAGACAGAATTCTGCAAATGTTTTAAGTATACTGTGGGCCATTTGCTATTTTTTTCATTCTCTCAGCACCCCGTATGCAAGAAAGGACTCCTCAAGGATTTGAGGAAAACAGTCACATTCTGGCAGATGCATCAAAGTTATGTTTTGCGAGTCCTTAATAGCGAATTTTAAGGAATCGCTATTAAAGACTCGCAAAACGGGATGCATGTAGGAATCGCAATGTTATTAGCGATTCCTACAGATTTCTTATTAGCGATTCGGTAATAGCTAATCGCTAATAAGGAATGGCTTTCCCATTCATTCCTATGGGCCTTTAGCCCGTAGGAATGAATGGGGAAGCCATTCCTTATTAGCGATTAGCTATTACCGAATCGCTAATGTTCCGCTATTTCAAGGGTGCCTGGGTGTCCAAAAAACACCCTGTTGCACCCCTGAAATGGGCCTGTGCTCAAATGTTACACACACACATGCCCTAAGGGCATGTGTGTGCACAACATGTAACTTTGAAAAATGCACAAAAGTGCATTTTTCAAAGTTTTAGCAAATTACCACGAAGTTCAACTTCATGGTAATTTGCTCCCCCTATTAGCGAAATTGCTATTTTTTTGGGTTTCATGTATTGCATTTAAGGAATCTCATTTTGGGATTCCTTAAATGCAAGAGCAATTTAAGGAATCACTATTTAGAGATTCCTTAAATTGCGATTTCTGCATTTGGGAGGATGCATCCCAAATGCAAAAATACCGGGAGCAAACGGCCGTATTCTGAGAATCTGCCCGTTTGCTCCCGGTATTTTCTTTGATGCATCTGCCGGTATGGGGCTTATTTACAAGCCCGGTGTGCCGCCGGTGCGTCACTTAATATGGGAAAAAGCACAAAAATATTTTAAACATTCACAAGTCTGTCTTTGAAAAGCAATCTAAAACTCCCTACCAAAATAAAATATTGAGTTAAGAGCTGTATATTATAACATCCAGATATGTGGTTACCAAAAAAGCCAAGTGGAGATGTGGTGAAAGGGGCATATGTCAGGGTCTCTGTAGTGCTTAACTGGCTTTCAGCGTCTACATATATCCAAGTAGCGTAGACGTATGAACGTATGAACATTTTTACAGAGAACTGAGAGGTAAAAATCTTCACCAGACAAGATGAGGGTCAGGATAAATAAAGACCAAAAGAGCAGAGAAATATGCTTTGAGAAATTACAAAGCTGAGAATGATAGAAAAGAATGCAGCATTTATAAGACAAAAAAACTATTTGAAAAAAAAACTATTGGCTCATTAGTGAAGGTTAAGATATAATTTAGAGGGTCATATTGCGTGTGGTTATTTGAAGGGGAAATAAGGTTAGTTTGGGAGGAAATAAACATTTTATTGTAAAGAATAATAGGGAGCTAAGGATATTGAAATCAAGTTGAATGTTAAATCAAAAATGAGATGAGGAGGGAGGCATGACTCAACTGGTGACAGCGGTAAAGACGAGGGATTTTTCAGCGTGTTCTGAAGAATAGGAACCGCCAGAATGGATGTGCGGCCGTCGGAACCCTAGAGGCAGAATAAGTTTAGTGACCTGCGGGTGCACCTTGTCATCCATTCTATCGATTCCTCACCGAGTGGTATGACGCCCGCCATTTTAGAAGCCCTCACAAGGTGAGAGGAACCACTGTCCCTGCGAGGCTTCCCTCTTCAATGTCTTTCACTGCTTGCAAGGTTTCGTCTTTTTATCTTGTTTTTTTTCTCTACATGGACAATTGACTTTGAAGTGTTGCAACTGCTGGGTGCCCTCAGGGAATTATGACTGAGAGTGGATTCAAGGCTCCTCACTTCCTAATTCTCGGTTTGTCGGCCATTTTGATGCTGAGGTTAAAAGTTCCCTTCATTTTGCGTGCCACACATTTGAAGTTTACTTGAATCTTCCACTATGCACTGCTGAAATAGAATACATTTATGCATTATACTTTGCTCTTCAGTCTGCATACTTCTATTTGAGAGTGTGGGGAAGCGCAATAATTAATTATAGTGACTTTGGTTGTGTTTTGTGATTACCTTAGGGAAGCCTATGGTATTTCTATATGTAGACTGAAGGTGAGCATATTATCAACTAAGTGGTCTTGATAATTTTTTGCTGCCAAATACCTGAACCATTCATTGGTTGAAACTGCTGATAACCTTGCGACTGAGGTAATTATTCACCACACCTCTCTTGAAATATCAGTAAATACTCTCTGGAATTCCTATTAAAACTCTCTGAGCTGAGATACATCAGTACATTACATCACGCTCTCTAACTGCCAAGCGACTAATTGAGGCTGTAGCGAAATACAATTACCAATTTTAACCAGACTATTTATTTATTCGATATTTTGAGCGATTACTTGGTCTTTCAGCACTCCATTTTTTCTGAGTATTGGGCCTGACTGCCCTTTGTATGGGCTGACTGAAGAAAACAAAGCCGCTGTTGGTTCCCACAAATCGCACATTTATAGTTCGTTCAAATCTAAACGCCCATCTCACTACAATGGATGACTCTTTAAACATGCCACCTAAAAGTGTTTCTACATCTAATATTAATGCTTCTTCCACAGTTAGCAAAGCATTACCAAACAGTTGAAGAGGGATCCTCCTTCTCTGCAAACCTCATCAGTCTCCATGGGTCTTATTTTGGAGGAAATTCAGGCTTTGTGCCCATTTGTAGAAGAGACAAATTCCAAAACTGCAAGTCCCAATGGATGGATGAGCAAAGATGGAAGAAAGAATCTCTAAGGTTGATCATAGTGTGTAATATTTAGGATCATCCTGCGTCAAATTTGAGGCTATTCAATCCTAGGTCACATCTCTACAGAGACAGATTTAAAAATCTTGAAAATAGGAATAGGTGAAATAATCTCAGTATATATGGTTTACCTGGAAGGCTCGTAGGCCATGACCATATAACTTTTTTCAAAACATTCTTGCAGACAGTGTTAAATCTACCTGATTAGTTATATTATACTTTCTTGAACATAGTGACTTTCTCCAGGTATTATCAGCAGTCAGGTCCATGAAGCGAATTTCATCATCTGGTAGCTAGCTCTTTTTCTCACAGGATTATGCAAAGTCCACGGCAGATAGACACAAGGAATTCCTCGCCATGAGACCAGCTCTACACTCTAGCACTGATTTGGTTTATTCCATCCCTGCTTGTTCAAGGTGACCTTCAATAATAGCACCATTACTTGTGAAGATCCAGTCAAGCTAAAAAGCTTCCTCAAAGTGCGCTGCCCAGAAAGGATGGACATGTCTAACACACGCTTCAAATAACTCTTTTTGTTCTACGTAAGAGCTCAAGCCTTTTACACTTAGTATGAGGACTTACTTGTAAGGTGTTAGAGAGTTTGTCAGTTTAGTAAAACGGTTTGTTTACTTTAATTGAGTTTTCTTTTAATAACATATATTCTTTGTATTGTTTGACTTAACCGTCTTATATGTCGTGTGTCCTGGAGTCTTCCCTGCCTCACCTCATGGAGTCTGGACGTGTCATCATTCCATATCGCCTCATCCCCCCTCACCCATTATATGTTTGGGATTATATGTAGGTGCAGTCTTTTATATTCTACTATTTTTAACAGTAATATTTTCTTTTCCGCATCTCTCTTATCTTCTTTCCTTAACTTAACTCTTCATAATGTTTCTCTTTATCACATCTCCTTCTTCTATTCTATGTTCTCTTTATCCTTTCATCAATTGTTTTTCATAGATCTTATCTTCATACTTATTGCGAGTTTCATATCTGATTATATTTAGATTATCACTGGTTCAATTTATTATACATTCTATATGTCTCACTAATGTTTTTGAAAATTGTCACTTGGAATGTCAGAGGCTTAAAATCCCCCATTAAGAGGCAACAAATCTTGTCATATTTGTATATATTGGATGTTAATATAGCCTCAATACAAGTGTCCCATCTTGCACAGAGTGAGTCATTAAAGCTTAAAAAGAGTTGGGAGGGTGAAGCTTTTTTCTCACCGGGGGATGGTAAAAGAAATGGTGTCATAACATTATGTCATAAAGCTTTAAATGCTAAACTTATCTCTCAAGAAACAGATAGTGGAGGTAAATGGCTATTTACTAATTTAATGAGAGGGAAATCTCTGGTATCACTGTTTAATATATATGCCCCGACTAATTGTGATGCTTCTTTTTGGTCCCAAATTTTTCAACTACTTATAAGGTACCCCTATGAGAATTTTATTTTTTCAGGGGATTGCAATCAAGTGATTGATCCCTTTATTGATTGCAATTCTAAGACTTTTTTTACCTCAAAATTACAAACTATAAAACAAAGGAACCCTTCCACAAGAGTATACTTTTTTTCTCTCCACCCCATCAAACGCAGTCCAGAATAGACCATGTTTTGATTTCACACAATGTCTCCCAATCCCTACGTTCAGCTGATAGAGGTCCCATACCTATCTCTGACCATGCTCCTGTCTCGATTCAATTGGACATCCTATACCAATCAGTGTTACCCAAAAGATGGTGTTTTAATAACTTTTCACTTCTAGATTCCAATTTCCATGCTTCTTTTGTTTCCTTTTTTCATGAGTACTTTCGAATCAATCAAACTGATAACATTTCCTTCCATACAATTTGGGATGCTTTTAAAGCCTCCTCTCGTGATTTTATTATATGATATGTATCCAACAAATGTAAAACCTCCTGGGCATTTAACAACAAACTTCTTACTAAAATTAAAAGACTAGAACAGTCCTTTTACACCTCTAAGTTGAACAAGCGTCTAACAGATCTTATGGATGTAAAAACTACTTTTAGTAAGACCTCCACTGAATATGCCTCCCTATATATATTAAAGATTAGCGCAAAGTTTTATGGTAGCCAAAACAAATCAGGCAAATTACTTGCTAACTACCTCAAGATTAAGCAAAATAGACCTCAAATTGAGTCCATTGTTGACGTAAACCAAATACCGAAATTCAAAGGCTCTGAAATTCTCCAAGAATTTGTACATTTTTACAAATCTCTTTCCACACCAGAAAATGAGCCTTTAGAAGCAGACAATATCCAATATCTCTTTACAATTCAGAAACATACCAGCCCCTGATGAATTTGGACCTCTGGGAAACTGACATTATGCAGAGAGAAATGTTAAATGCTTTAAAGACTCTTCAAAAGAATAAAGCACCGGAGCCTGATGGATTTACAGTTGAATTTTTGCTTACACTTAGTCCAAATATTTCTCCCAAACTTATATACCCCTATTTCCTCTTTTACCACATCTTGCAACTCCTCAGGTTCTTTTTTAGAGGCCCTAATATGTTTAATTCCGAAAGATGGTAAGGATCTACGATACTGCATAAATTATAGACCCATATACCCAATCAATGTGTACTACAAAATGTTCTCAAAAGTTCTGGCCTTACCATTGGAATAACACCTTCTTTTGTTGCTAGGTAAAGAACAGTCCAGTTTTGTTAAGGTTCGTAATATTACAGACAATACACGATTATTTTTTATATTTGATCTAGGACACTACACTATTGAGATCCACTAGCAGTTATTGCCTTAGACGCAGGAAAGGCCTTTGACAGAGACTACTGGCTGTTCCTCTTTCATACCCTTAAATGGTATGGATTTGGCCCAAAGATCATTTCCCTAATTGCTTTACTCTATTCTGAGCCCAAAGCTGCTATTTTCTGTAATGGTCTTGTGTCCCCCCCTACTTTACCCTAAAAAGAGGAATACATCAAGGCTGCCCTTTATCCCCATTTCTTTTTAACTTAGCTTTGGAGCCTTTTCTGTCCACAATCCGTCAAAATCATTCCATGACAAGGTTCCTATCCAATTCCCAACAGATTAAATTAGCAGCATATCCAGATGACATATTAATGTTCATTTCACATACACCGACTTCGCTTACAGCATTTTTGGAAGAGGTTCATGCCTATGGACTACTTCCAGGCTACAAATTAAATATTGAGAAATGTGAAATACTACCCTTAACCAAATATACCTTTAAGGAGGATTTTAAGATCTCTAATTTTGTATGGAAGTCTAAACAAAAAAAATACCTTGGATTATTGTTTTCTTCTGCTACTAAAACATCTGTCTCTCTAAATTTTAATACGTTCCTAGATAAATTAAAAACACTCGCATCCTCTCTATCTTTCATGGTAGGGCCACCTAGATACCATTAAAATGATCCTTACCCCTATTATTCTATACATGATATCTAATATACCAAATTCTATACCAGTCAAACTTTTTCATAAGGTTAATTCTATCCTTTTATCATTTTTACGGAACAATAAAAAGTCAAGAATGTCGATACAGAAATTGATGTCGCCAAAACCAGAAGGTGGTGTACATTTTCCCTGTTTTTTTTAAATTATCATAGAGCTTTTCAACTGAGGCAGTTTTTAAAGTGGGTATCTGACCAATCAACCGATCTTCCATTGTGGATTGATCTTGAGACCTCATTTATACCACCCTTCTCATTTCAGAAATACTTCTCATTCACTCGTGAACCACAGAATAACTCCACACCAGTAATTAAACATTCCTGTAAGATACTAGATATTCTCCTTAACCCGGTTCCTCATGACTTTGACACCTTTCTCACATTCACAATTTGGCATAAAAAATGTACACTTGTCAACAATTAAACTATATACTGGAAAATATGGAGAAGTAAAGGTTTACGTTGGGTGCATCAGTCATTTGAACAAGGCATACTTCTTACATTCTCAAAGATACACACCCTTTATACACTTACCAATCTCCTTTCAACATAAATTTTCAGTTTTACGAAATGCAACCCTTGAAGTCTGCACTCAGTTTCAGTCTATACCTCCTTCATCTCCCCAGACGGATTCTATGTGGTATAATTTCATACGTATGAATCCTAAAGCTTGTGTTATTTACTCTCGCCTATCACAACCCCCCATAAATAGTGATAAAACCAAAAAAGAGCTTTCTTGGGATACTGATTTGGGCATAGATTAGCCCATTCCCCTATGGAATAGAATATGGGCAAAAATTAGGAAATCATCCAGAGTGGCAAGCACTACACATACTATTTTTTTATAATTTATAATAGACTCCTTTTTACATCTGCACATTTACATAATATACACAATGGAACTCCTAACACTTGCTGGACATGTTCTTATGAAAATGCTGATTTACAACATATCTTATTTACTTGCCCGTATATATTAAAATTCTGGAAACAGGTTTGGGACCAAATCAACACCATCTTTAATACTACAGCCCCCCTTTTCTTTACTAACATTATCTTAGGGAGCTTATCAGTTGATTGAAAAAGAAACAATCACAGGTACAAATCATAGATCTGTTACTGGTGGTTGCTTTCCAGCAGATAACACAAAATTGGAATGATGCATCTAAATTATCATACATAGCTTGGTGGTCTGCTGTTTGCCATAACAATAGACTGAACACAACCCTTGAATATCCTATATCACTTGATAAAAAACAAGTACAACTATGGACTCCTATTACATATTTTTTTTCCTCAAATTTCTGTTTATTGGCAAGTTTTTATAAAACAATTCAAACAATCCTGGCTAGTAGCCATCTCAGCATTCCAAATGCCACTCATTGCTAATTCTGTCATGGTACCTCACCATGCTGGAATGATCAACTTTTGAAGCTCTTCACTAGCCCTTGATTCAATGGAATTTGCAAAAAATACAAATAACTAAGAACCCCAACTCCCATCCAGTCCTTCCCTTCCCCCTGTGGTGGAGAAGCAGTACCCATCTTTCCCTTGCTGCTACTCTACTCCGACTGATGGGTGGCAGTGTTTTTATGTAGTTTCAGACTTATGTCATTCCTTCAGTAGCTAAATGTCATCTGTGTTATCCCTATCACAGGATTTTAAACTGAAACAAGTATAGCCCTCATAATGTGGGTGGACATACTGCCAGCAGGAGCCTCTTTGTAAGATACGACACAAGTGGACCCCACTTATAATAAAAATTCTTATATTTATCTCTAAATAATTCTTGACATACGCTCCATTGTGAGTATTTTCCATAAACATGAGTGCCATTGCGCCAGTACTGGTGCGTCTTATTTCTTCCAATTAGCCGTTATCGCCTTCTTAACTGCTCCCAAACAGGCCCACATAATTGCTTTGTCCGCCTTAGTTTGGTGCTCTAGTGTGTTATCCCTGAGACCTAGGAGAATCGCATCTATGGAGCAGCCCAGCATTCTTTCATTTGGGCCAGAATTTCTTCCCAGAATGGCTTAATCGTCGGGCAGTCCCACCAAATATGGTGAAAGTGTCAGAGGATACTGCATCCTCTCTAAAATAGATCCGGGATGAGAAGAAAGATCTTCCTGAGTTTGGCAGGCACTAAGTACCAGTCAAATAATATTTTGTAATGTGCCTCTCTCAAGTCAAGTGAGTGATTAAATTTAGTGATGTCTGACCACAGGTGTTTCAATTCCCTTTCTGTTGCCTCCCTAGGGTCTGTTTCCATGTAGATCTTTATGTAGGTTGTGGTGTGATTGTAGTGGAGACCAATAGCTTGGACAAAAAAGAGATAGTACCCCTGGACATATTAGCATTCTGCACAAAAGTTTCTACCGGGGTCAGGTCTCTAGTTGCCGCCTCTATAACCTGTGGATGTAGTGCCCAATGCTCAAGTTGCAGGTAGTGAAAGTGCTCTGAGTGTGGGACCCTAAAATCACGCTGACAATTTTCAAAAGTGAGATTGTCGTAGTAATGTAATAAGTCTGAGAGCATTCAACAGCCTTCCTCTCACCATGCGTCAAATGGCCCCTCTGCGCTATCACGGGCAGAAAGTCTGGGTTAAAGTGTACGGGTGGATAAGCGGAGGGAAAGGAGGTCCAATCCAGGTTTCTATTCACCTCGTCCCAAGTCTTAAGAGTAGTCCTGATACTGGTGCTTAGGTATGCGTTAGCGGGTCTATCCTTTTTGGGTTTCCACAGCACATCCCAAATTGTCCTACCCACGATGGCCTGGTCCATGTTGAGCCAGTGTTTGTCAGACTCCCGCATGGAGCATTCTGTGATTACCCTTAACTGTGCTGCCTTATAATAGAGCCCAATGTTGGGGGGAGCCACCCCCCCTCTCCTCTCTAGGTCATACATAGAAGGGTAACCGTGCTTCACCATCCAGCCAAATGTAGAGTAGTATCATGGAGCGTACTCCTTTTATATAGTCCTTATTCAGCTCTATTGGGAGTGCCTGGAACAAGTAAAGCAGCTTAAGGAGAAGGGTCATTTTGACTGCATGAATCCTACCCAGCCATAAAATAAACAAAGGTTTCCAGCGTAGCTGTTCCTGTTTTAACTGTCTGAATAGTGGTGGGAAGCTTGCCTGGAATAATCCTTCTATGCTTGGGGTAATCTGAACCCCCAAATATGTTAAACTGTGTTAAGCACATGTAAATGAGGATTCCTCCTGTATTTGTAGCTTCTCCCCCTCTGATAGTGTTAAGTTTAGTATTGATGAGTTAGCGAAATAACTCGAAAGGCCGCTGCCTCCTCAAACGCTTTCAGCTCAGACTGTAGTGCTTGAGGTGATAATCTAGGAGCTGTGAGAGTTAACAGAATGGTGTCTGCAAATAGTGACACCTTATGTTTATCTCCCCCAAATGTAATCCCCTGAATGACTTGATTTGCTCTAAGTCGGGCTGCCAGCGGTTTGATGCTCAGAGCGAACAGCAGTAGGGACAATGGGCACCCCTGCCTTATACCTCGACCCAGCTCAAAGAATGTTGGGCTCACCACATTAACCTGAATCCTAGAGCGCTGGCGTATATATAATTAGTTCTTATCATTTGTATGAACCTATCCCCAAAGCTGAACCGCTCCAGAGTAAGAAACAAGAAATGCCAATCCACTCAGTCAAAGGCTTTTTCTGCATCCAAGCCCAATACTATAGCTGGTAGTTTGAACGTGTTTGCTTTTTCAATAAGATGGAGCATCCTGCGGATGTTATCATGCGTCCTTCTCCCTATTATAAAACTGGACAGGTCCGGGTGAATAATGGCGGGCATTACATTTTCTAAACAGGCCACTAGAATAGCAGAGTAGAGCTTGGCATCGAGATTTAAGACAGCTATCTGTCTATATGAGGCTCAGTGCTGCGGGTTCTTCCCCAGCTTTGGAAATACTGTAATAAGCTCTTCTGCCATGGTGGGGGTGTCCACCTTTCTCATCGCTATGTCATTAAATAGGGTTGTCAGATCAGGCAGTAGTTCAGATGTGTATGTCTTATAAAAGAGAGACGTTAGTCCGTCCCAGGAGACTTATGAGGTCTAAGAACGCCAATCAAAAGACTCACCTCTTCTTCAGAGAGTAGCGTGTCCAGCTGATATCTCCATACTTTTGAAATTTTGGGGTGAGCAAACGAGTCTAAATAGTCCTTCTGGGCCTTAGAGTCTGGGGGAGCTGCTTTATAGAGATCCTAATAAAAAGCGCTGAACAAAGAAGCTTTACCAATATCGTCTTGTTCTATTTCCCCCGTCTTTGTGTATTCCTCAAATGTATTCCCTCGTCTTTTTTCCCTAAGCTGTCTCGCCAGATGTGTGCCTACCTTATTTCCCTGCGCATATGCACTACGACAAAGTCACAACAGTGTAAATTCAGCTCTGTTTGTATAAATTGCCCCAGTTTCTCTTTCAAGGTACTCACCTGGCGCTTTAGACTACGTGTGGGATTCTTTTTGTATTGCTTTTCTACCTGGGACTGGGCTATTTCGAATTCCTCCCTTTCCTTTGCACTTTCCTTGTTTAACACCGCAACCATCACTATACATTTTACAAGCTTAAAAGCATCCCAATTGTTCTGGGGGGAAGTGCCACCCGGGTAATTTGTTTGAAAATGTTCCTTAATTGCTAGCCGTATTTCATCCCGGAGTAACTTATCTCGTGTCAGTGCAGCAGGAAAATAACATTTTGCGAACCCCTGCATGTTCCCTCCCCAGTGTATGCCCACCATTACTAGACTATGATGGGAAGGATCCTAGCCCCCTGAAGGGCACCCTTTGGCTCCTGTAACATAAAAATGTAATCTAGTCTGGAGAATGTTTGATGGAAATGTGAAAAGTACGTGTAATCTTTGGTAGTGGGATTGAGAAATCTCCAGGCGTCGAAGAACCACAAGTCTTGGAAGGCTTGTTTTAGGGCTTTAGGGAAGCTGCCTCCTGTGGAAGATGTGAACTATCATTCACAGGGTGCCAGGTGAGGTCAATTACAATGATTTGACCCCACCATATTAAAAAAAGAATTCACAAAAGTCGCTTGTCCCGAATTGGGGAAGTAAACCGAGACAAGTGTGACAGTTCTCCCCCTGAGCTTCCCTTTCACCATTACCACCGGTCCTTTCTTGTCCATCTGAATGCCTTCAGTCTGAAATTTAGTGCTGTTGTGGAACATTAATGTTACCCCATTATGCTCCGTTTTGGCAGATGACCCATATATGTAAATATTTTGTATGGCTAAGCCTCAGCTCTTCCGATCTTTTAAGATGTGTCTCTTGGAGAGACACCACATCAAATTAGTGGTACACAAAATACTTCCAGATTTTTTGTCGCTTGATTAGCAAGTTCAGGCCCTTCACGTTCCACGTCGTAATCAATATTATCTTGTTGGGTACCCCACCCCTTTGCTATTTGCCCCCTGCAGACTCCTTTTTATACCACCCTGCCAGTTACCTCTCTCTAGCCCCTTCTATCCACCACCATCATATTCTGACATTCTGCATAGCAGTGCTCTTCCCACCCCTCCCCCTCTGCGTCTCCACTCCCCAAAATAAACCCTCCCTTTGAATTCAAAACAAAACCATAGAGAATAACAGTGTTTGTCCGCGGGACCCTTATGGGCCCCGCTGTTACTGCAGTCCTCGTTGCGAGACTCGAACAAGGGTTGCGGCCCTCGCTCGTCGCCTTGCTGTCCATGCAACATTTTTCAATGTAGCTGTGGACCAGTTCTGGCGTAAGCTGCTTGTAACAAATCCTGAGTTAATGTGGGACATACAACACCTAGCCCCACGCCCTCATTTCGCTTGGCAGCCTTATTTGATTTGTAGCCTTTTGTTGCGCTCTCACAGATGTCCACTCAATCCTGTAGCCCCTTCCTCAGTTGCTCTGATCTTTTCCTTTTGTCCTTTAGCCACTGTAGCCACAGTTCGGCCAAGGCACCTTCCCTTTTGTCACTGTTCGCAGCAGCTCTTGGGCTAATGTGCATTAAACTTAGTCCATACATCTGTTCTCATTTTCCTTGTTAGTCATACTCGACGTGAATCCTTTCAAGACCTATTGTGAGCACCCATTTTCAGTTATTGCTACCTTTTCCTTTGTTGTCTTTGAGTCAGGTCCTGGATAAATGCCCTTTAGCAGTTGTTTTTCACTGTGTTAAGTTTGACCTAGGAGGCTCACCTCTTCCGGACTGTGAGCTGTAAGCTTCATCCTCTGGTACTGGAATCCCTAGGAGCTCCATGTCCTCCCTGAGCTCTGTGATGTGGCGCTGTCTGTCTTTATAATTGAACGCTAGCCCAAAGTCCATTGGTATCATATTCATTCCTCTCAAAGCTTCTCTGTAAGAGAACGGAAGGATTGTCTTCTCTGCAGAGCTGCCTGTGCCAGGTCTTGGAATAGGACACAACGAAATCCTTGGAAAGTGATGGAGTCTTATCTTTCTCGACTCTTGTAGAATGGCTTTCTTGACCTTGTAAGAATGAAGCTTAACAAGGATTTCTCGAGTGCAACATCTCATTACACTGTTCATAGATGATACTAGACAGTGTGCCACGTGCCCCTCAACCTGGCCATGTCTAATACCTTGGTGAACCCTCAGAGTCAGATGTGTGACCTGACAGTAGAGTGTCTAAATTTCCGGACAAATGAGCCCAATCACTGTTATCTGTGTGCCATGACTCATGCGATGAGTACACAAGCTTTAAGTTGGACAAGGATGTCCTTTGATCTGTGACAATGTAGCCAATGTATCAACATTTGTTGACTAAGGATTGCAGAATGGAAAGCCTGTCACTCTTAAATTTCAATAATCCTATTCCCATTGTTAGCTCTATACTCTCTGGCAGGAGATGAGACTGGTATGTCAGGACACAAGACCGTCAGGCGCTCAAAATGAATGATATCACATGCTACGAAGTGAAGTATTTGCAAGGTGGCTGTGTAAATTGATATTGATGTAACCAATGTTGCAGATTACCACATGTGTGAGGGAGCAATGATCAACTTTCAGATTGACAAGTGCCATTTATGTAAATATGTTTTTGAAGTTCATAGGACAAGTCAAAATAATGTAGTTGTATGAACTGTGATGTTTTGTAAAGTTACCTATGTGTCAAATACATACAGATGACTTATTGAATTTCTGTTCACAGCATCAGCACCGGCCAGCAGAGGAGAGCAAGCCATTGGTGTAGAGGGAGCAGTATACCAGTCAGGATCCAGTGCTGACTCAAACGTGGAGGCATCGACTGGCGGGGCGGAGGGTGGAGCCACACTGAGGGCAGGTCTGTGACTACAACGGAAGCATCCGAGGACCAGTCAAGCTCCAGTGATGACTCCCTTGTGGTGGACGAAAAAGAAGAGGATTCCTCAACATCTGAGTCAACCACCACCACTCCCATCTCCATCCTCCAACTGCTCCCAAGGTCCGAGTCCAATCCTGTGGCAGGGTAACGCTCTCCTTTGCCCCATGCACCTCATCCCCTGCCCCCATCTCCCCTGCTGCTCTCAGTGTGGAGGCGGTTGACCTCCTGAAGCAGATGTCTGTGGGACAGACAGCGATGCTGTATGTCCTCCATGCGCATACCGCTCTTTTGACACAAATGGTGTCATACATGGAGGGCATTCACTCTGACATGTCTGCCCTCCAGAGATCCAATCAGGCTCTGGCCTCCACACTGATGGCAGCAGTGTCCCAGCTCTAGCAGTCCTCACCATCAGGGACATGCTAGCAAAAGACACACATGCATCCACAGACAATCCGCAGACATCATAACCCTCTGCCTCTAAAACCCCTACCCTTGACTCTCCTGTTCCCCCCCTCTGCCCAGAGACTCTTCCTCAGCGACCTTGGCCTCTTCCCTTTCGACTCATCCAAACCCCCTGCCAGAAGGAAGAGGCAAACAACCCCATCCCAGACATCTAAACTTCCAACTCCCGCCCATGAAAAGTAAGCGCTCTAAGCTGCCCAAAAGCTTCTCACAAGACAAAATCCCTTCCACCAACACATACTTCCCCAGCCCAGACTAGTACCTCCCACAACAGGAAACACCCTCCAAAAGAGTCTGAAGCAATACCCATCCCTGTTTATTCCGTCCACCACTACACCATCCCAAAGAAGGTCAAGCCCAGCCCCCCACCTCCATCAATCACTCCCATTAAAACTACTACCCTCCTCAGTCTCTTCCTACCACTGCAGTGGACCAATCTTCCCATGCAGGGGACCAAATATCCCCTCAATCTGGCCCATCCACTGCAGTGGCCCAACCATCCCCTCCATCTATCCAATATACTGAAGTGGACCAACAATCCACACTATCTGGCCCATCCACTGCAGTGTACCCAACCCCTCCTGATCCCATCCCTCCCCAATCCCAAACCAATATTTCCTAGTTTTGTCCCTATGGTGCTTGGCATGCCCCCTAGAAGCCCCTCCTAGGGGAGGTCACCCCTGGAAGTCACAGTGCAAGCAAGAGTTGATGGGTATGTTTGTTGATTCCTTCACAATTTGAACACTTATACACTGACCATTGGCCTTGTGGTTGTTCTAATGAACTTGATTCATACATGCAAAATAAAGCATGTTTTAAGTTTATGAATGCTGATTTGTGTGCCCCACAAATTGATCATAAGTCAACTGTCATTAATGTTTAATTATTGGTGTGAGTACACAATGATTTTGGTATGTCGTGGATTGCATGTGGTCATGGGGTATGTGACCTTTTTCAGGCTGTATTCAAGGGTATTTGTCTACATTTGTTGGATGTTGTCACACACATCATATTTGGCTATGAGGGTGAAATGCATTCACCATCCTTTAATTTGTTTCTGTCACAATTGGACATAGGCCGTGCTACCATATGTCAACATAGTGGCAGTGCTGCAAAGTGCTACAGTTTAGGAGGAGCATGCTGAATGTGTTGGTGATGTGCAGAGAGTCACCTGTCTCATCAGTACATCTGGGTACATGTGGTGATGAATTTGGACATACCCATGTATACAAGGGGAGGGTACAATACTTGTATGAGACTTGATAGTGGTTGAACCATGTCTGTGTCTCCGTTTGGTCAGGAAGACCAGTGGCAATGACAAGCTTGACACAGGTGGCATTCCACTGAAAGCAATTTCCAAACATGGCAGTGGGTTCATCTGATACATTTTCTGAGCCCATGGTGAGTGTCAGCTGCACTGTATTCTCACTGTGTTCGCACACTGTTGCCTCCAAAGTGTTACGTTTTTGCAGGTGGCCCTGTTTGTCAAGGTTTCTATGGACTAAAAAGTCCATAGAATTCTAATTTTCATGTGAGTTGTGCCAGCCTGCTTCAGTCTGGCTCCATCCAGTTGATGTTGTGTTTGGTCGGTCAAAGTTAGAATTTCATGTTAACAGCCACACATCATTCATAGTTGGGCATAAGATTTTTGTGTAGGTAGTTGTGAATGACTGATAATAGTGTCACACACAGCTGACCTAGGGGTGCTGTGATGTCTGTTGGAATTCCCTGTCCTACATGTGGTAAGCTGAGTGGACAGTGGGTGCACAGAAGTGTTTTGTGTCTGTCTGCCGTACAGATGCCACTGGAGCCAGTGTCATGTTCATGCTCTTAGTTGCCGCACGGGGCAGTATATGAATTTTTGATTGTGAGGCCTAACTGCAGGTGTGTTTAGCACGATTGATATTTCATGTGAAGAGATGGAACACACAAGGGTAGAGATGATAGAGACTGGTGTTAAAAACTTTGATTCGTAGTGGAGACTCCTATGTGATGGGGGCTGAACAAATATTGAGAATGCCTGAGAGTATGAGGTATGAGTTGGGTCCATAAGCAGTTCTTGTGTATGAGACGGGGAGTGTCCATATTGTCACAATGTGAGTGCATTAAATGAGGGAGTGATTCAAGGTATGCAAGCTTTGTTAAACTGCTTTCATCCTGTGCAAGGTATGGAAGGAATTAGTAGATCTGATATGGGAATATTCAGATAGACAAGACTGGATTATTACAGGTGAAGAGAACTGTAGTCTGTGTCACTATTAAGAGATATAACTGTAACAGTGCATTTTTGATGAGTGCGGTTAGTTGTTACTGTGCATGAGTCCATGGGGTCATTAGGCATGGAAATCATGTGTGGATGTCACTGAGCCACAGTGAGACAAGGTTAAACTAGCCATATGTGACTGTGTGTATAGGTGTATTTGAAGGTATTTACACCAGTTGTGTAAGTGTTGAATGGGAAAATGTGAGGTGTTGAATAGTTGATGTCTGTTGTGTTCGGATCTGTGGACTTATGTTTTTGAGGAGTGACTAGCTGTAGAACTAGAGCTGAGTTAGGAGAGGTGTATGGTGATGTGCGAATGACAGAGTACATATTCATTGAGCTATGTAAGTGTCTTGTTGTGAGATGTGGTGATGTGTTCAGTGCGCATATCAGAGTGGGCTGTGATGATGAGTATAGTACATTGTGTGCATGTCATGCACGTGGGAGCTGTTGTGTACATAGTGATGAAAAGTGGTGCTGAAAATGTAGGTGTGGATGTGAGAAAGGCAGAACAAAAGTTATTTAGTTTGACTGAGGTTGGTAAAATTTGAGAACATGGCTGGAGCTTGTGGGGCAGACATGCTTTTCCATCTATCTGCACCAGAGTGGGCTTCTTACGTGCTTGTGTATATGTTAGTTTTGAGAGATGAGCATGTACTTTGAGGTGTGTGTGTGAGGGGTCATACCTGCACAAGTTGAGATCTTGCAGGCCTTGCGAATATGTTGCAATGTACATATGTGTGTATTATGTGTATGTCAGTATGCAGTAGCATTAGCCATAGTGAATTTGTGGATGTGTGATTGGTTTGCTTCAGCTTGCTGTCTGCCAATGTATGTTCTTGACTGTTGTGATGGCCACTTTGAGTACAGGGCATGTGCAAAACCTATTGACATCACAGGACAAGTGACCTCCACCTAGGCATGCCTTGTCTGAGTTGTGTCTGCATAAGTGGTGAATTGCCCTTTGTAGGTAGTTGTGGTCACTGATTGATCATTCCTGCCCTTGAATGAAGGCCTGGAATGGAGGTGGTGATTGCTTCTGATGTTATGTCATGATGCAGGAACATTGGATTGAAGTACATTGCTATTGCCCCCTCAAAAGTATAGTCATGGATGTGTGTTGCTGTGCCACATGGGTGCATACAACTCCATGAATGCATCCCCACACATCAACTACACATGCATGTGTATACATGGCATTCTAACTTTGAATGGCCAAGGTGTGTGGGCACCAGGGGGGTGGACTCATTGTGATGATATCTCTGGCTGTGCTGCGGGCAACACTTTGCACTGTGATCAAAATCACAAGTGACACTGGAACTGTACACCCAGGACCAGATGTACGAAGGATAATTGCATGCGCAAATGGGTTTGCGACATGTTTGCTCATGCAATTGTCCTCTGTGCCATGTAACTAACACTATTTTGGGACTCGCAAATAATCTGCGACTCGCAAAATAATGTTTTTACGACTCGCTATTAGGAAGGGCGTTCCCTTCGTAATAGCGACTCACAAGCCATGTACAAATGTTTTCCGACCACAATTACGATCGCAAAACACTCGTAATTTACCGCCCTCTTCAAGAGGGTGGTAATGCAATGGCAAAAGGGATGGGGTACCCAGGGGACCACTTCCCCTTTGCAAATGCAGGGGAAAATATATTTTAGGGGTAGGCAGTGGACCACTCCCTGCCCTTACAAAAGGAAACAAAAACGTTTATTTTTTTTATTTTTTAAATGCATTCAATTTTCCTTTAAGAAAAACGGTCTGCATATTTGAAAAAAACTGCTTTATTTATAAGCTGTCCCAGACGTGGAGGTCTGCTGAGCTCAGCAGGCCACCCTCCATGGGAGAGCCTGCCATTCTCAATGGGGTCACAAATTGCGAGTGCCTCATTAATATTCATGAGGCTTGCATTTTGCGACCCCATTGGGAATTGAAATCAGTGTCTCAGACACTGTTGTACATTTGAAATTGCGACTCGCAATCACACGCAATTTGAGAGACGCAATTTCAAATGGATGTACATCTGGCCCCCAGTTCCATAGGTGTTGGCATTGTGAATATATTGGAATGGGGCTGAGTGTATCCAAGTAATGCTGACATACCCTCATTGGTCATACACAACATGCTATGGACCCATGTTTGGATTGGGATCAAAATGATTTTCTAGAAGCCTCTGCGATTTCACCTGTCATGGAAGGTTTCAATGACGCACACTGATTAAAGGGGGTAGGGAGTATTTTGAAATGGACTAGTGTGACTTGCCTCCCTGCAAGGCCCCTACATCCAATGCAAACTCACCTCACCTGCGGTGCCCTGATATCCATGGGTGGGTGGGGGAGATGACACTGCTTCTTGCAGGGCACGTGACACAGGGCGCAAAGGTAAGTATGCTCCAAAGTCTGGCCCCCACCCGAACTTTGCAGCACAGCAGGTCAACGGACAGGGTACTGGCACCACATTGCTGCAGCCTAGTGGGGACTGGGGAAGTGAGTCATAATATTGGTGTGGTTTACAAAGTCACCAAAACAGTGACCCACAGGTGACCCTGGTGCACCAGCCCCATCAAACAATACCAAATTGACAGCATGGCCAATTCAAGGATATGGTGCACACTTTTGGTTTGTACTCAACACCCAGAGGGCTACATGGCCTTTATATGCCCTTCATGTGTGCCAGCCCAGACTGAGACATCTTTGATGCACACACATACAGTCCTTGAGCTTCTGTAGATGGCTAGTCAGTCTTGTTTGCACATCACACCCACAGTATTTCAGTTTTTTAAGTGACTAATTATTGGATGACGAGACTCTGTTTGCTTTTTAACAGTTCCTAGAGCACTTGCATCTTGACTCAGCCGATCCCTCAAATTGCCCTGTTACTTTTGCTGCAATAGTATGAGAATGCATTTCATGGTAAATTACTTTTGTGTTTGTTCATTCACACATTCCCTTGTACAGGAGCAATCATCCAGAATAGATTCAACTACTCAGGCAGAACCATAAATATGGCCTTGGATTCCACTAGACAGTGTAAAATTAGCAGATTAGAATAAATATTACTGCTGCTTCACGTTATCATACCTTCTTTATTGAGTTTTCTTCAAAAGAGTTAAACCCAACAAGTACAAAAACATTTTTGGAGCAATTAGTAATAGGAAATTGAGATGGAAGAATAGGATAGTGAATAGGATGTATGGAAAGAGAAGGAGGGATAGAGAGGCAAGTATTCTTCAAGTAATTGATTAGAGCAGTCTCAAATAATCAGATCAGATCGTGCATTTGGCATTCTTCTCAGGGCCTGTGTATCATGATAATTAAACAAGGAAGAAAGAAGAAGCAAAGAAAAAGAAAGATGAAAGGCAAGAAGGAAAGTTGGGAAGACTCCAAACAGGTGTGGGTTCAGCCTTGTCAAAGCTAGAAGACTGTAACCATCAGAACTCTCTCATAACAAGGACTTTCATGTAGACAAGGAGTTCCAAGGCAATGTTCGAATATCTATTTTAAATAAGGTTAGTTCATTAGTCAAGATACCATGCCAGACTTACTTTTTCACTATTATTGGGCCAGAACTGTTATAAAGGGGCTTAGGATGGATTAAAAAATATGTCAGTGGTCTAGGACAGTGTTTCCCTAACTGTGGATCAGGTTAATTTGCTCCGGGTCACGAAAGTCCAAGCAATAAAAAAAGATTCCTTTAAATTCTGTATTTATCTTGTCACATTTGTTACGCTTCAAAGACAGAGGTCAAATGTCATGCTATGTCTTCTGACAAATTGCTGCTTATTTTTGTAACATGGGGATTTGTGTTTACAAACTCCTCTCACTTTGTGGTCAGAGAAATTATGTGACAATCATGCTGGAGTACAGGGAGCGTGAAAATAAAGGCTGTAATATCTAATTTTCTTCAGTGACAGACAACAAAGTGTAACTGCCTATAAAAGAACTATGGACATTCAGCATTTAGGAAAGAAAAAATGAAGCACATTGTGAAATGTGATGGAAACAAAGATTTTCATAGGATCAAAACACTTTCTCTGCAGAGATTTGGCTAGCCTCACATTTTCTTGGGTTAGGAAAATGTAACCAAGAGGTTTCCCAAAATTGGAGGTATGCACCAATTAGTCCCTTTGCAGTCTGAGCTTTGAAAGCTTGCTTGTGAGCTTGATGGGTGGTGCTCTGTCTGTCAGAATGGCGGAGGACATTTATTTGTCACTGCCATCCTGACAAACAACTGTCCGTCAAATATGGAGAGGACCACCGGCCCATTGGTCATTTCTATACACTGAAAGGACCAGCTGTCACAGTGGTGTACAATGTACAAAAGGTTTGGTAGTTTGGTCACTGTTGGTTTTGGAGGCTGTTCTTCAACATTTTCTTTGTTCCAAAAGCTTGAGTTTGTTTCTGAAAATCAAAAAACACTAATAACCTCCACACCCTTGGAGTTCTCTCACCTGGTGTGTGGATCATCATTTTTTTGCCTTTCCCTGACCTCCAGGTTTTTCCTGGTGATTTGGGACAGGAAAAACTAAATATTGTCCGGTCCACTCTAAATAAGACAGACAGTGAAATGTCCTTCCTCCGACGGCCTCTACTTTTTCAGGCAGTCAGAAGAAGTTTTCTGAAGACAGAGTGAATAGGTTTTCCATTAACGGAACACGAAATCTAAATGAGGTGGATGGACCAATGGTCTGCTGGACAGGGCACTCCGTTGCATTTGTGAGAGAGTACCCCATGCATCAAATTGTAAATGAGGCTAATAGTTATGTCCTGATGGCAAAGACCAGAACTTGCATCACTTCTGGGAAAAACGGTTTTGACCATGATCTTATACTGCACAGTAAGAAAGTATATTGGGGCAAGACCTATTTCTTTGTTCTTTCTTTATTATACAGTTAATAAAAACCGTAATGTACAGACATAGCAATGCATGCTAGAATAAAATTTTAAAATGCCTAAAATCATGATCAGATTCTTAATGTTAAGCGTTTATGCAGTGCGGTTAAATTATATTAACGAACTTCCCAGCTCTTGCTAGGGCCTGGGCTGAATTGTTGCTAAAACACAAAGTCGATGCTTCCCTACAGTGTCTCAGTGATTGTTCCCGAAAGACAGGAATCAATAGGCGAAGTCGATCGGTAGCAAAGAATGGGCAGCAGCAAAGCAGGTGGAGCCAGGACTCATGTATGTAAGTGCAAAACCTGCAAATGGGCTGCTCATTCCACCAAGCGCACAGTGGGTTAAGTCAAAGATTGGTAGGGCTAGTAGCCTCATGTATAATATTTTGTTACGAGTCTGGGGGTTGAGGGAGTAGTTAAAGTATGATTGAGGTTTCCCCTTGAAATATAATTCGTTCAAAGCGATGAAAAGTTCGTTTTTAGATAGCCCGGCAACATCTGTCTGAAATGAAACTGAGATGATTTGTTTTGTTATTGTTTTTTTCCACGTTGACAGGGGGATAGTTGGGTTAGTGAGAGAGGTTGGTTCAATCTTTAATGTGAAGATGGCGAAGTGCAACTGTTTATGCCAGAGGGAGTGTTCGTCTTTAAACGCAGCTTGTAGTTGCTCTTTCAGGGATTGTCCTGGTGCTCGTAAGGTGTGTATGTAGAATTTGATTAGGTCTCCCAGGCAATAGAGGTTTGCACGTGTAAGGCCCAGCTCAAGTCTCATCCCCGACCTCCTCGCGTGCAGCAGAACGGAGAAGATTTTCTTATAAGCTTTTATTTGTAGGTTTTCCAGGAATGCGTCCATTTTCCCGGGGAAGGCCAAGTGGCCGTAGGTCGCTGCAGGTAGTAGTTTGGCCCGTACCACCTTTAGGATTGGTTCGGCTGAAGGGCTGTGCAAATGACGGTTCAAGTGCCTCAGGCTGTGAATGATCCCCATACCCTTAGGCCTTAAATGTCTAAGGTGTGCTGCTTGGTTTGCCCTAGCGTTGAACCAGACTCCTAAGTAGTTGTAGCTGGTACAGGTCGCTATTTGTGATCCCCCTGCTCTCCAAGTAAGATTTTTCTTTTTGTAGCTCCCAAAGATCAAAATTTTGGTTTTGGATTCGTTCATCACGAGATGGTTCTTTGTATTATATTTATTAAGAGCAGTAAGCGATCTTTGCAATCCGATTTTCGTGTGGTCCATGATGATGATGTCGTCGGCATATTGCATTGTCTGTAGGCGCAGCCCGCCCAATTTTGGGGCGGCCAGAGCTGCGTCTGCCAGTTCCTTTGGTAGATCGGCGGTGTAAAGGTTGAATAGTAGCGGGGCAAGTACACAGCCTTGTTTTAGGCCATTTTCAGTTGCAATTTTTTGGGATAATGTTTGTGCGCTAGTTTTAATCCTAACCCAGGTTTTGTGGTGCAAGGATATCAAGGTTGAGAGAAGAGGAGGTGGTATTCCCCAGGAATTTAGTTTGTTCCACAGCGTCCCTCGGTTGACTCTGTTGAAGGCTGCGCTGTAGTCCACGAAGCAGCAGAATAAAGGTAGCTGGTCAGCCAGGGTAGCTTTTCGCGACAAGTAGGACAGTGCTATTATGTTGTCCATCGTGGAGCAGCCTGCTCTAAAGCCTGACTGGGAGTGAGGCAGGATGTTATTTTCGCTGGCCCAGTTTTCTAGTTCCGCCAGTAAAACCCGGGCGTATGCTTTGGCTTCAATGTCCAGCAAGGCTATTAGTCTATAATTGGCCGGATTTGAGAAGTTGCCCTTTCTATGGATTGGGTGTAGAATTGAACCCTGCCAGGAAGGTGGAATTTCGGCTGTGAGAAAAGCATGTGCAAAAAGGGTGAAAGGAGCTCTACCCAAAACTGCCGAAATTTTTTGAAGACTGCTGCAGGTATTCCATTTGGCCCTGGTGCTCCATCGTTCTTCATGCGGCTGATGATCTTACTTACTACATTTTCAGGTAAGGCCAGACCCGGGGTATTTCCATTGAGTGGGGCTAGAGGCATAGGGATGGGTGAGCGCTCCCATACCCCGCCATTATAAAGTTGATTAATGTGCCCCACCCATATGTTTTTAGGAACTCCGTTTTCTCCAGTGTGGCAGTTGTTACTGAGCTGGGTGATATACCTCCAGAATTGGGCCGGTGTTTCTTTCCTTTAAGAGGAAGACATTTATTTATTTTTTTCCAGGCGTCCACTACACATTTGTTCCGTTGGGCCCATCATGCAAGACCTATTCTCAAGGACATGACATGGCATGAGTGTGCTTGCCCAGTCCCGACTAGTTGTGGACTCTGACATAACACTTTGGTTACAGGAAGGGCCAGGGAATGTCATCAGATATGGAATGTGGTCTTCCCGGCTGAAGATGGTGTACTGAGCCGATCGATACATTGACACAATGGGGATTAGAAGACCAACTGTGTCGAGGTAATGGGCTATAGGGCACAAATCATATTATGCAGACAGACCCTGTGGCATGGACGATCAATGTATGCAGATGAAAACTGTTTCTATCTATTCTGTGTTTATTTTACAAATGAATTTCATTTTGTTTACAAAACAATAAACTTCCCAATTTTATATTAAAAGGTAACCATATTTTAATGGCAAAAATAAGTCTCTTGTGATTGTTTTACTTATGTAATGAGCGACTATATGGAGGCACTATTTCTGTTAAGCAGGCTGATTCCTTAGAGTTGTGTTTACTCTGTGACATACATTTTGTGCCTTTCTCTAGTTTACTATCCTATTAAGAAGTGTACAAATCCTGGACCTTACAGAAACTGCCAAAGTTGACCCAGCAGAGAGTATGTACACTGAATTTTTAACTACAATTCCACTGAAATGTTCTATTGTGATATTTGCCCATCCCTGCCCATTCCTCGCCTACTCTCAGCCTGCCCCCTCTCTCTTTAAAGCTTGTCTCTGTGAAAGTGCGGGTTATAATTTGCTTTTTTTGCACACGTCTTCAACTGCTATAATCTCTTACATTTTAGAATTTGATGGACAAATGTTAGACCTGTTTTTAAAATCTTACTTTTAAAATATTGTTGTGTTTTGTGTAACTGTGGGGAATTTGAGTCCGATTACGAGGGGGGCTTACATAACTTCCTGCTTCTCCGGTCAGCCAGTCAGAGACGCCATTTTGGGTTAGTGTGCTCTCTAGTCTTTCTGGCTGCTGGGTTCATAAATATGCACACTGTGTGGACGCGCAGTGGGTGCGCTAAGGCAAGCCCACCTGCACCCGTCAGTTTCCCAGAAGTGGCCAGTGCCAGCTACTCTGCGCGTTGCCTTACCGCCACACTGGATAGGATGTGCTAAACTAGTAAGACACTTTGGTCACTCCGTCTACCAGCTTGTAACTCTTATTGCCAGATAGACTTGCTGTCTGCCCATGAAAATATCTGTGCTATGTGTGGCTTTAGGTTGTGCTAAGACCCTCCCATACCTGGCCAATTTCCTGCTTCCTCGCCTAGGCTCTCCAGGTCACCGCCCATCTTGGCGGCTTTGATTAATGCACGTTCTTTAACCGCATGCGCGCTACGGGTTTTCCCGCTGTGCGCTGAAATTTGAAAATCGCGTGGTTTGTGACAAAGCCAGCTCGTCATCCGCAAAGCGCAGGTAATGCCCATGACGAGCTGGCTTTGTCATCCGCAGCGAAGGGGTTAAAGATGCAACACTCAGATATATGCAAGCTCCTCTCCGATAAACCGGTGGACCTACTGTTTATTACAGAAACTTGGCTGGGTAACACATCTGACCTGTTTGTTGCACTAGCCACCCCTAAAGGCTATAAGATCGCCAGAACTGACCGCCGTGAGGGGAGGGGGGTTGGAGTGGCTAATATGTATAGGGACGAATGGGATCTCCTTAGGGGAGACACTAATTCATGGGGTTACTGTGAAGCTTTGGATTTTAGTATTATTTTTTCTGACCATTTTATGTTGGGAGGTTCTGTGATTTATCCACCCCCTAGCCCTGTCAGATCTTTTCTGCAATCATGGGGCGATGCAGTGATTTCCAGGGTGCTTCGATTCTATATGGTTCTGGGGGATCTGAATATCCATCTTGACCAGGTTTATTCTAATGACTCCATTGCTTTTTGAGACATCCTTCATCTCACCCAACTTTCTCAATGAGTCAATCTCCCTACACACCAACGTGGCCATATTCTGGACCCAATTTGTTCCATCGTCTCTATTATGGTGGAAGACCCTCTACCAGTATCCTGGTTTAAACACTATCTCACCTACTTCTCCTGGGAGGTTGCCTTGGCCTGCCCTTCTGGCCCCTCCTACCGGAAACCAGCCTTAAATAAAATAGAACCCTCCAAACTCTGCTAGGTCTTCTTGGCTTCTAGACCTGCACTTACATCAGATCTTGACGGGAGCATTGCGGAATTCTTAAACTGGTTATCCAACTCCATGAACATGCTTGCCACACCGACTTCGTCCAGGTTCTCCAGGAAATCACCTTCCAAACCCTGGTTTACCTCGAATTTGTCCGTTCTTAAGCAGGAGTGCAAAAAACTTGAACGTGCCTGGCGTCTTAGTGAGTAGTGTCCCCTGGCTAAGGGCAATCTCAGGTGCAGGCAAACAACTTACTATGCTGCAATAACACAGGCTAAAAAGCATTATTATGCAACCCGCATTGAGCAGGCACATAACAACTCCAAGGAGATCTTCTCTATAGTTCAGAGTTTAATGTCCCCCGCAGCGCAATCAAGCCCACTACCGGCCACGGAGGGCTGGTGTAATACTCTGTCTAATTTTTTTATGGATAAGATACGCACAATTCAGGCAGCTTTCACTTCCTGCCCAGACCTCCTTTCGATCCCATGCTTGGTGCCCCTTTGCTTGCCGCCACAGGCATGTTCTGCGGGCTTTCTCTTCTGTAGATTTGTCTAGCTCTCTTAAAATCCTGAAGAGCTTGAAATCACAGTCGCAGAGATTATCAATCCCGAAGTAAATACCATCTTAAACGCCTCGTTTCTTGAGGCCGTGTACCGGGGTCCTGGAAGCAGGCAAAAATACTCCCCCTTCTGAAAAAGTCCACCCTTGACCCCCTAATCCTATGCAATTATCACCCTATTTCCCTCCTGCCCAGCCTTTCAAAAGTCTGTGAAAAGGTGGTGACCAGACAACTTACGGAGATTGTTGGAGGGTCAGACGTCCTGCCTCCATCACAGTCTGGGTTTTGTTCTTCTTACAGCACCGAGACAGCACTGGGGAGATTTCTGAGGCCATTTGTGAGTGTCTAGATGCTGGTGGGAGAGCAGCATTAGTAATGCTGCTCACTGCTGCTCACCCAGCTCACTGAGATTGGTGTCTCAGGTGCCACCTGGGGCTGGCTGAGGTCCTTCCTTGAAGGGTGGGTTCAATAGGTCTGGCTGCCGCCTGCCGCTTCAGACCCGCAGCCGGTCGCCACTGGTGTCCTGCAGGGGTCTTCCTTTAGCCCCATCCTTTTTAACATCTAGGTGACTCCTCTGGTCTATCTGGCCAAGGGCTTGGGGGTTAAGGTGTTAGCCTATCCAGAGAACACCCAGCTCCTCTTTACCTGGGAAAAGGGCGAGGATGCTGTATTCTTTGTCCAGCACTACTTGTCTTCGGTCTTTGAGTGACTGGCAGACGCTCGACTCAAATGTAACGAAGACAAGTTAGAGATGCTCCTCTATGGAAATAACGCTTTGTATGTGGGCATCCCAGGATATTCTTTGAACAGACTCCAGGACATTCAGAATGCTGCTGCCAGGCTTCTAGGAATTTCCAAGAAGAGTAGCGTGCACAAATATTTTCGCTCACTCCACTGCTCCACTGGCTTCCTGTGGCCGATCGGTTCAAATTCAAATCCCTGGTTATCGGCCATTGAGCACTCCATGGTGATGGTCCCACCTATTTGTAGAAGCATTTTTCTTTCTATGTCCTGCTGAGACAACTATGATCATTCGCTCTTCTCTTAGCTTAAGTGCCCCGTTTCATTCATCACAAGATGGGCGGTGCTCCCTAGCTGTCAAAGCTGCCCAGACTTGGAATGCCCTTCCTTTTCCATTGCGCAATTCCCAAGATCCATTAGCTTCCAAGAAACTTTTAAAAACGTATCTATACCCCTAGTGACAGTTTGGTGACTCCACTTGGACTCCTGCAGGGACACTCCTCGGAGTAGCTGTGCGCGTTAAAAAAGTATATAACATAATATAACATAACATAATCTCTCCAGAAACACATCACTATTCTATCAGTTTACGCTTATTGGTCATTTATGTATTACTAATGTTAGCATTCTGAATGCTCTCGGTTTTTGCAGGTATGAAAACGACATGACGGCAAGCAAGAAAACCAGGAAATAAACTTAGGTGCCAACAAAATTAACCACTGGGACATATCTCCATAGGTTTTTAGAACTCTGAGTCCTATTGGAAAGTCAGTTTTCATTAAATATGACTGTTATGCAGTGAGTATGCACCCTGAGCAAAGAATTATGGACAGGACGCAAATCCACTAATTGCACTGTGTAAAGGACAGGCTGTTGTTTACCACATCTTGATCCTATGATCAACTGCACCTTTACTGCACATAGATACTTTTGGTAGATTCTCGTTTGGGAGAACCTTCTACTTACATAAGTTTTTATTGAATTTGTGTAGCACTTTCATTAAAAGTCCTAAAAATGCAAGATGCACACCAATTTGATAAAAACGTTTTTAGGAGTCATACACAAGTTCTTGAGACATTTCATCTAGGTGAATCCTTTGTTAAAATGTCTTTGGCTTTATACTCAGAACCTAGTGATGGGCAGGGGGGAGTATTTTTAAATCCTATCGCCTTAAACAAGGCACCTGACAAGGCTGATCCTTGTCATCCGCTTTATTCATTTTTAGTCCTTGAGCCCCTTCAGTATAATATCAGGACTAATGACAATATTGCAGGTATTCAATTTTTAAATCTGATGGTCAAGACATCAGCATTTTCTGACGATATCTTAATAATAACCGTATAGGCGACCCAATCAATCCAGGCATTTTCTAAAATATTGGGATGTACTCTTAATAAAGAGAAATCTAAAGTGATATTGCTAAACATCTAGGAACCAAAGAGTTTCTAGGCAATAAAGGTATCGCTTGGCAGCCATACCACCCAAATATCTTGGTTTAGAATTTTCACAGACTCTGATAAACACCATTAAACACAACGAGACACTATCAATTAAAAATCTCAGACCTACTAGAAGGCTGGTTCCCAAAATTTCCCTGTTGGCAACCTAGTTTCATTTCTGTCCATTAACAAAGAAATCCCCCACATTCCAAATGTATCCTGAACAACACTAGAGGAGCTACACAGAAAGTTGACAATAACATTTGTATCTCTAACTTTGCCTTCATTTGCAACAACCCTAAAATGAAACTGAACAGCCAATCGTGCCGGTGCACAGACAGAATATTGAGTTGAAAATGTCGACATACAAAAATATAGAGTTTTAAATATTGTGGTCAGGAATATCGACTTGCAGGTAAGAAATATAGTATAGGGAAATATCGATTATATCGTTAACAAACATATAGTTGTTTACAATATCAATGTTTTAATTAGTGTTATGTATTTTGGTATGTATTTAAAAAATATGTGATCTATTTTTTGTATATGTGTTACATTTTTAGTAGTTATTCATATTACATTTTGGGTTTGGGTTTTTAAATTATGTAGTGGGCTGTGGGTTTATAGGGGCATAGGGTGGGAAGTAGTTTAATTATAATAAATGAATGATTATTTTTTATGTATTAGTATTTATTTAATTTAGATTTTATAGTGTTAATCTTGGGAATTACTTTATTATTAATTAAGTGGCTGTTAAGTAACTCATTGGCAATTATGTTAATTATGGCATTTCTTTAGGAGCTGGTTGTGGGTTTATAGGGGAATAGGGTGGAAACAAAATTAATTATAATAAATGTATTAATATTTTGTATGTATTAATATGTATTTAATTTATATTTTATAGTGTTAATTGTGGGAGTTATTGTATTATTAATATATTAATATGTATTTTTTGATTGTTAAATGTTAATTCATTTGTAGTTAATTATGTTAATTATGTCATTATTTAGGAGTGGGTGGTGGGGTTCAAAGGAGAATAGGGTGGGAAGTAATTTATTTATAATTAATTGATAATTGTTTGTTAATTAATGCTAATTAATTCAAATTAAAATATGGCAATTGTGTAATTAACTTTTGATGTAGGTTTTGGGGTTTATAGTGGTAAAGGGTGGGAAGTTTTTTTTTTTTAAATTAATTAATACATTGTAGGTAATTGATATTCATTTATTAATGTAAAATTCGTTATGGAAATTGTGTAATGATTTTTAGATGTGGGTTGTGATGCTTATTGGGGTAGGGGGTGGAAAGTAATTAGTAAATAGTTGATTATTAATATTAATATATACATTGTTATTTATGGTTAGTGTTTATTGTTATTTTGTGTGTGTTTTGTTTTTATAGGGGAAATGTTTGGGGAGTAAATACATTTTCATTTGTTTGACATTTTTTTAAATTAATAGTATTTGTTTAATTCATAATTAATTATGTTAATAATTGAGGTACTTAAAAAAAATGAATGTGTGTTGTGAATTGTGAGGTGTTATAGGGTAGGAAATAAAAAATATTATATTTATATATCAAATAATGTTTTTATTTATAAAATAAATCTATTACAAAATAATTTTTTGTCTTTAAATTATTTTTGATTTTTTTTATATAATCTTTCTAGGTATTTGTTAGATCTTTTGAACATTCTAATCTGTTTCTATCTTTTGTAATATTTAAAACTTTTATATGTTTTATTATGTTGTTTTTTAAACAGTTGGCGGCTGCCGTCAGCCAACGGTCGTCGCGTGCACTACCTTCGTAGTGCTGCGCACGTCCGTTGGCTGACGCTGCCCCACCCGTTTTTCGAACTTTCAGCACTGGAGCTGAACGTTGGACGCAGCCAACGGGTTAAAATCTTTTGTGTTGTTGGTGTTAATTTGTTTGTTTTTATTTTGAACTGAGTCCAGTGGAAATATAAATGTTCACCCCTCTGCAATGCAACACTTTCCCTACTGTTTCACTCACTGAAGTGGGAATAGTATTTTTTACCCTTCTGCTATCCAACACTTTCCCTACTGTTGCACTCACTAGAGTGGGAATGGTAATTCTTACCCATCCGCTATCCAACACTTTCCCTACTGTTGCACTCACTGAAGCGGGAATAGTATTTTTTACCTCTCCGCTATCCAACACTTTCCCTACTGTTGCACCCACTGAAGTGGAAATAGTAATTTTTAACTCACCGCTACCAATAATTTCTCTACTGTTGCACCCTCTGGAGTGGTAATAGTACCCCTCCACTATTAAACATCTTCCCTACTGTTGCTCTCTCTGGAGTTGGAATATTAAGAAGCCTATCAGGATGCCGCCATCCTAGTGGGAACGGGACCGGCTGCCTGCCATGCGGCAGTCCCGCACCCCTGATCAGCGGGTGCAGCTGGCACCCGCAGCAATATTAAAATGCCATGTTGTGCATTTTCATGCACAAAGTGGCAGGCACCGTGCGGTGCCTGCCACCTTGTGCATGAACATATAGGGGGTACCATAGGTACCCCCCCAAGTGCCCTCTACAATTACCCGGGGTCCCACAACAGGTCCCCAAAGCATGCCCCCGCCAGCCTTCCCATGGCGGCGATGCCGTCATGAAAAGGCCTTATAAGCCAAGCATCAGAATATGGATGGTGGTGCCTGCTAGGCAGCGCCACCATACATGAGCCCCAGCTCCGCCATCATAACGATTGCCAACCGGCGGCAAAGCGGTGGACGGACGCTTTCCATCGTGATATGGCGGTGGGTAAATCACGTTACGATGGCATGACGGACGCCACCGCCGGCATGGTGGTGGCGATCGTTCCGTCATCATAATCACCCCCTAAGTTTTACCCCGCCACTATTCGACACTTTTCCTACTGTTGCAACCATTGGAGTGGGAATAGTCATTTTTACCCCTCCTCTATCCAACACTTTCCCTACTGTTGCATTCAATGGAATGCAAAATTTAATTTGAAAAACTATTATATATTTTAATGTTTTAATTTATATTATAAGGTTTTTTAAATGAGCTTTTATGTTATAAGTGTATGTAAACATACACATAATTATTTGTAGATTTTAATATATTTATACAAATATAAAATAAATAAAAATTGATAGTTTATTAATTCTTTTAAAGGAAATATATATAAATATTACATTTTATGTATGTATATTTCAATATTTAAAAAAATTGTTAATATGTTTGTTAAAATGTATATTACATCTAAATATTTTTTTGAAAGTTCATTTTTTTATTTAATATATTTAACATAAATTTGTATTTAAATAAAAAAAATGATATTTTGTACATTTATTTTTTTTACATCGATATTTTTATACTTACAATTTTAAATATAGGATGTCGATATTTTTGACATCGATATTTGTTTATGGGGATATTGTGGGAATTGATATTCTATCAGTGAACCGTCTTTGCTAACTTACGACATGCCTCTGCTCTGAATAACCTTGAGTGCTGAACATTCTTGAAATTAATAACATGTTTATGTAAACTAACATTTCCTGACACAAAACATGCCATTCCATATTCTGCTCATAACCTTACTAAGGGGCTGATTAGGATGATGAGCAAACTTCAGTCCGCCCCCCACCCTGGTGGTGCTGGTACCGGCCGCCATACATGCGGCAGTCCCGCACTTCTAATTAGGATGCAACCACTACCCTGGTAGTCGCATCCCACATATTTGAAATTGCGGCGGGTGCTGCTGTTAGCAGTACCCGCCGCAATGACAAAGTGCTTTGTTGTGCATTAACATGCACAAGGTGGCAGGCACCATTCGGTGCCTTCCACCTTGTGCATGGCAATGTAGGGGGGTAGTATAGGTACCCCCCAAGTGCAGCCCCCACCCCATTCAGGGACCCACTATGGGCCCCCAAAGCAATTCCCCGCAAGCCTTTCCGAAGCCGCCATGGAAAGGCCTGTTACACCCTGCATCCTAATGTGGATAGCGGTGCATGCTAGGCACCGGCACCATATTGAGGCCCAAGTCCGCCCGACTGGCAATGAGAAGGATTGCCGACCAGCGGAAAAGCGGCAGACGCACTTTGAATCCGCCGCGATACCCCCGCCATCGTTAAATGGTGGGGGGTAAATCGGGTTGGGATGGTTGGAGGATCTCCACGGCCGGGCCGGCGGTGGTGATCCGCCTGCCATTCTAATGACCCCCCTAAAGTCTGGGCATGAATTCTCTAAAATCTACAGACATTTTCAACCTAAATTAATGAAATTATTAGGGAAATTACAGAAAAAGGGGTAAGAGATGGTCTGAATGATAGTGATCCATTTAATTGGGTTAAGATATCCTTTTACTGACAGGTTCACCCCAATCCTAGCACAAACCACATATATGCCCGTAAATAGGACCTTTTCAACCTTTTTGAACCTTAGACAGAGTCTCACCTGTTAGAATTGCAACAATAACATTGGTGCCTACCTCAAGTGCTTTTATTTTGCCCAACCCTAAAAACATTTTGAAAAGTAATTGTTTCATTTTTTAAATCACTATTCCAAATTCAACCAATTGAAGAATTTACATACCTTCTGACAGGACCCCTTGACACTCGCATTCCTCTTGACATGGTAGACACCTTTTGAACTACTGATCACTCTAGGGTGTACACTAATCCTTATAAACTGGAAAAACACTTCTAATCTTAGTTTCGCCTCTTGGGAAAATTTAATTTCTTATAATAAGGTAATTTCTTATAATAATAGTAATTTCTTATAATAATTCTTATTTTTTAAATGTAATTTCTTATAATAAGTAATTTCTTATAATAGTCATTTCTTATAAATAAGTAATTTCTTATAATAATTAATTTATTATAATAATGTTGCTTGCTAATTTTCTCCCTGGAATACAAGTCAATCTAGCAAACTCTACATGCCGATTTCATAGGTAGCACTAAACCAGTTTAAAGGTCTTGTAAACTGACTAATGTTGTAATAGATTGAGGCTTAGAGAAATACTCCTATAAACAATTATTCTCTGTTGTTCTATGTTGGGCTCCAACTCCTTTTATGCTCTGACTCAGTGACCTTGATACTCCACTGCTCAATACAATAATTATTTTTCTTGCATTCACTTCGCTGTAGATGTTGTCTTATTTTTGTCTATTTTTTCTATGATTGTGTAAGGTAAATTCCACAGGTCCATATCATAATTTGCAACACTCACTGTACTATGTTCATTTATTATCATATGTTGCTTTATAATATTCAATAAATTTGTTTGAACAAAAGAAAAAGGCATACATGTGACATTAAGAACAAAGATAATATGGCCGTGATTACAAGAGGGCCAAAAAATTCTAACCACTGCAGAAACCACTGTTTGCACACGGGTTAGAATTATAAATTTCAGACCCGTAAAAATCGGGGCTTGCGGAGTTTGGTACAGAAAGCACAAAATCCACAAGGATTTAGCACATTATTGGGTAAGTGCAGCACCAGTCAATCTGACTTAAAGTTGTCTTAGTAGCTAACAACATGCCCCTGATACATTTTGTGTATTAGAGCTTATTGTCATACTTGAATACCCTTCAGGCTTTAAAGCGAACTGGAGAAAATCAAGCAATTCTCCTTTGCCCATATCAACTTTTAGAACTCATCTTTCACGCTTCAAATTTGTATGAAAGGATGCTTGTTTTGCATACTTAAGAAACTGGGTTTCACTAAATTTGAATTAAAGAAAGAAAGGCTTCGAGAGAACGGAAAAGCTGACTTTAGGCCATTGGATGAGGATTCATTTCTACCTAAGTTCCTTTATCATATGCCGTGTCCCACAGGGATCCACTCATTTCACCTTTCAATTCAATATGCACATAAGACCACTGTCTTCTCCACATCAGATTGAGGGAACGCAAAGAAGAAGGCAAGACTATTTCTATTTGTTTACTAGACACATGCTATTGCATGAAGGAGAGTAAACTATGCATGACCAAAATAAAACAATAATCCTGAGAGTTGGAGGAGATGGAACTATGCTGATGCCGGCCAAAGCTGTAAAATAACTCAGAATGTGGGGCCAGATGTACAAACATTAGGAATACTGACATCCTAATTGCGATTTTCTCTTAATCGCAGTTAGGAAATCGGTTTTCCTAATGTATGAAATCTTTTGAGTTTCCTTAGCGATTCCTAGCATGTCACAAATAGTTCTACCTCATGCATATTAATGATGCATGTTACAATTTGCAACCCATTAACATTATGAATCAAAGCAATCACTGAGATGGTATCCTGCTGACGTCAACAGACCACCATGTCTGTAATAGGGGTGAGCGGAGTTTGCGTAGTCACGTTATGCATACGCAAAGCTCCTCGAAACGGTAAAAAATCTCCAGCTTTTTCCCTGTTCGCGAACGCTGTTTGTGTGCTCAGGGAGAAATATCTCGTGAACACGCACCTTGAAAGTGTGAACAAGCAAAACATTCCGCAAAGACGCGGAACGTGCAATTTTGGCAATTCTGCGTTCTCCGCAGAACGTAAATTTACCCAAATTACGCCAGCGGAACGGAATTTGCCGCCCAGGCCTAGTCTGTAACTGCTTTTTAATAAAAGGCAGTGGGACCACTGCCAGCTCTAAAAAGGGAAAGGGTCCCCAAGGCACCCCTTCCCCTTTGTGAATAGGTGAAACCCAGTTTTAAACTGGTAGTAAAGTATTACTGTTTTGAAGCCTGAATTTGGTCGCAAAACATTAATATATACCGGTTTGATTCAGTACTTGGAACGGACACTCTAAACATGCCAGTTCCAATTTTAAAATCAGTAGATGGTAGCACATTGGGATTCAGTAACAAGTTACTGAATCGTAATTTGTCTTTTGTACATTGTGAAAAGCATTTTTCCGGTAGCATGCAGCCTTATTGTTTGCGGCCGGAAAATTGCTTTGTGCATCTGGCCCATGGTTTGAAGAAAGCAGAGGTAGACTGTACTAACTTTCGTGACTCTCGAGCAATTTGATGGCTTTTGGTGGCACATTTGACTAAAAACAGACTCGACACTGTATGACTCCAACCAGCTGGTGCAGTACCCGTGCTTCAAGAGAATTCCCTTTCACAGACCACAACCTCCCGATGTAGGTCTCCGTTTCTATCGAGTTTGACACCCTTTTCAGCAGGACGTATGTATGCGTATCTCTATTTAATCAAACAATAGGATCACAGACATAATTTCCAATCCCTTAAAGCATGCGGCTGTCCAAACCCCCCATTGTGGAGTGGAGAAGTGTGGCTCAACTGTTAGAGGCGGCAGACCCGGAGGCAGAGGTCGGCCCGGGACCAGGGTTCAATTCCCGACGCGGCCGGGTGCAGGACCAATGTCAGTGGGCCCGATAAATCTCGCCTCGGTGCCACTCTAACCATGGGGTCCAACGCTGCAACTCTGGGCAATAGCTTGCTTAATCTCCACTCCAGCCCCATCACCGCCGGGGATGCCTGGCTGCACCTTGGAGATGCCCAGTAAAGGGACCTTCTCACAGGGAAAGCCAGGACGGGTTCCCCAGTGGTACAGCGCTGGGACGCCACAGGGTAACCACGCCCTCTATAAATCCTTCATTCATTCATTGTCTTAGTCCTGATGAGTATCAAGCAGCGCTACCATTAAGGGTCAAAACGTTGATGTTATTACCACTCTAGTCCATAAAGTCTCCTGGACCCAAATTTAAAATCAGATCGAGGTATATATACATGTGGACAGAAAAGAATAAGCTTGTCAATTCACTAAACTTGTGTCACTCATGTTTGTCATACCTGTATAACACCATTGACCACGTGGATCACTACAAGTCACTTGTCCTGCACTACAGTCACTGATGTATCACTGAAAAACCTTATTGACATCCATATTCATTATCTGTTATGATTAACAATTTAGTAAAGAATTGAATCTTTGACAATTTTTCCTGCCTTTGTGATGTGTTCTCCTTTTCTCTCCTTGTGTGAAAAAAACATATTTCTACCACACGGAATTGAAAATCCAATTTGTATTATATGCATTGATCAAAGTAATTGTATCTTCCCAACAGAACCACTTGTTTTGCATATGACAAATACCCAGGTTTTGAGGGACACAGAGTCAACCTCATGATTTGAGCCAGGTCTCTCATTTGATCAAACCAAAAACACTAACTTCCATATTATGTTGTTCAGAAGGAACATTCCAACGTCCAAAATCTTCACCAGACTGACAAGAAGCTTGGTGCTATTGATACTATACTATTATAACATGCTCTACACAGGAGTACCTAGGAAAGGAATTCAGAAACTCCAGAGACTGCAAACCAAAGGAGCCAGATTTGGATTCAACCTAAGAAAACCTTTGCACGTTGCACCAGTCCTGAAAGAATTGCACTGGCTTCGGTGGTGCAGAGAATAAAGTTTACAGCCCGGTGCACCTTCCTCGAAGCTTGGACAGGAATCAGCCTAAAATGCATGCTGTCACTTTTCACCCAAAACATACAGAAGAGAAATCAGAGATCCAGAAGGGCTAACCTGCTCATTCAGACAAGTTCAAACGAAAGACGCATGTTGAAAAGTCAATCTGTGTGGTGTGTGTCCAGGTCTGGAATACGTTGCGCACAAACCTGAAAAACAAACCGAACTTTGCAGCCTACAATAAGAAACAGAAAATAGGACTCTTTAAAAAGGTCTTTCTGGAAATTCACAAAGACATTGGGACTATCACACCTCAAATTGTAACATTCTCAAAGGGGAAGGGGTCCCCAAGGCACCCCTTCCCCTTGGTGAATAGGTTAAACCCAGTTTTAAACTAGTAGTAAAGTATTACTGTTTTGCAGCCTCAATTTGGTCTCAAAAAATTTATATATACCGGTTTGATTCAGTATTTGGAACGGACACTCTAAACATGCCAGTTCCAAATTCAAAATCAGTAGATGGTAGAAAATTGAGATTCAGTAACAAGTTACTAAATCGTAATTTGTCTTTTGTACATTGTGAAAAGCACTTTTCTGGTAGCATGCAGCCTTATAGTTTGCAGCCGGAAAAATGCTTTGTGCATATGGCCCATGGTTCGAAGAAAGCAGAGGTAGACGGTACTAACTTTCGTGACTCCAGAGCAATTTGATGGCTTTTGATGGCACATTTGTCGAAAAAAAGACTCGACACTGCACAACTCCAACCAGCTGGCGGAGTACCCGTGCTTCAAGAGAAATCTTGAAGCACGAAGAAAGTACAGCGGCCATCTTTGTGAGGGCTCGCACTGCACGTCGCTCGCCCGACTGCATAAAATTAGAGAAGACACGTGAACATCTTCTACTGCTCGACATTATACTCCTGAGGCTTGAGCCGGGAGGTTATTTTAACTTGCAAAGCTTTTGATTTTAAAAATTGTATTGCACTTCCCCGTGTGTCCTCTCCCCTGACCCCCTGGCACTCGATCTGCTCTCGCGCTGAATTTCCTTAGCGGCGGATAAGATTATTGTGTTTGTGCCTGACATCAATTTCCTCTTAGTGAGGCGGCTGAATACTTACTTTGCCCCCGTGGGTGTGGCCGATTCACAGGCCGTCATCTGGTGGGGACTAACTAGGCATCTGAATAACAGAAAGTACAGCGGCCATCTTTGTGAGGGCTCGCACTGCACGTCGCTCGCCCGACTGTATAAAATTATACGTCAATGGCTCCGCGCAGCGGAAGCGCATTGCGGGCGCGCCGATCGCGCGCCGGAGTCAAGCCTGAGTCCTGCCCGTCTGCTCCCGTCTGTGACCGAGCGGGGCACGGGGCAGGACTCTATGCCCCCACAGTAAAACCTCTTGATACTGTCTGGGAGGATGATCATCAGAGAATCCACTACTCAAATACAACCCTATTCGAACTAGGTAAGACCTCTAACAAATCCTGTTTGCACACCATAGACCCCAATATGATACCTGTGTATTGTAAAATATGCAACAAATCACTTCCCACAGCTAAGAACAATGCTGACCCCTCACCAAATTAAAAAAGATGATGCTCAATTGCAGATCAATGATAAAACATAAAACTGAAATATACGATCTATTACAGAAAGGTGACTTCGATGTAATGTTTCTCACTGAAACATGGTTGGAGGAATCCTCCTCCCCCGATATCTTAGGGACAGTGCCCTCGAACTACAGTCTTCTAAGAATCGATAGGCCAAAACAACGTGGTGGAGGACTCGCACTCTTATGCAAAAAGGAGCTAGAATGTACCCTCACCAATAAGGCCATCATAAACAGTGAATGTGGTACTTTCTCTATAAAATTTACCTCATCTACGACCATGACTGGTCTCCTTATATATCGCCCTCCTGGCACTGCAACCCCTTTCTGCAATCAACTCATAGAAGCATCCACCCAGTTAGCCATAAGACATAATAATTTTATGATCTTAGGTGACCTTAATCTTCCTTTTGAAGACAATAATGCAAAAGAGGCACAAATACTGAAGACAGCTCTGCACTCGCTGGGAATAAAATTGCTATCCACCAACTCTACTCATCAACATGGTCACCTCCTTGACCCAATCTTTGCTACTTGGGAAGGAATTGAAATTCTCCCCCCGGCCCCTATAATCTGGTCTGACCATCATATAATTACATTCAACATACCTACTAACATTACCAATAACGCTCCCAATAAATTACCTTCTCTAAAGCGCCGCAATTGGAAAAACTACACCCCTGAACGATTTATCAGCGCATTAGAGAAACACCCCCCCCCTGCAGATCAGTCCTTACAAGACACATGGAATAACTATGAACTATGGCTAGGTGAGGCATTAGACAAAATCGCCCCGTGGACCTCGAAACCCCCTGTCAGAATAACCAAATCAGAACCATGGTACTCTGAGAAACTAAAAATTGCAAAGACCCTATGCAAAGCGATAGAATGCAAATGGAGAAAAAGTTACACTCCCGAACTTAAGGAAACTTATAGATCGGAACTAAAAAAATACCAAAAAATGGTAAGAGAGGAGAAAAGCGTCTTTTTCAAAACCAGAATTGAGGAGGCAGGCAAAGAATAAGCTTGTCAATTCACTACACTTGTGTCACTCATGTTTGTCATACCTGTATAGCACCATTGACCACACGTATCACTACAAGTCACTTGTCCTGCACTACAGTCACTGATGTATCACTGAAAAACCTTATTGACAGCCATATTTATTTATCTGTTATGATTAACAATTTCGTAAATAATTGAATCTTTGACAATTGTTCTTGCCTTTGTGGTGTGTTCTCCTTTTCTCTCCTTGTGTGAAAAAAACATATGTCTACCACACGGAATTGAAAATTCAAATTGTAGTATATGCATTAATCAAAGTAATTGTATCATCCCAACAGAACCACTTGTTTTATATATTACAAATACCCAGATTTTGAGGGACACAGGGTCAACCCATTATTGCTCATGGTTTGAGCCAGGTCTCTCATTTGATCAAACCAAAAACACTAACTTCCATATCATGCTGCTCAGAAGGAACATTCCAACGTCCAAAATCTTCACCAGACTGACAAGAGGCCTGGTGCTATTGATACTATAATAATATAACATGCTCTACACAGTAGTACCTAGGAAAGGAATTCAGAAACTCCAGAGACTGCAAACCAAAGGAGCCAGATTTGGATTCAACCTAAGAAAACATTTGGACGTTGCAACAGTCCTGAAAGAATTGCACTGGCTTTGGTGGTGCAGAGAATAAAGTTTACAGCCCTGTGCGCCTTCCTCGAAGCTTGGACAGGAATCAGCCTAAAATACATGCTGTCACTTTTCACCCAAAACATCCAGTAGAGAAATCAGTGATCCAAAAGTGCTAACCTGCTCATTCAGACAAGTTCAAACGAAAGACGCATGTTGAAAAGTCAATCTGTGTGGAGTGTGTCCAGGTCGGGAATACGTTGCGCACAAACCTGAAAAACAAACCGAACTTGGCAGCCAACAATAAGAAACAGAAAATAGGATTCTTTAAAGAAGTCTTTCTGGAAATACACAAAGACATTAGGACTACCACACCTCAAGAAGGTCCTTTAAAAGCAGTTTGATCACATCTGAAGCACAGGTCTGATGTAGCAAAACGTTTTGACCCGATAGTCTACAATTTTGGTTAGTAGTTAATAGATCAAGTAGCTCCAGGAACAGTGTCCTTAGTTACCCATTCTTAAAATGAAAATGCAACATAAGACAGTACTCCACAAAGGTCCATAAGTAGATACATTTTGCACTTTTGAGATGAAATGCATCTTCAAGATAGAGTCACACAGAAATACAGGTGGTCACAGATTGTAAGAAAAAGCTTTAATCTTCACGTGTGTACACAGAAGACATATTACTTGAGGAAAGACAATTCTGGTGAGTGGGTGAATAGTGGTCTGGAGGTGATAATACTAGTGTTTGACTACCACAATAAAATGAAGAAGACATAGTAAAAATCTTTGGAAGATCATATGATCCTCAGAGGTGTGAATCTTTATACAAATTCCTTTGTGGCAATGAAGAGCGAAGTGAGTAGCTATGAGGGCAGGGATGGAAGAAGGCTAGGGAGGTATGCAAGAAGAACTTAGAGAGAATGAGAATTCTGGTCATCCACTGCAGACTGAGTAGTGAGCCAGAGCCAAGGTGTAGAGAAGAAAAAGATGTCAGTGGTGGAAGCAAGAATATACGTGAAGCAAACATGAAAGGCACAAGGTTAACTAAAAAACAGCAAGCTAAAGCTGTAGGGATAAACAAGAAAGGAGGAAATGTGAGTAAAAAGAAATAGAAAAGATATGGTTATCAGCACAAAGAATAATGAAGTCAGGATATGGAGGCAGATAGAAGGATTGAAGAAACGACGTACTGGCAGATGCATCAAAGTTATGTTTTGCGAGTCCTTAATAGCAAATTTTAAGGAATAGCTATTAAAGACTCGCAAAACGGGATGCATGTAGGAATCGCAATGGTATTAGCGATTCCTACAGATTCCTTATTAGCGATTCGGTAATAGCTAATCGCTAATAAGGAATGGCTTTCCTATTAATTCCTATGGGCCTAAAGGCCCATAGGAATGAATGGGAAAGCCATTCCTTAATAGCGATTAGCTATTTCAGAATCGCTAATGTTCCGCTATTTCAAAGGTGCCAGGGTGTCCAAAGGACACCCTGTTGTACCCCTGAAATTGACCTGTGCTCAAATGTTACACACACACATGCCCTAAGGGCATGTGTGTGCGCAACATGTAACTTTGAAAAATGCACAAAAGTGCATTTTTCAAAGTTTTAGCAAATTACCACGAAGTTCAACTTCATGGTAATTTGCTCCCCCTATTAGCGGAATCGCAATTTTTTGGGGTTTCATGCATCGCATTTAAGGAATCTCATTTTGGGATTCCTTAAATGCAAGAGCAATTTAAGGAATCGCTATTTAGAGATTCCTTAAATTGCGATTTCTGCATTTGGGATGATGCATCCCAAATGCAAAAATACCGGGAGCAAACGGCCAGATTCTGAGAATCTGCCCGTTTGCTCCCGCTATTTTCTTTGATGCATCTGCCTGCAAGTCCATAGAGGCACCTAAAGTGGATGAGGATAAAAACCTGGACAGAAGAGAGCATTAGTTGTACAAAGATTGGAAAAAGTCACTTTAAAAAAAGAGTGAGGAGGAGGGTAGAAGAACATACTGTAGAAAGGGGGTGATAGGTGAATATAAAAGAAACAAATTAGTTTTGCAAGAGGTAGAGTGTATTCAAAAGAGGAAACTACAGGAAAGGTCTGGAGTGTAGCATGAATCCAAGTGGAGTAGGAAAAGATCCCAGTCCCAGTACCCCAGCCCATCTCTGAGGGACAAGAAGAACAGGAGACGATTGGGGCATGGATCAAACAGTAATAATAATGCTAAACTGAGAAATTCATGTTTTGCTGATCCAAAGATATTGTAAGTTGATCCAAAAGTAGAGATGGAGAGCATAAGACATCCCCTCTTTATTGACATAAAACTCTGTGCCTATGGTTATTGACAATTCCAGTAAATGTGTTTCCTATTATATTCTTCTACATTATTTTGTGAATGTATGTCTATTGCTATTCTTTATCAGGGCATGTCGGAGTCAAAATACTTTTGTACAAGTGAGTATGATATGCAAATAATGTCCAGGTGCACTGAAATGCTCATCTCGATGTGATTTAAAATCTGGGGGATGGAGACAAAAAAGTCATACATTCAGATGTTTTGCTCTATTTGCATTTTCCAATCTTTCATAGAATGCATTGCATACTAGTTTGTATTAAGCGGTTTAATCAACGTTTGTTAATATAATGCAGTTTATCAGTATTAATGCATTGTATACTGTTAGGTAAGTTGGCGAAATTGACTCATTAACTTACCCCAGTCCTGGTTTAACAATTTCAGATCTCTTTCTTTCTTCCTATTTCATCTTATGTCTACTGCTCCTGTTCTTTATTGTGAAAGGGCAAGATTAGACCTTCTCCCTAGTTCATTACTCATAACGAATACATTTAGAGGAGTCAATTGTTTTTCAGAGGATCTGAGCAAATTAGATCAATTGGTTCCTAACTGCCAAATTATGGGGCCTATTACTATGGAGGGCGAATCGCCACCACCGGGCCAGCGGTGGCTATCGCCGACCCAGAGAGGCCATCTGTCTGCCTGCCAAATGTCCCTGGTTCTCCCCCTGCCATTTTAGTTTGGCGGGGGCACCGCGGCAGATGGAAAGACCGCCCCCCACTTTTCCACCAGTCGAATTGTCGACTGGGTGGAAAAGGGACTCAATATGGTGGTGGTGTCTGCAAGACAACGGCATTCATATTATGATGCAGGCGTGAATTGACCTTTCCATGGCGGCAATGCCACCATGGATAGGCATCCAGACCTGAACATTGGAGGCCTGTTGTGGGCCCCCAGGGTGTTGGAGGGGTGGGGGGGTGCACATGGGGAGTACCTACGGTACCCCCCTCATTACAATGCACTACGTGGCAAGCACCACGTGGTGCCTACCATTAGTGCATGGCAATGCTGTGCACAGTCCTTTTACATTGCGAGGGGTCTGCCACCAGTAGATCCACCCGCAATGTAAAAGGCATAAAATGCGCCCACCAATGTGGCGGGCGCATCCTAATTAGCATGGCGGGACCACTGCAACATCAGCGGCCAGTCCTGTATGCCAATACGGTGGCTGGGGGGACTTTGTCCGCCCACCATCGTAATAATGCCCTATGTTTATAAACTTGATTCTCTTTCCGTTACCTGTTCTTATATCAGTCCCTGCTTTAACTGTCCTCACTTTCAATTGCTAGGTTCTCCCATGAAAGTCTTCCATAGCAATGGAAAGCCGAGACTGAGGCCAAGGTGAGGATGACAAGACAAACTTTACTGTAGGGAAGCTGGAATCATTAAAACCATTTCCTGGTTCTGGCTGACTGACAATGCCAGCTCAATAGCTCTTTAAATCTGGCAGTGCCACTTGTTCTCCTAGTACTAGGTCATCTGATTGGAGGCAAACCTCCATGGGTGCCCATCCCCTGACTCACTGCAGCATCACTGGCTACCATGATAGAAGAAACCAAGATCCAAGCACTGTGTGGCGATCATTGATGCACCATGGCAGGTGCTCAGATCTCCACGGTCCCTGCATCTGGATTAAGCTCTTTGTGGTTGTAGTCACTTCAACACTGTAAGATTGCTCCATGGTTATCTCATCTGTCATAAACTGCTCGTTGGTTAAATCACTCTTATTTTAAACAGTACACTTCATGAAGTTTGTCACCTGAGAGAGCTGCATAAAGAGTTTGGATTTACAAGTGCGACGTATATATACAAACACATTCTCTCACTATATCCGCAGGTACTACAATCCATAAGGCTGGCTGTTAGAGCCCACTCATATTTCCCTAGAAAGGACCTTACCAGAGGCGCTGACAGAGAAGATGATACTCATAAGCAATACGCAGAGAACCTTCATGTTGCCGTCAACTTTAAGGTGCAGAGAGAAAAAATCCCACAATCCTTGCCTCGCCAGTACCTGGGACCTTTTAGTGAAAGCAGAGGAGGGACGGCTGTCAACGCTAGAAACAGGCAGTCCTGACCTCGGTAGGTGTATGCTGTTGGATCCTGCCTCTATGTATACTGGAGAAACATTATTTCCACAAAGCCGGGAGATAAATTCAGAAAATGGTTTGATGTACCAAGTGTAGAGTCGACATAAGTATTGTTGTAAAAAAAGTAAACATTCGAAGATTAATGCCCCTTTCTCTGGGCAAAATATATATTTCCACCCATTTAAATAAAAACACATTTAGATACTTTTAAACATACATATCGTGGGAGAGAGGTGTATACTGAAAAAAGGGCAATCACTCTCATGTTCTGTATCAAAGATCTAATATTTTGCACTGTTGTGTGATGGGATATTTAACAGATGCCAAATCCTTTAGGTTTCCGAGCTCATATTCTGGTTCTCACAAGAAGGAAAAGAACTTCACATCAAGGCAAAGGTAATTCCTATCAAAAGTAAATGCTGTCATAATTTGTAGATAGAGAAAATCGGACGATAGTCCCTGAATCCTCTTCACTAAAGAGAAAAGGAAGCAGCTGTTTGATGCCACACCCATAGACGCTGTCTCCCCAGGGGAAAATTGTTTTCACTCGAGCGCTCAACATTCCAATGTTCTGATAGAGTGGGATACATTCTGAAGTACCTGTGGATTGGAGGAATAAAGGGGAGGGGGTATGATCCTTCATAGGAAGATGGAAAAAGAACAAATGTGCAGAATTAAAGATGGTGTACAAACTTTCACTAGAGGGAACCAAGCAATCCAAACAAATTGCAAGACAACATAATTCTGCTTCAGACGCTTCAATAAGTAATAACATAACATAACATAGCAGGTGTATTTGTAAAGCGCACATTTACCCAAAGGTGTCCTGGTGCAGAATAGCATATGTTTATTGATACCCAACTCAATGGTACTCATTTTATCGACCTCAAAGGGATGAAGGGCTGAGTGGACCCGCCGGGATTTTAACATACCTTGGTAGACTGCCTATCACTAGCCACTCCTTTCAACCACAACTGGGCAGTGTTCACATACCTATGGGCGGGTTAAACTATTGAAATGGCAGTAACCCATGTCCCTCTAGCTATCTACTATGGGACATGTGAAGAAATAGAATGTATTTCCATGTTATTGTCAATAGAGCCAGTTAAGTTCTCTTAAGCATGTGATATTTGGGAGACAATGCCACAAGGTAGCAAATATAGTGTTAGTGGTGAGCTTATTTAAGTCCTATTTTGTCTCAGGCACAGAGCAAGATAAAGATAGTGGCCCAGATTCACAAAGGTAAAGTGGGACGAAGGTCTAACTTTATGACTTTCAGTATTCTCAAAGGTTATTTACTACTCGTAAATGCCCTTTGTGAATACCGAAAGCCGTGAAGTGAAACTTTCGTCTCACTTCACCATTCACTAAAAATGTTAAGATGTTCGAAAAAAAAAATCAAACCCCTCTAAGCCTTGCTCCATGATGGAATAGTAGGTATGCAAAGACTGGCAAATTTTCAACTTATAGGGCATAAATCGCCAACCCATACTGCACCAAGTGTGCAGAGCCAGAGGAGCAAGCAAGTTTACAAACCCTTGGTGAACAATTATGTTCTAAACATGATCTCTTTAAAAATACACTAATTTTGCTTTACCAACATTTCCTAAACTATCTACTTGATATTTTCTAAAAGTGCACTCTTTTTGCCTTCAAATTCCTTTTCTTCATTTTTGGTAAATTGGCAAAAACTTGTCATTTCTGATTTGCACAGCAGCAGCAGTCTGGCATCAGTTGGAAGAGCATTATTAGTATGCTCAGCCCCTAAGCGGTTGTATGATGGTACAATCCATGCCTGTACCGCCCAGTCTCAACCACGACCGCGTCTTTACCATGCATGCCTTTACTACGCATGCCTTTACAACACAATTTCTTGGAAAGGACATGATGGGTAAAGGGACATGTGTGCTAAACATCCTACTCCTGCCCTGTAAACTGTCCCTTTCCCCCTGCCCTGAGTCCTAGAAATGTACCCCACAACCCAAAAACGTACCCGACCCCAGTCCCCCTCCACCCTGAGGCCTAAAATGGCCCAAAGCCCTTAAATCTGTCTGTTTTCGTCTGCCCTGCCCAGAGTCTTGAAAACCGACCCAGTCCTAAAAACGACCCCAACCACAGCCACCCCGCCCTGATCCCTAAAACTGTCCCCTACATCTGTAAAGTACCCAGACACAACTCCCCCAGTCTGTAATTTCAGAGTCGCATGAGGTATCAGTCAGGTGTTGAAGGTTCAGCTTCAGGTATTGGAGCCTCTGGGCAAAACATGAGGTTTCAAGCAAATTATCAAGGTATGAATTATGTAGACATGCCAGACGCGATGAATATGGTGGACTGAAACTCTCTACAAGATCTAGCTTTGCAGAAGATGCCAAGAATAGTAGCCAGATTTCAGGAATGAGAGCCAATTCATAAATTCCTATTTGTAAAGTGAGAACATATCACCCGTAACAGTTTCAAGGTGCTGGGGGCCGTTGGGAGATAAAGTGAGTTATTGCCCAGAGTCACATGATGCAGAGCTGATCTGCGGCCGGCGATCAACCCGTGAGCCCCATGCTTCGGAGTTAGCCACTCTGGCCGCTGCGCTGTTCCTCTCTATCACTAAGTAGAAATTTGCAACTCCATACCAGGGGTGAGCACCAGATTCAGCCTTGTTCTCCGGAAGTATTTGTGGGCCACCATATGCTAGGGATACCCTGCAAAAGGCTGTGTTGCTGATGCATTTCCCTCTGCTCTGGCGCTAATTTCAGCGGTCTAGCGCCAACACAGGCACCGGTTCCTGGGTTGGGGGAGTGATTGTTTATGTGCAGGAAGGTGTCCCTTCCTGCACATAAACAATCTTAACTGGCGATATGCAACTTCTATGTGTTCTGCTTTCTGCAGCACACATAGATGCTGCAACTCGTCACTTTTAAAATGATTGTTTATGTGCACTTCTAGGAAGAGCCACCTCCTTGCACATAAACAATCATGCATTGCATTTTCCTGTTTCTATGTGTGCTGCACAATGCAGTACACACAGAAACAGCAAATACGAGGAGAAATAAAGCATTTCTCTTTGTTTTGCGATGTTAAGACCAGTTTTTTTTGGTCTTAATTTTGGTGCTGCCTCGTATTTATGCCACCCTTGTAAATAGGGAGCAGTGTCAAAATCAATGGGTGTTGGGGCTGAACGCCGACCGCAACACCCATTGGCCACCCCTTTCACTCTATATATGGCATGAAATGGTGCCTTATTTACAAGACAGCGTTAAAACACATAAATTGGCTTAACACTGCCTTGTAAATAAGGCGAAGCCATATCGTCACAGTGACATCTTTAAAAGTGATGTTCATGTGACGATAGGGGCTTGTAAATATGCTCCTTTGTTTCCACCCCATATGTCTTCATTAATCACTTGTGAGGTTCTACTGGGTAAACTCTTAAGTCTGTGAATCTCCTATAGTTCGAATTCTCTTGAATTTGTTTTAGTTCAAAACCTCTTTCTGAGAAAGTTTACAAGTTAACCTGGTAAATGGGTTTACTCATTCTTCCATAGGGGGAAAGAAAACACCCCTTTGGCACACCTTATGAAACTCTTCACAGGTGTTAGGTTTAGTTCTGAATGCTCCAGCACTTCTCTCTTAATTCCTAATGTTTTCTTTAATTTGGGTACTCTAGGACCAGTATTTTTTGACTTATGTCTTCACCAACTTTAATCTAACACGCACTTACAAAGTGACACTCAAGGAACAGACAGTTTTACCAATGTCGTTTTGTAAAAAGGTCCCAGACGAAAAAGGTTTGTGGCGCACAACCTTAAATTGTCCTGCAAATTCCAATAGGTCTATAGTCTTCAAAAGGTATAACAATTCCCCGGGGCTCAAGTCCTCATCCTGAACTAAACACTTATATGGCTTAACGCTACCTTGTAAATAAGGTGAAGCCCGGATCGGCACATGACATTCATGTGGTGATAGGGACTTGTAAATATGCCCCTTTGTTTCCACCCCATATGTCTTCATTAATCACTTGTCAGGGTCTACTTGGGAAAACTCTTAAGTCTATGAATCTCCTATAGTTTGACATTGTGATTTTCCTAATGACATGGCAAGACAACCTGGATTTCATTAAAGACATGGAGGCAACCATTATAGCATATTTCCTTTAATGCTAACTCCATGCAGCCACTTAGTAGCAATACATCATAAAACAAATAGTTCTGGAACAGAACTGTCCTGATGTATAATAGGCATGCACACAGGCTAGACTGCCTCTTTTAAATGCAAAGTATTAAGGTGATTTATTCTTCCTGTAACTCTTTCCTATCTTCTTTCTTTTTCATTTTGTTCACAGTTCGAAACGAGAAAAGGAAAATTAACTTAAAGGTTGGGTCGCAGAGTGAATCTCATCTGAAAGACTTCCTTCTGGTTAGAGGAATATAAGAAAAAGTTCCAGTTATGTTGAAGTATCTGAAAATAAAGAACAATATAGGTGCACTGTTGTGATGTTAAAGTGAAGAAAATGTAGCAGTGATTTCATTACATGACCGGAGGCTACCATTATGCATGTTGGTAGCTTTGTGATACCACATCTGACATATGTTCAATTGGTTTACAATAGTGCTTTGCAAACGTATTCGAATTAGACCAGTCAGGGGCTCTTAGGATGTCATCCATTTTACCACCCTTGCAGAAACATTTGCTAGCCATGGCTCTCCTAACTGAGTGTGCTTAAAAATTGTTAAGGTCAATACCAGATAACTCCATTGCCCTTTTCTTGCGATAGAGGTTGAATTTATGGGTTTAAAAGGTCTCACAAATTATATAAGTAATTTATTGACACAATTTGCACGATGTTCACTCATTCTAGAGTCACATTCTTTCATGCAATCTACCACACAAAGTTTTTTGTATGCGTCGAATTTTGGCAAAACAGTTGTATCCGACATAGTCTTAGTTCTCCTGATAATTATGAATAGGACATCAAAGGTATCATAAATTCTATTACTTACCTCTAGTGCTTTAATGTCCGACACTCTACAACAGGAGATTAGGCAAAGGAGAGAGGCTAGTTTTATCGATAGTCTCTTTTTATCTAGGTATCTGTTATTAGGCCAACTAGTGAATACGTCGAACATTAGTTTAATGTCCCATAGGGTTTTATGTCTAGGTTTAGGGTGTTTCCTTAGGCCAATCCTTTTGAGAATTCTGCACACTATAACATTTTTCCCTATGGCCTTCTCATTAATTAAAGCATGGCCTGCTGAAATTGCCGATCTATAGCAATTAATTGATCTAAAACTAAGGCCCCTCTCAAATTATTCTACTAAAAAGTTAACTACATGCACTATAGGTGCCTCCACGGGATCCAGATCCCTCTCCAAGCACCTGCGTAACTATGTTCTCCAAATGTTGTTGTATGTAGTGAATGCCTAGGGCCCATGATTCTCCGAGGAGTAGTGCAGCTCTTCTCAAAAGGCCTGTGATTTTGTTGGATCTCCTGACATCTTCCAGGCAAGAAGTTTCAAAGTTCCTGTCTGGATAAGGGGATGTTCTCCTTCTTTGTCTCTTAACAGGCCTTCCTCAGCTGGTGGTAGTAAGGGAATGCCGCAGGCTAATTTCAAGGTCACAGGGAACCACTCTTGGGACAGCCAGAAGGATGTTACTAGTACTAGTGAGCATTGCTCCTGCCTCACTTTCTGGAGGACTCTCTGGATCACTGCAAGGGGAGGAAAGGCGTAAGCTCGAATTCCTTTCCAGGGTTGAAGGAAGAAATTGACTGCTCAGAACTCGGATCTGGCATCCAGCTAAAATTGTTTTTTAGTTGGAATGTCAGCCTGCTTTTGAACAGATCTACTTCTAGAGGGCCCCAGAGGTGATTGAGAGTTCTGAAGAGTTTCTCTTCAGCTTCCAGTCACGGTGGTCTAACAGGAATCTCGAGTCCCACACTGCAGTGATGGTGCTCCTTCCTGGTAAGTATTCTACTTTCAGGCTTATTCTGTGTTCTAGGCTGAACATCCAGAGTGTTTTGGCTAGGTTCTACATGTCTGGGGATTATGTACCTCCCAGGTGAATTATGGGTGCCACAGCTGATATGTTGTCCATTTTTAGAATGAACGATCTACCTAGTAGGGGTTGTTTGAAGCTCATCGGGGCATACAGCTCTGCTCTCAATTCTAAATAGTTCATGTGGTGGGAACTCTCTGCAAAGGACCATACACCTGCCATGCTCTGGTTGTTCAGAGAAGCTCCCCAGCCATGAAGGCTCACATCTGATTCTAGGATATACACTGGAGAAGAACTGAAAATTGCGTTCCCATTCCGGGCGTCTAAGTTCTCTAGCCACCAGCTCAGTTCTGCTTTTGGCCTCGTGGTCTAAGTATACTTTGTCTCCGAACCATAGTCCAGCTCACAAGGCTTTTGCCTTTATCCTCTGAAGGGCCCGATAATGTAAAGTTTCTGGGAAAATAGCTTGGTTAGAGGAAGATATGAGGCCCAGAAGTCTAGCCAGTTCTTGTTTCAGTACAAATCTTATTTATTTCCGTATTTTGCTGATTTTCTTCTTGGGTAGTAAGAGAAGGGACTTTATTGTGTCTACCTTGAATCCCAGTGATCTGGAGGGAGTTAGGATAGATTTTTCTTTGTTTACTATGAAGCCTAAATTCTCTATAAGATTTAGTACCATATTCAGATCCTGTAGAATCTGAGATTAGTGTTGGGACATCTCTCTCTCTCTCTCAAGAAGAATGCAATAGCTCTCTTGGTGAAACACCTTGGAGCTGAAGATAAACCAAAGGGGGGGGAAGGGGGCTGAAATTGGAAGAGGTAATTGTTCCATATGAATTGGAGGTAGGGTTGGTATTCTGTAGCCATGAGGGGTGGCTAAGTAGGCATACTTTAGATCCACGTTCACTAGCCAATCTTTTTCTAGTACCATGTCCCTTAAGAGGTGGTTCCCCTCCATTTTTATATGACTGTAGATGAGGGATTTGTTCAATTATCTGAGATTTATAACTGGCCTCTATCCCATTTTTTCCTACTAGCAGGAGTGTACTTACATATTTCACACATTCCCACTGGACCTCGATAATTGACCCGTTGTGTAGCATGGAGACTACCTATTCCTCCACAATTGTTGTTGTTGTGTGGTGAGTTTAGCTCTCTTGGTGGTAAGGTTTGTACTGGGTTCTTTAAAAAATGTATTTTGAAGCCTGTAATGGTTTCTAGGATCTAGGCATTTTGTGTAATTGTTTTCCAGGCTTGAGAAAATTGTCTGAGTTGACCTCCACCTTTCCCAGGGAAAAAGAAGAAGAAGGAGAGAACTTGATACTCACTCTGGAAAATTGTTGGTTCCCTGTCAGCGGAATCTGAATCCTCTGGAGTCAGTTGATCTTCCTCTCTGGGGTAGAATGATAGGGGGTTTCTTATTTGGTAACCTCTACCGAAGCCTCTCTGTCTTTAGTAGGGCCTTTGGGTGGTTAGGCCAGTGGAAACGCCCCTTCTTCCAGCCCAACCAAAAACACTAGGGTTGAATGCTCATCTAATGCTGTTCTGTGCTTTGTCGAGAGCTGTAAAGGTTGCAACGTATTTACTTAAACTCTTTATCATGCCTTTCCAAACAAGAGACCTTTGGAGTTTGCTGAAGGCTCTCTGTCAACCATATCGCCCAATTTGGGGTTGATTTTAGTAAGGACTACTCTCCGTCGTTCTGCATTTATGCCTGCATTCGTGTTTCGAACTAGAAGTTGGTGGTAAATAATGAAAACCCTTCAAAAAGCATTTTTTTTGCTTTAAAAAATGTGCCATGTTGCAGACATACATGCCCTAAGGGCATGTATGTCAGCAACATGTGCACCCATGCACAATTGAGGGGTGCAACAGGGTGTCAAAGTGACACCCTGTCCCCCTTGCAAATTCGGTAATTTTACTGAATCGGTATTTACCGATTTGGTAATTGGCATTGATTCCTATGGGCCTCAAGGCCCATAGGAATCAATGGCAATTACCGAATCGGTAAATACTGATTCGGTAATTACCGTAATCTTACCGATTCGGTAATTGAAAAAAGAAATTACCTACATCCCATTTACCTACTCTTAAATACCAAATCGGTATGATTCGGTATTTAAGAGTATGTAAATCGAGATTACCTACATCGGGCCCTTGATCTCCAAGGCCATATCAGTTAAAGGAGGCACGCAAGGGGCTGAATATTCTGTCCTACTATAAGGAGGCTGGTTTTTTTTTTCAATCGTTTTTCCCTTCATTGTTTTTGGCCTATTCCTTCTGGAACCAGATATTAGGTTCCATCCCTCCCCGAGCACTTTTGGGACGCCTGGTGGAGGGAACTCCGTTTCCTGTAGAAAAACAATAATCGTGACTGCCTCTTTTCTTCTTTCTTTCTACTGCCTTCCCGGGGTGGTGTCCCACCGAAGCCTTGCAGAGAGAAAGAAACCCAGCTACCACCTCAGAAAGGAAGAAGGCGACCCAAAAAGAATACATCACCGAAGTTTTTGTGGTGCATTGTTTATCTGCTTTTGGTACTTTATCAATAAATGAAGCCATCATTCAGCTGCATATGGAACGTCCTCGCTTTACTTTCCAACCCTCCCTCTCACAAGCAGCTAGATTCACTCATGCTGCACTGAAACTGCTTTTTAACCTTCACTTGATGCCCTGTATCACTGCTAGCTCTCGCTGCACTTGGAATCAATATGGAACCTTTTCAAATGTTGTCACATGTTTTATAAGTTGCACACAATTCGTTTTTAACTGTTGCACATAAACTTGCTGCAAAAAGTATTTTAACAAATACCTCCAGACTTGCTCACCTGCCTATCCTCATTCTGTGTGTCTGCAGCCATATTCTAAAGATGGCATGTGTGTGGACCACAAAACATGGGGTTGTCTCCCTAACTCCGAAGAAAGGGACTGCACATGGCAAAGGAACCTGTGAACTGGACAAAAGCCGAGCAATCTGCTCATGGCTCATTTTACCAATCTCCCACTTAAAATTGATTCTGTTTCAATGTACATCAAGGGGGGAAATGCATTCCCCCATTTTTTTAAAATCTCTCTCTTTCCAGTTGTAAAATGTTGACAAATATGTTGCATAAACTCAACAACTGCAGGTATGTGCAGAGCATCTTTGGATGACCACAGCAGTCTTTCTGTGTCCACTGTTAATACTGCTATGAGTTTTTTATTTGCACTTGAAGTACAGGATGTCTGTTTTTATATTGCGACTTTTATTCTAAAATCAGTGTCCGCTAGGAAAAGTATGGAATTTATAACCTAACTGCGACTATACCCTTTGCTATATATCTTGCTGCTATATTGATTGTTATTCCTTCCTTTGTTGTAATTGTACCGAATCTTTCATTTTTAAATGTTTTAATAATCTTATTAGATATGTATATATTATCCTGTGTGCTTTTATGATTGTTTATTCAATGATCGAATAATGCTTTGAACTGACCACAGCACTCAATGGAGCCCTCCCACTACCCCTTTAGCACCATGAGACCCTCATGGCTGAGTAGTTGTGCTTTACCAAGCATGGTGGATTGATTGATCGTTATTAGAGTTACAAACACTACCCGCAAGACATGCACATCTCTAGTCTCAACCATAATAAATGAGGTCACTATCATAAGTGTGCAAACAATCACTATGATGGTTATTGCTGCAAGCATACCCCCTGGCACACTGCAACCCACGGGCCCATGGAACATGGCAGTTACATGTCAAAAATGGCATTATACGCTCCAGCCTCCTCGAGGATTACCTGATGTTTCATTGAAGGCACTGCAACTTGCTATGCATGATGCCTTTGCACAGCAACCTCATACAGCAAGCATTCTATTCCCAAGAGTAGACTTAAAGCTTTGGCAAAGTACGGTCTTCAATTTGTTTAAAATTTGTTGGCGAAATATAGGTTCACCATCTCTGATGGTTCTCTACACACACCTGCAGCTAGGACACCGTCAGACCGCAGACTCAGACGCGTAAAAAAGAAAAAACATGGCAAGAGACCTTTTTATCTATTCACACAGGATCTGGAACAACATCTCTGTATCCACCAGGACTGTCCCAACACTGCTCCAGTTTCGGAAAGAGATGAAAACTCACCTCTTTAAAGAATACTATATCACAATTCATTACAACTCAGTATCCTCTTCTATTACACGTTGACGTTAAGCTAAGCTTTGACCATATACAGAGCTACCCTGCCATTCGGATAGGTTTGCGCTACAGATATACCATATACATACACACATACATACCTCATACCTACAAATATAGAGCTAAATTCACAAAGATAAAGTTACATTTTTGTGTAAGTTTACTATTTTTTCCGGTATTCACAAACTACAATCTAACAGTAAATGAATGATTGGGGAGACTTTGCAGTTGGGGTGGGAACATTGCATATAAAAAGATACCCCTGTCTAAGACATGCTTAGCTTTTTATGTGCGAGAGCCTATACCCCGACTGCAGAGTCTACTTAAAAAGATAGTCCTGTCTAGGACAGGTCTATCTTTTTACATGCAGAGTTCTCCATTCCAACTGCGGACTCTCCGCAGTCGTAAAGTTACTTTTAAATCATAGTTTGAGAATTCCCAAAAAAACATAAACTTAAACAAAAGTGTAAGCCTACCTTTGTGAACCAGGCCCTTAGTCTTTGCTTTACTGTTGTATTCAATTTGGAAAATCGGATCACTTGTAGAAAGAGTGTCTTTCTTTTGTTTGTGCCTGGGGAGTGGAATCACAGATTCCGTGCTTTCACACTTTTGGGTTTAATATAGCCTGCTATGCAGATGACACACAATTGCTGATCTCTGTGGATTAATGGCATGGAGACCCAGGTAAATCCTGGGGCATAGGTTCACGGGAGGTGTTTGGGGTGTGACACTCGCAAATAATTGTATTCCGGGCCTGTTATTTTGGACTGGGACTGCTATGTCTGTGTTTTTTCTCATGATCAATTGAAAAGAGGCCTTTCATATTTAAAAGCATTCTTTAGTCCCCATTTCGCTTGGAAAATAATTTTTAACTTGTTCATTTTGTTGAATTGGAAACTTAAAATATGTAGACTGATTTACAAACACATACGCAATCTGTATCCTTAGAAGTACTCCTGTAACTGGATGAAGATTTATTACTTTTAGGATTCACAAATCATGGCAGTAGTAGGCTTAGAAAGCTGTGTCATTCACAAGTTTCAGGTTCCAGGCATACAACTAGTAAAATCATGTGAAATTTGGTAACTTGGCATTTTTGTAGTCATAACTATTTTTAAAAGCAGATTACACACAGGCTGAGAAAGGCTGCTTTGTAGATGAACTATTTTTTCCCCAAAGGGAAAATATCTTTCTATGTGAGGAAACCTCTTTTGCTACTCTCTCCCAAATTTGTAGAGTTTTCCATTTCTCTTCTGTTGGGATGACATCTGTGAGGGTAAGTATGCACCTACCACTAGCAATGAGGCCACTAACGCAATAAAAGGTCCAAACAAAGCCTCAATACATTATTCCATAGCTCAACCCTTGGTAGCTGGCAATGAGCAGGAAGGCTTAACCTAGGAATTAAATTGGGGTAATTACTGAGGAACACTGACATCTCTTTACACGCTGATACTCTCTTCCCCTGACTCGCCCAGCCGTCTTGTGTGATTCGGCGCTGGCGACGGTGGGCGCCATTTTAGGTGTGGCTGGGGGTGCGCTCTAGTCGCGCCGGCCCCCCGCCCTCCTCACACCCTATATAATGTGCGTCCCGGCCAGACGGCGCAGCGGGCTGGCGCAGCGGGCGTGCCGGATGCGTGCCGAAGCCGCGCCTAAGCCAAGCCCGTCTGCGCCCGTCCGCGACCGGACGCGGCCCAGGGCTATAACCCCTGGCACTGACGGTAGAATCACCTGGAGCAGGAGTGAATTAGTAAGTTTTTCTTCTTATACTTGCACTCCTGGCCACCATAGCACAAGGGTCGGGGAGAATGAAGGGTGTAAACACTGCCTATTTCACTTCCGCACAGTGTTAGCAGACTCCAGGGCTAGTTGCTCTTCGCTGTCCTGCGGCCTGATCAATGCAAGGTCGCTTAGCTGCCATAAGCACGATGTATATGACCTCCTCATTGATAAACATCCTGATTTGTTGTTAATCACTGAAACATGGTTGGAGGCTAACTCCGATCCCGATATTGTTCAGGCCTTACCAGACAACTACCAGATGGTGCGCCTGGATAGACCTGTAGGCAGAGGAGGAGGAATTGCGATCGCCTTTAAACAACAGTGGGCCTGCAAACTTGAACCAGTCAATCTGGCAGGATGTGAGGCGGGTGTTTTCACCATAAAGATTGACGGGAGCATGACTATAAAGGGTCTGCTAGTCTATCGCCCACCAGGACCTATGTCCAGATTCAAAGGCAGTCTTTTAGAGTGTGTCACAGAAACAGTGATCAGGAGGGATAAGTTTCTGCTGCTAGGAGACTTAAACACACACCTGTAAGACTTATCAGATAAAGGAGCGGTGGAGTTCCGTGAAGAACTTCACACCCTACAGTTAGAGCTAAAGGGGCAGCTTCCAACACATAATCATGGGCACTTGCTAGACCCAATATTTGCTAACTGGGAGGATGTCTCAGTTGCTCCCCCAGTGCCCCTGCCCTGGACAGATCACTTTTATGTCCCATTTGTTATCTATCTGCCCAAACATAAAGCTATCGCCCCTACCTCACTTAACTATTCTCGACGCAGGTGGGCAAGATTCTCCCTGCAAGAGTGTAATATTTCTCTTACTGTGGAAGGGCCCCCAGGAGGCAATGACGTGGCGACAGCAAATAAATTGCTCAATGACCGCATCGCGGCTGCTCTGGACTGCACAGCCCCACTGGGTCGGCCAACAAAAGGTGTCCACAGACAAAGAACAGCTCCCTGGTTTAGCGAGGCACTGCGCTGCGCCAAAAGAGACTGCAAACGTGCAGAAAGACAGTGGAGAGTGGCATATGATGACCGTATGAAAGAGGCCTATCTCGCAAAGAGACGCACCTATCACAATATGATCCGGACAGAGAAGGCCACATACTATGCTGACAGAATCCAAGAGGCAGAGAACTCTGCCAGGGAACTGTTCAGCATATATAAATCCCTGGCCACCCCAAAAACCTCCACTCAAGATGAAGATCACTCAGTAGCAGCATGCAATCGCATTGCCAACTACTTCGGGGATAAAGTGTCTAAGATTTACTCTGCTTTTCCCGATACACCACCAGCAGCGGAAGTGCCAGCAGACTCTTCAAGAAATGAAGCAGATCAAAATCTGTTACTCAATTTCACCACCCCTTCATTGGTGGATTTAGTTAAAATATGCAGATCTGTCAAATCTGGCTCTCCTCGAGATCCCGCCTCCCCAAAAAGGTTGGCAGACAGTCTGGAAACACTCAAACCCTACATTAGACACCTGCTGGATATCTCCTTCCACTCCAGTTCCATACCAGAGGACTGGAAACAGGCTGTGGTGCTTCCCCTCCGCAAGAAGCCCAACATTAGTTGTGAGAAGCTAGACAACCTTCGCCCCATCTCCCTGCTGCCTTATTTCTCTAAGGTAGCGGAGAAGGTGGTAAATAAACAGCTAATGAAATTTGTGGAGGAAAGCAACCTTCTTCATCCTACCCAATTCGGGTTTCGGCCCCGTCACTCCACGGAGTCTGCCCTTCTCAGGGCTACCGAAACCCTTAGGCAAGGTGCTGATGAGGGACAAACCATGGCCTTAATCCTCTTAGACCTCAGCGCGGCGTTCGACACTGTAGCACACTCCATCTTGCTACAGTGTCTGAACAAAGGCGGGGTGAGAGGGGCAGCGCTAAAATGGATTCATTCATTTCTTACAGGCCGAGGCTTCCAAGTGAGGCAAGGTGATCATTACTCGGAGTGAATATCTTTGGATCAGGGGGTGCCGCAGGGCTCGTCCCTGAGTCCGACACTTTTTAACCTTTATGTTGCCCCGATTGCCACCTTAGTAGAGAGTTACGGCCTTCGAATGGTGTCTTATGCCGACGACACGCAGTTGGTCATCTCCCTGTCGCATGCGCCCGGTCCCTCGCCGGACATTTTCAGAGCTTGCATGCAAGACCTTGCTGCCTGGATGTCCGCCAATTGCCTCAAGCTCAACGGAGGCAAGACGAGGTGCTGGTAGTGGGGGGAGGCCAATCGGCGTGGACGTCGGCATGGTGGCCGCCTTGTTTAGGTCCAACACCCACCCCTTGCCAGAAAGCAAAGAACTTGGGCATCTGGTTTGATTCCGACTTTACCTTTGGCCCCCAGATCAATCAGGTGGTTGGATCATTCTTCGGGACTCTCAAAAGTCTTAGGAAGGTATTGAAGTTCTTACCTATCAGAGCCCGTCAAACCCTGGTACATGCACTAGTCACGTCAAAGATGGACTATGGCAATCTTCTCTACTTAAGGACCCTGGAGAAGAATCTGAGCCGCCTACAGGTTTTACAGAATGCCGCTGCCCGACTAGTGCTCAGGCTACCCAGAAGAGCTGCATCCATAGCGGCCCTCCGGTCTTTGCACTGGCTCCCGATCAGAAGCAGGGTAGAATTCAAGGCACTATGTACGTGCCACCAGATTATCAATGGGAGGTCTCCTCTCCCGTTGAAAGGACTGCTGACACCCTACGAGCCGTCCCGCTCCCTGAGATCTTCCGGCTCAGGACTCCTAGTCATTCCTAAGGTGTCCAGAGCTCGGATGGGCGGAAGATCCTTTAGGCACCTTGCAGCTTCTAGATGGAATAAGCTACCCACGGCGTTGCGATTAGAACCATCAGAACCACTCTTTAAAACAAAGCTTAAAACTGTACTATTCGCACAGTAAGATGTTCCGCATGTGTAAGTTCCAGTAAATATCAGCTCTTCAGCGCGGGGACACGCCGCTGTGCGTCACCAAGCGCTTTACAAAACCCCCTAAATGAAATGAAATGAAGGAGACAAGTGTGTGAAGAATTTAAAAACACCAATACATTAAATAAGTCAGACACAACACATAATAAAAATCAACAACCAATGTATAAAAATAGGAAATATTTTTATGATTAGAATGACACCAAAACAACGAAAATCCAATATTGGGAACCAAAAATATGAATTTGTAAAGAATAAACACTTTCTAGTGCTTTAAGCATATATCGCCAACTTGGGAAGTCTGGTTCATGCTTGACCGGGACAAAGTCAATGTTTGAGGCCCACTGTGATGGAGCCTTGGTCGGATACACTAAGCAGAAGACCTCGGTCAAAATGTTACCTTCACACTTAGAAACCTTTCTGTAGAATTTTTTCTCCTCATCGAGCGAGGCTCCTCTCCAGGTTGGGATTCAAGTCTGCGAGAGCGGTTTAGCTCAGCGCAAGACCACCGTGAAACCATAGGAGTCTTGTGCTCTGCAGGTTTCAGCTGGACAAACAGGAATTCTAGGCAGGGTCGCCGTTCGACGTTGGTGCCCTGAATCTCGTCCACTGGTCAGTTACCTTATGGAGCTTTTTCCACAAGTTGCTCCTAACTTCTCCAAACTTCTGTAACTTCTTCCTGAAGTTGCTCTTGAGGGTTCAGAGTGTCTAAAATACACATCCAAGGGTATAGAAGCTCTGGGCTGGATTACCCCCAATTCAAGCATCTGAGTTACTTCAGCCTTGATGCTGGCTCTGATCTGGTCAGACAACCTGTACAACTTGTTCTTGACAGGTAGGCTGTCACCAGTGTCAATGTTGTGTACACACCAGCTGCTGATACCTGGGGTTAGAGAGAAAAGACCAGCAAACTGCTCCAGCACATGCTTGCAGTCTCTGTGCTGTTGATCTGTATAGTTGGGAGAGAGCACAACTCCCTCTAAGGACCCATCTTGCACATTGCTGGAGAGGAGGTCTGGCACTGACTCTGGCTACTCCTCTTCTCTCTCATCTGTGACCATTAACATGGTCATGTCTGCCCTGTCTTGGTGGATTTCAACCTTTTGACCTGCAGGACCCAGTGAAGGTTCCTGGGTGTGTTCAGGTCTACCAGGTAGGTAACATGACCCTTCCTCTCTAGGATTGAATTGGTCCCAGTCCACTTGTCCTGGAGGGTCCTAGGAGCCAGAGGGTCCAACACCCTCACCAGTTGTACTAGAGTGTTGACATGGTAGCCTTGTGGACATATCAGTGCTCCATGAGGTCCAGGCTAGTCTTCAGTTTTCTGCTTGCCTTGTAAATGTACTTTGCCATGTGAAATCTCAGCCCTAGCACATAGTCTGGCACATCATCCTCGGTTTCTTTGAGAAGCTTTTCCCAAGACTCTCTCATCAGACACTATGGCCCTTTTACAGGGTGGCCAAACAACAACTCAAAGGGGCTAAAGCCAACCCCTTTTTGTGGGACCTTCCTGTAGGCAAACAGTAGGCATGTGAGGAGAAAATCCCATCTCCTCCTGATTTTGTCAGCCAAACCTTTGATCCTGCCCTTCTTATTGAACCATCCTACCAGACCATTAGTCTGGGGAAGATATGGGGTGGAGAACTTGTAGATAATATCACATTCTTCACACATTGCCTTTAGATAGCTGGACATGAAATGCTTGGCCCAATCTGACACAACCTCCTTTGGGAAACCCACTCTGGTGAACACCCCTAGCCACCGAGCAGTGACTGTTCTAAGGGTTATTGCTTCGGGGTATCTTGTGGCATGGTCTACTACCACCAAGATACACTTGTTCCCTGATGCGGTTGGTGGTTTTAGGGGACCAACAATGTCCACTCCTACCCTCTCAAAGGGAGTGCCCACCACCGGCAGTGGTAACAAGGAAGCCTTTGGCTTGCCTCCTGTCTTGCCACTGGCCTGACAGGTTGCCCAGGAGCTGTAAATCTCCTTCACTTTGACAGAGATTTTGGGCCAATAGGAATGGTTAACCAACCTTTTCCATGTCTTACTCTGCCCCAGATGACCTGCCAAGAGAATGTCAAGGCTTAAACTCAGGAGGATTTTTTTTTTGGGGGGGGACCACCAACATCCTGGTAGCCCCTTCTTGGAGGTCTCTAGCCACAATGTAGAGAGCTCCGTCCTCCCAGTAGATTTTGTGGAAGCCACTGACAAAACCCTTCTCTTGCCTCGAGGCATTCTGTCTCAGGCCCTCAAGAATGGGACACTCTCTCTGTGCCAGAAACATCTCCTCGCTGGAGATGTTTCTCCAGAGAGCAGAAACATCTCCTGGCAACTCTGCCAAGTCAGATAGTTTTTGCAGGGTGGAATCCCTACCGCAGAAGTCAGATCCTCCCCCTCAGGGTTAGATTTGTCCTGCACTTCTGGGATTTTTCGGGCTGGCTCTCCAGGCCGAGTGCTCTTTCTCCTGTCATTGGATGCTTGTCCCATTGTTCTAGGGTCCAAGTGTCAATTTCACAGTATTCAGTCTTCTGGGAGTACAATACCTTCTTAGGGCCTGTCACACCTCCCCAATCCAAACTCACCATTGCCATGGGAAGGACTTTGGCTCTGCTGTCCGCATAGGTTACCTGATGATACAAGCCAAGTATGAGCTGCCCTGGGGAAACCAGTTTCTCTGTGACCATAGTCATACTGGCTCCTGTATTTCTCAGAGCCTCAACCTCGGTTCCATTGCTCTTAAGCCTCTGCCTATAACTCTCCATGCTGGGAGGCAAGGTGGCCAGGGTTGCAATTTCCACCCCACCCAAGGACACTAAGGTTGCATCTATCAACCCCTTCCCCATCTCCGAGACAATCTCAACCCCCACCCAGATGCTCATAATCCCCTGGGACTGCCCACCATTGGGGGGGCTTCTTTGTACAGAAGCATCTTCTCTCTTGAGTCCTGACTGATAACAGTCAAAAACCTGCCCTGCCTTCATAAGGTCATGGAACTTTCCTACCTTTGCAGGGTCAAAGGACTTCCCCTGATACTTCTTACTCCTGAACTTGGATTGGCTTGGGATCCCTGCCCCCCAGTGCAGGTTTTTGTGGGTCTTGTGAGGACTCTTGCTGTTTTTGACCTTCTTTTCCCTGGGCTTTCCCCTGAGGGGGACCTGTCCTCCCTTATTCTGATCACCCCTCTGGTGCTGTTAAAAGCCCTGGTTCTCAACCACTTATCAGCTAGCTCCCAGGGATAGTCAACTTAGAGTCCACTATGTAATGGTGTAACTTCTCTTGTATACAATGAGTCAGGATATGCTCTTTCAGCAACAAATTGTACAGCCCCTTATAAGTACTCATTTGGTTACCACTAATTCAGCCCTCTAATGCCTTCACTGAGATGTCTACAAAGTCCACCCAGGACTGTGTGTTAACTTTCTAGGTGTTCCTAAGCTTAACCCTGTACTGCTCTGGGGTCAGACCAGATTTCTTGACTAAACAATGCCTCATGTGGGAGTCAGATTTTGCCTCATCCCCCTGTAGAGTCAGGAGCCTATCTGAACCCAACCAAGCAGGGGAGGCATCCCCAGGCCCTTGGGACCACATTCCAGCAAACTGCCACGCGGCGGGACGGAGGACGGAGCCTAGGATGAGGGGGCCCTGGACGTGGGCCATCTGGTCACTGGCTGAGAACCACCAGAACTTGAGGAGGTCCGAGGTACCCTGTCCCCGGAGGAAGAATGTTCCCCTTTCTTATAATGCATGTGCACCAAGTGACAGAGGGGACCGAAGCTGCAGACTCACCCGGCCTCCTGGAGCTCTAGCTGGGCTCAAGGATGCATAGGAGACTTCTCACATAATGCTTGTCCTGTAGTTAAGGAGAATCCATATCACCCAGGATTGATACTCCATTCTCGAATTCCATTTAACACAGTAATGCGTTCTGAGAGGTGTAGACCTGGTTCACTTCATTTGCTCCATTTGCACTAATAAACCTGAAAATTATGGTTTTAGTCAAAAAAGCTCAAATTTGGAGCATTGTTTCCTCGGTGACACGGAGCCCCCTGATACGTTTTCGTAAACTAGATATAAAGGCTCACACTTCATCACGACAATTCATACTCTTAAAAACTTGGCATATCACCTTCGTCTATAAACACCATGGGTCCAATAATTTTAAAAGAAAGCACAGAGAGGCAACACAGAAGTAAAACATCATAAATACTAAAGAAGTACAAGATCTTTCCGGACTCTTGTCAGTCAAGTTTTTTATAGGGTTTCATATTAGCACCATCCGCTCAGGTTTTTTTATGCCACGCTTTTCAGACTGGTTGTTCCCCAGCAGGTCCCTCCACTCGTCATGTAGTGAAGAGGCTCCGGCGGAGAAGAGAGGTCGCCCTGAGGCAGTGAAGAGGCTCCAGGGTGAGTAGAGACTGCGGGCGGAGAGGAAACCGTGGGCACCACGGACACAGGAAGCTTCCCAAAAGGCCCCATGGGAACAACTAGTCTGAAAAGGATGGCATAAAAAAACCTGAGCGGATGGTGCTATAATGAAACCCTAGAATTCCTGATTTTGTGGATTGAGCCCTGAGGAAGCCCTATTCAGGGTGAAACGTGTTGGCTGCATCGGCGCTTCGCTGTCTTGAATCAAGCAACCAATAAAAAACTTGACTAATGTCATTGAAGAGTCCGGAGAGATCTTGTTCTTGTTTAGCATTTATGCTGTTTTACTTCTGTGTTGCTTCTCACTGCTTTCTTTTTGTATTATAGTAGATGGGTCTATTGGCAGTGGAACTTGGAGGTGGGCAACAAAAATTCTGTGTCTTACATTATAAGAGTGTATAGTTGGTTACTGCAGCGTTAATTATCCCTTGCTGACACCTTTCTCCTTTTTTCAGGGTCCAATAATTTGCATGCCACCTGAGGCCCTGCAGGTTACTAACCCATTTATTTACTAATAAGGAAAATCACATGGATCACCCAGTCATTCTTACTGTGCCCATCCAGTGTATCTATTACCAATGTAATTTTTTTAAAGATTTAAGATAAATGTACATTGGAGCTCGTCCATCTTATTCTCGTGCTTTAATATCCATGAGCACTCTGGTATTGTCACCTAGCATCAAGAGCTGCAGTACAGGCTGTTCATTGACTTGTGCTAGCACATAGAGATGAATTGATTTGTTCAATGCAATTCACTGTATAAATGTTATTTGTTCATCTTTTCATCAGTACCTGGATACCCTTGCAGGGGGCTTTACAAAACCGAGTTAATTAATTGATTGATTGATCGTTCCAGGCTAGCTTCACAGAATTTAAAGAATCAGTAGTGACACCACGTTATTGTGCATGATAGTCCCAACATTTCAGTATTAGTTAATTCCTTAGAACAAAGCACAATAAACAAACAGTGATATAAGTATTTATTAACTTGGTTATCATAGTTATGCATTTTTATATTTATGCAGCTGCTAATTCTTGAAGTATCTCGGTCAATACATACTTCATCATATGGCCTACCGCATTCTCACGGTTGAAATAAAAACACTGATCACCACTATTTGAAAAGTACATAAAGATCAATGTGCTTTGACATTTTGATTTGGTGGCACATGGGTACAGCATACGCTTGAACAAGCCCATCCTTTAATTTCTCACCAAGGGTGGTTTACTCAACTAAGAGAATAGCAATCGTATAGAGAGTACAACTCTTTCGGTGCTCATAATGGAATGGTTCTGTCATGAGCACCAGTGCTCCTCTGCTCATGATGGAACCATTCTGTCATGAGTACAGGGCCACTAAATCCCTCTGCCGCAGATAGCAGAGGGATTTCCTTTTTTTTTTTGTTGGCTTCAGGATGTTGGGGAAGAGATTTCTCAATCTCCCGAGGCCGTTCGGATATCCAATGCAATGACGATCGCACGCATGGCGTTCTGACATCATTGCATTGAAAATTAAACAGAAAATTAGTTTCAGTTTCATTGTTTTGGTGCTCTTGGGCTATCTCAGGCCGAGCACCGAAACACTTAGGAGAGGTATCCAATGGTACCCTTCCTTAGTGAATCCGTGCTTGAGGATCGCCCCAGGAGGTGCAGATGAGAGATTTAAGTTGTTTGAACCATTCTTCTGTGAGGGAAGAGTGAGTGGGGTGGGAAATCAAGAGAAAATCTTTTTTGAGTAAAAGATGATTGCCGGTTAATCATTGTTGGGTTTTCAGTAGGGTGCAGTTGAGTGTTTTTATGTTTCCGGATGTGGAGATTTTCAGGTACAACTGTGTGTCATCAGTGTGCTTGTGATAAAAATTGTTTGATTGCTTCAGAATTTCAGTAATAGGGTCCATGAACAAGTTGAATAACGTGGGTGTTAGCATGGATCCTTGGGGCCCTCCGATCGAGACCGGAGTAAAGTCAAAAAGGGTTTAGTTGATTTTGATTCTATGAACTCTAATATGTAGGAATGAGGCAAATCAATTTAACACAGAACCAGACAGCCCCATCCTTCGTTGCAGAACGTACATCATGCTGTTGTGTTTGACTGTGTCAAATGCAGAGGAGAGATCAAGAAGTATAAGCAGGCATTGATCATTCTGATCAAGCAGTCTCAGGGCATCAAAATTTGAATTTTAAAGTAGAGAGCTACTGTCTTTGCCAATGCGTGTTCTAACTAAATCTATTTTTTTAATAGAGCCTGTCATGAGCTATATTAGCATCAAGTGATTCAGTATCTATTTCGAATCAGCATGGCACTGTTAATGTGAGGATATGTTCACTAAAGTAAATACATAAGAGCTGTATAAGTAGGGCACAACCAGGAACAGTTTTACGGTTTAACTCCCAGCAACTGGAAAATAAAAATATTCAATTCCTCCTTTGAGCAATCTGAAAAACATCAACATCGACTGGTCTTTCCAGTACTCATAGAATGGATACCACACACACTTACTATCATGACTTTTTGACAAAATTGCCTGCTCACATATGCTTACACATATAAGAACAGATTAAATTAGCTTCTACTGAATGGATTATTGCTGTCAGCATTCACTTTAAATGAACAATATGTTTCCCTACATGAAATTCTGCTGAGAAATCAATGGCGGGAAACCTGTGAATATACGGACAGTAACTATCATCAGTGCCGGATTTTCCATTTATCCCATCGGGCATTTCCCTGGTAGGCTGAAGCCACTGCAGGCTAATTTATGAAGGTCGATGGCCACTGCCTCTGTCACTCTCTCCAGCGACCCATGGTCTATGGCAGCAGGTACAAAGGAAGAGAGAATAAGAGTAAGAGATAGAAAGAGAGAGAGAGAATACGGCAGAGAATAAAAAAGAGAGGAGGAAAGTGAGATTGGCCAGGGGTGCTTTTGGTTCCCAGTCCAGTCCTGACCATAATTGACCACTGAACATCATATCTCATAGCTAGTGTTCTCCAAAGTCAGTCCTGGAGGGCAGATCCATGCTTGATTTTTTAGATAACTGCATTTATCTAAATGGGGATATGCTAAAATTCTGGCAGAGGTCTGGCCCTCCAGTACTGGCTTTGGAGAACCCGGATTTAAACAAACACTTGCAGATCCCAAGGCTGAAATTGACTTTTACCACTAACACACACCCAGAAATTATAGAATGTGCTTTCATTTATGTGTACACAGTTGCTTTTCAACATTCATCGAAACAATCTTATCGGGCAGGCCCTGTTTAAACAAACTACAGACAACTGTGCCTGAGGTACATTTACATTCAGAAGTGTTTTACAAATGCCCAAGAGTTTTGAACTGTGTTTTATTTTCTGGGACTGATTTTCAAGTAGGGGCATGTTGTCTTAATAATACATTCCATCATACACACAACACTGGCACACAATTAAAGATTATTGCATCTTTAATCCCATACTTGCACAAAAACGTGATCTACTATGGAAATTCTGCAATCACCATCATAGCACAAACTACATCGGTTAATGTCTAACACCTTTTTTTCTGATAAATCACTGTTGCGTTGACCAATAGTGCTATGAAAAACTTGTCTTTGGCTATTTAGGAATAGTTTACCTTGAAGATTTACTAAACGGTACCTTAAGCTAATAAGTAATTTCCTCTCCTGTATGTTTTTAGAACAAGCAGTATTTGCATTGTTCTTGATACAGCATTATACAATTCATCATCAAAAAGTAACTTAGGATGGCCTTCAGTGACCGGCACTTGTGAAAGATCCACCACCTAGAAGTGAGAATAGTTAGGCATGTTGGAACATTCAACATACATAAAATTGGCAACAAATTCCTGAAAAATTGGAAATTGACTTCTTTAGGTTATTGCTAAGGTCAAAGTTTGGGCTTCTCTAGAAGTAAAAAAAAGTGCAATATTTCCAGATATCTATACACGTCTTTGCTATCCAGGAGTATTCAAATGCATAACTATGTCTGCATATGAAAATGTAACAAGTATGCAGTTTGATATGTGGAAATATAATACAAAAGTGCTTTCACACCCTAATTTGTTTCTAGTATTTGTCTCTATGGTGAAATATTTTTGTCCATGGAGGATCAGCTTTCCATACTTTTCCATAAATTAGGATAGCACTTCCTACGGCACTGGAAATCTATTTACTCTACTATTTGTAAGGGATAAAGTTTTTCGTATTTAGGGGGATATAACCAGCAACATGTTGGGTTCACCAATGTAAAGGTGATCTGCTATTTGGCTTAGTCTGTTTTGATATTGAGTTTCTATCATATTGAACCATGTGCTCCTGTCATAGACTGATATTCATTGCATAGGGCAACCTGTACCAACGTCCTTCTCGGGTGGCATTGTATGATTTGCACATTATGACGAAAAAACTCAATAAAATTTAGTTTAAAAGAAGTTAGGCTCACCAATTCATACGGTCAGACCCACAAAGGAACACCCACAAACCTACCTTTGCAATTATTGATTAACACAAATGGGGGTGCGCTAGGTAATGAAGTCCAATTAGACTGTAGGTATTTTCAAAAAAGTTATTTATTTGTAATTTCATATGCAATTTCAATAGTAAGCAAAGATCAGCCAACGCGTTTCATTCCCTCTAGGGGAACTTCATCCGGGCTTCAAAGTATTTGATTAAAGTTTAAATGACGGAATGGTAATGCAGAAAATTCTCTCCAGGAAATTCTCTGCCTTACAGGCATAATAAAGCATGCATGTTGCGACCGCACATGTGTACGTCCATCAGAAACTCCAAAGAAGACTTTGGAATTTCTGACTGGGCGTACACATGTGCGGTCGCAACATGCTGAAGGTGCAAACATCTTTGAGTGCTTCACTGAACTACATCATAATAATTCAAACAAGAAGTAAGAATTGTTTAATGTATATTCATTTTAATGGAAACAGGCAGTAATCATCTTACAAATACCTGTATTGAGATGATCGCATACTAATAGTGCTCACGCAGGCATGAAAGCACAGAATGAAAGATACATGATGCTTTGTCGTCCCTGTTCTAACAAACTAGTGTTCTTGTTGAAGAAATACTTTCGGAGAAGTGATCAATTGGAGAAACAAAGACAGCGTAAAAGTGAAAATGTAGATTTGGCTGCTGAATTTCAATTGAGTGAGCTATAACTAATTCTGTTTGAGACGTTTCAGCAATCTGCCTCCATGCTTTATTAATTATTCTTTCATTCAATTTGTTACAGTGATGTCCTCTGGTCTTCTTCTGGGCTTCTCCCGTCACTCTCATTTATCAAATGCTTCCGCAGCTGTTAAGGACACACAGCAGTTGTATGTCCCTGCCCTGCAGGGCCCTTTGCGTATCTCATCCTCATGGCAAAGTTCTTGCCGGCAAACACCATTCATCTTCATTTGACATAAAGTTGAGTCCATGGCAAACGCTAGAGGGTAATAAGCAAACATAACAGATTAGTTTTGTAGTTCTATTGTTCAGCAGTATTTAATAGATGTAAAGGAATATGATCACCCCCTTCATCAGTCAAAATGGCAGAGACAATTTAGTGTATGGAAAAGGCGCCAAGACTACATTTTAGTTACTATCTTGCACCTTCAAATTACTTACCTAAAGGATTGTGTTAATTTTATACAAGTGCTTTTGACTTCGGCATACAATGATGTAGTTATAAATAACATGACAATATATATATATCTATGTATATAGATATATACATATATTTTTTTTAAAAGGTCACTTATTGACCACATGCCGCCTGCTAGGAAACTGAAAAATATATACAAAACCTCACAATGATATTGTCCAATTCAGGCAAAAATTGACGGAGCAGATAGAATTCTACAAATCTATCAGGTATACTGCGGTCCATTTGCTATTTTTGCATTCTTTCAGAACCCTGATTGCAAGAAAAGACTACTCAAGGATTTCAGCGCAGACAAGTGGAAAGCAGACACTATGGGGCTTATTTACAAGCCCTGAGTGGCGCCGGTGCACCACTTTTAATATGGGAAAAAGCACAAAAATATTTTAACACGCACAAGTCTGTCGTTCAAAACCAATCTAAAATTCCCTCCCAAGATAAAATAATGAGTTAGGAGCTGTATATTATAGCGTCCAGTTACATGGTTACCAAAGAAGCCAAATGGAGATGTGGTGAAAGGGGCATATGTAAGGGTCTCCGTAGTACTTAACTGGTGTTCAGGGACTACATATATACAAGTACCGTAGATGCATGAACATTTTTGAAGAGAACTGAGAGGTAAAAATCTTCACCAGACAAGATGAGGGTCAGGATAAATAAAGACCAAAAGAGCAGAGAGATATGCTTTGCGGAAATTGCAAAGCTGACGATGATAGAAAAGAATGCAGTATTTATGAGTCAAAAAAATCAATTTGAAAAAAACGATTGGCGCATTAGTGAAGGTTAAGATATAATTTAGAGAGTCAGATTGCATATGGTTATTTGGAGGGGAAATAAGGTTAGTTGGGGAGGAAATAAACATTTTATTGTCAAAAATAATAGGGAGCTATGGATATGGCAATCAAGTTGGATGTTATATCAAAAATGAGAGGAGGACTTACAAAATGATTAGAATAGAAAATCAAGTGCCTCAAAATAAATGACCCAAGGACCAGAAGAAGGGTTTAGAACAGACAGAATAGCGAAATTCAGCTGAACAGTGAGCGTTGAGAAGGATATAAACAGGCGTCCGAATGAATGGAGTGAAAATGCACAACACTAGCGAGTCTAGTGATGCAGGGCGAGTGAGTGTGTGAAAGGGGTGAGCAAAGAAATAATTTAAGGTACGCCAAAGACTAAGAGAATACAAAAAGACAGGTACAATGGTTTATTTTTTGCAGAGTGCAGCAAATTATATGGGTCAATTGAAACAGATAGTCGGGGACAAGAGACTGGTACAGGTATCAAATATTAAAATTTGTCATTTTAAAGGTGAATACACAAGATGGACGTAGTGGCTAGTAGCTCAATAATTCTTCTTTAGCAGACAAACTTCTCTTGTAGCTGTAGTTATCACCTATGTCTTTATTTAGTCTCATAACTTGCCTACAGCTCTACATCAGCTACAGTCAAAGGGGCAGCTTTACTAAGAATTCAAGCAACCCAGTGCTGCAAGGTAAGAGGCGGCGATGCTTTGTGTGAATCAGAGCTGAAGAGCACCATACATACAGAAAGATGGTGCTTTTCAGCTCTCTTCCAGCACTGGCACACTTGTGGGTGCTAGCATCAACACAGGCATCCTTACACCATGCTGCAAGGGTGCCAGAGTTGTGGGCAGGATTGTTTTGCTTAGGAAGGCTTTAAGGACGTAAAGAAATATACAGGTCTCTCCTAGTTACAACTCTCTGTGGCAGGCATACCGAACTCTCAAAAGACAGGAGGGGGTACAGACAAAATAAAATAACAGGCAAAATAACCGGTTAAACCAGAGAAAGACGCTGACCCAATGCATTACGGGCTCCCCACCCCCGCCACACATAACAAAAGAGACCAAAGGAAATTAACCATCAAAGCGCCGCCATCTTGCGGGAGGGGCATGAGACGCCAGAGACGATAAACAAACGGGAGAGTAAGAAGAAAGGAACTGGCATCGGAGGAAACAAGAACCGACACTGAGGACAATGGCTGCCACAGTCAAACACAAGAAGTACAGCGGCCAAAGAGACATCAACACTGACAAGCTGCAGCCTTCTCATCACACCCTCCAAAACCCCCAGGGATAAGAAACAAATCCAAAAGTACACAGCCTACAGAGGCGCAGAAAGAGCATAAGAAGAGGGGGCCAGAACTAAACGAACAACTCACCGGAGGGAGTGACACAGAGGAGAGAGATAAAATCATAGCCGCTAAGAATAACACCCGCAGTGCGCTAAGAGAGTGAGGAGGAAACTCAAAACAAGCAAAACAGTGGCACAGACGAAGGAGGTCCACAGCTCACAAGTGCCAAGTGCGAATCGATAAACCTAGATTCCTGAACGTCTTACGAAAGCGCAATAAACACGTCATATTGATCCAAGGAGCAGGGAAGAACTCTAAACAAGCAAATAGTGGCACAGAAGAAGGATGACCACAGCACACAGTACCAAGTGCGAATCGACGAACAAAGATCCATGAGCATCTCGCGGAAGCGCAAATAAAGACGCCGCTTTTGGTCTAAAGGGTCAAAACACAAACAGGGCAGGCAAGGACTCCAACACACAAGACCCCACAAAGAACAACAGCCAAGCGGATCGTGCCAGGATCAGCTTGAAACTAATGAAAAAGACAAGGAGGTAAACAAGCCCAACAGCAAGCGCACAAGCACAAAAAGCAACAGGAAGCAACAACAGCAACTAAAATGAAGACACAAATCGTGTACAAACATGCCAACACAAGACGCCGGCAGTACCACACAGAACTAGAGGTCACAACTGGACACGAGAGCAGGCAATACAAGCAAGTGACCTGCAAACAAGCCCAATCTAAACCCAAACAAAGACCAAGGCCGGGCAGACGAAGGCAACAAAAGAGACCAAGCACACAAAACACACCCAAAAGACCATCCCAAAACGTATCCAATTAGAGTACTAAAGAAAATGGCCGGCAGTGACGGCAAATTGACGCAACAACAAAAGAAAAACAGGCCGGAGAACAACATGGACTCCCCAATCAAAGAAAGAGCGGACATCACCAGCACACTGGACAGCATCCTCAAAAAACTAGATGAAGTCCACCATCAAGCTAATTCGACAAAGAAAACAACGGACACGATACAATTGGAACTGACTGCCATCAGAGCGGACATCCACGCGACCAACAACAAGCTAGAAGCAGTAGAGCAAAGGGTTAGTGATATGGAAGACGGATCACAACTCACAGGGAACATTGTCAAAGCAACTACAGAACTCCGTAGACAAACAGCAGAACTTGAAGACCGCAACAGGAAAGGCAACATAAGGATTTTGGAAATACCGAAAGGAGAGGAAGACAAGACCGGCTCATGTGTGTCTCTAATACAGAATCTCATCCCAAAGTTTACCAACCTCAAGTTCGAGGGTCCATTCGAACTAGACAAGGCGTATAGAGTCCCAGCAATCAGACAAACAGGCAGAGCAACCCCAAGACCGATAATATGCAAACCATTATGCTCACACCAAACGGACGCCATATTTGGAGTAGCGAGAAAGAACCCCAACCTGTTATGGAACGGACACAAAATCATCCTCACACAGGACTACTCGAAACCTACAGTCGATATCAGGAAGGTGTTCCTAGCTCAGAGGGATAGGCTAAGAAAAGAAAACATCACCTTCTCCTTCGAATGCCCTACAAAATTCAAAACATACAACAAGGGGATTGCGCTGACATTCGAAGACCCAGCTGAACTGTCACGCTACCTACAAGGTCCGCCATCACAGGAAATGGAAGCGTGTGCTCCGACTGGAAAAAGAAGCGCCTCACCGAGCACAACAACAGACTAAGGCAAATCACCGGACAACTTCAACTGACAACACAAATAACTCGGTGCACGGACACCAAGTACAAGGCCTCCTTAGACAGAGACTACCTCGACGGAAGATCTCACAACAAATCTACCTCACAAAGAAAAAAGCACAGAGCTACCTCATATAGAGACTATCCAGTCAAAGACACTACAACAGATCTACCTCAGAGACACCCACTCTTCTACTGAACGATATATCCTTTATATGCTAGTTCCAGAAAAAAAATAAAGGCCCTTTCCCGGGGTCAAGACGGGGCGGGAGGGATCTTGCTGTCGCACCCCCACAGTACGAAGTAGCAGTGAGAGGGGAGGAGGGAGGGAGTGGGAGGGAGGGGGGAAGAGAGTAGCGGGGAGGGGGGTCATTTGTCCTGTCAGTCACATCTGTTTTGTCTGTCACGTATGTTTTGTCCACGTCTTCGTCACAGCCAATACAAACAAGCTGTTCAGATCGTCCATAGCATCTGAACTACCAAACCCTAAGGATATACCAAGCGCACAGCACATCACTACCAGAGAAAGGTTACCCATGGCCAACCAGGCTTAGCCCACTGTAGCACTAATAATGACACAGTCTAATAACAAAACACTGTCAACAGACCTTAAGATCATTTCACTTAACGTTAAAGGTCTCAATCACCCTATCAAGAGGAAAAATACACTAGACTACTTAGCCAAAACTAAAGGGGACATTATCTTGCAGCAAGAAACCAAACTCTCCACAGAGGAGGCAGACAAACTCAGAGCCAGTTGGATAGGTCAGGTTGTCTGCTCACCAGCAGTGAGTAAAAAGAGAGGGGTCATTACCCTAACCAGCAGCAAATCTAACATAACCATTGAGAATGTGCAGCAAGACAACAAAGGTAGATTACTGATCACGCAGATGAAAAGAGGACAGGAGACAATACTCGTGACAAACATCTATGCACACAACACCGACGACACTCCATTCTGGGAGAGAGTAACTAAAGAGCTAGAATCCAGCGGCTCACACAACATGACGGTCGTGGCGGGCGACTTCAATATGGCACTAGACCAAACTCTATCCAAGCAATCAAAAAACAAAGCACATACCCCGACATCACACAAGGCGCTAATGAGCCTATGCAACAAACTCGACCTAGTAGACCCGTGGCGTCTCCAGCACCCCGACACCAGAGACTACATATTCCACTCGCACCCACACAACTCATACAGCAGAATAGACTACATTCTCATCTCAGGAACCCACACGCACCTAATTGAACACACAGACATCGCTGCCAGAACAATATCAGACCACGCCTGCATCAGCCTACACCTCACAGGGAGACACAACGAACACATAACCCGTAGATGGCGACAAGAAGACAAAGATAAAATCCAGGAAGCAATTGCTGACTACATCAAAGACAATGACACACTGGACGTAGACCCCAAAACTCTATGGGAGGCCCTCAAAGCAACTATCAGAGGTGTACTGATAAAAATCAAAGCCAGGAGGAACAGGGAGATGAGGGCTCACCTATCACAGCTAGAAAAAGACATCAAAGGGCTGGAAACACACCACATCGGAGACACAACAAATCAACATATACTGACAGAACTCACAAAGAGGAAATATGAATTCAACAGAATCGTTAGCGAACTTGCAGGGTTATGGATTAAAAAATACAAAGAAATCAACCAATGCGAAGCAAATAAAGCAAGGAAGACCCTAGCGTCATACATTAAGCACAAGCAAAGATGGCACAACATCACATCAATCACAGACACTAGCAGCAAAACACACACCCGTCACAAGGACATCGTACAGACCTTCAAGGAATTTTACAAGGAGCTACACAACAAGGATGATGACCTGGACACAAAAGGAACTAAAACCTACCTTGAGAACCTAAACTTACCGAAGATATCGACAGAAGAAGAACTGGTGTTAGGCCAAGATATTAAGACCCTTGAAGTCACAACAGCCACTAGGACCCTAAAAGACAACAAGGCCCCAGGACCAGATGGCTACACAGCACCATTCTACAAATCCTTCCAAGAACACCTAGCACAGATCCTAACGAAAGTCTTCAATCACTGCGGAGGTGAAGGGGAAGTAACAGAGATGATGTCACAGGCCAAACTCATTTCTATATATAGTACCCTATATCCAGATGCTGAACATGTGGAGTAGGTCAATCTCCAGACTCAGTGTACCAAGCCCTATGGTAGCCCAAACACTCTGACAACAGACTGTTATAAATACCAACTGTGCTCTTTCAAAAGATAATTTTGGCAGAATAGACTATTTACAACAACAATCACCTTAATCAATGGCAGTCAGTGATCATGTTCACTCACCTATCCGTCGGTGCCTCAAGCTTCCATCTGAGGCTGGGGGGAGGCACCGACATGTATGTGGTCTCTGTATAAGTAGGCTGTCGAGGGTGATGTTAGTATGGTAACCCTCCGCCTACATCGTCTCTGCTGCCTACTAGCAGCTATATTATGTAATGTCCTAAACTTGCTTTAGCGTTAACTAAGTGTACAGGAGAGCAGATTTCCCAACATAAATTGTTAAAAGTGCTTGTATTCAGTTTAATCGCTTTATACTTCCAGCGCACTACTTTGCGCTCGAGAAAACGCGTCCAAAACTACCGGATGGCGTCATCGCGGCCATTTTTGTAGTTTAATCTGTAGGCGCTTGTGATCTAGTGTGGCCGGGTCTCCATTTTACCATACACTAGGCTCAGGGGCACCTGGGGGTGACACTTGTTCTGAATACCAACTGCCTAGACCGACTAAATTGGTCATATGCTAGAAAGCTAAGACTAAGGATGTTAATCCATCAACGGACTCCTTCACTGTCGAAATCGCGCGAGATCTCGCGCTAGAGAACTACAAATTGACATCACTGCGGCCATATTTGTAGTTCTCAATATTGCAAATTAGCAGAATAATCACAGGATCTATGGCTTAAATAGAAATTATGAATGCTTAATAGCGAAAAGTCTAAAAGATGTTTAGCAGAATACTCATAAGACAATTTAGCAGAATAATCACAGGATCTAAAGCTTAAATAGAAATTATGAATGCTTAATAGCGAAAAGTCTACAAGATGTTGTATTTATTGACTATGCATCCTTATGGAGAACTTGCATACTCCATAAGTGATGTAGGCAACAGTAATTCTGAAGTAGTGTGGATCATTTCACATTCAGGCATTAACCCCAACTACTCCATATATAATGTAGATGGCAACAACTGGAATCAGTAGTTTAATTAGTATAGGCATTGTAGTGCATCATAACTGCTATACTCTGCATGTCAGTGTTCCATCTAAACCTCAAAAACCAGGTAGCTCAGTGTATGTCAACTTAAATACACCTAATAAAGTAGGGCTGGCTGGTAATAGCCACTACTATACAGGGATGCATCATTATAGTAAGGTCCAAGGAATCTCATCATTTAATCCCCTTTTATCAGACTGAAGCTTATAGATCCATTTTTGTTCCTTTCTGAAAAGGTAACCGGACACATCACTTATATGACTGGGTATATACGGCTTTTCCAGAACAGTCCATTGGAAATCCTTTTCAAGGTGTGCCTTGTCCAAGAAATGTCTAGTAAGTTTAGTGTGGCTTTTCTTACAACGGAAAGAGCTCTTATGTTCCAGCATTCTAGTACGAACTTTCCGAGTAGTCATTCCTACATATCGTATGGAACAAGGGCATGTCAGCATGTAAATTAAGTTGGTACTATTACAATTGCTGAAATTGTTCTGCAACCAAGGTCTGTTAGTGCCTATATCCATCTCCCTTGTATGTCTGGATGTAGGCGGAGGGTTACCATACTAACATCGCCCTCGACAGCCTACTTATACAGAGACCACACACATGTCGGTGCCTCCCTCAAGCCTCAGATGGAAGCGAGGCACCAACGGATAGGTGAGTGGACATGATCACTGACTGCCATTGATTAAGGTGATTGTTGTAGTAAATAGTCTATTCTGCCAAAATTATCTTTTGAAAGAGCACAGTTGGTATTTATAACAGTCTGTTGTCAGAGTCCAGTGTTTGGGCTTCCATAGGGCTTGGTACACTGAGTCTGGAGATTGACCTACTCCACATGTTCAGCATCTGGATATTGGGTACTATATATAGAAATGAGTTTGACGCATGGTGGTAAGCTTGTAATTCTTGGTTTCATTGTGCTACATTCCTCCTTTCTTCCCTATATCTCTGCAGTGCGGGCCTCCTATACTTGAGCAGAGTCCAGGTGAGGTGAGGTCTTTTCCCCTACCATTAAGGGTGAGCATTGAATATTTAATTTTCATACACACTGATGGTCTTTGGGTGACACATGTTATTGGGGACTGACACATCTAATACAATGTTAACTATGTAATGCTTTCCTTCGCAGAATTCACTGTAGCTAAAGTGAGTCGGAGGGTGAAAGTCCATGGTTACTACAGGTTGTACCGTATCTAACCAGTTTTTACTTTATTTCTTTGGTGATGGTGGTGATTCTTTTATCTCACTACTAGGAGTGCAACTATTATAAGAGCAGAGGCCCTGATGAATGCCAAGGGATTCAATACCCAGTAGGCAGAAACATGTTGGCCCATTTATAGGCAGATATTTGTTACTGTCTTTTTGCACTGTTCTGGTTTTTAATTAGGAGGCGTGTCATGTCCGCAGAATAAAGTTGTCAGAAGGAGGGCATTCCATCCTATTTTAAGTCACATTTGTCCTGTTGCACTTGTCTATTCTGCCATCAAAAGATCAGTCATCATGGACGTTTCGTTTATGTTGGTGGACCAAATCCCAAAACAGCAATAAGGTGCGGTTTTGTCCCAATGATCAGGGGACCAGCCCTTTATGCACCAGGGTTTGGCCAGATGATATGACTGATCATTAAGTCTTTTTTGATGGAAACCAACCCTACATCAATTGTTTTGGACTGGTTAGCCATTCATGAATACCCTATGATGTATCAGTCTCTTCTATGCATGTAGATTTCACTCTTCTGTTCTTTTTCACAAATACACTGTCTATGTGATATATACACTCTGAGATCTTGTGGACTCGGTTATGACAGTGCAGCTCTAATATTCAGCTGGTATACCCCCTGTGTTTCTTGTGTTGTACAAAGACCCACAATGGCCAAAAACTACCGACCAATATAACTTCCAAACCTAGACTGCAAATTATACGCCAAAATTCTAGCAACAAGATTCAGCAGGTTGCTCCCACAGCTAATAGGGAACACACAGGTAGGGTACATGGAAAGCCGAATGTCAAGGGACAACACTAGACTCCTCTGTCAAATCATAGAACACTGCTCAAATTCAAACAATCCAGCAGTCACAATCACGCTGGATGCAGAAAAGGCATTCGACAGAGTATCCTGGCACTTCCTAGAGGAGTCCATGCAGGTGTACAACCTGGGAGAGAATTTCACAAGGAAAGTCATGGCCCTTTAGAAAAATCCAAAAGCACAGATCGCTATTAACGGTGCAACCTCAGCCCCCTTTAACCTCCAAAGAGGGACCAGACAAGGCTGCCCACTATCCCCACTGCTGTTCCAACTAGCACTAGAACCACTGATCAAGGACATCCTGGCAAACAAGAATATAGCAGTAATAACTATCAACAACACCACAGCCAAGCTGGCTGCCTACGCGGACGACCTGCTAATCACTACAGAGGATCCGGCCAAGTCCATACCAGCTCTCATGCGCACCATTGACACCTATGCATCCCACTCCGGCTACAAATTAAATAGAGAAAAGTCAGAGTGCATGCCACTGAACGTACACACAACTAAAGAGGTACTAGGAGACTCAGGGCTAGCGTGGCAAACAAGATCGGTCAAATATCTAGGAATTAATTATGGGAGGAACCTAAGAATCACCCTCGAACAAAACAAGAGAAATACACTAAAAAAGATAAAAGGCCTGCTAGAGAACTGGTCGCCCAAATTTATCACCTGGTGGGGAAGAATAGAAACAGTCAAAATGATGGATACCCCAATAGTGAACTATCTGGTCAGCATGCTTCCCCTAGCACTAACAGACGGCTTCCACAAGAAAATAGACCAAACACTGAACAAATTCATCTGGAGAGACAAAAAAAACAAGAATAGCCCTCCCAAAATTAAGATTGAGAAAAGAACAAGGGGGCCTCAATGTGGCAGACCTGAGAACATTCCAGACAGCCTTTATGGCCAGGCAGGGGATGCACTGGGTACTCCAAAACAAAAAATACACTCCTACCTGGCTATCTCTAGAGAGAACCATTCTCAACAACTTGGACCCTCTAACGCTCCTCACTGCCAACAAACAGTCACTAAAAGGAAACCCAATATTCAAGATAACAAAACAGGCCTTCCTCAAGGTAGACCAAAAGTTAGAGATCAGCATCAAAAACTCTAAGTGGATAGCGCTCTGGTCAAACCCCAAAATCAAATACAGAGGAAAAACCCTAGGAATAACAACGTGGAAGCAACTCGGCCTCTCTAACCCGGCACCACTGGAAGAGAAGGGCACACCCCTCACTTTAAACACCATGAAGGAAAGGTATGCCCTCCCAGAAGTGAAACTATACAACTTCCTGGCCATTAAATCGATCGTCACAAAAGCAAACCTAAACAGACCTACTCCCTCAATATTCCAATCCATGGAAAACTTAAACAAGACCGGCCACCATGTATCTCATCTATACAAACTCCTCCGCCCAGCGGCCTCAAAGCTAAACGCTAAAAACACAACCTACTTGAAAACACAGATAGGCTCCAAACTCACAGAACAAGAAATGGAGACCATGAGGTCATCCCCTACACGTAACATGATATCACCAGTACTAGCTCAAACAAAATACTGGCTGCTGTACCAAGCGTACTGGACTCCGGTTCGCTTAGCGAAACTAGGCCGTAGGGAGAACAGCCACTGCTGGAACTGTAACAGCGAAACAGGGGACCTAGCCCACCTAATCTTCTATTGCAGCAAGGTCAAGAAATTTTGGGATAAAGTGTTCAACTTTACTAACAAGACCCTAGGCTGCACCCTGAAACAAGAGTTCGGCACTTTAACCACAGCACACTTCAACACCGACGTTACCTCACAGTGAATCATAAACCTTCTCGACTTCCTCCTGACTAGTGCAACAAAGACAGTACTAGTCAAGTGGAAAGATACCACCAAGGCCACTTTCAAGGGGTGGGTAAATTGGGTAACGTTCTTAAGATGAGCTGACAACACTGCATTATGACACACACCTTGGAAAAAACCTAACAGAGAGATGTGATCATCATTAGATAGCTTCCTAGACCCGTACAAACCACCCTAGACAGCTAAATTAGTGATAACCATCCACAGAACTAGACGGCCGACCCTCAACCAGCCGCCAAACATTTATATGTTATATGTATATGTTATATGTTTAAAACTAGGTACAGGGCAAAGAAAAGGGGCCCTTTGCAACCAAGCCAAAAGGACGACCAGCCTAACAGGACATTTAATCAGCAATCCAATTAGCCATATACAAAACGCTCCTACACAATTAATGTATCCCAATTGCATCAGCGAATTGCTCTAATTACTTTAAATGTTACATGTTTTATTTGTATCCTGTTAAGAAAAAAACCAATAAAAATATATTTGAAGAAAAAAAAAGAAACTCAGCAAAAGATGCTTGGTTACATTATCACGAAAGGGTGCATAAATCAAGCACTAGGCTTTGAAAATCCCAAAAAAGCCTTCGCGTTGCCCTGTGTCGCCTTGTGCGAAACCAGGGTGACACAAGGGCGACACACAGGCTTAGTAAATATGGGCTTAAATATTCATACTCATTTTTGGCCAGCTCTATGATTTTAGGGCCTGATGAAGACAGGCTTTTTCTTAGCACCGTTTTGTTATCTTTGAGGTGTCAGATGGTATTAGAAGTGCATCTTCAAATAAGGAGACTGCATTATAGATCAATAATTTCCCCAGGGAGCGTCCCTATCAATCGGGTATGCAGTTTAGGGAGGGATAACTTTTGAGCAGCCCAACGGTTGCTTAGGATTAGCAAACTGGTAGCTAAGCATCCTCCACGCTCGAGCATTAGTGCCTCAAGACTTGATCTATACTTCTGTTTCCTTATTTGAAGTTGAGCTTCTAATACCAGCTGATAATATATTACTTTTTTATCTTTTCGTACCATTGGTCTACCCTTTAGTACCATTGGTCTATCATTTAGTACCATTGGTCTATCCATCAGGATGTCTGTCAGTCTACTTACATTTGACATTGGAGTCTACAGACTTAATTTTGGCGTCTCCTCATAACTGAAGTCCTATTTACCAACGTTGTGAATTTTTCTCTCAGAGTCTTGTTACAATAGAGTCCTGATGATGATTTTATTATTTGAAAGCATTATGAATACGTGAGAAGTACATTTCAGTATAATACACATGTGTACTACACTCTGAGCACCAAGCACATTTGTTAACCTCATTACACTTTATTATTTATTGATGGTTAATATTTATTGATTTCCATGAAGGATTATTCAATACAGAAACATGTTTTTGTGAGTACATGATTCATCACTTTCTATTAGTGACCACTGTTCTTGATATATATTTACCCTTATGTAGGTTACACTTTATTAACAAAGTACAAGGACTGGTTTAAGTGAAGTAGAGGAGTCTAGCTTAGGGTTGTTTGTGTGTGTGTGTGTGTGTGTGTTTATGTGTGTGTGTAACTCCTTTTCCGATTCATTTGTGGATATATCATGGTTGTAGGTGTCTTTGTTACTGAATTCCATACTCATACGACTACTCAATTGGATTGGAAATTTGTAAGTAATGGCCATTTATAAATGGAAGTTTAGGGGATATGCCTAACATTTGAGAAGGTCATATATTATGTTCTTTTTTGACAATTGAACCCTTGATTTCAGCATAAATAATTCTTCACAAACCCTCTAAGATGTATTATTCTTTCTAATTGATTTTCTAACGTTTTCATCAAATTCTTTTATTTTTTTGTTGTTTTAAATTTAAAGTTACAACTAGAAGTTTATTTCATTATAGACCAATTTCTTTAAAGGCTAGTCATATTTTCTACTTGCTGATGATTAGCAAAATATTCTAGTTTTCGTACAAGGCCATGCAAATGTTTTTTTCTAATTTAATTTGTTAAACAAAAATAAAGGATTTCATCAAATAAATTAATTAAATAAATTGAAAAGATTGAGAAAACCTAAACGCTTAAAAAATAATTATTTATAATAGAGCTAAGTGCATCCCTCAAGAATTTTTTTCCAATCCAAAAAGCTTTATTCGACGAGTTAAGTCATAAAAGCACAACATATACATTTAAAACATATCGCCAAACATCTCAAAGCAATTCATAGAGGCTCTTTTCAAATTTGGTACACATCCCCGTGAATGGAAAAGTACAAATACCATGAAACTCTATATACAAATCAAAAAAGTTTGCAAATTGATATGATAAAACTATGTGGATGTACCTCATTACAAACTACAATCAATACCGGGTAGTTAAAAAAGAGAAATTTGTTTCACAAAAATACAGTACAGCCTGACGTAAGCTCAGTTCATCAAATGCTTAGTCGTGGGACCTTGCTCTTATTGCCCACGCCCACCCTAGATATGTTGCCATGGCTACCACAATCACTTCTGATATGTCGCTTCTTAGGACTCTTTCCACCTCATTTGCCCTTTTTTATTCCCAAGAGCTTGCAAATTGGAGTCAACCAAACACGGTGTGGGGCTTTGTATCTACTACATTCAAACAATACATGAGCCATTGATTCTTTGCCATTCAGGCACACCGGACACAAATCATTACTAGGAGTGGACCATTTACTAGTAAAATCCTTTAGTGGCAGAGTACCCACCCTAAATTGGAAGTATAATTTCTGCTTATAGGGCTTTGTGCTAAAATCCCAATATTGCTCTAGCCTAGGGATGGGTTTAGAGTGCAGAAATAGCCCTGTAAGAGAAGAGGACTCACAACTTCTCACTATGTTACTCTGAACCATTTCCCAGTATTTAGCCTTCAAGATCTTTTTTGATGGAAAGATTGTATTTTTTTGATCTGCCTACATAAAGTTCATATCCATATTCGATAGGGTAGCTCTAAGATGCCTTAACAATTTTATTTGGTGCAGTGTATCCCCCCTTATTACATCTAGGAAGCCAGCCTCAAAGTCTATGCCAGTACAAAAGGAGACATAATTTAGCAGTTTCCGCTATTGGTTTTCTTCCTAGATCGTTCATTAACGGGCGTGTCGGAGTACTCTGTGGCAAGTTGGTGATATTTCTGAAGAACTTATTTTCAGACAAAGTAAGTTTAGATAAGTTCTCATGCTCCTAGAGCTCTGCACCATATAGGGCAGAGCTAATGACTTTCAAATTATATATCTCAATTGCAGGGCTGAATATCTTAGAGAATGAGGTATTGTATTCTTTTTGCAGCACCCCTATCAATTGGCGATGTTTTAGGAATGCTATATCGACCTGGTGTGTCCAATTTTGCCCCTCCTGGATGTTAATCCCTAAATAAGTAAACTCCTTAAGTTGATCTAGCACGACGTTGCTCATTTTAATGCCCCCCTTGAAGGTCATGTGCTGATTAAAGGCCATCTGTTTTCTTTTAGACACATTGACCACCAATCCACGCCGCCCTAGTGCAGAACTCCTTGAAGATTATTAGGGCTCTCTGAAGCCCACTCAGTGTCTTGGAAATGATCAGTGTGTCATCCGCAAAACTTAATATGAGGACTTTTTTACTAGCTAGTGTTGGTGCATCTGTGGGGATTGACTTCATGCAATTCACTATCCTGTTAAATATAAGGAAAATAGGGTCGGGCCAGCACACATCCCTGGTGAAAACCCTTCTCTACTGGAAAAAATTCTGTGACATCGCCCTGCTTACCCCATTGAATCTTCGCCTTGTTTCCCTCATGCAACCTAATGATAAGTGTCAACAGGTCGGGTGGTATCCCCATTTCTTGTAACAACTGCCAGAGTTTATCTTGTGGTACAAGATTGAATGCTGACCTAGAGTCAACAAAAACGGCATACAAACTTCCCCTACCAAGGGTTACTGTTTCACAATATAGCAAAATGAACCTGAACACTTGGTCGATTGTGCTTGTAAAAGCTCAAAACCCTGCTTGCATTGGCAATAGGATGATGAATTTGTCAATCCATTCTTGCACTCTATTGAGGACTAATCTTCAAATTACCTTTTGTAAGGAATCTATGAGGCTAATCGGCCTAATTCCCTGGGCCCTTTCTTAAAACAAGCATTTGCAATGCAATAGGTCTCGCATTTGGAAAGTTTGAGTTTTTGGTCTTGTAAACGACAACTTTTTTTATGTGTTGGTTTTGAAAATAGTGAGAATAATAGCTTTGTCATTTACAATGTCAATACTTGTAATTTTTGCAAATGTGACACCTATAGCATTTGTAATACAACATGTTTTGTCTTTATGTGACTTTGATGTATTGATATTACAAATAACAATGGCTTATAATTTTTTTAAATAATTAATACTTAAATAAAAGGTATTTTAATTTATAATGGCAATAGCGTACATTTTATTAATTACCTTTTGTGAAGATTATGTTCAGTGTATTTTATTGAGACGAAAATCCAAGAACAGAAGTGAAATATTAACATTTTTTTGTGACATTTCTAATAAAGCTTGAAACATTATGAGAACATATTTGAACCAGTTGTTGCTGAATGGTTGCACAAATTGATGTTGTGTTGGCGCTGAGTGATCTTGTGGTGGCAACGAGTGATGCTGTGGCGTTCAGTGATGCTGTGGTAGTGCATAGTGATGTCGTGGTGCTCCTGAGTGATGCTGTGGTGGTGCGATAGGTAGAGTGAGTGCGATATAGATAGAGGGAGGGCGATAGATAGATAGGGTGAGGGCGATAGATAGATAGATAGATAGATAGATAGATAGATAGATAGATAGATAGATAGATAGATAGATAGATAGATAGATAGATAGATAGATAGATAGATGGATAGATGGATGGATGGATAGATAGATAGATAGATAGATAGATAGATAGATAGATAGATAGATAGATAGATAGATAGATAGATAGATAGATAGATAGATAGATAGATAGATAGATAGATAGATAGATAGATAGATAGATAGATAGATAGATAGATAGATAGATAGATAGATAGATAGAGTGAGGGCGATAGATAGATATTTAGCTAGATAGATAGATAGATAGGTAGATAGATAGATAGATAGATAGATAGATAGATAGATAGATAGATAGATAGATAGATAGATAGATAGATAGATAGAGGGCGATAGATAGAGTGAGGACGATAGATAGATAGATAGATAGATAGATAGATAGATAGATAGATAGATAGATAGATAGATAGATAGATAGATAGATAGATAGATAGATAGATAGATAGATAGATAGATAGATAGATAGAGGGCAATAGATAGAGTGAGGGCGATAGATAGATGGAAAACATATAGTGGTTTAAAATGGTTTACCCACTCCGATTGTGAGAAGTGATTTTGGGGCTGGGAGGCCTGCCCTCCTCTGTCCCATTTGTGGATGTTCCAAAACTGTTTGGGGTTTCTATTAACACAAGCCTCCCTCAATTCATCCCACCTTTTACTGTCCCATTCTTTCTTCGCCTTTATTTGCTCCCCCGGTAGGTAGCCCTTGCTGCTCGTTCCACTTCGGGTCCCCTTTTTTTATAGCTACCCCTAAGTTTGCATGAGCCTTTTTGCATTCTAAGCTGTACCATTTCTGTACTTTAGGAAAGGCTGTCTTTTTTAGGTTGCCCTTTTTACTAAAATCATACGCAGTTGACCAAAAAAATGTATAATGTATGCAAATGGATCGCTTTAAGTCCATCTGGTTAGCTGCTCTGGCCTGTAATTCATTTAAGGCCTGATCCAATTCTTTTTCAATACTAGCTAGTCTATGGGTAGTTCAATTACCATAGCCCATTTAAGCCACCTCAAATCATTTGTTGGCACAATGTCAGAAGTGATGAGAGTGTTTAGCATTTCATGGGGGTCTTTAAGCCGTAATAGGTCCAAGTCCACATGTACAGGATTGTGGTCACTTTCCAATCTCTCTTGAACCCTCATATCCTTCACGGTATGCCAAAGCGCTAAACTAACCAGTACGTAGTCTATCCTACTAGTGCTATATCCATTGTCAAATGTGTTAGCCCCCATTTTATCTGACGTAGTACGGCCATTTACTGCCCTTAGTCCCTTCTTTTTGCAGATGGAATTGACTTGAATCACTGCTTCTGACCATCTTTTAATTGAATCTATTTCCAGCTTTGGAAAGCCCCACTTCAAATCTTCCTCATCCAACAAGTTACCCTCCTTACTTAATAGTGTCTCAAAACGTCACATTAAAATCACCCGCGAAGATGATATGTGATTCTGTCTAGTTACCCTTGAGAAGATCGTCAAGAGCCGCTAAAACTCCCGACTTTTTCCCCTTGGAGTCTCGCACATAAATATTGTAGACTTCCATGACTCCCTTAGTTCCCCATGACAATGTAACGACCAGGATATCTTGGTTATAGGTTGGGAGAGCTTGAATAACTAAATATTGCTTCACCCACATTGCCAAACCCCTGATGGCCTGCCTTTAAGGCCTTTAATGGCCGGAATATAAAAATGTAAATACCCTGCACAAAAGAGGGGGGATTCTGCCCAGTTCTTTTGAAACAGACAGATCTCAAACCTCTGCGACCTCTGAACCTGTCACCAGGCAGGTCGCTCTCCTCACCGCCACGCAGCCCCCTGTGTGTCCAGTCTCCTGCTGCCACTGCCGCCCCTGCTAGCCGCTGCAGACTACACCCCGGTGCCTGCTGAACCCCTACCCTGTGACTCCAGTTGGGCCCCTGTGCCCTCGCCGCCACCTCTTCCCGCCACTTTTTTCGCCGGTTTCTGCCTTGCTTTTCCCTCCTGTGCCCCCTGCCTTCTGTGCCCCCTCGGCCACCTTCTTTCCGCATCTTTGCCGCCGCCGTTTTTTTTCCCGCCGCTGTGTCCCTGCGGCCCTGCCCCTCTGACCCCATTGGCCGCTCCCCCTCCCAGCTGCTCCTCCCTCCCTCTGACCTACATATGGAGGCCACGCAGCGGTAAGAGTGAGCGACCTTTGAACCTGTCACCAGGCAGGTCGCTCTCATCACCGCCACGCAGCCCCCTGTGTGCCCGGTCTCCTGCTGCCACTGCCGCCCCTGCTAGCTGCTGCTGACTACACCCCGGTGCCTGCTGACCCCCTACCCTGTGACTCCGGTTGGGCCCCTGTGCCCTTGCCGCCACCTCTTCCCTCCGCTTTTTGTCACCGTTTTCTGCCTTGCTTTCCCCTCCTGTGCCCCCTGTCTTCGGTGCCCCCTCCCCCACCTTCTTCCCTCATCTTTAACGCTGCCGTTTTTTTTCCCGCCTCTGTGTCCCTTCGGCCCCGCCCCCCTGACCCCATTGGCCGCTCCCCCTCCCAGCTGCTCCTCCCTCCCTCTGACATACATATGGAGGCCACGCAGCGACCGCGCAGCGGGCGCGCCGATTGTGCACCAAAGGCGCGCCAAAGGCAAGCCTGTCTGAGCCTGGACCACGCCCAGCGCCAGGACCCCAGGACCACTGGCCCCCGTCGACGCCAGACCACACAACGGACCTACGACGCCACCATCCTCAACGCACTCAACGCCGGCCGAACCCCCGCCTGCTACCGAGCCACCCCGAAACGCACCCACGGACCCTTCACCTGCCAAGCCTGCAAATTCACCTGCCTCCGGGCCTGCACCGCACCAGACAAGCCGAGCACCAGCAGCACCCACCTCAAGTGCATCCTGCTCAACACCCGCTCCGTCCACAGACACGCCGTCGAACTCTGGAACCTGCTCGACACAACATCACCAGACGTCGCATTCCTCACAGAAACCTGGATGAACGCCTCCTCAGCGCCTGACATCGCCATAGCCATCCCGGACGGATACAAGATCACCCGGAAGGACCGCGCCAACCAGACTGGAGGAGGCATCGCCATCGTACACAAGAACACCATTCGCATCACGACCAACTCCGACGACACCTTCACCGCCGCCGAATACCTCCACTTCCAGATACACACCGACCCCAAGACCACCCTCAGAGGTATCCTCATCTATAGACCCCTGGGACCACGCACCCAATTCAGCGAAGACATCGGCGACTTCATCAGCCCACACGGCTTCCCCCCCCGCTGACTACATCCTCCTAGCGGACCTCAACTTCCACCTGGAGAATAACAAGGACAGCAACACCACCACCCTGCTGGACAACCTCGCTAACCTCGGACTCAAGCAACTGGTGAACACCCCCACCCACTACGCCGGCCACACGCTTGACCCCATCTTCTCCTCCAGCAAACACATCTCCTTCAGCCACTCCACCGGACTCCATTGGACTGACTACAGCTGCATCCACTTCAGCTTCAGAAGAACCACGACCGACCACCACCCGCAACAGATTTCTCGCAGGAGCTGGAGCAAGATCACCGCCGAGCAGCTCGCCACCTCCCTCCGCCAGAACCCTCCCGCCAGCACAACGGACCCCAATGAAGCAGCCAACAACCTCACACAGTGGCTCAGCAACTGCGCAGATGACCTCGCACCACTGAAGAACCCTCCCAGCAGACCCTGCAGCAAGAAAGCCCCCGGGTTCACCGACGAACTCAAGATCTCCAAGAAGAACTCCAAGAGAAGGCACTGGAGTGGATCATCTCGTTCCTTGCCGGAAGAACCCAGAGAGTCCGCCTACCCCCGTTCAGATCCGAGACCACCGAAGTCATCTGTGGCGTACCACAAGGATCATCACTCAGCCCAACCCTCTTCAACGTCTACACGAGCCCTCTCGCAGCCATTGCACGCAAACACAACCTCAACATCATCTCCTACGCCGACGACACCCAGCTGATCCTCTCCCTCACCTACGACCCCGCCGCCGCCAGAACTACCCTACACAAAGGGATGAAAGATTTTGCCGAATGGATGAAGAACAGCCGCCTGAAACTGAACTCAGACAAGACGGAAATCCTCAACCTGGGATCATCGCCCTCCGCCTAGGACGACTTCTGGTGGCCCCCTGCCCTGGGCACCACTCCCAAACCAACGGCCAACGCACGTAACCTGGGCTTCATCCTGGACTCCTCCCTCTCGATGACCAGACAAGTCAACGCCGTCTCATCATCATGCTTCAACACCCTGTGCATGCTCCGCAAGATCTTCCTTTGGATCCCCACCGAAACCAGGAAGACGATCACCCAGGCACTCGTCACCAGCCGGCCTGACTACGGATACACCCTCTACGCCGGAACCACAGCCAAACTTCAGAAAAGACTCCAGCGCATCCAGAACGCCTCGGCACGACTCGTCCTGGACATCCCCCGACACAGCCACATCTCCGGCCACCTGAGAGACCTGCACTGTCTCCCTGTCAGCAAGAGGATTATGTTCAGACTTCTCACCCAGGCACACAAGGCCCTCCACGACCTGGGCCCCAAGTACCTCAACAACCGCCTGACCTTCTATGCGCCCACCCGCCAGCTACGATCGTCCAGCCTCGCCCTCGCTGCCGTACCACGCATCCGCAAAGCCACCACCGGGGGAAGATCCTTCTCCTACCTGTCAGCCAAGACATGGAATTCTTTCCCGATCCACCTCCGGCTGACCCAGGATCATCTCTCCTTAAGGAAGCTCCTCAAGACTTGGCTCTTCGAGCAGTAACGGACCCCTCCCCCCCAGCGCCTTGAGACCCTCCCGGGTGAGTAGCGCGCTATACAAATGCCCATGATTGATTGATTGATTGATCAAAACCCTCGATAAAAGCATGCCACTCTGGGGATCCCAACTTGGAACCTAGTACTGCAATGTTCCATGGCAACAGTGTTTTCTTTAGAGGTATTGTGCAAACAATCGACTGCCCGATTGGAGCAGGGAAGCTTGAGCTGTCCTCCTGCCCTAACCCATCATTCTGTCTAGATGGCAGGGAATCCTCTTCTAGCATTGGATCCTGCTCTACTACTAGGTAGGTACTGGGTAAGAATTAAAATCAAAATACCTCTCAAGAATTGGGAACATTCCAATTACATTTTGGTTCCAAACCACAACGTACACTCTCAGTAGTAAATGAACAAAATCACAAGTCTCATGTCACAAGTGATTTTTAAGTCGTTGCTAGGTGCACAGATTTGATGACCTAAATATCTGACTAGATAGCAACAATCTAAGTTGCTGTTCAATCCTTAATATTTCCTCGAGGGAATAAATTACTGCCACTGCAAATACTTGGCCACCGAGGTAGGAGGGGATTTTTTGGGGCAAGAAGATTAATTTTATTATGCTGGTACTACTAAGGAAATACTGTATCCCTTGCAATCATAGCATTTATTCTTATCACTGTGATTAATGACAAACTATTGGCTGATTTGCTTCGTCTGTGTAAGTTTCTGGGAGGCGTTATAACTATTTTTGCGTCAGTCTTGAGTAAATGTAGTGCTGCAGATTGATTAATGCCTTAGCATGCTATTGATCAGATTTTCAGAAACCAGTTGGTTATGAAACCTGTGTGGTCAGTAGAAAGATGTGATGAAATCTCCTTAGAAGGTATGGATTGCTCACGGGCATATCATACTCATAGTTGTAAAGAAAATGCAAGTAGCTGGTCACAACTGTGCCAAACCTAGGTTACTAAAGGAACATTAAGAAAGGTGGGGAAGGCACTGCTGATCCGGGAGCAGAGCATGAAAAACTAAGAGAAAAAACTAGTTACTTAGAGACCTCAGAAATTGTACTCAAACACTCCCCAAAAGAAGCAGCAATTCCATCAGTAAAGAAGGACTGACTCTTTGATAAACAAAATTGATGAGTAAATTATCTGTATCTGTGCTTCTGCATGTCTGATCCGTGTCGGGTCACTTGGCTAGCATCGAAAGGTGTTGTTTTAATAAAAATACAGGTAACTGTACGTTGTCTGCAAAATCTTTCTAGTTGTGCAGAGTTAAAAATATGTTTAGCTCCTCAAATATAAAACTGAATATGTTATTACCATAGCCATGAAATACATCTTGAAAGCTATATTTGTCTCAGAGGTATTTTTAAATTAGTATGTTAAATTACCAAATTATATTTGGTGGGTACTAACTGTATACATGTTAGCGGGCTAAGCATAAAGTAGGCTGAAATATACAATATTTCAGTCAGATTTTAATTTCCTATTTTTGTTAATGTAGTAGAGGAATAAATGTTTAATAAATGTTTCCAGCCAGAAGGTAATGTGTGCAAAATGAGTTATCCTCGGCTAGTCGCAGGGCTGGTTACCCTACTCCACTAACCCTACTCCATTGTTTCTTTTCATTTTAGGGAAGGGTTTTGACGTTAAAAAGCTTTTCGCCATAAGAAGGCTATGGAATTTGGGTAGCTGGTAAGAAATTCTCACTGGAATGTACTTACATCATTTGGCTTGAAAAGTGGAAGTGTTTAGTGGGGATAACAAGTTTAGCAATGTTTGGTCAGGTGACATAGCGGATATTTTATTTACCGATCCCTCTACAGCCACTGTTCTTTTTTAAGGTGTGACAAATGGAAGAACAAGAAGGAAGGTCCATGTTTACCTCTGGGTATTCACAACTGATTATTTGACTGTCTTGTATGAACGCACTCATAACAGGACTGGTCTTAGGCAAACTCCTTACATAACACCCAGGGTTGTCAGGACCTTTGCTGCAAAACGAATTTCTGACAGCAGAGGAATCAACCCTTGAAGCTGTGTCTTGAAAAGGGTCCTATGGATCCATACTTGATCTTTGACCTGTGCTGGACTTTCCAGTTAAGTGGAATGGTGTAAAGAAATCAATGTGTGTGGTGACCTCGTGTTAAAAGGACACAGTTTCTCTATTGGAACTCCCATACAACCTTTTCTCCCAAAGTGGACAACTTTCCCTGGATTTCCCTCCTGAGGATACTTGTAAGAAAACAGCTTGTCCTGCCAGAGAAACCACGTGCTTCTTGGGTCACTGACCACACTCCAGCCTCCCAGCTTTTGAGGACCCTGAGAATGAGGTTCCCTAGTGTATATTCTTTGAGTACCACTGCTCTCTAGTGACTTAAAGCTCATATTAGTGGCTGAAGAGCTGGAGGGGTTGGACATCTCCGGTCACATACCATGATCCCCCTTGAAACACTTGAAGGATTGGACAAAGCCGGTCACAGGTCACACATTCTTCTGTGCAAATAACTTATAACACCCAGGTGTGAATAAAATACTGTTGCAATTTATTGTTATTATGCATTGTCCCCGTTAATATGACATATTTCTGTATTGGTTCAATCCACTTTTACCCCTGCTATTGCAATTGGACATTCCATCTCATAATGACAGTTTAGAATGTCCATGCTAAACAGGAGTTTCCCTGAGGAGAGCTTGGAGTTAGATCCAAATAAAATTCCGAATAACACAACTATGTGTTGGCTTACTTTTAACAAATACTCCTGATTTTAATTAAAAAAATAACAATGAACTAAAAATAGATTTCAGTTAGTTCTCCTTTAATAAAAAAGAAGGATCTCATGGGTCTTGTGACCTTACTAAGTTACTTGCCCTTTGGACCTGGTGGTGCTGTCTTCTATTTTCATAATAACATACAAGGCGCACTGTACCGTGCAAGTTTACCCATGAGGAGGTCTCTTGGCAGGTAATAAATTGTTACTGTCACTCAACTCATCGGTACTCATTTAATCAACCACTGAAGGATGAATTGCTTAGTAGACCCACTGTGTTTCAAACTTGTAACCACAAGGTCAAACACAACACGGTGGAGTGGATGCATTGGCCCACTGAGCTACCAGTCTTGAATAGAGTACCCACAGAGGGGTGTATTTACATGAAAATGGTGCAGCGTCACTAGCTATTTTGCTGCACTGAGCTGCATCATTCTCAAAATACAGGAATATGTTGTATTAACAACAATACGGCACATCCCTGTGCTTACCCCTTTGCCAGGACTAAAAAAGCTGCCAGGGGCCAACAAAGTCACCCTTGCACCATGGTGCAAGGGTCCTGTGATGCAGGGATGGCTGGGGTTAAGGCATTTTAGTCCTTCTATGTGTGCTGCAGATTGCAGCACACATAGAAGGAGCAAGAAATGAGGAGAAATAAAAGTATTGGCTGTATTAAGCCATGCAAAGTGGCTTAGTGTGGCCTTGCAATTATTGGTGTGTATAGAGTGACACCAGAGCATCAAAAAAAGTGACACTACGGTGGCGCTAGAGGCTTGTAACAGCATGTTAAGTATGCCTCAGAGGGTATTGTTTGCTTTTAGTCCAATTCACAGTGGGAACAGATCTGTTAGAACAGTTTTATGCACCAGCTCACTCATAAAGACACTCATTCTTTCTTGCTTTTTTATATCTTTTTTATTATTTGATTGTTTTTTACTTGTCTGCCTAATGGTATGTCCCCCAGTGAACAATGGAAACTGTGCTGCAGATGATGTAACCAGTGGAGTGCAGTGTCAGATGCTGGGTTCTGCTTACATGTCAGGAATGCAACAAATGATATCGCTGTTTAAATTAGTTAATTGTTTTCTCTGATGTAAACTGCTTGATATGTAAAGATGTCAGTGATGTCACTAAGGCTTAGAGAAACGTGGTGAAAGGCACATTGGAAGCAAAAAGAGGAAGACAGATGGAAATTAAAGAAGCAACAAAAAAAATAGACAACAAAAGAAGAGAGAGAAGACTTAGGGGCACATTAGGATGGCGGGCGGACTTTCTCCGCCCGCGATCCCGACGCAAAAAAAGGACCGTCCGCCATAAGGGCAGGGGTCCCGTTGGGGGACATTAGGACATTAGGATGCACCCGCCACAGTGGCGGGCGCATCCCGCATGTTTAGCATTGCGGCGGGCGGTGCTTCCGCCTGCCTTTCCGTGGCGGGGTTGGTGCCACGGAAAGGCATGTCCCTGCCAATATGCTAATATGGATGGCGGTGACTCCCAGACCTGGCGGAAAAGCTGCTAACATTATGGCGGTCGGTATGTCCGTGCGCCAGGCTCCCCCCTGCCATGGTAATGTGGCGGGGGGAGAATTCAGTGCGGGCAGAGGTTTTCTGCGGGCGGATCGCCACCGCTATACGGGCGGTGGCGATCCGCCCGCAATCATAATGGACCCCTTAGGGTCTTATTATGACTTTGGCGGTCTCAGAGTGGGGCCCCCATGCAACTGCCCCACTTTGAGACCGAAAAAGCCATTAAAGAACACCTGCCAGAGTAAGACTTATTTTTGATCTGGTGGACAGTACTTTCCCACTGCGGTGCCTTTGACAAAGGCACTGCGTTTGGAGCTTCAAACAAAGTTCCTACAGGGCATGGACTGTCAAGTCCATGACCTGCAAGAACTGGGGGTGCATGCACACTGGGGGGGCACATGTTGTGCCCTGCTGTGGGCATGTACCCCCATGGCATAGAGGCACAAGGGGGCCCTATATGGCCCCGTTTATTTTTTCACCACTCGCCATGAAAAGTGTGGCAGTGAGGAAACTCCTGCAGCAGCCCGCCAAGCATGCTGCGGCCTCAAGACCACTGTGCCACCGCCAGGGAGCTCTGATCCCCGGAGGTTGTGGTGGTCAAAGGGCGGCCTAACCGCCTTAGTCCTAATAGGGTGATCGAAACACCGCTACTGCCGCGTCCCTGCGAGCATGCCGGTCTGTGGACTACCAGACTCATAATAAGTCCCCTAAGTGATAGAAACAATCAAGAATGATGAAAAATGGCATACAATTCAGGCTGAATGGATATTTGGAGCTCAGAGGTAAAAGTATGTCTAGAATGAGAAAAGATAGTTGTTAAAATCAAAGATTTGATAGACAAACTCAAAATAAAGAGAAAATTATTTTAGAAAATTAAAGTGGTGGGATAATAGGGTGCAGTGATAATAGAAAGGAGTCAAATGTGGAAAAGTAGCACAAAGAGACTAGGAAATAAGGGAGTGGGAACAAAAGGTCAGCAATTCCAGATATACAGTGGGGAAAGAAAAGAGACAGATTAATGAGAAGACAGGAACACCAAACTAGATAATAAGGGAGACAGCTATGTGACAAACATGGACCAATAAGTAGGTGCACCATTCATGTCTTATTCTTTTGACTGAATTTTTAAGAAAGATAATCTCACATGAAATGAATCTTGGTAACAGAGAAGAACACCTAAGCTCATCGAGTTTGTCCAGTTCTAGTAACACACAAAACATACTCAGGAGTCATCTAGAGTTCAGTTGATGTGGGGCATTTCCACTAAGCATTAAATCACGAGCCTCAACTAACTCTGCAGTCGGAAACGGGAAACATCCATTACAACGCAGTCATTACAAAGCACTACCTTTAGAACGCATCTACCTTAACATCGCATGCCATTACAACGCATGCCATTATAACGAATGTCACTACAACACATGCTATTACAACGCATACCATTACAACGCATGACGTTACAACGTACTATAAGGTAAGTAATGGAGATTTTTTAGTTTTAGGGTGGCTATGGGTTTTGGGGTGCATGGGAATAGTAATTTTTACCCCTACGCTATCCAACACTTTACCTACTGTTGCACTCACTGGAGTGTGAATAGTAATTTTTGCCCCTACACTATCCAGCACTTACCCTACTGTGGCACTCACTGGAGTGGGAATAGTAATTTTTACACCTTCACTATCCAACACTTACTCTACTGTTGCCCTAAAAGTAGTATGCGTTGTAATGGTATGCATTGTAATGGTAGTTGCAATGTAAAAACTGCATTGTAAAAACATGCAATGTAATGGTTTGCTTTGTAACATCATATATTTGTCGGAAACCGCTGAACTGGCGGTACCGGACACCAGGTGCTTTCCCAAGAGGATAGAAGGGTGGGGGTCGGTTTTGTTACTGGGGAACAGTTTTGCTGCTCTGATGCAATATCAGCTCCAGTGACAAAATCAGCTGTCAAGCAAATCCCCTCACTTTCTTTTCCAGCCTCTCGGGGTACTCAGCCATCAATCCACACGTGCACTTGAGTGTGCCGTTTAAATACAAAAATAATGAACGCTATGTGACCACCGTCCACCCTTTGTGGTGTGTATGCTCACAAAGCCATCAATCTGTAGAAGTGCATGAAAGTCCTACCAGCACTAAAGCCTGCCCTGACGTGCGGCTTATTGGGGTGGAGGGTGTTAACATCCCTCAAAATGGTCTTTTATTGTGGTTTCAGATTCTAGGCTATGCTTAACAGTGAATGTGTGATCTTATGTTATATGTATTATGCCCCCAATGCAGAATAGTTATATAATGGGTCAAGTAACCTGTCTAAGTTACTAGATCTGTGAGGGGTGGGGCCTGACTACAATGTCTTCTTTCAAGTCTGGGTACTGCTAGGGTACATAACACTAGGCGCCCATTGCTTCAGTTTAAACCGATCCAAAAGGGCAACTGATCTGGAAGCAAACAACATTGCCAAATGGCAGTGTGCTTCCGCCTTGGACAAAGTGAAATTAACACAGGAGCTATTTTCCTGCCAGGAAAGGGCTGCTGGTTAGCAGAGCTGTTGGTGGGATATTGAAGCAAGGGCTCACTCCATTAGTCAGAGGTTCTGAATGGTGAACTCTTGCAGATCATAATTTGAAATGCATTTTTTCTTTCCATGAAAATGTTTTTGTTTGACGACGCATGCTGATGTTTTAAATTGCTTTGTACGATTGTTTAATCAAACTGCATTGCTTTTTAGTAATCAAGCAATACAGCTTGAAGTGAAATTAATATTTCAATTTAAAGAAAAACATATTTTTGTACTGTTGCACATTTCTGCCACGTTTGGTAAAGCAGCCCACGAGTGGAGGAAGAGAGAATGTAAGAATCTACAATTTGCAGAGATTTTCCATGAATGCTCCTAACAACATTTGAGAATCCACACAAAAAATCAGTAATCGTGCATAATAGCAGGCTTAAATCTAAAATTCCGAAAAAAAATTTGAAAAAAAAAAGAAAAATGTGAATTCTGTCCCCCAGTTATATCACTATACAAATCACAGCATCTCTCGATTTTTTTTGCACCTACCGGTGGCATGAGAGAAGAGGAGAGCAAGAGCGAACAACATGTAGAAGAGCTTCATGTTGTTAGTGCAGCTCTGAGGACAAACAGCAAAGGGCCCTTCACAGCAAAAGGATGCTCGGTGCTCAGCCTTTCAGACGGACTAAAGATAAGTCAGTTGCCGGCCTCAGTGTTATAGCTTTTTGACTCATGGGTTGACTAAATTAGCCAATGGAGTGTATTCTTCACAAAGAAGGGTAGTTTCAATATGTTTTAAGCCACAGCGTTTCCAGGGCAACAGAAGCACACTGTGATTACTTTGAAATGTCCTGTCCCGAGTCTAATGCCCAGCAAACACACTAATGTAAGGTTTCCCAACTCTGGAAGCCGTAATTGCAACTTACATTGATGAATTAGTGCAAGTATGGACCTTTGGATACCCATTTAAAAGCATAGAAAAGAATCTAATTAATCAGGTGAAAAGAAGGCATCTATTAATTCATTAAGTTGTTCTGGGCTATAGTACACAGTGGCACATTTACATGCTGTTCACATTGGACAAACAAGCAAAATCCTTTCGAAGATCTTTGTGTTGCATGCTTGTTCCTTCAATATCACACTGTAATATTAACTCAAGTTCCCTAATAAAATGTCAGCACCAATCAATCCTCTGCTGATAAAAACAAAATATTTGTCAGCTCTGCTTAAATGATTAAGCAATTATAACCACAACTTCAAAGTATGCATTACAAAGCTAGTTAGTAAGCAGAAATATACAGGATGGCTTTGAGAAAATACTTCTTTTTGCATGATCACCCCCATTTTAGGAGGGCTAATGCTGCTGTTTCTTTGACTCTCTGCATTGACATTCTACTGACCAGAACCCAGTGTATGTGTTCTGAACCCTAAACATGTTGAAATCGGTTAGAATTCTAATTAGCACATTAAACTTACCTTTGAGTCCCCTGTATATGTAGTGGTATTAAGGGTACCCAGGGCCTGCATGTCAAATGTCACAAGTGGTCTGCAGTACACATTGTGCCACCCACTACTGTGACACTGAAGACATGACTGCAGACCTAGCATTGTAGCCTTGCAGCGACAGATTTAAAACTGCAATTCAATTTGTCCAGAAAAACCTTTTTGATAGGTCAAAACCACCAGTTTTAATACTAATAAGTCACCACTATGTAAGCCTTACAAGCCCTAAAGCAAGGAGCATGATAGGTAAAATCAGGACATGTCGAAAATGTATTTCATACATTTCCTTACAGTGAATAAGCCCTATATGCTATTTTTACTGTAACAAAGCTTGCTGTTCAATAGGAAAGCAAAGAATTACATTAATACATTATTAATGCTAATTTCAGTTATGAAACAGCGAGAAATATATTTCAAAGATTCTTTTAAGTAGTTATTTCAAAGTCAACTTAAGGATGTATGACATCACAACGCATGATTTTACATCGCATGCTTTTACATCGCAACTTTTACAACGCATGCCTTTACAACGCATAGTGTTGAGGGGTGCTGGATAGTGAATAGTTTAATTTACTATTCCAACTCCAGTCCCCGTGGATAGTAGGGAAGGTGTTGGATAGTAAATTAAATATATTCCCTATCCTAGAGCGCCCCCCAGCGCAATGCGTTGGAATGGTTTGCGTTGTAAAAGTTGCGATGTAAAAGCACTGCGTGGTAAAAATTGCGTTGTAAAGGATGTTTCCCTCAATTTAATGGTAAATGGAATTTGTGATAACTATTAAGGAAAAATTACTTTTAGAAAGTTATCATTTTTCTGCCCAAAGTCTCTGGAGGCTGGTTTGCATGAGTTCCAACTGTCACCTGGCAGCTGCGGAGCCCCCCTTGATGAGGTGTGGAAATAGCTCCCACAGAAAGACAAGTGCCTTGGATGTTTGGAGATGTTTATGCTCCTCTGGCAGGATGGCTCTCTGGGCTGGGCCCAGGAACTTGATTAACTTCAAAGAGGCATACCCTGTCACAGGAAAATGTTGGCTGAACCCTGGGTAAGCTATCCTTTGTTCCCCCAGTCAGGCAGGCACCAATACCAGTGGGAAAGGAGCTGCCCCTAAATTGGTTTGAAGTGACCACAGAGAGGGGTTGCTCATTTCCCTGGCCATAACCCTGGGGTAGGCCCATGGGCTCCGCACAAGGGCAAAAGACTTTCACCATCTTGAACTTGGGCAGAGAGGGGCACTGTGGGAGTGTCTACAGAAAAGCACACAAAATAGTGCAAACGTCGGTTGGGTTACCCCGGAAACATTTTCCCTATTAGTTAGGGAGGGGCCAGGAGTCACCCCCTACCACAGGCTAGGAATAAATGTGGAATCCTTTCAAAGTGCTACTGGACCTGTGGAAGATAAAAGAAGGACTGCATCTTCTGTTAGGCTACAGAGCTATAAAAACTGCAAGAAGCCCCCTTTTCCTAAAGAGCCTGGCTGACCAGTTCCAACTGGACCTGCACTGGACCCTGCTGGTGGCTTCTGCAGGAGTGTGTCTTGACCCCACCCCCTATTTCCTGAGGTCCTCAGACTCTTGTCTGAGTCAAAGTGTACTCCTTTTAACAGCCGGAAAAACGAGGGACACTGAACTTTTTGGCTCCAAAGACCTCCAGAGTATTGGGACAAACCTGCCAAGTCAATCTGACGAAGGTGCATTGACAATTAGCTGAAAATGTAGGTGGTTCCCAATGGGAGGTTTTCTGTAGCAGCAAATTTGTTTCACAGGGAAGTCACAGAGAGGGTTTTCAGTGTTGTGGATGCTTGTTCTGCTACAGCTTGCAGGGTTGTCTGTCACGATTTGCTCCCTGTGCTCTCGTGCCCTCCACCAGGGGGCCGAATCGTGGGACTATCCACTGTCATTATAAGCTTCTGGACCCTCCCATTAATTTATATACTGATTTCCAGCCATTTGGACGTTACTTGGAAATTGCCATCCATTCCCAATCTGTGCCGGGTATTGTGAAATTCAACCTGCTCATGCCTGTAACTCCATTACCAAAATTCCCTGCTCACTGCTTCCTCTCTACCCCTGTAGGCCAAGGATGGGTGGAGGAATTCATCTCACCTGCGGCTGGCTCCTGCTAGCCTGCTCACAGCTAATGCATATGATTACTGTGAGCTCTTTAAGCTCCCTTCAGTCCAGCGTTGGTCATTGTAGATGTGGTCCGGTGAGACCAACCCTTGTTTCCTGAACCTTTGTAATCCTTGTTTCCAGAATTCCTGAGCTATACCTATTCCTTGTGCCTGAATTAGCACTGCCATCAGGGCTGCCTTGTTTCCAGAGTTCCTGGGCTATGGTTATTCTTTGTTCCTGTTCATGTGCTGCAGCTATTTCTTGTTCCTGATTTGCACTGCTTGCAGTGCTTTCTTGACTCCTTGTTTCCTGAGCTGTAGCAATTTTGTGTTTCCAGAACTTGCACTGCCTTTCAGTGCTACTTAGATGCCAGAGCTATAGCTAGTCATTGTTCCTGAATTAGCACTGCTTGCCTTGCTTCCTAGATTACTTGATCCAGAGCTATTGCTATTCCTAGTTCCTAATTCCTAGCTACCTTTTTTCCTGATTCAGCACTACTCTAGTGCTCCCTTGAGCCTCTCTCCTTCTGTATTTACCTTTTCCCAGACCCTGCCTTTCTTCCCATTACCTTTGTTTCAGTTCCTAATTTGCTGTCTTTCCTGTTGTCTTGCTTCTTTAACCTTGTATGTTTCTTACTTGCTTTCTGCCAAGTGCCCCCTGTGATTTCCTTCTTTTCCTGTTAAGCACTACTCCTTGCTAGCTCCTTGTCTATCATGCTTGTGTTTAGTTCTAAACGCCTTGCTTTTACTGCCTTGTGGGTCCCTGTTTGATCGCCAGGATCCGTGGGCACAGCTAACAACCTAGGTGGTGTTTCTTGTTCACTGTGAGTATTGTCTTTGAGTTACATTTATAAGATCACCGTAGGTATCAGCACTACAGACCCTGACTGTGCATGCATTTCCCATATGTGGGTATTTGCAGTCAGTATCTGTAACAACAATTGTGGGTGAGGAACTTACTGAGCTTCAGCCTTACAGTGTGGAGCTACCAAGTGCTTTACCCCACACTCCCTGTATTGCTAATGTTTCATATATATGTCTTGCACATCCATCCTGGGAGTAGTTATTCTGAATGCTAAATCCTCTCTTGTGTGCCTATCCATTCTGAGTTCTAGATATCTTGTTCTTTTGTGCAGGCATCCCCTTTAAATCCCTTTTCTCCTCTGACTTCTTGTGTCATCCTGGACAGTGCTGTGCTAATCTTTTTGCTTACATGTTTTACTAAGTCACCAGTCCTTGCCCACATCCCTGACTGTGTCCCAGACAGTCCCTGCCCTTGTCTGTAACAATGTCCAAATGTAGAAGCCTTCATCAGCTGAAGGCGTCAAAAGTATCTGGAGACTCTGATTGACCGTGAATTTTGATTTTTTTCCATTCTGAGCTTTCCCACCAAAAGCCAACAGCTTTTGGTGGGAAACTCCTGCAGGATTTTCAAGGCAACTGCCTGATGCCTTGAAGATTTTTGATCTCCATTTTAGAGACTATGGGGCCAGATTTAGAGTTTTGCGGGTGAGTTACTCCATCACAAGGGTGACGGATATCCCGTCTGTCGTATTACATAGGCATTATATCCTATGGCACTTGTAATATGGCAGACGGGATATCCATCACGTTTGTAATAGATTTTCCTGTACGCTGAAGTCTAAATCAGGCACTAAATCAAAAGGTACAACTTACATCCATGTCGAACCTGATTTCTGTATCCAACCCACAGTCCATTGCAGTCAGCCTGAAATCGTACCTGAGCTGCAGTCAAGTACAACCAGATGAACGTAGTTGGTGCTTAATGCTTTTTGAGCTATATTCCAGGTCATCTTATTTGATTTATGTTATTTTGGTGTCATTTTGTTAATAAAAATATGCTCTCTGCTTATATATTATACACAGATTGTTCTGGTGTTGTTTTTTTGACTTTTTAACTCCTTTTGTACATCCAATTCTTTACAAATGTTTGGACCCAAAGCTTGTCTGCTCTTTGCCTCAGCAACCAAGCACACTGCGCAAGTGAATAGGAATGTCTCCTCATGAAGTGTTGATGGAGTCACCGATGCAAAATCCTTCTATTCTAGCTGCTGCTCTTGTGAATATCACAGATGAACAAGTTCTCAAATACTGTGATAATTGGCGGATGTGGTACACTTTATCAGTCGTCAGGTCAATGCCGCTCCTCCAGTTGGACAAGAGTCTCCACTTCATAACCTGAACCCTACAGACTGGGTTAACGTTAAGAAGCATGTTTGCAAGCTGTGACTGGAAGTCTGTTGGAGAGGCCCATATCAGTTGATCCTGGTCACATACACTAATTCCTGGGGTCCGCCCAAGTTCGATATTTCTGAGGCATTGGAAGAGGGAGAAGAAGACCAGTCTGAAAAAGCGTCAGAACCTCAACAGTGGCGAGAGAGGAAGGACTGTATCACAATTCCAGTCACAACCGAGACACCAAACTTTGGACTAAGGATGCGCCTTTGCCAACACAGCGAGAACTTGAAGAAAACTCAATCAAATCAACCTGTATCAGTACAGTGTGCACACAATTCCCTTCATTAACTTAAGGGCCACAGAATATTACGGGGAGAAAGGTAGTCAGGTGCTGACATTAGGAAGGGTCCATCGTTGTATTTTTGTTACTTACTTCTGTTCACCCTCATTAGCACTGACACACCCCATATCTAGATCATATACTCATATTTTTGTTCTAGTGAGACCTCTGTAAAAAAGGTTGTCTCAAGCATGACCAGCTTTAAAGATAGACGCCAGGAGCTTGCCCAGGACTTATTCACACCTGGGGCCAAAACAATTGGCACAACAATTCCCAAGGAAGATGGCCTTAAAGCCAAATTCAAAAAATTGGAAAAATTAAAGATGAACGAGATGTCCCGCTGGTGGGATGGCACCACCTTGGGAAAATACTTAGAGAATGAGAAAATCCCACGTGGGTTGAGGATACTTATCTTCCCCACGTTTGAAGACTTAGATACTGACCAACTGGAAGACTGGGAAAATAACTTACGGAACGCCTCTTTCACAATGATGCGTATCCTAATTAAAAATGCTGAAAAGAAGGGAGCAAAAGCTCAGCAAGAAATAGAAGAACTGGAAAAGGAGATAGCACAATCTGAACTAAAAGATGTGATAAAGAAAAATTATGCCATACTAGACGGGGTGCTAGAAAAACATCAGATCTATTTAAGAGATAAAAAATTGAGGAAAATCAAGAGGGACGACAAGGACTATAGTGATGGGAGGGTATATACTTTTTCCAAAAAGTACGACAAGGTGAAAGTCCCGGGAGAGGGCAAAAGACAGAGAGTTGAGACTCCCGAACTGAGTTCCGCAAGTAGCATCACATCACTCTCCTCAGCCGCAAGTTCGGTCTCCATAACTGAACCCATAAGTTCTAATGCAACTGACATAAGGCCCAATAATTTTTTATTGGAGATGGAGAGGTGGAGGCTCGGGGCACGACCTGTGCACAAAGAACCTCCAAGACAAGAAGGGGAGGGAGGCACTGGCAGAAACGCAAACAGAAACTCGAAAAAACCAAATCTAGAACCAATGGAGAGAATAACAAGATCCAAAAAGAAGGGGAACCCACAACAATAGCTAGAACAGATAATGATACTATAGTAAGATCCATTGTTGTAAATCTATCAAAGAGAGAACTTAAGCAAGATGAAATTTCTGTCCTCAATAAGGGTCTAGGATTTTGCCCCAACCAAACGGGTGGGGATGTGGATTTGTTTGTTGATCTAATGAAATTTGTTCGACTGGTTAAATTGAAAGATCATTTTGCACGTAATCCAACTAATCATGTTAACTTGAACAATGTCAATCATGTCACGGATTATACTGTTAATGAAATAAATACCATTCAAGCAATGATATCTGTGGAACTCGATACATCTATTGATATTGAGAATGTGAGAGATGAACTGAATATTGTTGAAGATGTACATATTGAAAGTGGATTAAAACCAAGATCCAAATTCATTCCTACAGGCACTCATCCAAACATTGAAATTTTTCGCGAAAAAGTTAGTCAATCATTCTACCAAATGCTTGATAATCCCAAACGTACTCCTCCTTCCAAATACAATCTCACACGCATTGAGTCTGAAGCCCTAAAAAGACTCCAGTCAGACGATAATATCGTTATTCGAGAGGCAGATAAAGGTGGCAACGTGATCATCATGAACAAAGAAGATTATATGAATGAAATTGCCCGTCAACTTTCTGATTCCACCTGTTACACCAGACTTAGTTATAACCCTATAGAGGCTCTCACATCTCATATAAATATGAGACTTGTGGAATGGCGAGAGATAGGCTTGCTTAGTGTTGAGGAGTGTCAATACCTCACAGTAACGGCCCCATCCTTTCCTTGTATTTATATACTCCCCAAAATTCACAAGGGAGGCCCCTTCCCACCAGGCCGCCCCATTATTTCCGGGGTCAATTCGCCCACGGAAAGACTGTCAGAGTATGTGGACACCTTCATCCAGCCCATGGTACAAAATCTCCCGGCCTACTTGAGGGACACCAAAGATATACTGGGTAAACTGGAGGGTTTCACTTGGACAGATACCCCTCATTTCGTCACCCTCGATGTAGTTGGGCTTTACATCTGTATAAAGAAGGAATTTGGGATAAGGGCCCTGGAAACCTTTTTGGAAAAAAGATCAGCAGACCACATGTTACATAATGGTGTCCTTCTTGAAATGACAGAAATCATACTGTCAAAAAACTTCTTCTTGCATGACTCGACATGGTACCATCAAACGCAAGGGACTGCGATGGGTTCCAAATTTGCTCCCGCTTACGCCGGCCTTTTCATGGGCTGGTTTGAGCGGGAGCATGCATGGGGTCGCCACGCAGCCAAATGGATGAACAATATAATTTTCTGGGGTAGGTACATCGATGATGTGATAGTGATCTGGGATGGACCTACCCCGGATCTAGTGGATTATTTTGGTTACCTCAATGATAATCCGTTCAATGTCCGCTTCACGATGACACACAATCAGAGTGCCATCGACTTTCTCGATGTCAAACTCTTTATAGAGGATAACAAGATCCAAAGCTGCACTCATCGCAAGGCGACTGCCTGCAATATTTATTTATTTATTTATTTATTTTGACATTTATAAAGCGCGAACGAAGGCCCGTGGGCATCTCGGCGCTAAGTAACTGCAATATTTAGCCAGCAAGGGGGTTTAGGAGATTATTGATTAAAAAGCCAAGTTTTGAGGTTTTTTCGAAAAGACCATAGAGACGTGCTGGTCTTGATCGAATGAGGCAGTGTGTTCCAAAGTTTTGGAGCAGCCACAAGGAATCTTCTGTCACCCCAGTTGACAGATTTGGTTCGGGGGATCATCAGGTCCAGGGAGGTGGAGGAGCGCAGTGCTCTAGATGGACAGTAAGGGGTAAGGTTCTGAGTGAAGAACGCTGGAGCAACGTTATGTAGAGCCTTATATACCAGACATAAGGTCTTGAACATAATCCTCTTCCTCACCGGAAGCCAGTGTAGTTGTCTTATGGTGGGAGAGACCGGATGGAATTTGGGGATTCGGCCTAAGAGTCTGGCGGCTGCGTTCTGTATAGACTGCATTTTTGTTAACACTCTCTCCTGGGCCCCTAGAAACAAAGCGTTACAATAGTCTAGGGTGGAGAGCACCAGGGAGCTTACCAGTGTTTTTGCCATGTTTTCAGGTAAGAAGGGCAGAATTTTTTTGATGAGCCTAAGTTTATAAAAGGCTGAAGAGGATATCTGGTTGGCATGTGGAAGAAAGTTCAGGCGGTTGTCGAACGTAACTCCCAAGTTCCTCACTTTGTCAACCGGGACTGGGGGCTGGCCCATGGATGACGGCCACCAAAGAGGGGACCACTCTGGAGAAAGATTGCCGAAGATTACAACCTCCGATTTATCGGAGTTTAGCTTCAGGCAATTGTGTGACATCCAGTTCCCGATGGCCGACATGCCCTGGTTAAACATGTTGGCTTTCTGAAGTCCGTCATTTTTGACGGCAAGGACCAGTTGAGTGTCATCAGCGTATGAAGTGAGGCACATCCCCGACATGTAATCGAGAACATCCCCTATGGGGAAATGGTCCGGATGCGCCGCAATTGCAGCACGGAGGATACTTTCCTACACAATATTCAAGAAACGGAAAAACGGTTCCTGGAGAGGGGCTATCCTAGGAAGACCCTTGAAAAGGCCAACAAAAAAGTCCAAAACATACCAAGACAAAGTACTCTAGCACCTAAAACTAGACTAACAGATACCAGCAGACCCCTTTCATTTAATACACAGTATTCTGATCAAAGTAGCAAAGTCTTTAACATCTTAAGAAAACATTGGCATTATATTGCAGACATACCGAGCCTACAGGATACGATCACCAGGACACCCAAGATATGCTACAGGAGAGGAAAAAACCTCCGTAACATACTCTGCCCAAGCTATATAGAATCCAAAAGACGGACCAACTGGCTCACATCCCCTGCTAAAGGTTTCTTCACATGTAGTGACTGCAACATGTGTGCACTAGGTAAAAACAGAACCAAGGAATTCTGCTTCAATTACAACAAAACCTACACAATAGATCATTTGATTAATTGCAACACCAAATATGTTATCTATATCTTGGGGTGTGGTTGCAACAAGATTTATGTTGGCAGCACCAAGAGAGCCTTAAAGATCCGCATCCAGGAACACGTCCGTGCAAGACGCAATGGGGACATGAGGTACCCTATGACCTTCCACATGCAGGAATTCCATAAAGACACAGACAACATGTGGTTTATGGGCATTGACCATCAACCCATCCACTCAAGAGGAGGAGATAGGGAACTTGCACTAAGACAACGGGAGGCGGGTTGGATATGTAGACTACGATGCATAGAACTCGGTCACAATACCGAGGATGAGCTACATTATTTCCTAGATTAGCCCGCTGAATCTGATCCCCGTCTTCCCCGTTCATGTTCACCATACAGTTTAAGACTCTACCCATGTATCAAGTATTGAAGGATTACTCCCTCCTATGCTTATAATGATGATCATATTAATGTACTGCAAACCTGAAAAAAAGCCCTTCCCCTTGTGGAACAATGTGGCACTCTGCTCCCTCTCACGCTCATCATGGTTGTTACTCCAAAAGTTTGTAAATACAATGTTTATAACCTTTCTTTGTTTACAGTTTAGCACATTATAATCTCATTTCTGTCTCTCTGCACTTTGCTGCCCTCCACCGCCTTCCCTCTTTACGCGTTAGAGGCTCCTAATAACCTGGGTTGAATGGCTATAAAATAGGCAGGTTATGTTTTACGTCTCTTTTTATGCGGACGAAGCTTGATATAATCTCATTCGTTCTCCCAACCTTCAGCCTTATGAAAATGGGCTGTAGACACGGATTTGGGCAGGTTTGCACTTATTGGACCCATAGAAACGCGCGCTTGACGACTTTTTGACGGTCTCATAGTATAGGCAACTCTATTAAAGACTAACAGGGCTTGACTGTTTACATTCTTTCTTCCCCATAGGGAACCACACCAACCGCGAGACACGTTCCCATAACAAATTCCCCCTTAACATCACAGACAGGAACATAGGCAAAGATGGCCGCCGCACTCTCTTCGGTTTCCCATTGACCACAAAATTGTAAACCTCATTGCAACATGCCTCCCTCCCTTACTATCAAACTCTTCCAAAAACAACGTTTTCCCGCTCTTCCACCCAGTTTAATCCAGCAGAACAGTATTACGACTCCCAAGCTCTCGTTCGCATTTCATCCGGGTATTATAAAATGTATGCCGTTTTCTCTCATAAATGCCTTCTACATTTCACATGGCATTTCTACTGGGACTATATAGGAATTTCGGGCGCCAAGAAGGGTGGATATCCCCCAATACGGGCACAAGTGGAAGAGGGTGTGCATGCAAGCCTGTGTCTTTGTAGACACTACAATATGGCCGCCACCTCTACTTGTATTTCAATCGCGCATTACCCGCACTCAGCGCCTTCGCTTTTTGGCGCGTAACTGTCAGGTGTAGGCTTTCAAACGTAATTGACCTTAGCATATAAAGGACAAGATGTGTTCACAACGCTTGAACACATCGTCTTTGCGGGTGTTTCGGCGGGACGAGGGCTGTGGATGGGCGCCGGCTGCTTTATTACGAACGGTAAGGGTGACTGCAAAATCTGAAACAATTGTGGGATCCATGTTCTTTCCCCTCAACTCTGTTAGGACTCGCTGTAATAGCGGTCCCCAACCAATTGCCTTTTTTGCACTAATCTGTTATTAGGCTATTTTTCTCTCCTAGACCAAGGGAACTCCTGCTAAACACAATGTTTCCACCAAGGGAACTCCTGCTATATACAATGTTTCCACCAGTTGGAATCTTCTTTAAATTGCTAACTACTTCAATTATTACATTATATAAACCTCATCACCATTGTTGTTAATACTGTTTACATATATGTACAAACGCTATGGGGCAGATTATATATTCATTGCTCCACATTCCTAAAAATAGATAGTGGGACCCTCCTTGAGCTATTGTCTCCAAAGATGTACACCTAGGTTACATATATTTTTGGAAACTGAACGTATAAATGCTGTTCCATGAACCTAATAAGTTGTGCCACACTAATAGACAGCACCTTATCCATTTGCTCTCCATTTGGCAGGCCTACTGGAACACAGTGCCCACACCCTCCTCCCTGGGACAGATAGGACCACCTGTCCTCTGCAATTCCTACAAATTACTCAGGTAAACACCATGTTGAATACGTTATTCTTCTCTCCCTTAGTTTAAAATGTGTAAAATACCCCACCCTTCAATTACAAAGCCCTCACATAGGGGATGATTCTGCTTTCCTTCTATATGTTTTACAGAACACGAATTGAGTCATACACAAATTAAGGTTGCAAGAACGTTCTCACTTACTGTTCAGGAACCCTGCAAAGCACTGTCCTCACCGTTCGAAAATATTTTTACAGTAAGTAGATTGATGCAATGGATATTTAGACTTAATTATAGGGTACCCCCCCCCGCTATCTGTATTATTCCACCGCTAAGTCAAAAAAGCACTGCTAACCTAGCCGCCAAACAAAACAACGATAAAATTTAAGTCTGTTATTTTCATTTTCCTGTATTCGTGAAGGTTCAACCCTGACTGTTCGACATTGGAAGGAAAATATATATTCCGGCTCGCACATTAGGACCACAGTGTCTGGGAAGGCGCCCCTTGGACCCCCGTTTCTTTTACACTCGCTTAAAAAGCGACGTATCAAAACTTTAAAAGGTAACTTAATGTTTGGTTTCATGCTACAAAGGTTTTCTAAGTTAGTGGCCTCCTTACCCAGGGGCTTAGTTGGACCCTAAGTGCCCCACCCTCCTTCGCTCAACAAATGGCCAAGTCTGATTCAGTTGCCAGAAATAATAATAAACCTTTAATATACCATTAGCCCATTATCTATCCGGATCTTTCTCCTAATGTGCTTTCTCCTTTCTTCTCTGTTCTTCTTTTCCCGGTCTTTGGTTTGCCATGTAAATCCTCTGTACAAACACAGGCTTAGCATATACCTTATGCCTTATGTACATGCTTGCCAACTGCTCAATGGAATCGTTTGCTCCAAATGTAAATAGCCCAAGGAATTACTCCTTGCAACTGTAAATAATGTATATATATTTGTACATATTCCTGCGTATACATATAGGCCCCTGCCTATAGATCTCTTGTGGGCTGATACTTTTAACTATGTATGCACAAGCTCCATGTCTATTTTGTATTGTTTTTAAACCGTTTGTTATTGTATACACTGTTTGAATGGGTGTTGATTGTTGTACATAAAAAACTGATGGAATATATATGTTTTTACCGACAGCCCTGAAGAAGTCCCAGCTTGGGACGAAACGCGTCGGCTGTATGTTTTACTGAAAACTGAAAATAAAGATTATCAGAAGATTAACAACATCTCTTTGAGAAATAATTCCTCCTTGTGCTTAATACCATTTGCACTTATTGTCTTTTCCTTTGTGGTGCACCTTTGCGGTTGTTTTATTTATACCTATTCCTTGTGCCTGAATTAGCACTGCCATCAGGGCTGCCTTGTTTCCAGAGTTCCTGGGCTATGGTTATTCTTTGTTCCTGTTAATGTGCTGCAGCTATTTCTTGTTCCTGATTTGCACTGCTTGCAGTGCTTTCTTGACTCCTTGTTTCCTGAGCTGTAGCAATTTTGTGTTTCCAGAACTTGCACTGCCTTTCAGTGCTACTTAGATGCCAGAGCTATAGCTAGTCATTGTTCCTGAATTAGCACTGCTTGCCTTGCTTCCTAGATTACTTGATCCAGAGCTATTGCTATTCCTAGTTCCTAATTCCTAGCTACTTTTTTCCTGATTCAGCACTACTCTAGTGCTCCCTTGAGCCTCTCTCCTTCTGTATTTACCTTTTCCCAGACCCTGCCTTTCTTCCCATTACCTTTGTTTCAGTTCCTAATTTGCTGTCTTTCCTGTTGTCTTGCTTCTTTAACCTTGTATGTTTCTTACTTGCTTTCTGCCAAGTGCCCCCTGTGATTTCCTTCTTTTCCTGTTAAGCACTACTCCTTGCTAGCTCCTTGTCTATCATGCTTGTGTTTAGTTCTAAACGCCTTGCTTTTACTGCCTTGTGGGTCCCTGTTTGATCGCCAGGATCCGTGGGCACAGCTAACAACCTAGGTGGTGTTTCTTGTTCACTGTGAGTATTGTCTTTGAGTTACATTTATAAGATCACCGTAGGTATCAGCACTACAGACCCTGACTGTGCATGCATTTCCCATATGTGGGTATTTGCAGTCAGTATCTGTAACAACAATTGTGGGTGAGGAACTTACTGAGCTTCAGCCTTACAGTGTGGAGCTACCAAGTGCTTTACCCCACACTCCCTGTATTGCTAATGTTTCATATATATGTCTTGCACATCCATCCTGGGAGTAGTTATTCTGAATGCTAAATCCTCTCTTGTGTGCCTATCCATTCTGAGTTCTAGATATCTTGTTCTTTTGTGCAGGCATCCCCTTTAAATCCCTTTTCTCCTCTGACTTCTTGTGTCATCCTGGACAGTGCTGTGCTAATCTTTTTGCTTACATGTTTTACTAAGTCACCAGTCCTTGCCCACATCCCTGACTGTGTCCCAGACAGTCCCTGCCCTTGTCTGTAACAATGTCCAAATGTAGAAGCCTTCATCAGCTGAAGGCGTCAAAAGTATCTGGAGACTCTGATTGACCGTGAATTTTGATTTTTTTCCATTCTGAGCTTTCCCACCAAAAGCCAACAGCTTTTGGTGGGAAACTCCTGCAGGATTTTCAAGGCAACTGCCTGATGCCTTGAAGATTTTTGATCTCCATTTTAGAGACTATGGGGCCAGATTTAGAGTTTTGCGGGTGAGTTACTCCATCACAAGGGTGACGGATATCCCGTCTGTCGTATTACATAGGCATTATATCCTATCGCACTTGTAATATGGCAGACGGGATATCCATCACGTTTGTAATAGATTTTCCTGTACGCTGAAGTCTAAATCGGGCACTAAATCAAAAGGTACAACTTACATCCATGTCGAACCTGATTTCTGTATCCAACCCACAGTCCATTGCAGTCGGCCTGAAATCGTACCTGAGCTGCAGTCAAGTACAACCAGATGAACGTAGTTGGTGCTTAATGCTTTTTGAGCTATATTCCAGGTCATCTTATTTGATTTATGTTATTTTGGTGTCATTTTGTTAATAAAAATATGCTCTCTGCTTATATATTATACACAGATTGTTCTGGTGTTGTTTTTTTGACTTTTTAACTCCTTTTGTACATCCAATTCTTTACAAATGTTTGGACCCAAAGCTTGTCTGCTCTTTGCCTCAGCAACCAAGCACACTGCGCAAGTGAATAGGAATGTCTCCTCATGAAGTGTTGATGGAGTCACCGATGCAAAATCCTTCTATTCTAGCTGCTGCTCTTGTGAATATCACAGATGAACAAGTTCTCAAATACTGTGATAATTGGCGGATGTGGTACACTTTATCAGTCGTCAGGTCAATGCTGCTCCTCCAGTTGGACAAGAGTCTCCACTTCATAACCTGAACCCTACAGACTGGGTTAACGTTAAGAAGCATGTTTGCAAGCTGTGACTGGAAGTCTTTTGGAGAGGCCCATATCAGTTGATCCTGGTCACATACACTAATTCCTGGGGTCCGCCCAAGTTCGATATTTCTGAGGCATTGGAAGAGGGAGAAGAAGACCAGTCTGAAAAAGCGTCAGAACCTCAACAGTGGCGAGAGAGGAAGGACTGTATCACAATTCCAGTCACAACCGAGACACCAAACTTTGGACTAAGGATGCGCCTTTGCCAACACAGCGAGAACTTGTAGAAAACTCAATCAAATCAACCTGTATCAGTTGCACCTGAACCAGAGAGTGATGCTGAAAGAGGAAGTTCTGCCTCTGAAAATCCACCAGCTTCATCTGAGCTGGAAATCACAAGTACATCTCAGAATCAGTCACTGACAGAAAAAGCTTGGCCAAAGACAATGACGAGACAAAAGAGACTTTTGACAGGTACTAAAATACCTCAGACGATAAAAGAGGCAGGTGAGTTAGAGGACCACGTACTGCCCAAATGACAAGATACTGGTGAGGGGTGCTAGACTCAATGGTCACTAAATAATCCAGAAGAGAGAGGAAGGTAAATCACACATATTCAGGTTTTTATTGGATGCACTTTGTCAGAACTGACATTGAATCTGACAAATTTCTGATTGACATTGATGAACCTAGGTGAGTCCAAGACAAAATAAAAGGATTCAATTTTTGCCCTCTCTTGGCAAAACCAAAAATGACAAGCAGATAGTCAGGGTAACAGTCAGAGCCTTAGACCTCCAGTCAACATACAATAAAAATCACTGTAGAATTAAGAATAGAGTAGTGATGATAGAGTAGTTGTAGAATAACTAATCTCTTTATTCAACAATAGCAATATTATTTTCTTGATCTGATTTCAGTTAACATGGTGCAGCAATGATGCTAAATCGTGCATGTAGTTATAGTAAATGCCATTTCCATTTCTATGGTTGGGATGACGTCTATCTGCTGGTGGAAAATGTTCCCATATGCCAACAAATCAAACTGATAAACCTGTTGTTAGCAAGAAAATACATGGATGTAGAATTTCACATACCCCTCATTCTGAAAGTATTTATAGCTATAATGTTTATTTTCAGATGTTATCTGAACATGACAAAATCATGCAGGTAGAGAACTGTTTTGTGCTTCTGCAGTTGAGGGAGCTGCATGTTTCCATTTACCTGCATCCTTTTCTTTCTCATGTAGTATCTTTTTAAACTATTCTATCAGTAGCACTCTATTAAATAGTTTTATACTGATTGTGAAAAGTCTTTAGAAGATGTACTAAATGTGATATATGCAAATGTGTATTTGTGGTCTACTAAACATGCATATTGTTTCTCTAAGGGACTTAAACAAAGGGATCCGCGTGAGTACATAATGACATTTTTTATTCCTGTGATTAACGCGAGCATTACTAACAAAATCATGCAAGAGTTAACCTGCAAGATCAGTAAGGACGAGAGGAGCTCTGTAGACAAATGAATTGAAAGAATAATGCAAGCAGAGGAGAAGGAAAGTAAGACAGTTAAACTAGAACCTAGCAAGGGGAAGGGTTCTTAAAATCTAGAAGCTCTGCCCCCAAGGTAAAGTGTTGATGTTGCCAAGAAGGAAAACATTTGCTAGATAAGAAGGCAGGAAGAGAATTACTGGGATGGAGCGAATGTGAGCATATTTGCTTAGTTAGAAGGAGAACAATTATTAAAATAGAGGTAAGTATTAAAGGCATATGCTAAGAGTGTGGAAAAGCAGCTTATTTTCAGCTGTTGCACAAGTGGGTAGGTAGTTGTTATGCAACATTTGTCTTCTCCTGGATGTACCATAAGAGTGAGGTAGATCTGAAGCTTGATCACTATATAAAACAAAGCTGGTACAACTTAAAAACAGATTCTTAGAGGCATCTTTGGAGCACTAATACCCTCAGTAGTAGTTGCATTAAATGATGTGAAGATTAGACATTTATCACCCTTAGTAGACAAGTTTGCCAACAATACTGCAGGTGCATTAACAGTAATTAACAAAGAATTGCTTGCTATGAGAATGCATAATAGGCTTGCAATAGATATACTTCTCGCGAAAGAAAGCGGAGTCTGGAAGGTAATCCGCCCTAGAGAATGCAATGAATATATTCATAAAACAGAAAACCAGCTTAACAGTTATGAAGCAAACATTACAAATATTACTTGCAAATTTACGAAGTTGGAAGAGACAGGTGTGTGGAAAGGAAGAGGCTCTATATTTGGGTCTTTGGGAAGGGATTGGGTAAAATAGGTGAATTAATAGTGAGCGTAGGAAGAGGAATACTACAAAAGCCTTTGACCCCTCTTTTGGTCATACTAATTGGTATTGCTTATGTGCATTTCTTTCTAAAAATCTGCGTAGGTATTTCATCAAATGGTCAGGTAAAATATGAGATCAAGAAGCTGTCATCAACAAGAGGGGAAAAAAAAGAAAAATAATTGATTTAAAGGTTGAAGAAATGCATAGCGAACTCTATGAGACCATCAAGGACTTAGAAGGAACCAAAGAAAAGAATCCAAAAATGATGACGGTTATATTGCAATAAGACATAGATGTAATGATTTAGAAATAATCAGGGGGAGTTTTGGAATCCGTTTTTGAATTAGTGTTGAATGTATTAAAAATCAAGCCTATACTAACATATTCAATTTAAGTTTTTAAGTCTATACATGTAATTTACATTACACTGCATTCTATCTTTAACATCCCGAATATAAACTGAGTAATATAGTGAAACATTTTGATAGTTAAGCAGAAGGGTGGAAAGCTGCTCAGACACCCTGCAGATTTATTGGCTGGCCAAATCATGATCTATTTTTAGAAAGACAGAACTGTAGGAATGAACCTTAAGAGCAAAAACATCGAGTCAAGCCCACTGGAATTCAGCACTTCTGTGGCAGAGGTGTTTCCCACATAATCATGGGTTGTTGACATTTGCCACATAAACCAAATCGGCTACTTAATTTGCATATTTCACCACAAAATGTGACTAACTTAAACAGATGAAAAGTTACTAAATACAAAATTCCACTCATAGTTTCATCCAGCAACCTTTTGATTCAAAATGTTGATTGGTTATCTTTCAGTCAATGATTGTTGTATTGACTGGTATCAATGAGGTGGCACCTTCCCCACACAGCCTTACCAGTTGTTAAAATGACAGCAACAAAATACTACTGTTACATTCTGTGTTGCATTAAGCTGCATAACTTGCCTCTTCTTGTTGCACACTTTAGTAACTTACTTATGTACTAATTCCTACTACCCCTCCTGGTATATATGCCATCAACCAGGACTCTTTGCTTTCTTTCAATCTGACTCCAGGTGTAAACAATCTCCTTGCAGCCAGTGTCAAGGCCTTGGCATCAGGTGTTTCTTGGCCTTCATCTTTTCCTTTTCCTTAAGGGTTCCAGGTCATGGCTGACTTGGTAGTGTTTGATGCGGGCATGCAGAGGAGGTGATCTATCCAGCACCATCATCTTTCCATGATTTTTTCATGAGCAGGGAGTTGGAAAGTCTGCTGTAGTAGGTGATTTTTACTGATGGTGTTTGGCCTGGGGATTTGGAGGATTTTCCTCAGTCTGGTGTTGTTGAATGCCTCAACTTTGGTGGTGGTGGTCACTATTATCGTACAGGTTTCTGCTTCATACAGAAGAACCGATTTTACGTTGGTGCTAAAAAGCCTGTTCTTGGTTTGCAGCATTAGGTCCTTGAAGTTCCAGATTTTTTTTAGCTTAATAAAAGCAACCCTTGCTTTGCACATTCTTACCTTGACTTCCGGGTCTGTGCCACCTTGCTTGTCTATGACAGTGCCCAGGCAGGCCTCAGCCTCTTCCAGTGCATCACTTGCAAGCGTGACTGCAGTTGTGCTGGCCTTGATAGCCTTCAGGATCCTGGGTTTTCCCCTGTGGATGATGATGAGGCAAAGTTGTGCTGACGTCTCTGCCACATCGTTGGTCTTCTCTTGCATCTGCAGATGAGTATGGGAGGGTAGGGCCAGTTCATCTGTAAATTCCAGGTCGTAATGGTGCGTCCAAGGTGTCAACTGGATCCCATTTCTTCTCCTTGCTGTGGATGTCTTAATCAATTAGTCTACGGCCAGCAGTAAGAGTTATTGTGACAGCAACTAACCTGGGAGACTCTAGTCCTCAAGTGGAAGGCTTCCATGAGTTGAAGGTCAATCCTTTGTAAGAGTTCCTGATGATTCTTCCAAGCCTATCGGGCACACCATAGTTGCAGAGGAGTTTCCAAAAGGTCTCTCTGTCCACACTGTTGAATACCTCCTCATAGCTGATTAAATTGGCATAGAGGGGGTAGTTCCACTCCATTGACTGGTCAATGATGATGGGCAGTGTTGCAATCTGTCCTGTGCATAATCTATCTTTGCTGAAGCCAGCTTGCTGGTCTCGCAAATGAACGTCAAATTGTTTGTTCATTCTGTTTAGGGTGACTCTGTCGAACATTTTGCCTGGGGTTGGTAGAAGAGTTATCCCTTTGTAGTTTGCGCTGTTACTCAGGACACCTTTCTTGGGGATCTTAATGAGACATCCCTCCTTCCAGTCAGATGGCACCTTTCCATCTTCCCAGATCCTTCTGAACATGGGATAGAGCATGTCTACTGATGTTCCAATGTCTGTCTTCAATGCCTCTGTAGGAATGTTGTCAGGTCCCAGTTCTCATATGTTTGATGGTTGCCATATTTCTTCTTTGGTTAACCTGCTGCAGTTGATTGGCAAGTCCTTGTCAGCTGGCTGTATGTCTGGTGGGGACTGTGACATGGGCTGCTTCATCAGTTCTACAAAGTGCTCCACCCACCTTTGTTGTTGTCTTTCGTTACCTATGATAGTCTTCCCAGCTTTGCCTTTGCAGGTTTTTCTGGCTTCCTGTATCTGCCAGAGAGTTTACTTGCTTTGTTGTGATGTTCTTTCAAGTTTCCATGGCTTGCTGCTTCCTGTGTGTACAAACCATTCCCCTGCATCCCAGGTGGTTCCAATAGGGTGACGCTAGATACCAATATTCTTTCCTAGGATCTATCTCCAGTGGCAGAAAATAACACTGTATGGGTCGCAGGCCCCAAGGAGAAAGGGGGTTGGGTTTGAGAAAGACAAACAAGATGCTGTGGTGCTCCTCCGTGGCATCTACAGTGGGGTCTCAAAAAGGCCTGTCACCTATCTTGCAGCCACAGCTGCTACAGGTAAGAGCTGTGGGGCCGGGTGAGGGGGTACTTCGAGGGACAACCAAGAGGGAAAATTAATTATTTATTTAATTTTCCCTCATGGTCTTCACTCTAAAATCCCCCCCACCCAGGCCCACTACCCCACCATTGTTTCCTGCAGCGGCTGTTATTGTGAGCGAACGCCTGATAAGAAGAGTTTCTGTGAATTGCAAGAACAATTTTTTAACTCACAATATAGTTATTAAACAGAATCATAAAAATGTATTTATAACTCTTTTGTTCGTAGCACAACAGACATCAAGTAGTGCTCTGTCTTACCGGTCAGAATTCTTGTGCCATCTTGAAGTTGGAAAATGGATTCTTAATGAATCGCTTGACGGATGTCAACACAAACATCCTGTAGCTTCACAAGTTCAGCGCAAGGAGAGACCAGGTGTCCCAAATGTAGTCCATGTGTTAAGCCGGAATCCACAGAACTCATACTCCTAGGGGAAACTGAAAGTTTTACTACCAGGGAGGATTATTCATGGCAGAACACTGACAGTGCAAGAGTCTATTTCGCACTTCAAAAATCAAAGGGTCATTTTGTTTCTTAGAACCTATTGCAACTGAGCTCAGAACATTAGAAAATGTGAATAGTTTTTTTAATCAAAAATACCTGATTCCAATTGCTTCTTTTGCTGTCTTTTTCAACTTCTAGGAAATCCAATGCTCGAGTAGTCGTGGATTGGGGAGCAGCTGCAGCCTGAAGCGGAGAAAAGTGAGAAAAAGTGACTCTGTGAAGGGAAGCAAGTGAGTGCAGGACAAAGAGGCCCAGCAGGAAACCAGGGTGAGAGCAGCCTTCAAAGCCGGCCGCATGTTTCTAGAAAACAACACCTGTTGATTTTTGGCACGTGAGCTTGATTGGCAAGTGCACACACTGCTGCCACCAGGGTCATAGAAAGTTCAACTTGAACAGAGTAATTATTCTTGGAATGCACCTGCTGCAGCCCCTACGGGTCATGGAACGTTCAGATTGGGCAGAGCAATTAGTCTTGACAGTTTCTCCATGAGAATGTGATTAACAGGTGCACCTGTCACTGTTGCCAAGGTTCTGGAGCATTCTAATAGATTTTTAACAAATAGACTATTGACGATTGAGCTAAACCCAATAGTTCCCACCATGCCACCAGGGAAGGCACACACGGGGCCCACATCAGAAGTATGAACATGCAACTTGGGGAATGGGAATTAAAATGGAGAAAGAGAAATGCTCACCCAAATCACAAGGGCATAGAGGGCCATGCAGTGGGCTTCTGTGGCAAGACCATTGATGAGTCTTTGATTGTCTCTGAAGCGTCTCTTTGCTTCGTTGTTGGTTTTGTTGGCCTTGAGCTTTTTCTTTTTCCGCTCTTGTTTGATTGGTGTTGACTGCACCTTTCTTTTCCTTCCTCTCTTGGATTTTGCAGAGAGTTTCAGTGGAGATCCATTTTTATGCTGATATTTCTTGGGACCCAGTACTTCTTGGCAGGTTCATGTCACTGTTTCTTTGATTTTCTCCCATTGATTTTTTACTGGGTCTCTGTTGCCCTCTAGTTCTTGCAGGACTTGAAACTTGTTACTAAGGGTGACTGATTATTCACTTCTTTTCTGTGCATCTTTGAGGAGGGTGGTGTTATATCACTTGTGTTGGTTTGTAGGTTCCGTCCATGCTCTTGTCAGCTTTAGCTTTAGCCTGGCCACGACAAGGTGATGGTCTGGCACCATGTCTGATCCTTTCATTACTCCTACACCCTGCAGGGACCTCTGGAACATCTTGACAATGCAGACATGGTCGATTTGATTCGCTGTTGAATGGTCTGGTGACACCCACATTGCCTTGTGTACTCATTTGAGAGGGAATACGCTACTGCTTATCCCCAGACTGTTCAGGGCACAGAGATCTGCAAGCCTTTCACCATTATTTGTAATTTCACCCAGGCTATAGTTGCCTCTGACTTCTTCATTCCCAGTGTTCTCACTTCCAGTCTCGATAGTGAGATCCCCTTTTAGAATGGTGATGTCTCTCTCAAGGTATTTCTCCAGAAAGAACTGAAATTCCTTATAGGGCTTTTTTCCCCTCTTCTTTGCTGTAATTAATAGGTGAAAAGCACTGGACAGCATTCATGTTGAAATAAAAATACATGGATAATCCAAGGAAAGGGTTATGCGCACTCACCCACAAAGTCAGTTAGCCATATGACGTAAACATTAAATTAACATGTTGAGGTATTGGGAGTATGGATACACAATCAGAACACAAACCATCAATACTACGGACGTTATTCTTCTGTTATTAGCTTGCATTGTTTACATTGATAAATGTATCAAATTCAAATTTATTACTAAATCTATAATTATGAAATTATAATGTGACACATATCAATAAAAAAATATATATCTTTAGATATGGGAATTCTCTAATGATACAAAACTGATTTCAACATATTATATGTGTACCTTGGATCTTTTCAAAATGAATGTTCAGTTTGGTGTGCCATAGTAACTTATGGGGAGTTTCATATATATATATATGACTTGCGCAGTTCTTCAATTTAGGGATTTAGTGTAATACACAACACTTTGAACTAGGTGTTTTGACATTTTTTTTAATGCTAGTTATAGAAGCAATATCAGTTACCCCGTATCTCATTTTATCATATTCTCATTTTCTTTTCTGATTTTTCTTTTCAGTCTTATTGTTTTCCTTTCAACTGTATTATGTTTCTTTTTTCTTTACACTTTTTTTTAGGATTTATGATGGCCATTGAGGGTGTTTTTCCACTTCTCTTGCTATGTTTTGAGTATTAGTATTCAGGCCATGCAAACAGTGTAAACGCTCATTCTACCTGTTACTGATATCTGTTAAGCAAGAATAGTATGTTGTGTTTTTATATTACCCACAGCCCTGAAGAAGCAGAATGTTATAGCTAAAGACACGGCATCTTCAGCGACTATGTGTAACAAATTTGTACTAATAATATTTGACGCACTGTGATATTATTTTTTCTCACAATGTGTCATATTACATTATATTTTTAAAGTTATTGATACTGTAATCTGTTTGAAACAAATACAATGTCAATGTGAACAATACAGGCTAATAACAGAAGAACAAATTCCATATTACTGGTGGTATGTGTTCTGATTGTGTATCCATACTCCCAACTACCCCCCAATGTAAATTTAAAGTGTATACCAGATGGATAACCGACTTAGTGGGTGAATGCCAGGGCCCTTTCCTTGGATTATCCATTGTTTCTTGTATCTGTATGCCAAGAGGCAAGGCTGCATAACTTTTTCAACTACATTGTATGTGATATTTAATTATATTTAATATTGTGGTATTTACTTTTTTAATTACGCATAAGAATGTATTTCACTTTGGTTTGTAATTCTCTTTGTGCACTATAGCGAACTATGTACAGACTCAAGAAACATTAGTAGAAGATGTTTTCAAGACTAGGGGTAACAGTAGAAATGCCAATAATACTATACCATGTAGAGGACTGGGGAATCTATTTATCAATCTCGATAAACTATCGAAGAAATAATCCCAACAATGGTGGGAGTTAATAACTCTGAAACAATATTTAGAAATTGGCCTATTTCTGAAAGATTTGCATATTAACATTTTTCCAGCCCTGGAAAATCTATCAATCAATCAATCAATCAATCAAAGCATTTGTATAGCGCGCTACTCACCCGGAGGGTCTCAAGGCGCTTGGGGAGGGGGGGTCCGCTACTGCTCGAACAGCCAGGTCTTGAGCTGCTTCCTGAAGGCGAGGTGGTCCTGGGTCAGGCGGAGGTGGGTCAGGAGGGAGTTCCAGGTCTTGGCGGCGAGGTAGGAGAAGGACCTTCCCCCTGTGATGGCTCTTCGGATGCGGGGGACGGCGGCGAGGGCGTGGCCGGTCGATCGAAGCTGGCGTTTGGGAGCGTAGAAGTTGAGGCGGCTGTTAAGGTATACTGGGCCTTGGTTGTGAAGGGCTTTGTGTGCGTGAGTGATGAGACAGAAGGTGATTCTCTTGTTGACTGACGGTGGCAGACAGTGTCGAAGGCCGCGGAGAGGTCTAGGAGGATGAGGGTCGCTGTTTCTCTATTGTCGAGCAGAGCTCGGATGTCATTGGTTGCTGCGATCAGGGCGGTCTCGGTGCTGTGGTTGGCCCGGAAGCCATACTGCGAGAGGTCCAGGGATCTGTTCGTCTCGAGGAAGGCGGCCAGCTGCTTGTTGATGGTCTTCTCGATGACTTTAGCGGGGAACGGGAGCAGAGACATGGGTTGGTAGTTCTTGAGGTCGGTGGGGTCGGCTGATGGCTTCTTTAGTAGGGCGCTGAGTTCGGCATGCTTCCAGTTCTCCGCGAAGGTAGCGGTGTTGAAGGAGGTGTTGATGATGTCCCGCAGGTGGGGTGCGATGACAGAGTCGGCCTTGTTGAAGACGTGGTGAGGGCAAGGGTCGGTCGGAGATCCGGAGTAGATGGAGTTAATCGTGCGGACGGTGTCTTCGGTGCTGATCGGGGTCCAGGCGCGGAGGGTGGTGGTGGGGGGCGGTGGTTCGGTCGTGGCGTGCGTCGGTAGAGTGCTGAAGCTGTTGTGTATGTCCGCGATCTTGTTGTGGAAGTAGGAGGCGAGGGAGTTGCAGAGGTCTTGCGAAGGGGTGATGTCGTTGTTTCCGGCGTTGGGGTTGGAGAGCTCTTTAACGATGTTGAAGAGTTCCTTGCTGTTGTGTGCGTTGTTGTCCAGTCGTTCCTTGAACGCAGTTTTCTTGGTGGTGTGGATCAGTTGGTGGTGAGCTTGAGGGCAGTCATGTTGTCTGGTGTTGGGTCTCTGCGCCAGGCTTTCTCAAATGCTCTGCAGTTCTTCTTCGAGTTCTTGAGTTCGTCGGTGAACCATGGGGCTTTCTTGCTGCCGGGTCTGCTAGGCGGGGTCCTCAGGGGGGCGAGGTCGTCTGCGCAGTCGCTGATCCACTTCGTGAGGTTGGTGGCCGCTTGGCTGGGGTTCGATGCGCTGGTGGGTGGGTTCTTGCTCAGGGAAGTTGCGAGCTGGTCATCTGTGATCTTGTTCCAGCTTCTGCGTGCAACCTGTTGCTGTTGGTGGTGGATCGTGGTCCTTTTGAAGCTGAAGTGGACGCAGCTGTGGTCCGTCCAGTGGAGTCCGGTGGCGTGGCTGAAGGGGATGTCCTTGCTGGAGGAGAAGACGGGGTCGAGTGTGTGTCCGGCGTAGTGGGTGGGGGTGGTCACCAGTTGCTTGAGTCCGAGGTTAGCGAGGTTGTCCAGCAGGGTGGTGGTGTTGCGGTCATTGTTGTTCTCCAGGTGGAAGTTGAGGTCCCTGAGGAGGATGTAGTCAGCGGAGGGGAGGGCGTGCGGGCTGATGAAGTCGGCGATGTCTTCGCTGAATTGTGTGCGTGGTCCCGAGGGTCTGTAGATGAGCGTGCCTCTGAGGGTGGTCTTGGGGTTGATGTGGATCTGGAAGTGCAGGTGCTCGGCGGGTGCAAGGGTGTCGTCGGTGTTGGTTGTGATGCAGATGGAGTTCCTGTGGATGATGGCGATGCCTCCTCCTGTCTGGTTGACGCGGTCCCTCCGGATGATCTTGTAGCCGTCCGGGATGGCGATAGCGATGTTGGGCGCTGAGGAGGCGTTCATCCAGGTTTACGTGAGGAAGGCGACGTCTGGGGTTGTGGTGTCGATCAGGTTCCAGAGCTCGACGGCGTGTCTGTGGACTGAGCGGGTGTTGAGCAGGATGCATTTCAGGTGGCTGCTGCTGTTGCTCGTCGAGGTCTTGGGCACTGCTGGAGTGGTGCAGGTCCGGATGCAGGTGAACTTGCAGGAGTTGCAGCAGAAGGGTCCATGACCAACGACCCCGCCGCCGCCAGAGCCAACCTTCACGAAGGGATGAAAGAGGTAGCCGAGTGGATGTCGACCAGCCGCCTGAAGCTGAACTCGGACAAGACGGAAGTCCTCATCCTGGGATCCTCGCCCTCCGCCTGGGACGACTCCTGGTGGCCCCCGCCCTGGGCACCGCACCCAAACCGACAGACCACGCACGCAACCTGGGCTTCATCCTGGACTCCTCCCTCTCCATGACCAGGCAAGTCAACGCCGTCTCCTCGTCGTGCTTCAACATCCTGCGCATGTTACGGAAGATCTTCCGGTGGATCCCCACCGAGACCAGGAAGACGGTCACCCAGGCCCTCTTCACCAGCCGACTGGACTACGGAAACGCCCTCTACGCCGGAACCACCGCCAAGCTCCAGAAGAGACTCCAACGGATCCAGAACGCCTCAGCCAGACTCATCCTCGACCTCCCACGACACAGCCACATCTCCGGACATCTGAGAGACCTACACTGGCTCCCCGTAAACAAAAGAATCACCTTCCGTCTCCTCACCCACGCACACAAAGCCCTTCACGATCAAGGCCCGAGCTACCTCAACAACCGCATCAACTTCTACGCTCCCAAATGCCACCTCCGATCAGCCAGTCACGCCCTCGCCGCTGTCCCCCGCATCCGAAGAGCGACGACAGGGGGAAGGTCCTTCTCCTACCTGGCCGCCAAGACCTGGAACTCCCTCCCGACCGACCTGCGCCTGACCCAAGACCACCTCGCCTTCAGGAAGAAGCTCAAGACCTGGCTGTTCGAGCAGTAGCAGCACCCCCCCCCCTAGCGCCTTGAGACCCTCCGGGTAAGTAGAGCGCTCTATAAATGTCTATGATTGATTGATTGATTGATTGGGTGCGTTTTGGGGTGGCTCGGTAGCAGCCCGGGAGTCTGCCGGCGTTGAGCGCATTGAGTTTGGTGGCGTCGTAGGACAGTCGGGTCGTCTTCCGTCGGTGGGGGCCAGGGGTCCGGGCCCTGGGCGCGGTCAAGGCGCGGACGGGCGCAGACGGGCTTACCTTTGGCGCGCCTTCGGCACACAATCGGCACGCCCGCTGAGCGTCAATGCTGCGCGTGCGCATGGTCGCCATTTATGGCAAAGTGCAGGGAGGAGGAGCAGCTGGGAGGCGGGAGCGGGGAGGGTACAGAAAAAAAGGGGGCGTGTCCACACTCCCGGCGGCGGCGGGAAGCGGGGAGCGGGCCGGAGGGCGCGGGGGGCAGTGCACAGGGGGACAACAACATGGGCAAAGGAACCAGATGGGAAAGAAAGAAAATAAGGTTACAATACAGTACAATACAATGACACTTTCAAAATACGGCAAGGACAATCGGCAAACAATGAGCGACGGTGGGGGGCATGGCCAGGAGAAGGAAGGCTCAGCAAGGCTGAGATCAGCGGCAGGCGGGGGCACACGCGACAGCTGGTGGCCGTGCGGCGCGGGGTGTCCTAAGAAATCTTGATCCTATTCATGCTGAGAAAGGGAGGAAAAATTAACAGCCACCTCTAATGATTTAATGCTAAAGCTAATTGAGCAAGCTGAAACTAAAATGGATTCCCTAAGAAAGGAAATTAAAGAAACTAAACAATTGATTACAGGTTTAAAGTAGAAGAGGGAACTCACAAAAACGATGAGATTTTAGAAGAAGTATTAGATAAATATCAAGAACAGATCAGAGAGAGGAAAAGATCTAAGCTCCTACAGAATGAGAGAGACTATAACTCAGAACCTATATATTCCTTTGCCAGAAAATGTTATTCCGGTTTTAAAAGAGGGGATCCCCAAAAAGCACCCTTGCAAGAAAGTATTTAATTATCTGACTATTCCAGTATAGACAAAAAACGATGAGGCTGGCAGAAAACACATGTACAGGCAGAGAAAGTACAACCAAGTTCAAAGAGGACAGAGGGGGGTCAGAAGTATACAAGGAGAAGGAAACACAAATTCATGTGTCCAAACCAGGTTTATCACCAAAGAGAGAACAGTGCTTCTGAATCTACCCTATTAGTAGATTTGTCCTCTAGAAGGCTGACAGAGGAGGAAAACAGGGTGCTCAAAAAAGGTTTATCATTTGCACCAACAAGACACTTTGATGATGTTGAATTAAAACCATATCTTTTCAAATGCATTCAAATTTTTAAACTGAAGAAGTTTTTCAGTAACAAACCAGATTGGCATACTTCAATTGTGATAGAACTGAATATATATGTCCATCACCACCCCCTGTTGTTTAATTATTTTGTCCACCATAAGCGTGGAAGGGTATACTCAGACGTGAGTCCCTTGCTCATTGCACCATCAGGATTCAAGCAAGCCGGACCGAAGAAGGCTGTAATGCCAGAAACCGGTCCCCGGAAGCTTGTCTCTTTCCCAGTGAAAGAATTGGCTTGGTAGTTTGGTCTGCCCTGTTCCCATGATGCACTGGGCCAGGGACAGACTAATTTGCATATAGCCGGGTTCTGAGCTGGGATGGTGCAGTGAGCTAAAAAACGGTGTTGGATCAAGCCCTGATCTCTTGACTGGGTGAGAGTATTCTGCTTAATTCAGAAACTCTGTCCATCACCACCCCCTGTTGTTTAATTATTTTGTCCACCATAAGCGTGGAAGGGTATACTCAGACGTGAGTCCCTTGCTCATTGCACCATCAGGATTCAAGCAAGCCGGGCCGAAGAAGGCTGTAATGCCAGAAACCGGTCCCCGGAAGCTTGTCTCCTTCCCAGTGAAAGAATTGGCTTGGTAGTTTGGTCTGCCCTGTTCCCATGATGCACTGGGCCAGGGACAGACTAATTTGCATATAGCCGGGTTCTGAGCTGGGATGGTGCAGTGAGCTAAAAAACGGTGTTGGATCAAGCCCTGATCTCTTGACTGGGTGAGAGTATTCTGCTTAATTCAGAAACTCTGTCCATCACCACCCCCTGTTGTTTAATTATTTTGTCCACCATAAGCGTGGAAGGGTATACTCAGACGTGAGTCCCTTGCTCATTGCACCATCAGGATTCAAGCAAGCCGGGCCGAAGAAGGCTGTAATGCCAGAAACCGGTCCCCGGAAGCTTGTCTCCTTCCTAGTGAAAGAATTGGCTTGGTAGTTTGGTCTGCCCTGTTCCCAAGATGCACTGGGCCAGGGACAGACTAATTTGCATATAGCCGGGTTCTGAGCTGGGATGGTGCAGTGAGCTAAAAAACGGTGTTGGATCAAGCCCTGATCTCTTGACTGGGTGAGAGTATTCTGCTTAATTCAGAAACTCTGTCCCTCACCACCCCCTGTTATTTAACTAACCTGTGCTTTACCATGCTAGGTAAATGTCAGTGGACTGTAACATCAAGAGCTATACTGACAGACTTTATTGACACACCTTGCTCACAGACATAGCTACCTACTGTCATGTATTTCATGCACTTATAGAGAACTGTCTATTGATTAATCCATTAATGCAGGAAAACAATGCATGTGATTTAGTTCTAAAGTCTGCTCTATTTTATTCAAGACATTACATCAGATTAAATACCATCTAGCATCACCTGGTGGGCTCGACATTGAAAGTGGTGCACCACTACATATGGACATCTGAGCACAGAAGCACTGTGCTTTCAGGTTGCCCTAATGGAAAAGGTAATAATGCAGTAGTGGTGACAAATGTTTATAAAGAAAATGTCAAACTATCATGTCAAGAAATGAGGGAGGGGAGAGCAAGTGGACAATCATGTTATTTTAGAGGATATATAGCCTGAAACAATGTGCAGTGTCCAGTGTAAGGGACAGAGCTAATAATAGGCTGTGGCACTGCCAGTGGCTCTGGGAAATTGTGGACCTTTCCACATCTGTGTTGTGGTGTCTAGCTAGTAGTTGGAATAATGATGCATTATCGAAACAGTGTGACTGTAAGGAGGTTCTGGGGTTTTTGCATTAAGTAAAGCATGTTACAGAGTAAGCCTTTAGCATTTTGCAAACTGTTGCATTCTAGAGTCCTCCTGTACTTACTTTGCTGCGGGGCACATCAACTATTCTGGCCATGAAGTGCTATTAGACAGAGCCATCACTCATCTTCCCACATCCCCAACTGTCTAGGAATATTGACTCTCCCACAAACCTTCCCTCGCTTCCTACTTTGCTTTGTTCTCTGCCTCTTTTGTGTATGACAGGGTTTTCTCTCTCCATAATTATTGCATGTTAACAACTGGTTAGGGCTGTTTGCATGCCAACAGGAAAGCACTAACTCTTTAAAGCGTATGTGTGACAGGCTTAGGAACTAGGCAACCAATATTCTGAAGAATAATGCAAACAGTATGTGCAAGATTGGCATGTTATTTTAAGAGAATATTTTCAGAGATGTAAGTTGAAATTAGTGGTGCTAACAAAACACAGAGATGGAAATGATCTGCTCTTTGAAAGCTGTAGAGCAACGTGAAGTGATTATAGCAACAAGGTTGTCCTGCCTCGTATAAATCAGATTTGGAAGGAAATAGAAATGGCTACATATGCCTGCTTTCCATGTGCTTCTGCAACAGAGGCATCGCTAGTGTTCCAGAATGATGATACAAGTGTTCCGCCGCCCCTTTCTGTAGGGAATAATTTGAGAAGAAGGTAGATGGAGATGTGATTTGGGAGGGGCCGACATGAGGATTAACTGCTCAGTGGGCATGCTAATAGTTGTTATATTCAACAGCAGACACAAAGGCTATATATGTTATGCTGGGGTACTTAATGGCTTTGCATAGAAATTATTAGGGAGCTCTATTAATTATTCAGCCGATATAACAGTGATGCAGCTGAGAGCACATTTGTTGATATTAGGTATGGACTAGACTAATAGATTAGCGAATGTATGGAGGTGTGATAAAATATACTTGGTTCTCTTAAGGTTCACTTTGTTGTAACATATGACTTCTAAGATTAACATACATATTGTCATCATTCTGATGCACAATATTTATGGATAAATAGAACATGATAATTACCTAAACGCTGTAACTCTGTGTGAAAACTATTCTAACATATCTAAATGAACATAACTTGTTGTAGAGGGGAGTGAAACGGGTACGCTATATTTTATTTCTCTTGGGGCTTAGGAGATCTACCTGGGTTTTCCCTTATAAACCCCCCTAGGATAATGGCTTCACAATATAGCTTTCTGCTATATGAGACCAAAATGGCAACTATTACCTATTGGTTATGTAAAGTGTTGTTGATAAATGTCCAGATGGGCTGTCATACGGTAACAAGCACGCATGTCCGAAGGTATTTGTACAGATACTAGTTGGAGTAGTGCCACATTATCTTTTTTCTTTGTGTTCCAGGTTTTTAAGAAACCTAGGCCTAGTATATAACATTAAGGGCCAGATGTAGGTAATCTCAATTTACCTATTCTTATATATCGAATTTTACCAATTCGGTATTTAAGAATAGGTAAATGGGATGTAGATAATTTTTCGGTAACAATTACCGAATAGGTAAGATTCAGTATTTAACCTCATAGCTGCTATTACACATTCCTCCCCAGTGCTGCGCTGTCCATTCAAACTAGTGCTGAATGGACGTTCAATGGTCGTGCGCAGCACTGGGGAGGTAGTGCTGCCGTCGGCCAATGCACCGAGGCAGCACTTAAGGGGTTAAGAATCGTTATTTACCGATTCGGTATTTACCGAATCGGTAAATACCGATTCAGTAATTCCCATTCATTCCTATAGGCCTGGAGGCCCATAGGAATGAAAGGGAATTACCTAAGGGCATGTATGTCTGCCACATGGCACTAAATAAAAAGCACAAAATTGCTTTTTAAAAGTCATACGGAATTAACTACCAACTAATAGTTGGTGGTAAATAACGAATCCTTGAATGTAAAAAGCACTCACTTGAGTGTTCTCTACATTAAGGATTCGGTAATTTACTGAATCAGTATGTTAAGAATTCAGTAATTTACCGATACCTTAAGTTACCGATTACGTAAATTACCAAATCCTACAATTTGGCCACCTAAACCTGAAAAGCCTAATTCCGGTCGGTAACGGACGAAATTCTGTAATTTCGGCCGTTACCGACCGGAATTAGTTTAAATCTATGTGTATTGCTCATCAAGCATATTGGAAATCTGGCCCAGAAATTAGTCATTCCCTGATCTCACCCTACCAGCCCAACAAAGCACTTCGTTCATCACATGCCTTCCTGGCTAAAGACCCCAGGATTCAGAGAGCTAGAGCAGGAGGTCGATCTTTTGCCTACAATGCTCCTAAACTATGGAACGCACTTCCCCTTCATCTGAGAATCAATTCCAACCTGTTTAGCTTTCGTAAACAGCTCAAGACCTTTCTTTTTAACTAATCAGACCATCTCTGGATAGTCTCTCTTGAAGGCACTGTTCAAGTCCTAGCGCTTGGACGCCTCAGGGCGGCTGTAGCTCTCAAATAAAACCCTTTTTCATTTCATTTCATTTTCATTTCAATTAGGCTTCCTACATCTGGCCCGATATAATGATCAGAAAAATTCACAGGTTTTAAACAAACTGCTTTTAGAGATAATTCAGAATAAAGTATTCATAGAGATAAAAGAAAGTACTGTCAAAGCCAATAGGTCTTTCTTTTCAGTGCTAATTCTTGTAAACGCAGGCTTTAACAAATGCTGTTTGCATGCATTTCTTGCCCAAATGGTGTTTATCACAACAAAATACAACTATTTGCTTTGTCAATGCTTGGGAAAATAGCAAACAGCGACTTCTTTCTCTATTGCAGTCATGTAGGAGATAAAGAAAAGAATGTGACAAACAGTGTACTGATTAAGTGAACTTTTCACAAGGAAAATAGTCCTACAACCCAATACAGACATGTCATAGAAGTTGGAAAGATATATCCAACAACCAATAGCAAAATGTGAGAGAGATCCTCATCTGGGTGTAGCCAAGGCCTACTCTATTTATATTTATGGAAATTGGTAACAATAGATTTTTTTTATACAACTGCACTGTTAAGCAAGACCTAAAAAGGAAATAAAATGGGAACGAGAAAGAAAGAAACAAAACAAAAAAGGAATAAAACTGAGAAAAAATCAAAAGGCACTTTCAGACTGTGGCTGTGCAGCAGCAGATAAGGCAAAACCTTTTTAGCTGATTGCTTTGCTTTGTTTCTCCATTAATAAGGTGATGTACTTAATTTTAGCATTATTTAATGCTCACCAAAAAGGGTGCTTTTATTGCAAATGTTTGACAAGTATACATTTGTTTGACCATTGAACTCCTGGCCATAAAATCACGCTTTGAAGTAATGGTTCTGTTTTACAATATATGAAGGAAGACCATTAGCAAATGTGTTATTTCTATGCTTACCTGGCATATTCCTATGGTCCTCATCGCTTTAACCATCGCCTTTCTGGTCAAAAGCCAGATAATGTGTGTTCGGAGATATGTTATCCTATTTATGACATGTAGGAGGAAATTTTCAAAAAAGTCACACAAGGCAGTACAGTTCCACGTGAGGCTGTGCTGCGTTGGTCGACAGGGAGGGAGCAGAAGAGTGCCATATCTTCAGAGATATGATTCTCTCCTCTCCTACCCTTTCCCTTGCGCCAGCGCTGATTTCAGAGGCAGTGCACCATGCACACATCTTAGCGCCGCAGTGCTAGGGTGTGTGCATGACTGTAGCATAGGTTTTGTACAGGAAGGATATCCCTTCCTGTACAAAATACTATGCTAGGCACGATGCAAAGCTTGTCCCACTTTGAATGCGTGATCCACAGTGTAGCACGCATGGAAAGTCGGAAAAGCACGGGGAAATTAAAGCATTTCTCCTATTAGCACCTCCTTTTAACTTTGTAAATATGGTTTTGCGTCAAAAGGCATTGGTGGTTGCATGGGAATGTCCATGTATCACCCATATAACGCCCCCTCGGCGCAAAGTAACGCAAAGCAGTGCTTTATGCTGCTTTGCACTCCTTAGAGGGTGCTTTCCAGTGCAAAACAAGTTTTGCGCTGGAAGGAATATAGCAAAAAAATACTTGCTCTATTTAGCGTCACTTTTGTGATGCTAAACCATAACAAAAGGTTTGAAATCTCCCGCACTTATGTTTTACCTTTTTATGACAAGATGTTTTATTCCATTGTACAATCTTGGTAATCATGTACTAGTTTACCATCTACATTGCTGGGCCACAAACAACTGCAATGCAACTTTTTCCAATGGTAGCAGATATTTAATGTACTTTATGTTAGAGGGATTATTGTTTGAAGTATCACAATTCAAAATCTCATTTAATTAGCACTGAATGGTACTCTTTCTGATTGGAAAGTGGAGAAACTATTTTAAAGTGGTATTAGCAACATTACCATTTGCCTAGTGTGTCAATTTACATATGTTAGATCGGACCCCCTAGGGTGTTAGTCCCTTAGACTGTTTGCCATCAACCTTCCTGTTTTGCTGTATTCGTTTTTGTTGGCTTTAGGAGTCTGTGCACTTTATCATCGCCAGCCAGTGCTAACGGGATTTGTGCTCTCACCTTAAAACATGGTAAAATTGGCCTACACCTGATTGCCACATTTATTTTACCTGTAAGTTCCTAGTACATGTTACTATTTCTACCAAGGACCTCTACATTTAGTGCCACTAGTGGGCTTGCAGCATTTAGTGTACCACCCTCTAGTAGTCTTTAAAAGATGTTGCAGTCCTACCACTATAGCCTGTACTGCTGTGGCAGGCTGCGGACTGCCATTTTAACCTGTCAAAATAAACCTTTTCCAGGCCTAACCAGTCCTTTTAAAAACGTATAAGTAACCCCTAGGTTACACACTAACAGCTCCTAGGGAAGAATATGTAAAAGTAGGACTTTGTAGTTTTGCATGTCTGGTAAGTGAAAAACTCAAACTCCTAAAGTTGTTTTTTCACCGTGGTAAGGCCTACCTCACCCATTGACTAACACTGGGTTGCCTCATTACATTTATTAAGTGCTAACTTTGGATTGGTAGCAGATAGAGATGTCATGTTTAGACTCAAATGAATTGTATTTTAAAAACCTATTTAATGCTAAATTCAGATTTTAGGTCCCAATTTTGAAAATGCCACTTTTAGTAAATTGGCATTTTCATGTCCCAACCATTTGTGCCTGCTGCCACTGTCCTTAAACACATGACCGTGAATGTAAATGCTGCTGGGGTTTGTGTATTCCTCTCAGATAATGACCCAAAGGGGACTAGGTGTGGATACGATGGGGGATGATGTCAGGGTGGCTGTTGCAGAGTTGTACCCTGCCACATTTACCCTTAAAAGGGCTTTACCTTCAGCACACACAAAGGAACCTGACACCAGCCTTTTATCACCCCAGAGAGTTTAGAGCAATGACAGGTGGCATGACAGGGTGCCCCCCTTCACACAAAGGCTGGCACCAAGTATAAATACTGGAGGCCCAGAACCACTCTTTAGATCGCTTCAGAACCTGTGGAAGACTCTGAAGAGGGATTGCTCTGCTGCCATGCTCCTGGAATGGCTGCCCTGCTGCTAAAATGATTGCCCTGCTGCCTGGCTGCTTGAGGAAGGAAGAGTCGACCTGCTCCCTGAACCCGGGACCACCAGAGGCACTCTAAGGGGTAGCAGGCTGGCATCCTGTGTGATGGACACAACAACTTACCTGCCTGCTGCTGGTAGTCCCTGCTGGAGGAAGTCCTAGCCCCTAAGTGGTGCCACCTCAGGTACTAAAGCGTTGGTATGCAGCAAAAGTGGCCTCCTCGTACCAAAATCTAAAACTTCAAGTTCAAGTTCAAGTTCAGTAATTTGTATAGCGCACTACTCACCCAGAGGGTCTCAAGGCGCTTGAGGGAATGATTGGTGCATTACTTATCGAAAAGTCAGGTTTTTAGCTGTTTTCTGAAGGAGAGGTGGTTCTGTGTAAGACGGAGGTTAGAGGGGAGAGAGTTCCAAGTCTTGGCCGCTAAGTAGGAGAAGGATCTTCCGCCCATCGTGGACCTATGGATGCGCGGAATTGCGGCGAGGGCTTGATTGGATGATCGTAGTTGGCGGGTGGGTGTGTAGAAGGATAGTCGTGTGTTGAGGCATTCTGGTCCTAAGTCGTAGAGGGCTTTGTGTGCGTGGGTGAGGAGGTGGAATGTGATTCTCTTGTTTACGGGAAGCCAGTGGAGGTCTTTTAGGTGACCGGAGATGTGAGTGTGACAGGGGATGTCCAGTATGAGTCTGGCTGAGGTGTTTTGGATGCATTGGAGTTTTTTCTGTAGTTTGGCTGTGGTTACGGCGTAAAGGGTATTTCCATAATCCAGTCGACTAGTGGCCAGTGCGTGGGTGACTGTCTTTCTTGTTTCGGTGGGCATCCAACGGAATATGTTTTTTGAGCATGCGTAGGATGTTGAAGCATGAAGATGAGACGGCGTTGACTTGTCTGGTCATCGAGAGGGAGGAGTCTAGGATGAAACCCAGGTTACGTGCGTGATCTGTAGGTGTGGGTGCTGTACCCAGGGCCGGTGGCCACCATGAGTCGTCCCAGGCAGATGGGGATGATCCTAGGATGAGGACTTCCGTTTTGTCCGAGTTTAGTTTTAAGCGGCTGTTCTTCATCCAAACGGCTACTTCTTTCATTCCTTCGTGTAGATTAGTTTTGGCGGTGTTTGGGTCTTTGGTGAGAGAGAGGATCAGTTGGGTGTCGTCAGCGTAGGAGATGATGTTGAGGTTGTGTTGTCGCGCGATGGATGCGAGGGGACTCATGTAAACGTTGAAGAGGGTGGGACTGAGCAATGATCCTTGTGGTACGCCACAGATGACTTCGGTGGCCTCTGATTTGAATGGGGGAGGCGGACTCTCTGGGTTCTTCCGGCGAGGAACGAGGTGATCCAGTCCAGGGCTTTTCCTTGTATTCCGACGTTGCTAAGGCGTTGTATGAGGGTGCTGTGACAGACTGTGTCGAAGGCTGCGGAGAGGTCAAGTAAGATGAGGGCAACTGTTTCTCCATTGTCCAGTAGTGTTCGGATGTCGTCTGTAGCTGCGATGAGGGCGGTTTCGGTGCTATGTTTGGCTCGGAAGCCGGATTGTGAAGGGTCAAGCGATTTGTTGGATTCGAGGAAGGCGGCGAGCTGACTATTGACGGCTTTCTCAATGACTTTGGCCGAGAAAGAGAGGAGTGAGATGGGGCGGTAGTTCTTGAGTTCCGAGGGGTCTGCTGTGGGTTTTTTCAGGAGGGCCCTGAGTTCGGCATGTTTCCAGCTTTCCGGGAAGGTTGCGGAGTTGAGGGAGCAGTTGATGGCATCGCGGAGATGGGGAGCGATGATGGAGTCTGCTTTGTTGAAAATGTGGTGGGGACATGGGTCGGTTGGTGAACCTGAGTGTATGGAGTTCATCAGGCGGGTGGTGTCTTCAGTAGTGATTGGGTTCCAGGCGTTAAGGTTGTGAGAGTGCTGTTTTGGTTCGGAGGTAGGTGGAGTGGTCTGTTGTTTGGTCTGGTTTTCAAAGCTGTTATGTATGTCGGCGATTTTGTTGTGGAAGAAGGAGGATAAAGAGTCGCAGAGGTCTTGGGAGGGAGTGATGTCGTTAGTGCCGGCGATGGGGTTGGTAAATTCTTTGACGATGTTGAATAGTTCTTTGCTGTTGTGGGCGTTGTTGTCAAGTCGATTCTTGAGTG